>NC_134359.1:127363964-128563964 GCF_048569485.1 Anomaloglossus baeobatrachus | reverse complement strand
ATTTTAGTATTCCATATGTCATATGAGTGCTTTATGAGTGTGATTTTTTTTTCTCATCTAGCATCCGTATGACATCTGTATGACATGCATATTTTTCTCAGCAACTATTATTCCACAATCATTTTCAGGACCATTTACAGTGTTCTATGTCAAGGAATGGGGATGTATCTGTGACACCCTAGACTATGAGGTCGTCACAGGGTATTGTGCAAGCTGCCCTTCTGCACAATATCCAAATACTCCTTAGTTACGGGTTCCTGTCCTTCAATGCTGCTAAGAGCAGAGCCAGTCAAAACCCTAGGAACACTCTGCACCACACCCACCAGACACACCATTGGGGGGTCTGAAGGGAATAGGGCCACCCACTGGGGGAGTTGGAAGGGAGAGTGTGAAGTGTGAGGAGCAGGAGAGAGGAGGTTAGAAGCAGGGCTCCCTGTAAACATTAGGTGGCAGACGTTGGTCTGGGCCTGGTAGGAGCTGGAACCCTGGTCGCAGGGGATCGTGTCAAGGGGCACGGATCTGCTGAGGAGGGCAGCCGGCGGCCTTGAGCCATCTCCGGGCAGGGGCCAGGGCACGATGGCATACGTGGACCTAGGCCGGGAAGTAGCTTCATGCATCCTGGTAATTTACTCGATGAGGGTGAAGTCTTCAAGATTCATCCTCCACCGGCTCCAAAATCGGGGGTACTAGCGCAAAGATGGGATAGGACTTTCCAAAACATAGTAAGGAAAATCCCAAGCGTGAACCCTGAGAGCAAGCTCACTCCGTCAGCCAAAAAGGTGACTAGTTCCACACTACAGGGACCAAATAGTGAAGAAAGTGTCACGGAAAAGGTCACAGGCTAACAAGCAACACCAAGGGGCACGGTTCCACTCGTGCTCTCTCTCTGCTGCAGCGGTGCTCAGAATTCTGGTTTACAAGTTGTCGGTGTCAGTGTTCTTGGACTGAGTGTGTATGCAGAAAACCCTTTCCTCCCCAATGGCACCCCTTCATTACCATCACCGGGCCCCCGGGGCAAACCCCCCACCTACGGATGGGTTAAACACCTTGCTGCCATACCACCGCCACCGGGCGCTCCCAACAGCAGCGGTGGTACTCCATCTTACCATGCACTGTGGGTGGCGTCACGAATTCTAACTCCCCTGTACATATCCCCCCTTTTAAATTCGAGTGTCCGCGCGACAACCGTCGGATTGGCCACTGGGCTCGGCCTGGCCCCGCCCCCCCCCCACACGAATTGGCCACTCGGCCTGGACCTGCCCCCCACATGGATTGGCCGCTCGGCCAGGCCCTGTCCCCCTCTCGCATTGGACGCTCGCCCTGGCCCCGCCCCCCATGCATTCCTAGAACCCACACAGAGCCCCGACTCCCAGGTGACTGCTGCAGCCCCGGAAGCCCACACCGGCAGGACAAAGTGGAAAAATGGCCGAATGTGTTAAACCACTAGCTTACCCCGGCACACGTGTGCCAGAGCCGGCGTAAGCTGGTAACCATAGTACACAATGGGTAACTGTAGAAACCACTTTCCTTAGTTACCCGATGTAACTAGCTTACCCCGGCTCCCAGCACACATGTGCCAGAGCCGGCGTAGGCTGGTAACCATAGTACACATCGGGTAACTATAGAAGCCACTTTCCTTAGTTACCCGATGTAACTAGCTTACCCCGGCTCCCAGCACACGTGTGCCAGAGCCGGCGTAGGCTGGTAACCATAGTACACATCGGGTAACTATAGAAACCGTTTTCCTTAGCTACCCAATGTGTAACATGGTTACTAGCTTACCCCGGCTCCCAGCACACGTGTGCCGGAGCCGGCGTATGCTGGTAACCATGGTACACATCGGGTAACTATGGAAACCGCTTTGCATAGTTACCCGAGCCACGTCCCCGCACAGATTAGCTGCTCAGCCAGGCCCCGACCCCTGCACGCATTGGCCGTTCAGCCAGACCCCGCCCCCTGCATGAATTAAACACTCGGCCTGGCACCGCCCCCTCACGCATTGGACACTCGACCTGGCCCTGCCCCCCACACGCATTCCCCGAAGACTCCCAGGTGACTGCTGCACCCCCGGAAGCCCACACCGGCAAGCCAGCCGAGACATACCGTTGCGTTGCTGGGATCGTGTCGGAGCCAGCGTACGCTGGTAAACATGGTACACATCGGGTAACCAATGAAACCACTTTGCTTACTTACCCGATTGTGTACCATGGTTACCAGCGTATGCCAGCTCCCTGCCCATTAAGATCGTTGCTCTCCCGCTGTTAAACACGCCGATGCGTGCTGCATAGCAGGAGACCAACAAACAAAAAATGAACCAACACTGTCACTTTGAATGGTTACCTGATGTGTACCATGGTTACTAGCTTACCCCGACTCCCGGCACACGTGTGCCAGAACCGGCGTACACTGTTAACCAGTGTACACATTAGGTAACCCATCCAATCCATTTATTACATTATTATTATTCAATCTGCTAACCTATATACACATTCTAGACTACCCGATACGTTAGTATCGGGCCACCTTCTAGTCTTTATATAAAATCCAGAGACACTTCAAGTAATGAAAAAATGGATCTTGTGTATCTCAAACTCATTATTTTACCTTCTTACTCACGTCAACTTTGCCATACTCTCACCAAATATAGGAGTCTAACTAGCTATGCCTTACAGTCCATAAATAATTCTATTATACAGTGGCCAAAATAAGAAAGTCCAGAAAATGTGTGGCTCTGGCTTGATCTCATTTTGATTAGTTGAAAATGCTTATTTTGATAACATGACTTTATAATAGGCCCTTGTATTTTTTTGTATCATCTTTGTATGTATTGCAGCACTGACATAGCAATACACTGATAATGCTCCTGATTAGAGATGAGCTAAGAGCTAAAGTTCGTTTCGGGACCCGGACTTGACCTAAACCGCAATTGAAGTCACTGATTGGGCAGTTCGGGTCTCCGCCCATATACAGCCAGCCATAAACAGATCACTTCCGGGGCGGGTGAGCAGGCTTTTCCTTATTTTGTTGGTTTGGTGCACACTACCTCCGATCACGCTGTTGTTACCCCCAGTGCGAGCAGATCAAACACTGCAAGTGGCTCGCACTGGGCTGAGCACCGAGTGTACCAGAGCACTTGCGATGTTTGAGTGAGTGGTTAGCATACATAAAGCACTCGAACTATGAACTCGAACAATTATTTTTTGTAAACTCCATGTTCGGTATGAACACCAAATTTTACTTTTTAGGTACACTCATCTCTACTCTTGATTTCTACAGATTCATAGTATACACATGTACAAAACACATCTTTCCAAAATAACTGTAGTGCTGTGCCTATGCATATATTCAGCTGCATACATCAACCATTATTATCACCTGTCCTTCCACTATTATATATATAGCTTTTACAGTTACAAAGCTCAGCTGGGTGTCAATATTAGTATTTTAAAGTGAATAGACATTTAGTTGTTACAGTTTTATTTAGTAATTAATTACAGTCAATTAGAACGAGCCTTAGTGTGAACAATGCCATGTGCAACATTTCCTTTTGGACTGCATTGTTTATTACTCAGATTCCACATGACGCATGCTTGGGCAGTATCCTTGTACACACGTGGTCAAAATTGTTGGTACCCCTCGTTTAATGAAAGAAAAACCTACAATGGTCACAGAAATAACTTGAACCTGACAAAAGTAATAATAAATAAAAAAACCTATGAAAATGAACAAATGAAAGTCAGACATTGCTTTTCAACCATGCTTCCACATTTTTTTTTTTTTAATAAAACTCATGAAATTGGCATGGACAGAAATGATGGTACCCCTGAAAATAATGTGACAAAAGGGACATGTTAAATCAAGGTGTGTCCACTAATTAGTATCACAGGTGACTACAATCTTGTAATCAGCCAGTGGACCTGTATATAGGGCTAGAGAAACTCACTGTGCTGTCTGGTGCCATGGTGTGTACCACACTCAACATGGAACAGAGGAAGCGAAGGAAAGAGTTGTCTCAGGAGATTAGAAAGAGAATTATAGATAAGCATGTTAAAGGTTAAAGGTTATAAGACCATCTCCAAGCAGCTTGCTGTTCCTGTGGCTACAGTTGCACATATTATTCACAAATTTATGATCCATGGGACTGTAGTCAACCTCCTTGGACGTGGCCGCAGGAGGAAACTTGATGACTAATCAAAGAGACGGATAATACGAATGGTAACAATAGAGCCCAGACAAACTTCTAAAGAGATGAAAGGTGAACCTCAAGGTCAAGGAACATCAGTGTCAGATTGCACCATCCGTCATTGTTTGAGCCAAAGTGGACTTCATAGGAGACGACCAAGGAGGACAGCATTTTTAAAAATCATAAAAAAGCCAGACTGGAATTTGCCAAACTACATGTTGACAAGACACAAAGCTTCTGGGAGAATGTCCTATGAACAAATGAGACAAAATGGAACTTTTTGGCAAGGAACTTCAGCTCTATGTTCACAGACTGAAAAATGAAGCATATCAAGAAAAGAACACAGTCCCTACTGTGAAACATGGAGGAGGCTCTGTCATGTTCTGGGGCTGCTTTGCTCCATCTGGCACAGGGTGTCTTGAATCTGTCCAGGGTACAATGAAATATCAAGACTATCAAGGGATTTTAGAGAGAAATGTGCTGCCCAGTGTCAGAAAGCTTGGTCTCAGTCACAGGTCATGCGACTTGCAACAGGATAATGACCCAAAACACACAGCTAAGAACATCCAAGAATGGCTAAGTGGAAAACATTGGACTATTCTGAAGTGGCCTTCTATGAGCCCTGACCTAAATCCTTTTGAGCATCTTTGGAAAGAGCTGAAACATGCTGCCTGGAAAAGCAACCTTCAAACACTAGACAACTGGAGCAGTACACTCTTGTAGAGTGGGCCAAAATAGCTGTCGAGAGGTGCAGAAGACTTATTGACAGTTACAGGAATTGTTTGATTGCAGTGATTATCTCAAAAGGTTGTGCAACAAAATATTTAAGATAACGTGTCAGGTGCACTATGCATCCAGAACCATGGGCATTTCTGAGTGCATATTAGTAATTGTACTGCCCCTGCAGCAGTCGAACTGCTCGGATTCGGGGTCGCTGTGGCTCGAGGGTCTCCGGACCCAGGGGCTTGCGGCCACTTCGAAGTGTAAAAGGGGGATATTTACAAGGGAGAGTTTGTGACGCCACCCGTGGTTCGCGGTAAGGGGAGTACCGCCACTGCCAATGGGAGTACCTGGGGGAGATGGAGAGGGGCAGCCAGGTGATGTTCCCTCCATGGGTAGGGGAGGCCCCGGGACTCTAGAGGCTGGTGAGAGGATGGCGTGGTACGGACTGTGTGGGCAGGCAGGACACAGGGAGAGCAGTGTACTCACGTGAGCAGTGTGGATGTTGGTGCAACCATGAAGCAGACTCTGATACAGAAGTAAACCAAGTCTCTGGGTACCTCTATCACTGTAGGGAGCTCGTCCAGGAATCCGTCCCCGCTGGTATTGTCTGGTGGAATGGAACCTGCCTCCATGCACATGTAGATAGATGTTTCTGAGTAACCCCTCGGCCTGAAGCTGTCGGGGTCCCACTCCCTATATTTAAATAGGGGAGCTGTTCTCTCAATGGCTGACACTTGGGAATTCTATAGGCCGCGTAAGCTGGAAAGCCCTATCCCCCTCGTTGTGTTGGTGCCTTCGATCTCTCAGCTCTTGGGGAAAGTTCATAAAGAGACTATTCTCCAAAGGGGAATTTTCAAGTTGCGTGAAGCTACTCCCTGATCTAGGGTCCTGTACCCTGCCGTCCTCGGTACCAGTCTGGTTACTGGACTTTCCGGTGCCGACCGTTCTCCAAAACTAAGTCTGGGAACCGTTCTCCAATACCCTGCGACCGGGTCTCCGACTCCACCGGTCCCAGACTCCCAGACCACCGTCTGCGACCTAACCAAAGTCTCCCAGGGAGCTACAACTCCCTCAGCTCCTCACTCTCTGAGGGCTACTCTGAACTCACTAAAATCCCTCCCACCAGTCTGCGTGACCCCAAGGCGGGTAGCTCTTTTCCAGCTAGATCACCCACTGTTGTGCCTGACAGGGTGTGGTGTTAGGTGTGGGTATTATTTGTGTGCTGATGGGAACAATATCAGAGTTAGGATCCCAGAACCATGGAGGATGAGTTCTGCACCATAAGAAAAAGAAGTGCAGTTCCCTGTGACACCCCGATAAGGTCAGGGGCGTCACAAAATCCCTGCCTAACCGTCCCTGTATACACTGGAATAAATAAACAGATCTTAGAAAAAGTATTTCTAAAGATCATATCATTTATGCTAATGATAGTCCCCGCAATCATTAGCATATAATATACGATTTTTAGAAATAGTTTTTCTAAAGATCTCTTTATCTGTGCTACTGTATACAGGGACGGTTAGGCAAGGATTAGCAATATGCACCCAGAACTGCTCGTGGCTCTGGGTGCATATTGCACCTGACAGGTTCCCTTTAAGTTAAGGGTATCATCATTTCTGTCCAGGCCTATTTTATGAGTTTTATTTTTTAAAAAAAATTCTGTGGAAGCATGGTTGAAAAGCAATGTCTGACTTTCATTTATTTATTTTCAAAGATTTTTTATTTAGTATTACTTTTGTCAGATTCAAGTTATTTCTGTGACCATTGTGGGTTTTTCTTTCATCAAACGAGGGGTACAACAATTTTGACCATGCCAGAAAATTAACTTAGATTTCCTTTACAAACAGTTTTTTCCTGCTATTTTTTCTGTATATTGCCAGTACAGTGTATGAAAAAACAATACTAATGGATGTGTCTGACCATGCAGGGAAATGTCTGATTATACCACATCTCTAGGGGAGAAAGCAAAATACAGTATACAGATTGCACAGCATGGGATCACAGCTGATTCTTTCCGTGAGGTAAAACATTTCCATTTTAAACAATGTTTTACCTTATATAAAGCATCTTCGATCCTGTGCTGTACTGTCTGTATACTGTCTTTTGCGTTCTCCCTGGCCCATAAGCTGTGGTATGATCACGCCTTGTTCCTGTACGGTCAGACACGGCCATTACACTGTACATAGAAGGGACATATTTATAGAAATATCTCTACTTCCAATAGGCGGCGCTGCGCTAGAGTTTGTCTCCATTCCTGGAGAGATAATTTGAATATTTCCCAGGGGGGCGTGGCAGTTATAAGTCCCCTTACTGGCAGCCAGACTGGCTTGCAAAGTCTCCTTAAGGAGAATGGTGTTCCCCCGTGGTCCCCACAAAGCTTCTCATAGCCAGATCAGACACCCCACACTTTGCACTGACAAGGGGCAAGCACCCCGAAACACCGTGTCTGCAAATTGGGATTCTGATCTGGCATATATATCCTAACTCATATGCAAAGGATTGTTAAAAATCCACATTTTACTTTTAGGATCGCTACTTCCAATAGGTGGCGCTGCGCTAGAGTTTGTCTCCAGTCCTGGAGAGATAATTAGAATTATCTCAGCACAGGAACATTTTTTAACACATCCAATTGTGGAAATGATTATTTTTCCAAGATCAATTGATTAAAATAAAATTTGTTCAAGGAAAAACCCCATGAAGGCAAAAAAAATGGAATTTGTGTATTTACTAAGCGTGAACTAAACATACTTAAAAATTCTAAGACAAAGTAGCACTACAGTCACAGCAATATAGGTGCCGCCCAGTATTATTTACCAGATATGGAAACAGGGATTTGCCTCAGACTTTCTTATTTATGGTAAATTCTAAGAATAGATGTCCCACCTCTGGGATACACATCAATCTCAAGAACAGGGCTTTATCTCACATCTTTAGTAGACTTGGAATTGGACAACCTGCACTACGTTTCCGCAATCCAATTCAGTCCCGTTTCTGGCTTTTACAAAAAGCCATCTGTGGAAATTTGAAGCTTTACAATATAGGTCAAACATCTCCTGGACTTTAAGACACATATGACAAAATTCTAAGGAAACATACATTCCGTCAATGACTTTGCCTGTCAATGTCTCATAAAATATTATAGGAGACCAAACTATAGCACTATGTAAAACAGAGATACTATTCACCACATTCCACGTAGGGTTCTCCACACTAGGAATGACCCTTTTCCTTTGCTACCACTTCCTCAAACTTTTAAGCACTTTATCAGCCATTCTGAATTAATAACTCATCCATTGACCATCTGTTGCATGGTCTTCTTCACAATGGGCCAAAACGTAGATCTTTTTGTAATTAATTTCAGTGCGCATTCAGCAAAATGCATCTGTAAATGGCCATCAAAAGGCTATTTTATTTAAAAAGAATTCTTATACTCACCTCACCACTCACCCCTCCAGCCCCTCCAATCCTCACTGTCACCCATTCGGTCCTTGTCACATCTTCCAGTCCTTGCGCTGAAATCCCATGCTTGTGTGGTGGAGGGCACAGGGCAGTCAGAGGTGGTAGTCGTAGTAGCAGGGGGATGACATTTCAAAGCACAGCCTTTCATTAACCCCTCGCCTCCCGGTCACCGCACCACACACAGGAGGACTCCGTATCAGTTTCAAGCGACACCACATTTATATTCTCAGGAAATAAAGTCCAGTCAATGTTTCTTTTCTCAAAACAAGCCAAGTTTATTTTCCGTTATCTTCCGCATCACCTCAGTGTTCACCGGTACTGGTACTCTAACCATAGGGGTTCGTTACACCTTTTCCTCTCATACATAATTTAGAAGCAGTCTGTATCTCTGGCACTTGGGTAATTTCTGTCATCTCTAGGCCACTCCTTCCATCACTACACTTCACACTGGCACGAACCAGGTCATGAAGTCCATTGAGCCATTTCACCCCACCCACAGGGGATGCTAACACGTAAGAAGAATCGCAACCGACAGGGCTCTCCCATCCGTGCCCAGGCCATCCAGCCATACACTTCTACCTGAGGGCGCACTGATCTTTTAGTGAGTGAGAAGTTCATTGAGTATTAGCAGCCAGATGAAACGGACACCAGATCCCCGACAGTAGGACTCAACCCCTCTTCTTGGGGATGTGGTTGATCAATCTGGACCGGATCCTGCATGTCACTGCCGCAGGGGTGACCCATATTATCATTTTTATACATAATACATGAATAAAAGATAGCTAGTAATTAAAAAAAAAAGTGAAAGATGACAAAAAAACAGAATATTGGAAACAATGAATAGGTACAATAAATGTCAATTGTATAACGTTTCAAATAATAGACACAGTGGTCATGGCCTCCATTAAATATATACAAAAATAGTACATGCACCCAGTCATATGTATATGGAAACCATACCCTTACCCATGATGAAGTACACTATGCATAGTTACCACAAAACATGTTTCCCAACACGTGTTTCGCAGGTTTTGTCTTGCTTCCTCAGGGGGTGTTACTACCATGACACAAGATTCCACTAGGACTTTGACTCAAATTTGCACATGATGTAGAAATAGTTTTTTTCTATGTTAGCCTTTTATGCTAAATTATATAAAAAAATAGTACTGAAATGTGTTTATTTCATATACACGTGAACATTTGAGATCTCACCTGGACATTAAGTAGTTAAACCACTGCACAGGAAAACCGAGGATCCGATAATGTAAAGTAATAAGTGAACTATATAAAAACTTTTTATTAGTCACTAACCGCCACAAAACAGTTCTGCGGTGTGTTCCAAACAGAGCGGTATTATTTACATAGGGTTCTGTGTAGGGATTTCCCCGTATAGCTGAGGAAGGTCTGGCTAATGTGCTTCACTGATTTCATTTTTCCCTCTAGACCGTATGGTTTGTTTGTTTTTCTGACACTTTACATTTTCATTTTCAGTTCTGAGAGGGATTCGGCGTAGTGACAGTGATTTCCTATGTATGGGATACCAGCACTATCTAGTAATTGTAATATCTTGTCAGTATGAACACATCCTGCTTGTCTCGGACTTATCCTGTGTTTACAGCTGTTCCCTACAGTGCGACAAATATTAACCACCCTGACACGTAGCGTTCCAAATGCCTAGGTTAATAAAGCTTGCAGTGGGGTATAATGAATATAACACAGGCCCAGTCAGTCGTAAAAATGTCACTTCTCATCCAAGCAATCATACACACAAATCATACGCAGACGCTATTTGCGCTCAGGGACAGGCAGAGGTCAGGCAATCATACACAATGCTTGCAGGACGCATTCCCAACTTTATGCTTTGAGGTTTATACTTTTTGCAATGTTCGTACACAAGCGTACGGTGTGTTGATTAGTTATATTTTTCTCAAAAGACTAATATATTTCTGAAGGTTTGAAAGTTATTTTATGTGTAACTCAATAACTTCGCAAAAATGTTACCTCTTTTGAACACTTTTGTAGACCCAAACAGGGCCTCAGGTTTGTCATTTATGACGCTAGTATTGAATGTATATAAGGCCTTGTGCACACGCTGCATTTTATCATGTGTTTTTTGGTGCAGTGTTGGTGCAGTTTGCTGCCCAATTCTGAATGCCTATCCTTATGTCAGCAAAGCCAATGAGAATTCTGAAGTGCTGTGCGCACGTTGCTTTTTTTTCTATGCAGTTTTGGGTGCAGAAAAAAGAAGCAGCATGCCAGTTGTTGGTGCGTTTTTTTCCTGCATTTTTTAGCCCTTCCAGCCAATGATTTCACTGAAAAAACCACATGACACAAAAATGCCCCAAAAATGCATGCCTTTTTTGGTGCGTTTTTTGTGCCACAAGGTGCAGTTTTTGGTGTAGAAAATTTCTGCAACAAAAAAACTCACATAGCCTAAGGGGTACTTTACACGCTGCGACATCACTCAAGCGATGTCGTTGGGGTCACAGTGTTTTAGACGCACATCCGGCACCATTAGCAACGTCACAGCATGTGACAGGCTGGTGCGACCTAAAACGATCGCAAAAAAGACAAAAATCATTTGTTCTGGAGAGGTCGTTTAATAAAAAACAATCATTGTCAGGTAAGTAGTGAGGTTGTTCCTCATTCCTGCGGCATCACACATCGGCAATGCAAAAGGAAGGAGGTGGGCGGGATGTTACGTCCCGCTCATCTACGCCCCTCCGCTTCTATTGGCCGGCCGCTTAGTGACGTTGCGGTGACGCCAAACGCACCTCCCCCTTGCAGTCACAGCAATGTCGCTGAGCAGGTATGTGCGTGCGACACTGCCGTAGTGATAATGTTTTCTATGGCAGCGATCACCACCTATCGGCTGTACGACGGGGACGGGTGCTATCGCGCTCCACATCGTTAGCAATTGCTAGCGATGTCGCATCGTGTAAAGTACCTCTAAGTCTCTATGTAGAGGGGATACTCTGCTATCAGGAAGTTATTATTTTCTGCTATGCTATATGCAGATATATTTGAACTTTGAAACATCCACCTCTAAGCAGAGAGTATCTGACTAATGCGGGTGTCACACAAGACGAGCTATCGCGCGATGCATCGTCGGGGTCACGGTTTTCGTGATGCACATCCGGCATCGCTTGCGACGTCGTTTCGTGTGACACCTCCGAGTGACGCAGAATCACTGACAAATTGTGAGTTGTGTACTCGTCGCTTATTTTTAAAAAATTGTTTATTTTTAATGGCGCCAGTTGTTCATTGTACCCGGGGCAGCACACACCGCTCCGTGTGACACTGCGGGAACAATGAACACAGCTTACCTGCGTCCCGCGGCTCCCGCCGGCTATGCGGAAGGAAGGAAATGGGCGGGATATTTACGTCCCACTCATCTCCGCCCCTCTGCTTCTATTGGACGGCCGCTGTGTGACATCGCTGTGACGTCGAACGTCCCTCCCCCTTCAGAAAGTGGACATTCGCCGTCCACAGTGAGGTCGCTCAGCAGTTAAGTGCGTGTGATGGCGGTTTAACGGCTTTGTGCGCCATGGGCAACTAATTGCCCGTGACGCACAAACGACGGGGCGGGTACGATCGCTCGTGCAATCGATAGATCATACCGTGTGACGCCCGTATAATGGTATGGTTCCACTTGTGTATAGCTGATGATGCGAGAGCATTGGAAGTGATATGCTAATGACCCTCTGCTTTGAGCATCAGCCGACAGTCATGCGACTGTGATGTGATCTTGCGAAGAGAAAAGGAGCACTTTCTCCCCATCTTTTCCGCTGCCTGTGTCTGTGTATAGTGCACTCGGATTATATGTGAGTGCAGTGCGATGTTTCACACGCTCCCATAGAGTTATATGAGGGTTATATGCTACTATGGCATGAGAAATCAATCGCAGATGGACACTGCTTTTTTATCAGATTCCACTCATCAGTGCAAAACATAAGTGGAGCCGAACCCCAAAACTAAACTATAATCACTGATTAGCAAAAATCCTCTATAGAAGCTCAAACAGCTTCATGTTTGATATTGAAGTTCCTCTTCGCTCTCTCACACTGACAGCAGGGAGGAAGTAAAGGGCTTTAGTCATTTAAGTCTCCTATGAAATTAAATGAATGAGGTATTCATCTAGTAAGAAAGGTTACGTTCCCATGTAACATCTCCAATATAGCTTCCCAGAGCAAAGATGCCACAACAATACTCACCGCACCATTTAGGCTATGTGCGCACTGGGAAATGAAATTTCCTTGCGTAAATTCCGCAGGCTCTCAAAGATGTTATCACCTGCAGAAAAAATCCGCACCAAATTCCGCACCAAAATCCGCATGCGGATTGTCGCGTTTTGTTGCGGGTTTGGTGCGGAATAGGTGCGGATTTGGTGCGGTTTTTCCGCAAGCTGTTCCCTGCGTGATTTTTACATTAGATTAGGGAAAACCCGCAGCTACCTGCGGAAAAGAAGTGACATGCACTTGTTTTTGCTGCGGGATTTCCGCAGCAAAACATGCAGCTGTCAAATTCTGCCTAGTGCGCACAGGATTTTTTTTCTCCATAGGATTTGCTGGTGATTCACTGTAGAGATGTTCTGAACATTTTCTGCAGCGAAACAAGCAGCAAATCCGCGGAAAATCCGCGGCAAAATCCGGTAAGTGCGCACATAGCCTTAGAGCTAAGGATATCTTTGTGAAAAATGAAAGGGAGAACAGCACAGTCACCCTTTGCGACCTAGTGCATGTGTGGCGCCCATGAGTCAGGCACCACTGAGTACTGCACCCATGCTGGTTCAGTGCAAACAGGTAATCCCAAAGGCTGACTAGGGTGTGTACATACAGGCACCCTTTTACCAGCACACACACACATTAGAGGGGACCCCTGGGTAGACCCAGGAGGGGGCGGAGCCTCCACATCTCAGCTAGTGGTGCAGTGGAGAAGCTGGAAGGAGTTGAGCAGTGGTAGTGAGTCAGAGAGAAGCAGTAAAGGAGGACTCACAAGCCGAGTCTGAAGCGGAGAGCAGGCACACAGAAATGCTAGTCAGACCCTGCAAGTGTAGTGGCTGTTTGCGGGGGAGTTCGGTTGCCACACAGTCAGCCTGGAAGACACCTCAGGAAGAAGCGGGGTGATTGAGTATGGGGACTCCTGGCAGACCAGGCACGCAGGGAAAACAGGTTCCCGAAGTAGGCTCAAGTTTAACTACCTACGAAACCTGCTGGTGGGGTGGACAACAAGTCCCACACCAAACAACACAGAGTCCGCAGCATCAGCAGCCACGAGGGGGCCCATAAGTGAGATAGGGCAAGAAGCCATCTTTACTTGGTCTACGCTGCCAGCAAACGGGCCAGAAAGGGGAAAAAGGCAGATGCGACTTCCCTGGATGAATACCATATACTTCTAGTCGGGGGTTATCATAAACAAGATGTGCTAGAAAGGCGAGCTTACAGTCACCCTTACTTCAGCCTGAAGGATACCTGGTTCTCCCTGCAGTTTGTCTCAGCATCGCCCGGGTTACCTCACAGTGAACAACTGAACGTGAAGTGTGATGTGCCGACATGCTGGAATTTGACTCTCCACATTTTGCAGCGACTGTGGCAGCACTGCCGAGCCCTTGTGCAATACGTTATGACATATAGCCTGGGCCAACGACATGCAGAGGTGGGGAAAATCACACTGCTGGAGTGGTCTCAGATCAAGGACCTATGCACCTTTCTGCACAGTTTCGACATGGCGAATATGTTTAGCCCTGAAAATGCCATTATCAGCATGACAATTCCAGTCCTTTACATGCTGGAGCATACGCTAAACAGTATTCGAAGTCAGGTGGTGGGACAAGAGGAAGGGGAGGAAGTACAGGAGGACTCATATACGCAAGGGATAGCAACATCTACAAGGTCCAGACGTTCAGCATCACCAAGGCGGCAGTCATGGGACGGTGGGGGAGAGGGATTAACAAGGGCACATGGTAGCAGCCGAAATGTTGAGGAAGGTCCAAGAGCCCAGGAAGAAATGGAGGACGAACTCTCGATGGACATGGAAGACTCAGCAGATGAGGAAGACCTTGGTCAAATTTCGGTTGAACTAGGTTGGGGGGAGATGTCAGAGGAGGGAGGCACGGTTTTCACCTCGCCAACACAAACACAGCGAGGACTTGGTCCGCATGGATGCGCAAGACACATGAGCGCCTTCTTGCTGCACTATCTACAACATGATTTGTTTGGATTTTCTGAATTAGAAGTGATGATGACTACTGGGTTGCCACACTATTAGATCCCCGGTAAAAGTCCAAATTTGGAGAAATAATCCCAGCCATAGAAAGGGACGCACATATGCTGTGTTTTACATGATTTTAGAAGGGCATGACATGCCTATATCTGTGTCTCCGCCTCTTTTAACTCGTCCAGCTGTTTTATTTTCACATGAGTATATGTCCTTGTCACTTTCCCATGTGTTTGTGGTGTCTTGGGAGTTGTTTGTCACCTTTTGGACACCTTTGAAGGTGTTTTCTATGTGTTTTTATGTGTTTGTGTTTGCCTCCCATTGTTTTCAATGGTGTTAGAGAGGTTCGTCGAACGGTTCGTCGAGCCGAACTCGAACGCGGCCTCCGTTCGATGAACCGAACCGAACTCGAGCCTCGTCCAACTGTTTTATTTTCGCATGAGTATATGTCCTTGTCACTTTCCCATGTGTTTGTGGTGTCTTCGGAGTTGTTTGTCACCTTTTGGACACCTTTGAAGGTGTTTTCTATGTGTTTTTATGTGTTTGTGTTTGCCTCCCATTGTTTTCAATGGTGTTAGAGAGGTTCGTCGAACGGTTCGTCGAGCCGAAGTCGAACGCGGCCTCCGTTCGACGAACTGAACCAAACTCGAGCCTTTAGAGGCTTGCTCATCTCTACTAATGAGCCACTATCTCTACTCGGCCTTGTCATTCTCTCTGCGCTGATATTATGGCTTTCTAGTGAACTACTCATCTCCTCTAATTTTCTTCCAGAGTCTACAGGCTCTGTTGTTCCAACTAGGCCGCACTGCTGCACTGTCATCTGTCCATGCTGCCCTCCAACTCCTCATCCGGACACAGGACTTTGAGGATCCACTTCACCAGGAGAGACATAACATAACTAAACTACTGTCATGCAAAGGTTGCGCACACATTAGCGTACGACATGCATGAGGGGTATCTGATGTTTTATTGGCTAGCCCTCAGACTGATGCTATACTATGGGGCAGTGCCATTCAGTGCTGTCTTTCTCATGCTGAAAAAAATCACAGCATGCTGTAAATGGCAGCATATATTGAACGGTGAGCACTCATTCAAGCCTGTGGTATGGCAATGGTAAAAATCAGGTAACTTTTGTTCAGTGTGCTGTCCTTGTGCTGTACATTATACTCACAGACAGCACAATGACTGAAAATAAAGCTGTCTGAAGGAGTGTTTAGGCCTTGTTTACATGTGATTATGCAGTGCTTTCGGAGGTCCTGTTTGAGTTCCACTTTGGAACCTCCAACGGGGCTATAGACTTAAGCAAAACAAACAGAATTCAAAACACCTCTGCTTGTGCTTTTTCTGGCGGTTTCCACTTTTAAGTCAGGCATGAAATCATAATAATAATTTTATTTCTAGAGCACCAACATATTCCGAGCACGTTACAATTCAGTGGTTACTTGTACACAATGAAGACAATATTTTTGTGGCAATCCGAGAACTTACAATACGGAAAAAAGCATTAAAGAACTTCTGTTGAACCTTATTGTGTCATTGCAGTATATAGTTGCATCTGAATTACATTTTTTCATCTATTAATGTGGTACTTCTAGTTACACCGCATAAACACAGTGTGAATAGGGCCTTACTCATATCTAACTTCCATTTTATTGCCATTTTGTCATTCAGTCACTCGTAAATCTTTGAAGCAATCTTTGACTTCACGTGAGCACACAACTGTCACAGACAATGTGGCTTTATTTTGCCATTTGGTAGGGGCACATACTGAGGCAGAACTCTAGTGACAAAAAACTATTTTGGCTACACTGGTGACTTGTGATGCTGTCAAATGATTTATTCAGGTAAGGCTGAGGTTAACTGAAGGGGAAGACAATTTCTGTAACATACTTCAGCTGAGATTATAACATGGGGAAATGGCTGTGGGCAGCATGTCAGGTGGAAGTGTCGCAGGCGGGGAGGGCGCTGCGCTCACTAACGCTCGGGTCCGGCGCTGCTGCTGCTGCTCGGTGGTTCGAGTGGTGGGCCAGATCCGGGGCCTCGAGCGGCGCTCCTCGCCCGTGAGTGAAAGGGGTGGTTTGGTTTGGGGATTTAGTCCGTGATGCCACCCACGGTTTGTGGTGAGGTTGGGGGCACCATCGCTGCTCTGGACGGGGATCCCGGGAGCGATGACAGGGAGCAGCCGAGATGTTTCTCTCCCCTCCATGGGTAGGGGATTTTGGTGGTCCCGGGGCCCGATGATGGTGACTGTAAGGTGGATGGCGGGGTTTGGTGAGGTGCAGGGTCGCGGGGGCAGCGCAGTGCCAGGCGGCACGGTAATACTCACTCAGCCAATGACGCAGACGGAGTCTCTGATAAAACAAACGGCTGGATGGACGGGTCCTGCAGCCGGCTGCGATGGTCACTCTCGGTAGGTTGGCGGTGACTGTCTCTCCCTGCACCTGTGATGTGTTTTTGGCTCCGATGGCTTCCCAACGGTAACCCGCTCCCCAGCGGTGTATTTGCCAGAGAAGCCCCTTTTTGCCCGCAGGCTCTGGCCCTGGGAACTCTAGCTGTGGCGGTAGCTGTATTTCCCTTCACGGTTGAGCGGTTGCCTTCAGTCGGGTCTTTGCTGCTGAGAAACCCCGGAGGTTCCCGTCGCTGACAGATTTGACCGGTTTAACGGCGACTACAAGCCTGGTCGGGGTCCGTAGGCCCTGCTGAATGGTGCTGGCTTCTCTTCGCTCCCCGGTCCGGTACCGGCGGGCCACTGCCCGTCCCCGGTCCTTACGGTTGTGCGTCAATCGGCCTCACCTGCAGACGGTCACCACTGTCTGCCAACCTTGCTCCTGAGTGCCCGGGCCACGTACCCGGACACCGTCAGTCTGCTCTTGCTCCTTCACTACTACTTCTCGCTCCTCCACTTCCACTCTCCCTAACTCAACTCTCTTCCTTTCCCGCCTCCAGGACCGTGTGCTCCTCGGTGGGTGGGGCCAACCGCCTGGCCCCGCCCCACCTGGTGTGGACATCAGCCCCTGGAGGGAGGCAACAAGGATTTGTGTGTGTGACTGATGTGCCTAACCGGGGTGTGGGGTGTGTTGTTGTAGTACCTGTGACGTCCTGGCTTGTCCAGGGTGCCACAGAAGCTTCAAGCCACCAGTATTATCTGACAGAGAGTTTCTTGATAATGTTTTCACTGTTGAACTCTATCAAGAACATTGGAAATAAATGATTCTGAGTTAAATTACACCTGAACATGGAATTCTTATTAAATAATTTATTTCTTATAGAGATAGAAGAATTTATTGGAGTCAAATAAAATTTTACTCAAACCTTACAGTACTTTGTATTCTCCTGAATACAGATTTTTTGGAAAACAACTATTGCCAAACCTTAGAAGGCTGACAAAAGGTTAACAAAATAAAGTAATACGTCACCATTTATGTCTATGGCCACCTCTTCTGCTCACTCTGCTCTTTATGGTCCTTGGCGCCAAAAGTTATCACCACCATGCACTGAAACCCCAGGACTCTTCATTATAGGTCAAAAGAACATCTCTGTGCACGAACAAGGATGCCCCAGGCCTTCAAACATTGGCCTAGTGTGAAGATGCTTGTGGTTTCAGTACACAGCGGCAGTAAGGAGAGACCTATGGGGACAGCAAAAGATCCATCTTGTGGTTTATAGACACCTGATCATGTCCTCAAACCGGGTGTCAAATATATTTGCCTTTTTTCCAAATTAGAATCAGAATCACAAGCTAGCTTTCATGCGGCATTTCTTTATTCATTGATGCTACTTTGTTTTGTCTAGACAAGCTTTCATTCAGCGCCTGGTCCCACAAAATATCCATCTTGGAATTTATTGGTACAGAGACTCGTGACAACTGTCCAGGTTTTTTGTTTCAATGTTGACTCAGTGTATACTCAGTGTATAGTAGGATAGTGCAGTGGCAACACAATACAGACAAATGATTATTGGTGTAAGGTAGTGTAAGGTTAGCAGCTTTGATCACATTCTCGCATTTCTTGTTATATTGCAGTACCACATCAGGAAGCACTTTACTTTTTATAGCACATTCCAGAGAGCTTGATATACAGCAGAAGAAACTGAACACATTGATAATGATTTGTAGATGAAAATTTATTATAAATCTGTGTCTTATTCATTTATTTTCTGCTCATTGTTACATTTCAGTCAAGTGGGCGGTCCTATTGAGTGATGAACAGATCTATCTGCATGTGTAATTATACAAAGAACCAGTCACTGATGGGACCGCCCACTTGACTGAAATGCCCCAAATGAACAGAGATTTAAATGAATAAACACGTATTACATTGAATCTTTTCCCACAAAACTACATATCAATATGTTCAGCTCCCCCTGCTCTATAACATGGTGCCCACAAACAATGTTACAGGTTCAATTTAAGGAGCTTTTACACTTGCAAATTTCTACCCCAAATGAGCTCTGATCTACTATTTACACATAGATCAGCGATTGTTTATATGGACTGATATAAATTATGAGGATCAAATGTTCCTTTAAGAGAACTTATCATGTAAAAAAAATTATTAACCTGCAGATATGGGGTTATTCTGCAGGTTAATGGTGTTCTGACGCAGCTCGACCAACCGCCGAATAGAATGCGCCAATTGCTGGAAAGAAAATTAACTTTATTCCTCCCAGCAGCCTTCTGCTTTCAGTCATTGGGGTGTGGCCGGTGCGTCTTCAGGCATCGTGCTCAGTACATAGTGAGCAGCAGCTATAACTAACCATGCAATGGCACTGACTGACAACCGGCTCTGTAATGATGCACTGATGGGCCGTCTGTTAAGGCCCAGTCACACTAAACAACTTACCAGCGATCCCAACAACGATACAACCTGATAGGGATCGCTGGTAAGTTGCTAGGAGGTCGCTGGTGAGATGTCACACTAAGCGACGCTCCAGCGATCCCACCAGCAACCTGACCTGGCAGGGATCGCTGGAGCGTCGCTACACGGGTTGCTGGTGAGCTTGTCACACAGGCAGATCTCACCAGCAACCCGTGACCAGCCCCCAGCACCGCATGGAAGCGATGCTGTGCTTGGTAACTTAGGTAAATATTGGGTAACCAACCCGATATTTACCTTTGTTACCAGCGCATACCGCTTAGCGCTGGCTCCCTGCACACCTAGCCACAGTACACATCGGGTTAATTACCCGATGTGTACTCTGGTACGTGTGCAGGCAGCAGGAGCCGGCTTCTGCGGATGCTGGTAACCACAGTAAACATCGGGTAGCCAAGAAGCCCTTACCTTGGTTACCCGATATTTACCTTCGTTACCAGCGTCCGCAGCTCTCAGCTGTCAGTGCCGGCTCCTGTTCTCTGCACTCCTAGCCACAGTACACATCGGGTTAATTACCCATGTGTACTCCAGCTACGCGTCACAGGTACTACAACATACACCCCCACCCTGAGACAGGCACATCAGCCAGACACAAAATCCTTGTTGCCTCCCTCCAGGGGCTGATGTCCACACCAGGTGGGGTGGAGCCAGGCGATTGGCCCCACCCACTGAGGAGTTCACAGTCCTGGAGGCGGGAAAAGGAAGTTAGTTCAGTTAGGGAAGTGGTAGGAGAAGAGCAAACTGACCATGTCCGGGTGTGTGGCCCGGGCACCAAGAGCAAGGTTGGCAGACGGTGGTGGCCGTCTGCAGTAGAGGCAGATCAACGCGGAACCGTAGGACCGGGGACAGGCGGTGGCCCGCCGGTACCGAACCGGGGAGCGAAGTGAAGCCAGCACACACAGGCAGGGCTTACGGACCCCGACCAGGCTTGGAGTCGCCATTAGAGGTCAAATCCGTCAGTGACCGGAACCCCAGGGGTTTCCTAACAGCCAAGACCCGATTGAAGGCAACCGTCCAACCAACAGAAGGAAATACAGCTACCGCCACAGCTAGAGTTCCAAGAGCCAGAGCCTGTGGGCAAAAGGGCTCCTCCGGCACATACACACCCTGGGGAGCGGGTTACCGGTGGGAATCCATCGGGACCGAACATACACAAAGGTGCAGGGAATGGCAGCCACCACTAACCGTCCAGGAGAAGCCACAGCAGCCGGCTGCGGGACCCGTTCATCCAGCCGTTTGGTTTACCAGAGACTTTGCGTACCTTTGCGGCTGAGTGAGTACTACCGTGCCGTCCGGCACCACGCTGTGCAGTCCAAGCGACCCTGCACCCATCCAACCCTGCCTCCCTGTCATCTCACCGGGCCCCGGGACCACCAACCCCTACCCACGAAGGGGGAAAAAAACATACCAGCTGCTCCCTGCCATCGCTCCCGGGATCCCCGTCACCAGCAGCGGTGGTGCTCAACCTCACCACAACCCGTGGGTGGCGTCACGGACCAAATCTCCAAACCAAACTACCCCCTTTCACTCATGGGTGAGGAGCGCCGCTCGAGTCCCCGGATCTGGCCCACCGTTCGAGCCACCGAGCAGCCATCGCAGCAGCGCCGGACCCGAGCATTAGCGAGCGCAGCGCAGCGGCGTCCTTCCCCGCCCGCAACAACTTGGCATCACGAACAGGATCTTACCGTTCTGCCGGCTGGTAGAAGTGCACCTTGTGCCCCGCCGACGGAGTCCGGCGGAAAAATTTCAGAATCCGCCATCTTGGGCGCGAAGATTTTCCCGCTCGAGCGTCTTCTCGAGCAGTGGAGGCGCGAAAGCCGAAGCCCCGCCCCTGAAGAGGAGGTGCCGAGAAAAGACCAAGGGGGGGTGGATGGCGTCCGGCCACATGTAAACCGAGGCCATAAAAGCAGGGACGCCAGGACTCTGCCGCCATTTGGTTCCTGGAAGATACCGCTGCCAGCATGTACCGTCCGTCCGGTAGCCCCGCAGTCCCCGAGCCCGCGCCCGGCACCGCAGCGTGGGTGGAGGTCCGGACCGTCCAACTGAGCAGCCGTCTGCAGGTACAAGTGCAGCTCCTCCTGGAGGAGTGGGAGGCCGACATGGCGGATGTGGTGGCGGCCATACGGAGACGCGAGGTGGAGGAAGTCTTGGAGGAGCGGGTAAGCAACCCATGCCCCTGTGTTCCTACGGGATCGGTCGTCGCGGCTGAGGGGCCCGGTCTATGCCCACTCACCCTGTTGCCTCCCCCGCTACCTGTGTTGACTGCTGCCGCCCCGTCACTAGGCCCGCTACCCCCACAACCGGTAGCTGAACCCTGCCTGTCCACCCGAGCGGACCAGTCTGCAGACGAAGTCCGTAGACGACCCGCACCGCTTCCGTGGAAGCTCCCGAGGGCAGCGTCAGTCTGCGAAGACGCACCGGCGGCATCAAAAGTGACCGCACCCTGCACCGTTCCGGCTCCGGTGATCCGTGCCGTCCAGGAGGAGGCGGAGGCTCAGCAGGTGAGGACCCCTGTACCCATATCCCACGGCTCGGCTGAGTCTGCGCCGGGTCGCCGCTGCGAGGCAGCACCCCAGGCCATGACACCGCGGGACCTTCCACAGCGAACGCCAGTAGTGGGCAGTGTGGAGGAAGTCCTGCGGGGCCCGACCCGCATGCAGGGGCAGCCAAACGCCCCTTATTGGGACAGGGAGACGAGCCAGCTGGGCCAGGAAATCGCAGAGAGGGAGAAGCAGAAGGCTGAGTTGATAGCCCGCACGATCCAAGAAAAAGAGAACCTCCGCAGAGCCACCTTTCGGGTACGGGGCCCGAGATCCGAGGTTCAGGTGCAAAGATTCGACCCCCGTAGGGAGTATGGATTTATTTTTGAGCCGGGCCTGGAAGCCGAGGTGTTTGTGGCCCGTAGGGATGTCAATGCCCACCTACCGGAGGGCCACCCGGGCCGTAACTTGCTCCCAGACGATCTAGTGACGTACATGCGGCACTGTGGAGAGAGGGGCTGGTTTGCCCTTGATGCCAAGCTAAGAGGAAGCCAGGAGGCCCAAGAACCGGCCCAGTCCCCACCTCCGGCCTGCGGAGTGGACTTGAAATAAGGCAGCGGTTCCTCTGTTGCACCGTTGTCCCTGTTGGGACCACCAGTACCGTTACCTGTTAAGTAAATGAATGAATCAACCGAGAAAGTAACCTGATTGGCACCATGATTCACCCGGCCATTGCCGGCAAGTTGTCCCCGTAGGGACCCTTTGTATCGTTGGCATGAGGAACTCTTCATGGACATGCCTGAGAACTTGCAGGGCACCCACGAACTGGTGGGATTGTAAATATGTTGAGGCATGTTTCCGTTGCCGCCTCCGGAGAGGCTGATTTGGAGGATGGGCCTGGAGGAAAGAGATGGCCCAGGCCCGCCACTACCGCAACCGGTGGCAATCCTCCGGGGGTCAGGGGTCCCCCATGGACGTGGGGTCCCCTGAAGTGACAGCCGGGTGCGAGGCACCGTACCCGTTCCCGCTCGGGCAGCCTGGATCTGGACTGAGGTGATGGGGGGCTGCCCACTTCATAGGGGCAGCATCAGGGCTAGGTTGCTTGGGTGGGAGAGCGGAAGCCATCCATTGTTATTAAAAATGTAAATATATGTGTTTTTGCAACGTTCAAGATGACCTGAAGTATGCTTAATGTTTACCGTTACATGTTATTTATTATTTTTACAGTTGAAAAGAAAAAAATAAAACCGGTGATGGACGGGCAGCCCGCGGACGGTCTGCATTTAACCAAGGGGGAATGTGGCGCTCTGGACTAGCCAGGTCGTCACAGGTACTACAACATACACCCCCACCTTGAGACAGGCACATCAGCCAGACACAAAATCCTTGTTGCCTCCCTCCAGGGGCTGATGTCCACACCAGGTGGGGTGGAGCCAGGCGGTTGGCCCCACCCACTGAGGAGTTCACAGTCCTGGAGGCGGGAAAAGGAAGTTAGTTCAGTTAGGGAAGTGGTAGGAGAGGAGCAAACTGACCGTGTCCGGATGTGTGGCCCGGGCACCAAGAGCAAGTTGGCAGACGGTGGTGGCCGTCTGCAGGAGAGGCAGATCAACACGGTACCGTAGGACTGGGGACGAGTGGTAGCCCGCCGGTACCGAACCAGGGAGCAAAGTGAAGCCAGAACGAACAGGTAGGGCCTCAAACCAAACTACCCCCTTTCACTCACGGGCGAAGAGCGCCTCTCGAGTCCCCGGATCCGGCCCACCGCTCGAGCCACCGAGCAGCCATCGCAGCAGCGCCGGACCCGAGCATTAGTGAGCGCAGCGCAGCAGCGTCCTTCCCCACCCGCGACATAAGCACAACTTTGCACTATGATTTACAGCTCGCTCTGCAGTGTGTTTATCCAGAGTGAGCCATTAATATATCGGGCGTGCTTACAGCCACCATTCACTGTCCTATGAGTGTAAATACTCTGGGCACACCTGCCCCTCTATGATGTAATGAGACAAGGTTCACTTCTGTTGTACATGTCTTTCACAGTGCTTCACCTTCCATCTTAAAGGCAGCCAGTGTGGGGGGGATGGGCAGTACAGCAGAGCTGACGTCACTGGAAATATGCTTGCAATAAGACAAGGTTTAACTCTGCTGTACTGTGTGAGTTATAATCAGACACAGCTCTGACAGCACTATAAGTGGACAACTGCAGGAGCACATGTCTAATGAGACAGAGTTCACTTCTGCTGTAACGTATTAGCTCTGATCTCACTGCAGAACTGTGTGTGATTATGAGAGCAAAGTGTCAGTCATTACATGTCTCACACTTGTAATGCCCCTTTTCATTTAAAATAACTTTTGGAGGCAGATTCTCAAGAAGATCTATATAATAATAATAATAGTAATAATCTTTATTTCTATAGCACCACCAAATTCTGCAGCGCTTTACAATTCAGAGGTTCATATACAAACAAATATTCATGCATAACAGATAACGAAAATACAATAATTCAAGTAAAAATAATGATGACCCTGCTCGTCAGAGCTTACAATCTACAATGGGGTGAGGTGTGGTGACAAGGTACAGGTGCTTATTTACAATGACGATCCTGCCATATCGAAGAAATGGGGGATAGATAAGGCTGCATGAGCCAGTCACCAGCCAACCTAAGTGATGCTGTTAGGTGCGGTGGAGTCTGTTGGGGAATTATGATTTAAGAAATAGGGAATTGGATTTATATGAATTGACTTTGATTAGGGAAGGTGTTAGGCCACCCTAAAAAATGTATTTTTAGGGAGCGTCGGCAGCTGTGCAAATTGTGGTTTGTCCTAGTTTCTTGAAGTAGAACATTCCAGAGAAGTAGTGCAGCTTGGGAGAAGTCTTGGAGCCTGGAATGGGATGCTCGGATTAGTGTGGATGTTAGTTGAAAGTCGTTTGCAGAGCATAGAGAGCGGGTAGAGTGATAGACAGAGATGAGGGTGGAGATGTAGGGGGTGCCGCACTGTGGAGAGCTTAGGGGTTGAGAACAAGCAATTTAAATTGTATCCTATAATGTGTGGGCAGCCAGTGCAATGACTGGCACAGAGCGGAAGCATCCAAGTAACGGTTAGTCAAATAGGTGACCCTGGCTGCTGCATTAAGGATGGATTGTAAAGGAGAGAGTCTAGTTAGGGGGAGGCCAATTAATAGAGAATTACAGTTGTCAAAGCGGGAGTGGATCAGAACTGTAGATACTAACAGCTCAGACATTGGATTGCAGATATCAAGGTATCATTTTATTCAACTTTCTTTGATCCTATTGACAGATTCCCTTTAACTTGCAGATTGATCCCTTTGTTTTCATAGTAGACATTATGTTACGGGGGTGCGGTCTGATATAATATAGATCCTAAATATTCAGACAGCCAGGGTCCACCGTGCGGTGATAGTAGACCGCTGCCAGCAATAAACAGAACTAAAGTAGTCTCCGTAAGTTCACAGAGATAAGTAAATTAGAATATATGTTAAATAAGTTAGTACGCTATTAAACTTATAGCGACTACCGGACACGTGGGTATAAAAGGAAGTGAACCTCTTGTTACGTCAGAGAGGACACCTATGTGTAATAGGAAAAGGACCCCATTAATGGTCACGGAGGTCTCACAGAGGCAAAGTGTAAAGAATAGAATACTGTGTGTTGAGACACACACACAGTATAAGGATAGATAGCAGCAGCACTTACCGTACCCTCTGTATCCTGCCACAGTGTTAACCACACTGACTTGCATGTACCAGGTACTAACCACACCGTATGGTGGTATGCTGACTACCTACACCTGCCTGACAGCCTGTGTGCAACCCACAACCAGACCCTACTCCCAGAGGAATGTGCCTAACCGGCCAATGCAGAGCAGGGGGAATGATAGCTGCTGAAGTGGTAGTATAGTATCGCTGGTGTATGGGTAGCGATTCATTTTGGTAATACAATAGGAGAGCACATACATGGGCGGCTACCTCATGCATGCACAAGAGCGACTGAGCGCCATGCGGCGTGCTCCAGGGTCTTTTATTACCTAAGACCCACCCACATGATGGTGACGCCCAGGGCAAGACCAAACCCAGACCAATAGGATGGGAGAGCGTCATCAGTGACATCACCACAACCAATCAGACGCCAGCGCGTCATCGGTGATGTCACCCGCGACCAATCAGGCAATGCCACGTCACACGCTGAGAACCATGTGATCCCTGCATCATATGTGATGTCACCCACAGCCAATGAATGGCTGTCAGGTTGGAGACATGCTCAGAACGGATTAAACCACACTTAGTGCAAAACTCCGTTACTTTACTTAACGCATGCGCATTTTCCCTGTTCTTTGGACTTAAAGGGGCTTTACACGCAGCGATATCACTAGCGATATTGCTGATGAAAGCACCCACCCCAATCATTTGTGCGTCATGGGCAAATCGCTGCCCGTGGCGCACAATATCGTTAGGAGCCGTCACACGGACTTACCTGCCTAGCGACATCGCTGTTGCCGGTGAACCGCCTCCTTTCTAAGGGGGCGGTTTGTGTGGTGTCACAGCAACGTCACTAAGCGGCCGCCCAATAGAAGCGGAGGGGTAAAAGATGAGTGGCCGTAAAATCCTGCCCACCTCCTTCCTTCTTCATTGCCGGCGGCCGCAGTTAAGCTGTAGTTCGTTGTTCCCGAGGTGTCACACGTGGCGATGTGTTCTGCCTCGGGAACGACGAACAACCTCCGTCCTGGAACAATCAACGATTTTTTGAAAATGAGCGACGTGTCAACGATCAACGATCAGGTAAGTATTTTTGATCGTTAACAGCCGTTCGTTGGTGTCAAATGCAACGGCGTCGCTAATGATGCCGGATGTGCGTCACGGAATCCGTGACCCCGGCGATATATCGTTAGATACGTCGTTGCGTGTAACGGGGCCTTTAGTCCCAAAACCACACAGAATTCAGCTCAAAGACTGAGAAGAAGACCGACGAGTGGCATGCCGTGACTGGGAAGCAGACGAGGAGGAATCCAGCCGAGGCAAAGCAGGATCTCGGCCCGTAATACATTATTTTCCTCTTTTTTTAAAAAATTAGACAGCATTTATAATGCCATAGTTAAACGTCTATGGCTTAAAACACAGAAGTAAGTTGTATGAGGGCTTTTCGAGCTCCTGGTTCACCCTGTAAATAATTGTAAAGAAAAGAGCAGCACAGCAAAATATAGAATAATTTTATTATGAGCCATTTAACCAATCATAGATAAATAATGAATATGGAATGACCATGTATTGAGCTAATGTGGAATGGAAATGTTTGACAACATACAGAACACACAAGCACATTATCTGTGATATACCTTGTACAGTCTCGAAATGTGTTTTTATTTAAACCATGTGTGCTATTCTCTCCTATCTTCCCTTAATTTCTAGCGGCACAGAAACAAAACAGAACTCTGTTTTTACTGCCAAGAAAACACCTATCTGTGGAAAATGTTAAACACTCTAATAAAACATGCTGCTTTTTCAATGAATGAATGATGCATTAGACATGGCACAGAGAGAGTCTGGCACGCTCATTCAGACAGAGGCTCACAACGCTTACATTTTAAAGTACAATGGAAAAACAACATTATACATGAAGGTTTCTCTATGAAAAGAACTGATGGCAAAATATGAATAGAACACATTTCCATTAATGTGATCACATGAAGGAATCAACTTGGTTAATCCAAGGGTCTCACAGAAGGGTTCTGCAAAATAACGTCATAAGGCCTGGCATTATGGATGGGTGCTGCTGAGTAGTGGTGGAAAACTCTCTGCTACTACAGCTATTAAAGAAGCAATCCTATCAAAATATTTATCTTCTTAATATATTGAAATTATTATATTAGATTGCACGGTGTACTTACAATTTCTAATTCTGTCTTTCTACCCAGTTAATTCTTCTCTTTTCCATTAGGTCTATGAGATCATGTGATTAAAGGGAGTATACTGTAGAGAATACAGGCACAATAGAGTCTTATCCAGGTATGAGGTAAATAGGGTGTAGGAATTGCTTCCTTATAGGGTTGGGTGAGACACAACAACTATATTAGCTGCTACTGGCCTCCCAATGGTTATTATCAGGATGAAGAATGGAAACACAGGATATCTACACTTCTGAAGATTCCAGTAACCATTCCACAAAATACTGATGACTTCTTCAGGACAACTGTAATCATATGGAGTTTAAAAAATGACCAATCATCCTAAAACAAATAAACTTTGTTCTATAGAAGAAAACAAATCTCTTTTTCTTTCTCTTTCTTTCTCCTATAGATAACAACAAACTTTATTTGCTTTAAGATAATTGTTAATTTTTTACACCCCATGTGATTTTCTTTCCCTTCCCTTCTTAATGGCACCTTTATTTTAATTTTTTTTGTATTTAAGTCTATGTGTACCAGTGTTGTTTGCACTTGTGGTTGTCCTGAAGAAGTCAGTAGATTTTGAAACTCGGCAATAAACCACCTTGAATTAGCTTCTATCCTGAGGACTTGTTACTGAAATCGTCAGCAGCACCAATATTCCACTTTTCCATTGTTCATACCATAATTGAAAACAGATTAGCTGAATCCTACCAAGCTCTTTGTAGAAGCAGGAAGTCTCTTTCCCTGCGTGAGTAATGAACCACTGCAGTTGGTCAGGAGTTTAAAACGGGATGACTCATGCAGGGAAAAGAGACTTCCTGTTTCTACAAAATTCAAAAGATAAAGGGCAGTAATGCCCTATAGCCTACGCACACCCCATATTTAATGCTAATGAAGGCATAGGTAAAATTTGCATAGGAAAGATTATGATGGAGCAGACACTAAAGGCATATAGTCCATAACAAAATTAATCCAGAGTAGAATAAAACAGAGTGGCACTCATCATGCAAAAAAAACGTCCTTTATTTCATGTTGGGTGAAATGGGTCCACAATCAGATGCAGGATAAACAAGAATAGCGGTTGTTTCATGCATGCCGGCGCTTCCACTGGTCCCGGCTAATTTTTTTTTTATTTATTTTTTAGCCAGGACCTCTGGAAGAGCTGGCAGGTGCAAAACAGCTGTTGTCCTTGTTTAACCTCCATCTGATTGCAGACCCATTTTACCAAACATGAAATAAAGAAAGTTTTTTATACATTGAGTGTTACTCTGTTTTCTTCTACTCTGGATGAATTTTACAGAATTCATCTCACCTCCAAGACTTTTCTTGTGCTGCACCAGTTCAATGGAATACGCTTACCGTGACAACTCAGGTAATTCCTATTATCAACAGTTTTAAGCGTGCACTTAAAACGCATCTCTTTAGGCAGCCCAATCATTTACCTCTCCAATCAAGCTATCTGTTGTCATTTCCTTAATTTTCATAAGAATCCATTCCTTTCTATCATTTGTTCCTTTTCACTCCATGAACTGAGTACCACTTTGTATGTGGACATATACAGATAGTGGTTGGTGACTGGTTCATGCAGTTTTACTTTTATACTCCAAGTATTATGGCTGGACTGTACACAATGAGCATTTTTGTATGTTTTGTGTCATCCCTCCTTCCTTAAGTGGGCTTTACACGCTACGATATCATTAATGAATTATCATCGGGGTCACGGTGTTTGTGACGCAGTTCCAGCATCATTAACGAGATCAAAGCGTGTAACACTTAAGAGCGATCTTAAACGATCGCAAAAGAGGGCAAAATTGTTTGCTGTGGAGAGGTCGTCCTGAAACAAAAAAAATCGTTTTCAGGATGTTAGCGATGTTGTTTGTCATTCCTGCGGCAGCACACATCGCTATGTGTGACACCACAGGCGCGACGAACATCTCCTTACCTGCCTCCACTGGCTATGCAGAAGGAAGGAGGTGGGTGGGATGTTTACGTCCCGCTCATCTCCGCCCCTTCGCTTCTATTGGCCGCAGGGCTCTTAATCCTCTTGTTTGGTAAATTATGTGTTACTCTGAATTGTCTGATATTGTTTGTACATGTATCCTCTCAATTATAAAATGCTGCAGAATATACTGTGCTATATTAATACAATTATTATGATTATTATTTTGTATATTTTTCCATATTTGGTGTCTATTCTTGGCTTTGGCAAAATAAAAAACTACATCAAAAGCTGCAATAAAATAGCCTTATATAATTGTCTTGTTGTTTTTTATGCTGTCTCAATATATGTGGCAATTTGTGAAATAAATAATACTAAATTAAAAGGTCTGAAGATATTTTGATTGAGAATGGTCCACACATAGAAAAGAAGATCAAAGCTTCTTCAGAGGAAACTCAATAATAGCAATGAAAGCTAAACAACATGTCTCTGAAATAATAGGAATACAGATTTTCCCCCTGCTAAGAAAAGACATGGCTGAGAACAGGTGTCCTGCAATAGCTCTGAAACAATATGTTTTATATGATTTACGGATTCTGCTGTATCCATTAAACTGCTCCAAACACTTACAAAACATTTACCTAAAGATTACAAAACCTATTGCCTACTGAAAGTTCATCATTCCATTACCATTCTAAAGAAATATCTGAAATATCTCTTATTTATTTTTAGATTATCAAATTGGGCTAAAGCTTTATGACCTACATCTGCCTACAGCATGCCTTATAAATGTCCACAAGCACCTTGTGGCATAAAACACTGTGCTTTATTGGCATACAGTGCAGGCCAAACTTTTGGACACACATTCAAAGAGTTTTCTTTATTTTCATGACTCTGAAAATTGTAGATTCACATTGAAGGCATCAAAACTATGAATTAACCCTAGAACGCATACCTGGGGCCTCGCAGGCCTGCTAGGTAATTTGTTTTCTATGGTAGATTGAATTGCTTGCGCGTTCTAGGGTTAACACATGTGGAAAGAAATACCTGTACTTAACAAAAAATTGTGAAACAACTGAAAATATGTCTAATATTCTAGGTTCTTCAAAGTAGCCACCTTTTACTTTGATTACTGCTTTTCACACTCTTGGCATTCTCTTGATGAGCTTCAAGAGGTAGTCACCGGAAATGGTTTTCACTTCACAGGTGTCCCCTGCCAGGTTTAATAAGTGGGATTTCTTGCCTTATAAATGGGGTTAAGACCATCAGTTGTGTTGTGCAGAAGTCTGGTGGATACACAGCTGATACTCCTACTAAATAAACTGTTAGAATTTGTATTATGGCAAGAAAAAAGCAGCTAAGTAAAGAATAACGATTGGCCATCATTACCTTAAGAAATGAAGGTCAGTCAGTCTGAAAAATTGTGAAACTTTGAAAGTGTCCCCAACTGCAGTGGCAAAAACCATCAATTGCTACAAAGAAACTGGCTCACATGAGGACCGGACCAGGAAAGGAAGACCAAGAGTCACCTCTGCTGCGGAGGATAAGTTTATCCAAGTCACCAGCCTCAGAAATCGCAGGTTAACAGCAGCTCAGATTAGAGACCAGGTCAATGCCAAACAGAGTTCTAGCAGCAGACACATCTCTAGAACAACTGTTAAGAGGAGACTTTGTGCAGCAGGCCTTCATGGTAAAATAGCTGCTGGGACACCACTGCTAAGGACAGGCAACAAGCAGAAGAGACTTGTTTGGGCTAAGAAAGAGAACACAAGGAATGGACATTAGATTAGTGGAAATCTGTGCTTTGGTCCGATGAGTCCAAATTTGAGATCTTTGGATCCAACCACCGTGTCTTTGTGCGATGCAGAAAAGGTGAACGGTTGGACTCTACATGCCTGGTTCCCACCGTGAAGCATGGAGGAGGAGGTGTGATGGCGTGGGGGTGCTTTGCTGGTGACACTGTTGGGGATTTATTCAAAATTGAAGGCATACTGAACCAGCATGGCTATCACAGCATCTTGCAGCGGCATGCTATTCCATCCGGTTTGCGTTTAGTTGGACCATCATTTATTTTTCAACAGGACAATGACCCCAAACACACCTGCAGGCTGTGTAAGGGCTATTTGACTAAGAAGGAGAGTGATGGGGTGCTACGTCAGGTGACTTGGTCTCCACAGTCACCAGACCTGAACCCAATCTAGATGGTTTGGGGTGAGCTGGACCACAGAGTGAAGGCAAAAGGGCCAACAAGTGCTAAGCATCTCTGGGAACTCCTTCAAGACTGCTGGAAGAGCATTTCCGGTGATTACCTCTTGAAGCTCATCAAGAGAATGCCAAGAGTGTGCAAAGCAGTAATCAAAGTAAAAGGTGGCTACTTTGAAGAACCTAGAATATAAGACATATTTTCAGTTGTTTCACACTTTTTTGTTAAGTATTTCATTCCACATGTGTTAATTCATAGTTTTGATGCCTTTAATGGGAATCTCCAATTTCAGAGTCATGAAAACAAAGAAAACTCTTTGAATGACAAGGTGTGTTCAAATGTTTGGTCTGTACTGTACTGTAGGTATGAACGTATCACTAAATTCTAATGAGAGCAAGGTAGTGTAGTACTTAGCTATCAGAAGAAATTCTCAAAAGACTATAGATACCATACAGAGACTTAATGTATGTTCTGCTGTAATGAGTCATAATACAGAATTCACAGACTCCTTTCAGTCCCTAATGTACAGAATAAAGAGGTTTTCATTCGGAACACAGCTTAATACAATTTGATATGATCCATTGCGTTCAAAATAAAAAATAATCCTCCCATAGCACCTTCTTCCACATGCTCAATGTGTCCCCTACATAGCATGTGGAAGAAAGTGCCCTGGTCAAAAAAGACCACGGAGAACATTTTGGGCTAAAAGCAAAACGCTATGTAGGATGGAAAAATAACACTGCACATCACCCTGAAAACATCATCCCCTCCATTAAACACAGTGGTGGCTGTGAGGAGGCTTTTATTCAGCAGAGACAGAGAAGCTGGTTAGATTTGATGGAATGATGGATTTACCCTATTTGCAGGGTAATCCTGAAGGAAAACCTGTTAGAGGCTGCAAAAGACTTGAGACTGGGGCATAGGTTTATCTTTCAATAGGACAGCCACACAACACTGTCAGAGCTAAAATGGATGGTTTTGATCAAAGCATATTAATGTGTTTGACTGGCCCAGCGACAGTCCAGACCTAAATCCCATTGAGAACTTGTGGAAAGACTTAAAAAAATTCTGTTTACAGACACCTCCATCCAGTCTCACTGAGCTAAAGCTATTTTGGAAAGAAGACTGGGCAAAAATGTCAGCCTTTAGATTTGCAAATGTGATGAAGACATACAGCAAAATATTTGCAGCAGTAATTGCAGTGAAAGGTGGTCCTAAAAATTATTGACTCAGGGGGGCTGAACACAGCACACTTTTCAGGTTTATAGTTTTAAAATATTTAGAAAACCATGTATCATTTCCTTTACACTTCACAAATATTTTGTAATTATTGTTAGTATATCCTATAGACATTTCAAGCTAAAAATGGTCCAAAAATGATCCCTTTTAGTTATTTATGATCGAGCAAATTATTATGTGCAGTACACTGACTCAAACCGATGGTGTCGATGTCAGAGGTAACATCATCCTGCTTTCTTGAGACAAAGAAGGCAAATTGTGGCCTGCATTTGGTAGTACTACTGCCCAGACGGCTGGTGCCATTGGTGATGCTACTGCTAGTAGCTCCCACATTCTTAGCAGTGGTATTTTTTTTCTTTACAGTTCTCTGTCCATTGTCATTGTAACCCTTTCTTTTACCATACATTTTGTACCATAAATCATTTTTGATAATATTTCCAACATCAGTTGTTAAACTTTTGCCAGTGAGGATGTGACAAGCTATTCTAGGCAAGTAAGTACATGAACAAAAAGCAAATTTGGCAGCAGTATAGGTGTGCCATGTGAAAAGTTGGACTAGTAAAACAGATATGCAAAAAGAGACATAAAGAGTGTATATTTTTTATTTCTCTTTAATATTATTTTAAACAAAATTCAACTTTCTCCTCAAAAGTGACAAAACAAGAAATGCTAGGTAGCTACATGACCAAGATGCCAGCACGTGCTATTAGGGCCCTTTATTAGTGTGGCATGTATAGAGATAAAATTTGACTACTAAGGGGTACTTCACACACAGCGAGATCGCTACTGAGATCGCTGCTGAGTCACGTTTTTTGTGACCTCATTAGCGATCTCGCTGTGTGTGACACTGAGCAGCGATCTGGCCCCTGCTGTGAGATCGCTGCTCGTTACACACAGCCCTGGTTCGTTTTTTTATTGTTTCTCTCCCGCTGATAAGCACACATCGCTGTGTGTGACAGCGAGAGAGCAACAATCCTGAATGTGCAGGGAGCAGGAGCCGGCGTCTGACAGCCTGCGGTAAGCTGTAACCAAGGTAAACATCGGGTAACCAAGGTGGTTACCCGATATTTACCTTCGTTACCAGCCTCCGCAGCTCTCACGCTGCCAGTGCCGGCTCCTGCTCCCTGCACATGCTAAGCTAAGCGGTGTGCGCTGGTAACTAAGGTAAACATCGGGTAACCATACCCGATGTTTACTTTAGTTACCAGTGTCCGCAGCTTCCAGACGCCGGCTCCGTGCAAGCGCAGCGTCGCTTGCACGTCGCTGCTGGCTGGGGGCTGGTCACTGGTCGCTGGTGAGATTTGCCTGTTTGACAGCTCACCAGCGACCATGTAGCGATGCAGCAGCGATCCTGACCAGGTCAGATCGCTGGTCGGATTGCTGCTGCATCGCTAAAGAGTGAAGCTACCTTAAAACAGATGTGCAAAAAAAGTTGTTAGCTTCTCATATACTTTGTCTAGTAGGCAATTACAGTTAAAGAGGAACCCTTATCAGTTTTAGCTTATTAAACTGGAAAAATCATGCAATAGTGGCTGCAGAGCTAAATAAAATTTAGATTTATTTTTTCATTTCTCATCACCTTGTGGAGAAATTAGCTTGTAAAGTTTAGATTATAATTCATGTTAAATCCAAAACAGGGAGATACAACATACTCTTTTCTGGGGGGTTAGTAATTTTTCTACTATACGACCTTGACCAATCATATGCAGGAGGTGTCAACAGGGGAATAAGGAACATGCCTCTAACAGGTCAGAAGAACATGCCTTCTCCTGTAAGGAGTAATCATAGACAGCCCTGCTCTCAGCTCTGATCTCTGCCATTACTCTGTAGAGTACTGAGCTAGGTGTAATTGCAAAGAGTTTCAAAGCTTTCATCTCACAACTGTTAATGGTGAGGGGGGTGTAGATACCCCTGCAGCTCTCCTCTTAACTCCTGTTGAAAAATAAAAAAACTATGCATCCTCTACTATATAAAGTGGACAGTTTAGCAAGCTAAACCTGATGAAAGGTCTTCTTTAAATGACTGGATTTAGGGGAATTTTATTTTTTACTTTTAAAAAACAATTATACCCCTATCACAAAAATAAATGTACAAGAAATACAAAAAAACTTACTATTAGGGAGAATTATATGTCCGTCTGTCCCCGGTATTATTGTGACAAGGAAGCACAGCGTCTGACACTGATTTCAGATTTTCATTATCTTTACAAGCTATTTTCTTTTTTTACTGCATGAAGAAAAATATGCGTAATTGTAATACAAATGCAGCACGATAGATGGCATCTACAACATATGACTGATCACACTGAGTTTGCAATGCTGCTGGCACCTTTCCTATCTCTCTTCCCTATCAATTGAATCTCTACATAATTTCCAGATTACTAATGTCACATTCACTGAAGCAGTTAATCAACATATTATTGTCTGTATTATTTTTCCATTGTTTTGGGGCTTTCTTTTTCTATTTCTTTTGCTGAGCTGTAAGCTCTGATGAACTCTAACTATCCTAAAATCACCCTAAAATAGTAGTTGCATTCCCTGCTTAGAATTTTATATTGGCTATGATAATCCCTTATGATTGACTGCCCTATACCATGTGATGTGATAGTTGATAGGCATTATGAGTAGAGATGAGTAGACCCATTGAAATTCAGTTCAGTGGGTTCAGACAGACTTTAGATAAAGTTCGGTTTGGGACCCGGACTTGACCTTTAACCCAATGGAAGTCTATCAGTGGACTGTTCCGTTATCCGCCCACATGCAGCCAGCCATAAACAGATCATTTCCAGGTGAGGGTGGGTGGGCTTTTTTAAAAACATTTTTGGGTGCACACTGCCATGTGCCCTTATTACCCTCAGTGCGAGTCGTTCAAACATTGCAAGCGGCTCGCACTGGGCCGAGCATCGAGCGTAACAGAGCACACCGATGCTCAAGCCAGTGGTTAGCATTCGTAAAGCACCTGAACTCTGAACTCGAGCACTGATTTTTGGGGGGTAAAGTCCTTGTTTGGTACAAATACCGAACTTGACTTTTCAGGTTCGCTCATCTCAAATTTTGAGATAGTCCAAATGGTTGTGCTTTTGGTCACGTCAGCCTTCTGTGACTGATGTATGGGGAGATAAGGTATGCACACCAGTGACTATGTAAGGGGAATACATGGAATAGCAGAAACTGCTGTGTGAATACTGACTTGAAAAATCCAATAGCTATATGAAGAGTGAAAATGTGAAAAATGGAATCTGCATTACTGCCATGAACATATGAATCAAGAGAAATTTAGCTACTGAATTGATCAATGCAATAGAGCCCCAACACTACGCCAAAGTATTTCTCTACGTTGGGGTCCCTAGCTTGTGTGTGTCCTCTCATGCAGTTAAAAAACTTACCGTGTATGGGAAGCTGAGACCCAGGCTATTTATGCGTATTATATGGATTGGCAATAGGTGTGGTGGGGAGGGTTTTTTAACTGCATGAGAGGACACACACAAGCTAGGGACCCCAACGTAGAGAAATACTTTGGCGTAGTGTTGGGGCTCTATTGCATTGATCAATTCAGTAGCTAAATTTCTCTTGATTCATATGTTCATGGCAGTAATGCAGATTCCATTTTTCACATATTCACTCTTGCATATAGCTATTGGATTTTTCAAGTCAGTATTCACACAGCAGTTTCTGCTATTCCATGTATTCCCCTTACATAGTCACTGGTGTGCATACCTTATCTCCCCATAGTGATGTTTTTTTAGGTTTTTTGCACCCAGTTCAGACTTAGAATGGTGTTCCAAACGTTATTCGTTATTGTTCTGTGACTGATGCACTTCTTTGCAATGAGTATATATAATTACTCATGTATAGGTCAAAAAGATTTATGGTTGGAGTGACCATTAAACCCAGCGGACATATTTTTGGCTATTTACGTGAATTGAATCGCAAATTCATCTACGGTAATTCTCTGGGATTTGTGATTCTCTTAAAATTCGATTTGAACTTGATTTGCATTGAATCAATTGATCATTTCTAATGGAAAGATATTTAGGGTAATTATACAAATCTATAATACAAGCATTTAATTAGGTTTTTTTCATACTTCACTGTACAGTGAACAGAATGTCAAATACTGCTGCCTTTAAACTGTGATATCCGAGTTGTATCACATCTGCACCACGAAGGCACATTCAAGGAGCAGGGCTTTGCAAATGTCAGATTTACAATCGTGCACTTTCATTATGAAATGTTTTCTTATTTTATTACATACCATCTGCTAGAATACTCAGGCAGATTCTTCCTGTCATAAAGGAAGAGATAAAGAGCACTGGATGGCGCCTATATGAAGTTTCCTAGGAGCTGGACATAATATGTAGCAGGTCCTGGACTCGTCAGTTTATCCAAGGATCACTGAATAATGAACAGAAATTCTATATTTTTACTTTCTGGTCAGTTCCTTTGGATAAACTGTTATTTGTGATTGTAGTTTCATCAGGCTTTATCCATTCCATCATAAGAAGTTTCCACCGAATCTGTTATTTTTTGTTATCAGATCTGTTATTTCTTTTTATCATTGAGGTCATAGGGAGATAACTCACTCAAATAGATGTCAGCCGGGGTTGCCAACAACCCATGAATGTCTGGACAGTCCATTTAATAAGGGCACTATTTTCTAGTGTCTGTGGAAAAATAGATGTGTCTGTGATTTTCCTTTACAGTTGCTGGAGTTTTTGCAGATTATTGTGATTATATTTATCATTATTTTACAGTTTACATTGCGCACTATTTATATACTTTTGTATAGGAATTCTGGCCTTCAGAGATTTATTGCTTCATGATTTTATGATGTATTTCAGTTTTCCAATTTGTCTGTAAAAAACTATTTGTAATTTCTGGTAATATGTCCAGGAAAAAAAATCCCGTTGACTGCCCCGATGTCAGCTCGGCTCGGCATTTTTACTGCATACATTTCAAGCTTACATTTTCCTTTACTTACTAAAACAACTATGCTGAACTATATACCAAAGAGACATGAACCTTCATCACAATACAGTTCAATATAGACACTGACTTATTAATCTGGAAAAATAGTTGTTGGTTGTTTTATGATTATTTCCTAAATGTTCAGGAAACAAACATAATAACTCACTGAGCAGTATTTATTAATACAGTAATACATTGACTTACGAGTTTAATTTGTTCCATGACTGAGCTCTTAACTCAATTTGTTCTTATGTTAAATTATATGTCCCCATTAAAATTAATTGAAATGCTATTAATCCGTTCCAGCCCCTACTTATGGCCCCCGATCCTGGTACTGTATATATAATCCCCCAATCTGGTACGTGGCCCCCGTCCTGGTATATATGATCCCCATCCTGGTACATGGCCTCCTTCCTGGTATATATGATACCGAATCCTGGTACATGGCCCCCATTCTGGTACATGGCTCCCCATCCTGGTACATATGATCCCCATCCTGGTACATGGCCTCCATCATGCCGCATACTTAAAAAAAAGTACCATGTTTTTCCAAAAATAAGACCTCCTTCAAAAATAAGCTCTAACAGGGATTTTCAGCGTTTTTGGAGCAAGGCTTAAATATAAGCTCTACCCCAAAATAAAGCCCTAGTCATGGTTCAAGAATGAAGTGTCCGTGCTGCTAAAAAAATTAAAGATGCTGCAGGACACTTCATTATAGAAAGCAGAGACCCCGCAATCAAACTCACCAGATGCCGAGCGGCAGGACCTGCAGTGATCATACCCACACACATCAGATCGCACACACACTCACCACATCCAGCAATACCAATTTCTTTTGGCTGGTAGAATCCTGAGACGTAGTGAGGTGGAGCGCAAGGACCATCAGCTGCGGATGGAATGCTTACAGGACCTGCGATGTGTAACTTCCTCCCATCTTTCTATGTGGCCAGAGGCATTTTGTACTGCTGGATTTGGTGAGTGACTAGTGTGTGTGTGTATGTGTGCGATCTGATCGGTTATTGTGTGTGTGCGATCTGATCAGTGATTGTGTGTGTATGCACGTGTGTGCGATCTAATGTATGTGAGTGTGTCAGTCAGAAGTAGGGGAGGACCGCTGTGAAGCATACCTGCTGGGAGCGTCCGCCGAAGAGTGCAAGTGGACCTGGGAACCATGCAGTTTTCCGGGGTCAGGTAAGTATGAGTCTCCTGGGAAGGGAGGGTCTGCTTTTTGTGGGGTAAACTTACCGCAGCTATGTTTCTCCAAGAACAAGACCTACTCCAAAAATAAGCCCTAGTGCTTTTTTAGGGGCAAAAAAATATAACACAATGTCTTATTTTTGGAAAAACACGGTATTATACTCCCCCTCTCTCCGATGCCTCACAGCAAAGTGTCCTCATCTCTTGCAGTCAGCTGATCAGCGTGTGAGAGCGCAGCACTGACACATTGATCAGCTGATGCACACTCACACGATAATCAGCTGATTACATGAGATGAGAATGCCACACTACTGGGGATCAGAGGGAGGGTGACTGTAATAGTTTTTAAGTGTGAAGCGTGATGCAGACAACTGATCAGCTGCATGCATGAGATGAGGACACCGGGCTGCAGGAGATCAGAGGGAAGGTAAGTAAAGGCTGCTTTTACCTCATATATCTGCAGGCATCTTGAAGCAAAAAAGATACAGATCAACAGATCGTATCTTGAAAAATTCTTAACTTGGTGCACTCTTAAGTCAATGTATTACTGTATGACGTCATTTGAAAATCATCAGCCCTTGTTTTAGTTCTCAGGACAAACCGCACAAATTATTACCTTGACAGCTAATAGAGGGGCATATGCTGCTTCCCATAGATCCTGGTGATGGACTGGTCTAGTGGTCACAGGCTCCTTGAACAGTGACCAAGTTTAGGATGAGATTGCCATGCACTCTATTAAGATCAATTACTAAACGTTTGGTGGCACTTTACATTACGTGTACATTCAGCACCAATTCATCAAGACTGTTGATTTTCTAACGAGTCCTTATGAGGGAGTCCTTTTGGACGCTACTGATTCATGAACAGGTGTGCCATTTTAGGAATCATATGTCGCGCCCCAGGGCAGCCGAGCTGCTTGAATCCGGGCGGTCCGTGGCTCGAGGGGTCCCAGACCCGGGGGCACCGTTGAACAGTTTTTAAATGAAAAATAAAAATAAAATAAAAGTCCGACTACGCGACTCGCGGTTTGCGGCCAGGGATAGTAGGGCCGCCGCTGCGGGTTCCCACTGGGGATGATGGATGGGGCAGCATGGATGGTAGAGCCCTCTGCGAGCAGGGTTTTTCCCCAGGTGTAGGTGAAGGGTTAACATGGAGGCGCACGGCAATGAAGCAGTCCAGACAAGAGGGCAGTTTGATGGTGTTTACTCACTGGTTCGACGCGCTGAGACGTACTGGATTCAAGGTGTAACCTTGTCCTGATGGCTGTGCCTGCCAACCTAGTGCCACTCTCCACCTGTGCACTCCTGTCTATGTGGGTCCTCCCTGGAGTGGAGCACTTGGAGGTCCTCCTGGTGTCTGGGTCCTGCCGCAGGCAGCTTGGACTATTTAAGGGTATGGGTCCCGGGCCTGCTTTGCTGCTGATGCCTCGGACTTTTTATGGTGGCAAATAGATAGGGTGACAGATGGATATTCAGTGCAATATAAAAGGCCACTCAATATAACAATGAATACATATGGAAAGCTGAGTTTCATATGGCCAAACATAATTTCAAAAGATGACTAGTACACCCAAGTAAATAAGTAGATATTTATTAGAAATAAATCATATACAAATAGGGGTACTGTTATAAAGACTGGATTCATAAAAGTGTAAAACAGTGAAGGGTTAACGAACTAACAGAGATCACCCTTCCAGGGACCCAAACAGCATTAATCTAATATTCTATATAGGCAAACATACTGCACAGTCCATAGGATAAAGTCTCATAGTGAGGCCCACCAAAAATATCACACAAAAGAGCCCATAGGTTGTGCATGAATTAGAGCAACTGCTTACCCATATTAAGTGCCTATATAGTAGCCGTGTCCGAGGTCCGGTAAAGAAGAGGGAGGAACGCCCCGACGCATTTCGCTTGTAGTGCTTCCTCGGGGGTCGATGTGACCCAGTGTAGTGTGTCCCATGTATATATACCCACCATAATTGTCTCCTAATAGCTGCCGTCTAAATGCCGCATGCGCTGTGACCATGCTCGCATCGCGCGCGTCACTTCCGGGTCTCCCGGCGGAAGTGACGCTCACAAGGGGAACGTCATCTCCCGCCAAGCGGAGCTCCTCAGTGCGCGCGAGATTGCAGGCAGCACAGGGCATGCGAAGCCCGCACGGCCATCTTAGGTACTGGTGAGATCCCCATGTAAATGCCGGGATTTTGCCCATAGTATGGGAAGGATGTCACGTCATATTGGCTATTATATTCACATTTAAGATGTTTATGATGCTCTTTTTCCATTTGACTATGACGCGATTTCTTCTCCTTTTTACATTATGGGCAAATCCCTGTATTTATACTTGGGACCTTACCAGCACCTAAGATGGCCGCGCGGGCTTTACATGCCCTGACTATGACGTGACATCCTTCCCATACTATGGGCAAAATCCCGGCATTTACATGGGGATCTCACCAGTACCTAAGATGGCCGTGCGGGCTTCGCATGCCCTGTGCTGCCTGCAATCTCACGCGCACTGAGGAGCTCCGCTCGGCGGGAGATGATGTTCCCCTTGTGAGCGTCACTTCCGCCGGGAGACCCGGAAGTGACACGCGTGGTGCGAGCATGGTCACAGCGCATGCGGCATTTAGACGGCGGCTATTAGGAGACAATTATGGTGGGTATATATACATGGGACACACTACACTGGGTCACATCGACCCCCGAGGAAGCACTACAAGCGAAACGCGTCGGGGCGTTCCTCCCTCTTCTTTACCGGACCTCGGACACGGCTACTATATAGGCACTTAATATGGGTAAGCAGTTGCTCTAATTCATGCACAACCTATGGGCTCTTTTGTGTGATATTTTTGGTGGGCCTCACTATGAGACTTTATCCTATGGACTGTGCAGTATGTTTGCCTATATAGAATATTTGATTAATGCTGTTTGGGTCCCTGGAAGGGTGATCTCTGTTAGTTCGTTAACCCTTCACTGTTATACACTTTTATGAATCCAGTCTTTATAACAGTACCCCTATTTGTATATGATTTATTTGTAATAAATATCTACTTATTTACTTGGGTGTACTAGTCATCTTTTGAAATTATGTTTGGCCATATGAAACTCAGCTTTCCATATGTATTCATTTTTATGGTGGCAGATGAGTCCTGAAAACCCACCCACCTGGCAGAGTTAACAGAGGGGTTGAAGTCGGTGTCTGTTCTGGGGATCTGCTCCCCGTGCATGCAAAGTGCTGTGAGCTTTGGATGTCCACCCCACAGGGTCCCTCTGTCCTTGGGATTTGCTCTCTCACTCCACAGCTACTTTCCTCCTCTGAGTGGCTGTTCTTACAACTCAGGTATTTGCAGTGTCTTTCCTTCTTTCTATGTGTCTCAAGAGTCTCTGGTCTATCTTGACACCCTTCCTCTTTCACCGTCTACTCCTCACTAACTACCACTTCCTGTCTTCTGCAGACTACCCACACTCCCCAGGTCCCTTTCTCCTCCCCCAGGTCTGGTCTCTTCTTTTTCCAGTTGGCTGCCTTTTATCTACAGTGCCCAGCCCTGTCATCTGGCTAGGTGAGGCTCCCAGCCGGGTACAGCGAGTGTAAATATCCTGGTGTACTAGTGTGTGTGTAGTGGCTGGCACAGTTATGTTGGACTTGGGCTGTTACCTTAATTGTTACCTTATTATTGTGACACCTGGTTACCGCAGGGGCGTCACACATGCACCAGTCACTAACTTTTGCAAAAACAACATTTTTGTGCAACTCCGAGATGCCAAAATATTGTGACTTTTCAAACCATTTTAGACCAGAATTCTACCAAAATTGTATTGATGAATCAGGGCTGAACTTGTTTCCAAATGAAAACATTGGCACTAATCCTATTTCTACCCATTTGGGAAAATAATCATAAAATCGCCAATCCCTTTTTACTTACTTTTTATGCTATGGGGTTTTTTTTTTGTATTAAACCTGAAGAGTTTACAATTGAATATTTATCTAGGACAGAAACATGATTGTAAGAACAATTCCATGTACATGTGGGCCCTTGGGTGACATTTATATTAGCCCTGGATCCCGATATTCGACCCTGAATATGAGCTTTACCGAGCATCTGGACTGATGTGACTGATAACTGTGCTGTACAATATGTTGGACTTGGACCTAAATAAATAATGGGAATGAAATTAATGAACATAGAATGCTTTCAGACTTTAGTCCATCAATTCAGAGTGTATCTATGTTTCTCAGTTTCAAGATTACAGAGCGTAGATTTTTTTCAGATTTGGAGTACTTGACCACAGTTTGTACTGTACGTATATTTTCAGGGAATCCAACTCCACCAATATATATCTGCCTTCATGGAAATAATATAATATGGATTTATTAAATGTAGAAGAGAAGGATCATCATGACATTAGTTCTATAGTTACAGATGAGACTTCTTTTCCTGGGGGTATAATAACAAGCAGGTAATGAATAGAAAAGTTTGTATCAGTGAGAATAAGAAGGAAAAATAGAGGATTATGAGATTATCGGGGTGTTTACTTTTAATAATTTGGAGTCTATATTAACATTCTTTAAATTAGAAATGTAGTATATCATCGGAAATCTCCAGAAAATATTTTTATCCCAAATGCAAAGCTTGGGGATGTTTCTTTAAGAGTATTCATCCTGGTAAAGATTAAAACTAATAAAAGTATTACATATGGTTTATATAACAATATATAAAGATGTATGTGAGCATGACAATATTGTGTTGTAGATACTAAATGTGTATAGAATTTTACATATGATTATAAGAACTAACACATTGATTTAAGAGATGTAACAGAATATGGGACTACTGTATATTGGGTAGGGGTAGTCCTGCTTTGGCAATGTGCCAACTTGACCAGTCTGGTATTGACCAAATAGAAAAACAATAAAGAGGATAATTTGGCTAAGGACCAGTCCCTGTAGGAATGGCTTTACCATCAGTTCCTTACAGACGTCTTCACAGACAGTACTTCTGAGTCCTGTCAGAATAAGGCCCCTGTTAATAAGTGATTGTCAGGTCAACCCCAACCAGCTTTCCAAGACTTGTCATCAGAGAAGTCTGATCACTCAGACGGAGCCAAATCAACCCCACCTAGCAAAAATGTCCAGCCGATCCTTAAGAGGACATGGATCATTAAATATATTAATCTGAGCATGAAGGGGTCATTTACCACTTACCATACAGACTGAACATTTTAGCTGGAGCTTGTGAAATTTAGCATATAAGGTATCATTCACACCATGTTTATTGGCTACTTCAGAGGGATAAAAGCACATTTTGTGAGTTAGCCATTGGTTTCAACAGGACAGATGCTGAATAACATGGGCTGTTATGCTATTCAATATACTGTACATTGTAATATGGGCTGCTATGCTATTCAATATACAGGGTGGTCCAAAAGTAGTTGGACAGTATGTGTAATAGGGTTATGAAGGGGGAGATTTATCAAACATGGTGTAAAGTGAAACTGACTTAGTTGTCTTTAGCAACCAATCAGATTCCACTTTTCATTCTTCACAGACTCTAGAAAATGAAAGGTGGAATCTGATTGGTTGCTAAAGGCAACTGACTCACTTTCACAGATCCAGTTTTCACAGATAAATCTCCCCCAAATCTGTTTTCTTTTCAGATAACCCATAATGGCAAATAATTTAAATACAGATCAAAGAAAATGGATTTTAAAAGAGTATTGGAAATCTCAAAATGCTGAAACTGTTAGAGCAAATTGGGTTGAAATATTTGGTACTCAATGCCAAAAGAGACAATCCATTTATCGCATTTGTGACAAATTCAATGCCACTGGCTCAATCCTTAATGCTCTAAAAACTGGATCCTCCTCTAATAAACCATGAATTAGACGTGGATGATAAGCTTTCCACCCAATAGATTCTAAAGAGACTCTTCTGGTGGACTTTTGTAGACTCTGAACAATGTTTCAGCAACAAGTTGTTTATTATTTTCTGTACAGGCTTTTGTGGGTCGACCAGACAGGCAGCTGCAATTTAGTGAGATTATGCTTAACGAAATTGAAGAAAATCCAGTAATTTTATCTAACATTATGTGAAGTGATGAAGCTTCTTTCAAATTATCCAGCCATATTAAGACATATTTGTATTTACTGGTATAATGAGAACATGCATTTAACATTAGAGCAACAACTAAATAAGCCTGGTGTCAATGTTTGGGGTGGTATTTCAAGTTTTTGTGTTTTAGGACCAATATTTTTTGATGGAACAGTCACAGGAGATAAGTATCTCGAAATTCTAATGCATCAAGTTGTTCCCCAGTTACAGCAACAGCCTAATTCAAATGACCTTTATTTCCAACAAGATGGGGCCCCTCCACATTATTCAAGAGTAGTCCGCGAGTATGTTGATGAAACATTTCCTAATAAATGGATTGGCCGAAGAGGCCCACTTGATTGGTCGGCATGTTCACCAGACTTGACCGCAATGGATTTTTTCTTTTGGGGAGTACTCAAGGACAAAGTTTATAGTCAAAAATCAAAAAGTGTCAGTGATTTGAAAAATGAGATAAGAGATGCATTTCAAAAATTAATACCCAAGAGACTTGTGCAAAAATGTTTTCTCGAAGCGTAAGAGGCAGACGTCAAATCTATGCAAATTGTAATGAAAGCAGTTTGAGCACCTGCGTTGATAAAATTTAAGGGCTTTTGTGTTATTGTTCAGAATAAAATTTAATTGTCAATGTTATGCTTGTGTTAGTAAATATAATTTTATATATAAATCAAAATAAATATTATTATTTTCTGTCGACCTACTTTTGGACCACCATGTACATTGTAATACGGGCTGCTATGCTATTCAATATACATTTGTTTAGTAATGACAATGGAAGTGAATGGTACCTGCACTGCATAAAAATATGAAATATAAAGTACGTCTCAGCTTGCTGCTCTATTGGCGTGCATGAAGCCTAACATTTTTGTTTTCAAACTCTTACATGATATGTGTATTATGCATGCAAACAAAGGCATTTTTCATTCCACTTATTTTATTAAATGCTTGATTTGTCTTAGGAGACTCTTCCTATTAATTTCTATTGCAAATCCATTTTGCTGTTCTTTTATTCAGTCTTTTGTGCATAATGTTTCCACTTCAGTATTTGAAAAATGTTTGGTAGGAAAAGAAAAAACTGTATGTCACTTCTCTGAAGCGGCTCCTAATAGAAACCATTCCAAACCAGACACTGTCCTATCAAAGGCTGCAAAACATGATTGTCGCGGGCGGGGAGGAGGGTGTCAGCACACCGCGCTCACCCCTTCTGCTCGGGTCCGGCAGCTGCTCCTGGTGGCTCGAGCCGTGGGCCGGATCCCGGGGTTTCTCGAGCGACACTCCTCGCCCGTGAGTGAAAGGGGATGTTTGTTGGGTGTGGGGATTGTTATAGTTCGTGACGCCACCCACGGTTGTGGTGATTGCACCACCGCTGCTCAGTGTGGGGGTCCCGGGGATGGTGTTGCGGAGCAGCCAGGTGTGGTGTTGCCCCTCCGTGGGTAGGGGTTGGTGATCCCGGGGCCCGGTGATGAGATGTGAAGTGTAGGGCCTGGAGGGCGCAGGGACGCGGGGGCAGCGCTGTGCCTTGCGGCACTATGGTACTCACTCAGCCTGACACACGGACACAGTCTGTACGGTAAACCAACGGCTGGTAGGACGGTCCCACAGACGGCTGCACCTGCACTCCCGGTAGGTGACGGTGATGTCCCTCTTCCTTGCACCTGTGTTGACTGATGGTAGCGGTGGATTCCCTCCGATTACCCGCTCCCCGGCTGCAATCTGGGCCGGAGGAGCTCTACACTTTGCCCGCAGGCGCTGGCCCTGAGAAACTTGTGCCGTGGCGGTGGCGGTGTCTCTCCAATACGGGTTGGGCTGTTGCCTTCAATCGGGACTTGGTTGTTGGGGGATCTGCGTCCCCGTCACTGACGGATTTGGCAAATCTGGCGACTCCTAGCCTTGCCGGGGTCCGAGAGGCCCCTGCCCTGGTGCTGACTGTCCTTCGGAACACTGCTTCAGACCACCGGGCACACAGCCAACGGGGTCCTTCCAGGAACTTCCAAACGGTCCCCCTCCAGACAGTCACCGCCGTTGCTGACCTTGCTGTTCTGGCCCTCACAAAGCTGGACCCTTCAGGCTGTCTTTCTCTTCTGTCACTTTACTTGCTTTTCCTCCTTTACTACTTTCTTACTTTCCCTGCTTGTTTACTCCTTCACTTAGCTCCTCACACTTGCCCTGCCTGGGCTTTCTGCCTTTACTCAAGCTCGTCCCTGAGCTGACTGCCTGGTTACTTCCTGCCTCCAGTGTCGTGAGCTCCTTGGTGGGCGGAGCCAACCGCCTGGCCCACCCCCTGGTGTGCATCATCAACCTCTGGAGGAAGGCAACAAGGATTTGTGGTTAGCTGTGATGTGCCTACCTGGAGTGTGGGGTGTGGTGGTGTTGTGACCTGTGTCCCCTGGCTTGCCCAGGGCGACACATTCCCCCTTAGCAAAATGCAGACCGTCCGCGGGCTGCCGTCCTACACCGGTTTTATTTTTCTGTAAAAAGGGGATAACAGGGTTAAGCAAAACATAAATACATTTTTAATCAAAAACTCTTCCCAAGACGGGAGGCACATTTACTTAAACGTTGCAACGGTATACGGTCACGGTTTCCGCTCTCTCCCACCCAAGCAACCTGGCCCTGATGCTGCCCCTAAAACCCAGGCAGCACCCCTTGACCCACAGTCCAGCACAAGTTACCCGAGCGGGATCTGTCCTTCCCCTCCAGAGGGTGGCCACCGGTTCCTTTGGTGGCTGGGCCCTGGCCTGCTCTGCTCAGGGCCCTCCCTCCAACCTGCCTCTCCGGAGGCGGTATTGCGGAAACGGTAACGGTACCCAACATATTTACAAGCCACTTAACGTTTGTGGTGCCCTGCAAGTTCACGGGCTTGTCCATGGATAGTTCCCATGCCAATTAAACTTTAAACGGTCCCCACGGGGACAACGGTGCCGGCTCCTGCCGGTTCTAATCACTGCAGACAATCAGGTGACAAACTCGGTATAATCATTTATCATCATTTTTCAAAACTTTCTAAACTTTTTCAAACAACAACAACACTCTTTTACATTTGCGGACCCCTTTCACTCATAGAACGGTCTCCCTGTACCTAAGTGGGGGTCTACCTAGGTTGGAACGGGTGGACCTTCGGGGCCCGGTGTCAGTGGTGCTAGACAGCGGGGTAGAGGGAACAATAGGTTCCTCCTCCCTGCTATAGTGTGGAGCAGGTGGAGGTGCAGGGGGGCTGGGTACAGGTTCATCCCTGGGCACTGGCACTGGTTCTGGCTCACGGTTAACCGCTTCCACTACTTCTTCATCCACGGGTTGTGGGAACAGTATCACTGGAAGAATCACCGCGCCGTTCTGTGTAGGCCAGTCTGCTGGGAAGTCACCCATTACAGTGTGGATTACCTCTGCTGCCTTCTCCACTGGTGGAGGAACCGGTACTTCAGCCTCTGCCTTCAGCGCTGGGGGGCATTTCTTTAGATGGTCCCGGGAAACTGTGGCTAGGGTGTCCCCTTGGTCACGACTGATCTGGTAGGTCTTCCCATCTCCCCATTCTGTGGGCTGTATGACATAAGGGACTTGCTCCCACTGATCATCCAACTTGTGGGTTTTTCTCTTCCGTTTCAGCACCACATCTCCTGGCTGGAAAGGACCTGCAGGCGCCTTCTGGTTGAACCGGTGCTCTTGCTGCTCTCGACTTCGACTGAGGTTTTTCTCCACATACTCCTGGATTTGCCGGTACTGTGCCCTCCTCCGACTTTCCCACTCTGCCGTTGAGGGGAGTGCTTCCGGGGCTTCCAACCCCATCTCCAGATCCACCGGCAGGCGGCCAGGCCGAGCCCTCATCAGATACGCTGGGGTGCACTTCGTCGAGCTGGACGGGATATTATTATACATGTCGACCAAGTCAGGTAGCTTTTCCGGCCACATGTTCCGTTCTTCCAGCGGTAGCGTCTTGAGGAGCCCCAGGACCAAGTGATTCATTTTCTCGCACATGCCGTTGGTTTGGGCGTGGTACGGAGTGGTCCGGATCTTCTTGCAGCCGTACAACTGGCAGAATTCGTGAAACACCTCTGCTTCAAAAGCCGGGCCTTGGTCAGTCAGCACCTTCTCGGGGTACCCATGGGGTCGGCAGAAATAAGCCTGGAACGCTCGAGCAGCGGTTCGACCAGTTAGGTCCTTAACGGGGACTACCACCATGAATCTTGAGTAGTGGTCTACCATGGTCAATGCGTAGGTGTACCCACTTCGGCTAGGGGTGAGCTTGACATGGTCCAGGGCGACCAGCTCCAGCGGCTGATGGGTGACTATGGGATGTAACGGTGCCCTCTGGCTAGTCTCGTCCTTTCTCCTCAGTGTACAAGGACCACACTCTCGACACCAGGCTTCCACCGATTCACGCATCCCACTCCAATAGAACCGCTCCCTCAGCAGCATCTCCAGCTTCTTCCACCCGAAGTGGCCGGCACCATCATGGTATGCCCGCAAGACAGTAGCGACCTCAGCTTGAGGAACGATCAACTGGCATATCTTCTCATGGGTCTTCGGGTTGATCAGCTCACGGTACAGCCTCCCCTGGTGTAGGTAAAGTCGTTTTCGTTCTTTCCACAAGCGTTGAGCTTCTGCTGGAGCGGCAGGGTCCATTCCCATAGCACCTTGTTCCACCAGAGTCTTGACAAGGCGGACAGCCGGCGCTTGGTCCTGGGCGTCCTGCCACTCTTGACTGGGCCGCAGGTCCAGATCCACCCTTTGCTGACAGACTTGTACCCTCTCAGTAGGCAGCTGGTGAAACGCAGGCAACTCAATCTCCTCGAGGTCGTCATCCTCGCACCCCTCTTCTGACAAATGGGGCATCCGGGAGAGTGCATCGGCATTTATGTTGACACGACCAGCTCGGTACTTTATGGTGAAATCATAGTTGGCTAGCCGGGCTACCCACCGCTGCTCCAGCGCGCCCAACTTGGCCGTGTTCAGGTGAGTCAGCGGGTTGTTGTCCGTAAACGCGGTGAATTTGGCTGCTGCCAAGTAGTGGCGGAACCGCTCCGTGATAGCCCACACCAACGCCAATAGCTCAAGCTTGAAGGAGCTATAGTTCTCAGGGTTCCTTTCGGTCGGCCGGAGTTTTCGGCTAGCGTAGGCAATCACCTTCTCCTTTCCATCCTGGACCTGGGATAGGACCGCTCCTAGCCCCACATTACTGGCGTCCGTGTGGAGGATGAACGGGCTCCCATAGTCAGGGTACGCCAGGACCTCTTCTCCGGTCAAGGCCGCCTTCAACTGGCAAAAGGACTCCTCATGCTTGTCCTCCCACGACAGTGGGGCCCCAATGGGTCTACCACCTTTGGTCTGTCCCACGAGGAGATCTTGCATGGGGGCAGCCATCTTCGTGTATCCCTTTATAAAGCGCCGATAATACCCCACCAGACCCAGGAACTGCCTTACTTCCCTCACTGTAGTTGGTGTCGGCCAGCTCTGGATGGCAGTAATCTTCTCAGGGTCGGGGGCGACGCCATCCGCACTCACCACATGCCCTAGATACTGCACTCTGGGTTTCAGCAGGTGGCATTTTGAGGGCTTCAACTTCATCCCGTACTGGGCAAGGGACGCGAACACCTCGGCCAGGTGCTCCAGATGGGCTTCATACGTCTGGGAATAAACAATCACATCATCCAAATACAGCAGGACGGTCTCGAAGTTTAAATGTCCCAGACAGCACTCCATCAACCGTTGGAAGGTCCCAGGGGCATTGCACAGCCCAAACGGCATGCTATTGAATTCGCAGAGTCCCATCGGGGTGGTGAAGGCGGTCTTCTCCCGGTCCTCTGGGGCCATGGCCACTTGCCAGTATCCGCTGGTGAGGTCAAGGGTCGAGAAGTAGTTTGCAGTTCTCAGTGCAGCCAAAGACTCTTCAATACGAGGTAATGGATAGGCATCTTTATGGGTTATCTGGTTGATCTTCCGGTAGTCCACACACATCCGCATGGTACCATCCTTCTTCTTAACCAGTACCAACGGAGCGGCCCAGGGACTACAGCTGTCCCGAATAACCCCTGCCTCCTTCATATTCCTCAACATATCCTTGGCACACTGGTAATGTGCAGGGGGAATAGGTCTATACCTCTCTTTGATAGGGGGATGTTCACCTGTGGGAATGTGGTGTTGGACCCCCTTGATCCGCCCAAAGTCTAGGGGGTGCTTACTGAAAACCTGTTCGTACTCTTGCACCACCCTGTGTACCCCGGCCCTGTGATGTGTAGGGGTATCATCAGTGCCTACATGTAGCTGTTGGTGCCACTCCTTTGTGTCCCCCTGGGGTGGGGAAGTGCTGGGGGTAGGTGGGAGTGTGGATGGACTGGCTTCATGGATAGTGTGAGGGTCCAGGGTGAGCAGCTTGGCAATGGTGGCATACCGGGGGAGCCTGACTTCTTCCTCCCCACAATTCAACACTCTCACGGGCACTCTCCCTTTCTTCACATCTACCACCCCTCGGGCGGCCACTACAGTGGGCCAGTGTTCGGAGGGCATGGGCTCCACCATCGCAGGGTAGTCACGCCCCTGAGGCCCTACTGCTGCCCTACACCAGATCATCATCTCACTCCTAGGGGGCACAGTCAACGGAGCAACATCCATCACTCTCACTCCACCAATCTCCCCTCCTGTTGAGCTTACATGCTGGCGGTACATCAGGGCGCGGATCTCACGCTGCACAGCCCTCTGCCGGCTCCCCGCCGCTGTGGCGGCTAGCTGTTGCAATAGGTTCAACACATCAGCCATGCAGTGTTCCATCACATTGGTTCCCAGCACTATTTTCGGGTTATGATCACTGGGTTCATTCATGATCACAATCATACCCTGGTGTTGCAGTTCGGCTTGCCCCACTGTCATAGCCACTTGTTTATACCCCACCTGGGTCAATGGAAGTCCATTAGCGGCAATCAAATTTATACTATTGTCTGGAGGCGCCAGCTCGTCTGTGGCCCAATACTGCCGATACAACGTGTACGGTATGGTGGTTACCTGTGATCCAGTGTCCAAGAGAGCCATCACCGGTATGCCGTCCACAGCCACGGGGATGATAGGGCGGGCCCCGACATATCGGTCTCGCCAGTCCGGGGGGCCACGGTGTTCTACTCCTGAGGATTGGCCCGGGGCCCCAGGGGTTGCTCGTTTAACGGGCACTGTCGGTAAATATGGCCCGGCTTACGGCACTTGTAGCAGATTGGGGGTCTGCTCCGCGGGTTGTTAGCGCTTCTTCGCTGCATCCAGGGAACATCTTCGGGACTGTCAGCAAGCTGTATCTGCGCTGGAGGCTGAGATCTGGTCAGAGGTTGTAGCGCAGCAAGGATCTTGGCAAGGTCTCCGTCCAGGCGACGGACCTGGGCTGCCAGTTCTTCCACGGTGCTGCTCGGGGCTGCAGGTATTAAGGAGGTTGGTTTGGCGGAGGCCGCCGCAACGGGAGCTGTCTCGACGGGCCACGGGACGGGTTCCAGGACTTCAGCAGCTGGGGGCTGTAGTGCCTTGATAGCCCGCTCCTTTAACACAGCAAAGTCCACATCAGGGTGTTCCAGGGCCCACAGCCGGAGTTGTTTACGATCCTCAGGGGACCTCATCCCCTGCGCAAATTGCTCCACTAACATCTTGTTGCTATCCGCCTCATTAATAGAGTTCACCCGCTTCAGCGTGCGGAGGGCGGTCTGCAGACGTAGAGCATAATCCCGAATGCTATCTCCAGCTCGTTGCTGGCACTGGTAAAACTGCATCCTCAGCTCAGCTTCAGTCCGGGTCTCGAAGGCAGTCTGTAGCTTCTCGAAGATGGTGGCTACAGAGAGCCGGTCCCCCTCGGTCCAGGTCTCCGCTTCCTGCTCCGCCGCGCCGGTTAGCTGGCCCAGCACTATCGCTGCTTGTTGCTTATCGGTCAGGGGGTACAGCTCTAGCAACGGGTTAAGCTTTTTCCGGAAGGCCTGTAGGGCATCCGGTTTCCCGTCATACTGCGGTAGCCAGGCAGCTCCGGGCGCATAGGGCAAGGAAAACGGCATGACCAGAGCAAGCGCGGGGGCCGCGGCACCTCCCGCCGGTACGACCGGGACCTGGGCAGGCCCATTCCCATTCGCGGGTGCCGCTGCGGCTGCGACCACCGCTCCTCCAATGGCTCCGTCGGGCGCAGACATCTTGTTTCCGTCCCCCTTAGCTCTTTCCGGCCCCTCCTCTCTCGGGGCGGGGTTTTGGCCTTCGCGCCTCTACTGCTCGAGAAGACGCTCGAGCGGGAACTTTTCGCGCCAAAGATGGCGGCTTCTGAAATTTTTCTGCCGGATGCCTCCGGCGGTAACAAGGCGCACCTCTACCTGACGGCAGAGCGGTAAGATCCTGTTCGTGACGCCAAGTTGTCGCGGGCGGGGAGGAGGGTGTCAGCACACCGCGCTCACCCCTTCTGCTCGGGTCCGGCAGCTGCTCCTGGTGGCTCGAGCCGTGGGCCGGATCCCGGGGTTTCTCGAGCGACACTCCTCGCCCGTGAGTGAAAGGGGATGTTTGTTGGGTGTGGGGATTGTTATAGTTCGTGACGCCACCCACGGTTGTGGTGATTGCACCACCGCTGCTCAGTGTGGGGGTCCCGGGGATGGTGTTGCGGAGCAGCCAGGTGTGGTGTTGCCCCTCCGTGGGTAGGGGTTGGTGATCCCGGGGCCCGGTGATGAGATGTGAAGTGTAGGGCCTGGAGGGCGCAGGGACGCGGGGGCAGCGCTGTGCCTTGCGGCACTATGGTACTCACTCAGCCTGACACACGGACACAGTCTGTACGGTAAACCAACGGCTGGTAGGACGGTCCCACAGACGGCTGCACCTGCACTCCCGGTAGGTGACGGTGATGTCCCTCTTCCTTGCACCTGTGTTGACTGATGGTAGCGGTGGATTCCCTCCGATTACCCGCTCCCCGGCTGCAATCTGGGCCGGAGGAGCTCTACACTTTGCCCGCAGGCGCTGGCCCTGAGAAACTTGTGCCGTGGCGGTGGCGGTGTCTCTCCAATACGGGTTGGGCTGTTGCCTTCAATCGGGACTTGGTTGTTGGGGGATCTGCGTCCCCGTCACTGACGGATTTGGCAAATCTGGCGACTCCTAGCCTTGCCGGGGTCCGAGAGGCCCCTTCCCTGGTGCTGACTGTCCTTCGGAACACTGCTCCAGACCACGGGCACACAGCCAACGGGGTCCTTCCAGGAACTTCCAAACGGTCCCCCTCCAGACAGTCACCGCCGTTGCTGACCTTGCTGTTCTGGCCCTCACAAAGCTGGACCCTTCAGGCTGTCTTTCTCTTCTGTCACTTTACTTGCTTTTCCTCCTTTACTACTTTCTTACTTTCCCTGCTTGTTTACTCCTTCACTTAGCTCCTCACACTTGCCCTGCCTGGGCTTTCTGCCTTTACTCAAGCTCGTCCCTGAGCTGACTGCCTGGTTACTTCCTGCCTCCAGTGTCGTGAGCTCCTTGGTGGGCGGAGCCAACCGCCTGGCCCACCCCCTGGTGTGCATCATCAACCTCTGGAGGAAGGCAACAAGGATTTGTGGTTAGCTGTGATGTGCCTACCTGGAGTGTGGGGTGTGGTGGTGTTGTGACCTGTGTCCCCTGGCTTGCCCAGGGCGACACATGATTCAGGAAGAAAATCACTTCAAAAGCACTTCAGCTAATGAAAACCTTTTCCAAAAAACTCCCCAGGGATAATACACAGTGATGTCACAGTACAAGGGTAATACACACAGTGATGTCAGAGTACAGGGGTAATACACACAGTGATGTCACAGTACATATGTAATATACACAATGATGTCACAGTACAGGGGTAATGTACAGACTAGTGTCACCATACAGGAGTAATACACAGTGATGTCACAGTACAGGGGTAATACACACAATGATGTCACAGTACAGGGGTAATGTACAGACTAGTTTCACCATACAGGAGTAATACACAGTGATGTCACAGTACAGGGGTAATACACACAATGATGTCACAGTACAGAGGTAATGTACACAGTAACGTCACAGCACAGAGGTAATATACATAGTGATTTCACAGTACAGAGGTAATGTACACACAGTGAGGCCACAGTACAGGGGTAATATGCACCGTGATGTCACAATATAGGTATAATTTACACAGTGATGTCACAGTACAGGGTTAATATACATAATGATGTCACAGTACAGGGGTAGCATAGACAGAGATGTCACAGTACAAAAGTAATATACATAGTGACATCACAGTACAGGGGTAATACACACAGTAATGTGACAGTACAGGGGTAATGTATACAGTGATGTTGTAGCGCCCCTGAGTAGAGATGAGCGAACCGGTCGCGGTTCGGCTCGAGGTCGGTTCGCCGAACGGGGGTCCCGTTCGAGTTCGGCTCGTCGAACGTTCGACGAACCAAACTCGAACCTATAGGCTATAATGGGAGGCAATCACAAACACATAAAAATGCATGATAAATGTACACAAACAGTTAATAAACATTGCCATAACACTTACCGGTCCCCGCGATCCCTCCTGCACTCTGTCTCCTGCCGCTATTCCATCCGATGATCGCTGAATCCTCCCGGTGACCGGCACTGCAAGCAGTGATGCAGGACCTATCGTGACGTCAAAATAGCCATGTGACCAGTCACGCGGCTATTATCTCATTGGCTACAGACTGGTCACATGACTATGACGCGTCATGTAGGACCTGCGAGTGCATCTCTCCGGTACACGGTGCACATTTGTGTATCGCCGTGTACCGGCGACATGCTCTAGCACACGGTCGACTCCCCGTTCCGTTAGGGACCGGCTGACACAGCCGGTCATTAACGGGAAGGCTGCACGCTGCTTGTCGTGCAGCTTTCACGGAGTGAACGCTCCACGGGAAGCAGGGTCTTCCCCCATGCAGCAGTGATGGAGCAGAGCTGCATTTGTTGAATGAGAAAGACAGAAGACCATGGATCGTGGAGGGCTGACAGGGGGTAATAAAGATGGAGTCTCTAATGTGTCTGTGTATTTATTTCTATTAAAGTATTTTTTCTCTGTGTGGTGTCTTTTTTTAACCCTTTATTGGAGATTCTTAATGGCCGGGTCAAACGTGCCTGACATTAAGAATCTCTGGCTTTATACTGGCTAGTAAAACAAAGCCAGTATTAACTCATGATTACCCAACAAGCCACCCGGCTCCAGGGCTGTTGGAAGAGTTGGATACAGCGCCAGATGATGGCGCTTCTATGAGAGCGCCATTTTCTGGGACGGCTGCAGACTGAAATTCGCAGCAGAGGCGCCCAGAAACCTCGGGCTAACCTGTGCTGCGGATTCCAATCCCCAGCTGCCTAGTTGTACCCGGCTGGACACAAAAATGGGGCGAAGCCCCCGTCATTTGTTTTTTAATTATTTCATGAAATAAGTGAAATAATTAAAAAAAAGGGCTTCCCTATATATTTGGTTCCCAGTCGGGTACAAATAGGCAACTGGGGGTTGGAGGCAGCCCGTGGCTGCCTGCTGTACCTGGCTAGCATACATTTTTTTGGTGGGCAAAAAACTTCTGCATAGAGTCCTGGATGGAGTATGCTGAGCCTTGTAGTTCTGCAGCTGCTGTCTGCTCTTCTCCATACAGACACACAGCAGCTGCAGAACTACAAGGCTCAGCATACTCAGCATACTCCATCCAGGACTGTATGCAGAAGTTTTTTGCTGAAAAAATTATGTGGGCTTCGCCATATTTTTGTATGCTAGCCAGGTACAGCAGGCAGGTACGGCTGCCCCCAACCCCCAGTTGCCTATTTGTACCCGGCTGGGAACCAAAAATAAAGGGAAGTCCTTTTTTTATTATTTCATGAATTTCATGAAATAATTAGAAAACAAATGAAGTAGGCTTCGCTCCATTTTTGTGTCCAGCCAGGTACATCTAGGCAGCTGGGGATTGGAATACGCAGCACAGGTTGGCCTGAGCTTTCTGGGCCCCACTGCTGCGAATTGCAGTCTGCAGCCGCCTCAGAAAATGGCACTTTCATAGAAGCGCCATCTTCTGGCGCTGTATCCAACTCTTCCAGCACCTGCCTGCTATACCTGGCTAGCATACAAAAATATGGCGAAGCTCACGTCCTTTTTTTGTAGTTTTTTGGCCAAAAAATTAAAAAATGCTTCCCTGGATTTTCCATTGCCAGTGAAGGTAACACCAAGCAGTGGGGGTTAGCAGCCAGTAGCTGCTTGGATTACCCTTAGCTACCAATACAAAAAATGCAGCGGGATCCCATATATATATTTTTTAATTATTTATTTAAATAACTAAAAACAAAATGGGCTTCCCTGTATTTTGATTGCTGGACATCACAGTGCTGTAAAAATAAATCTTTAAAAAAATGACATAGCGCTCCGCGGTATTTTTGATTCTCAGCGCAGATAAAGCAGACAGCTATGGGTTGCCACCCCCATCTGCCTGTCGTTACCTTGGTTGGCAATCAAAATACAGGGAAGCCCATTAATTTTTTCTATTTAAAAAATAGTTAAAAAAAAAATGACGTTGGGTCCCCCCATTTTTGATAGCCAGCTAGGGTAAAGCAGACGGCTGTAGCCTGAAAACCACAGCTAGCAGCTTTACCATGGTTGGGGATCCAATGTGGAGGTCCCCCCAGGCTCTTTTTTTATAATTATTTTATAAATATTAATAATTACACAAAAAAAGTAGGGTCCCCTCCAAATTGGATCACCAGCCAAGGTAAAGCGGACAGCTGTGGTCTGGTATTCTCAGGGTGGGAAGGTCCATAGTTATTGGGCCTTCACAGCCTAAAAATAGCAGGCCGCAGGCACCCCAGACGTGGCGCATCCACTAGATGCGCCAATCCTGGCGCTTCACCCCAGCTCATCCCGTGCCCTGGTGCAGTGGCAAACGGGGTAATAAATCGGGTTGATACTAGCTGTAAAGTCACCTGAGATCAAGCCCAGCAGTTTGTGATGTCATGGCGTCTATTAGATACCCAACATCATAAACTGTCAGTAAGTCACAACGGATAGTAATGCAAAATCACTCTTTATTGGTCCGTATTAAGAAAAAAATTTTTTTCATAAGCATATATGTTTTTGTCCAAAACAAGTTACAAATGACGTTTCGGCCTGAGCCTTCGTCAGATTGGACTTATCTGCATGTAATCATGAAAAATGACAATAATCAGTATCACATAAGAGTGAGAGAACAATAACATAAACTCGAACAATGTAGAGGTACAATTGGGATGCAGCAAAAAAATTGCAACACAGCAAGAAATGAAACACATGATACAAATGTACAAGGACAATATAGTAATGACAAATATGGGGTCAAAGTAGGCTTAGACAGCTCTGGTACGAAAGAGATGTCAATCATAAAGTAACATGTGCAGTAGGTGTAGAGCTCTACTATACATGGCAGAGCTAATGGGTAGACCGACCATAGAAAAAGAACGGAGAAAAAGTGGAGAAAAAATGGAGAAAAAGTGGAGAAAAAGTGGAGAAAAAGTGGAGAAAAAGTGGAGAAAAAATGTAGAAAAAGTGGAGAAAAAGTGGAGAAAAAGTGGAGAAACAGTGGAGAAAAAGTGGAGAAAAAATGTAGAAAAAGTGGAGAAAAAGTGGAGAAAAAGTGGAGAAAAAGTGGAGAAAAAATGGAGAAAAAGTGGAGAAAAAGTGGAGAAAAAATGGAGAAAAAGTGGAGAAAAAGTGGAGAAAAAGTGGAGAAAAAGTGGAGAAAAAATGGAGAAAAAGTGGAGAAAAAATGGAGAAAAAGTGGAGAAAAAGTGGAGAAAAAGTGGAGAAAAAGTGGAGAAAAAGTGGAGAAAAAGTGGAGAAGAAGTGGAGAAGAAGTGGAGAAGAAGTGGAGAAGAAGTGGAGAAGTGTTTGTTCATGCCAGATGGGAGATAAATAATTTTTTACCGGCGCTGTCATTTACTGTAACGTGATCATTGGTGTACGGTGTATACCTGTGATCACGTGAGCGGGGACCGGAAAAACCGTCCTGAATCATGATCTCCAGGGTCTCAGCTAGCCCTGAAACCCCGGAGATTTTCTGACGCTGGGGGGCGTTATTCACTTATTTCTGCCTGCTGTTTATAAACGGCAGATCAGAATAAGGCTACATTAACACGACCGATCCATTTTTCTGGTCTGCAAAAATCAGTCCGTTTTTTTTCACGGGTGCATCCATGTGGCATCCATTTCCGTTCCGTAGACGGTCCGTATGTCATCTGTTTGTCATCCGTGTGCCTTCCGTTTTTTTTGTGTACTGCAAAAAAACTGAATGAGGGTAAATGCATAAATTTACCCAGGATCCATAGCTTCATCCTACATGAGGAGGTCACATGTTCACTCCAGTGCCATTTTCTACTGCTTTTCACACCGTAGAGCGTTCTGGTGATTTTCCTGTGCTTGTGCACTTCATATCAGTCTTTCTGTCATTATAATGGCAGAAAGACACATAATGTCCCACTCTCCTGCATTTTGTAATTTTGCACCCTTTGGTGCCTTTCATGTGGCACTAAGGGGTGCTTAGCTTTGTATTTAGCCAAAAAAATGAAAAAAAAAATGTCGTAGGGTTCCCCCTAGTTTTGTAGCCAGCTAGGGTAAAGCAGACGGCTGCAGCCTGCAGACCACAGCTGGCAACCTCACCTTGGCTGGTAATCCAAAACTGAGGGCACCCCACGCTGTTATTTTAAATTAAATAAATAATTAAAAAAAAACACGTAGGGGTCCCCCCAAATTTGGATCACCAGCCAAGGTAAAGCAGACAGCTGGGGTCTGATATTCTCAGACTAGGGAGGTCCATGGTTATTGGACTCTCCCCAGCCTAAAAAATAGCAGGCCGCAGCCGCCCCAGAAGTGGCGCATCCATTAGATGTGCTAATCCTGGTGCTTCGCCCCAGCTCATCCCGCGCCCTGGTGCGGTGGCAAACGGGGTAATATATGGGGTTAATACCAGATGTGTAATGTCACTTGGCATCAAGCCCTGGGGTTGGTGAGGTCAGGCGTCTATCAGATACCCGACATCACCAACCCAGTCAGTAATAAAAAAAAATAGACGACAAACACATTTTTATTTGAAAAAAACACTCCCCAAAACATTCCCTCTTTAACCAATTTATTAGCAAGAAAAACAAATCCAGGTCTGGTGTAATCCAAGGGGTTGCCATGACGATCCACACTGTCCCAGTCAATGAAGAGCAGGATGTTCCCCATTGGCTGGGAGAACAGTGCAGTGACCTGAGCTAACATCAATGGGTCAGCCCAGGTCACTGCAGGGCATGACAAGTGCTGCTGTCAGCGAGGTACATTACCTGCGCTGATCTCCAGCACACTGACAGCACCTGTCACTGAGTTCAATGACCGCCGCCTTCACAGCCAAATATCGCGAGAGGCCCGTGACGTCACCGCTAGTCAGTCTCGGGTCGGAAGCGAGAGAAGGTGATGTGACAAGCGGCGGCCATGGAGGACAGTGACAGCGCTGAGGTCGGGATGGCGGGACTTCATCACCGCAGGTAAGCCGAGCGGGACCATGTGTGTGTGTGTGTGTGTGTGTGTACATGCCGCGGGCAGGAGGGGGCGGAGTGAGCTGAGCGGGGAAGTGTGGGCTTCCTGCACGTAACTAGGATAAACATCGGGTTACTAACCAAAGCGCTTTGGTTGGATACCCGATGTTTATTTTGGTTACCAGCTTGTGGCAGGCTGCCAGCGATGGCTCCTGCACACTGTAGCTGTAAAAAGCCCTGCTTTTTGCTGCTAGAACCGTTCTCGAACGTATCTAGAACTATCGAGCTTTTGCAAAAAGCTCGAGTTCTAGTTCGATCTCGGACAGCCCCCAAAATCACTCGAGCCCCGAACTGGAGAACCTCAAACCGCGAACCGCGCTCAACTCTACCCCTGAGACTATCAGGGAGCTACAAGGTACTGCATCCCCACCAGGATGCAGGGCCTAACCTCAGGGTACCCAGAAGACCAGTGCCTTTCACAACCAAACATTCCAGTAATTCCTGTTTTCCCCAAAATTCCCCCATAGACTGGTACCAGGCTAGGGTTGGACCAATGGATGGCCGCCCAGAGGTGGAGCCAATCCAGTCCACTAGATGACCAGGTGGGAGGGGCAGACAGTGGACAGTCAGAAAGACAGTAGAGAGTCTGAAGTTGCAGTGAAAGAGAGCAGACGCACTGACAGGAGTGAGGCAGTGACCTGAGGGCCCAGGTGGTTGGTTGCTGGTGGAGTACGGTGGAGTACCCCCGGAATCACGCACCAACGGGGTACAGAATCTTAGGTCAGGCAAAAGCTCCAGGCAGACCTGATAAAATCTGCACAGTGAGAGGACCATCAAGGACCAACGGGAGAACCGGGGACAGGACCAGAGACTCCAACCCCACAGGGTTCACGCTACCATCATACAGACTGCAGTAAGAGACAACCAGGAGGGGACCCCCATCCGCTCCAAGCAACAGGGACCCACCAACCAAAGACAATTGCAGGAAAAAGAAGCCTCCAGGTGACTAAATCGTCACTGGGACTAAGGGGACTTGCGGATGAAACCAGCCTTCCCCAGGTGACCAGTTACAACTGGAAGTGAGTAAAAGAAGCAGTTATACTGCAACCCAGTGAGTGGCCTGCCTTCTTTCAACACCCGTTTACATCACCTATCCTCTAGGGCCTGGCCCTGCTTGCGGAGGGCCTAACATCCAGGCTGCCATTAATACCAGCCACAGTAGCAAGAACTGTGCAGCGGCGGCTCCATCCCCATTGCCGCAAACCGCAAGTGGCATCACGTGTGAACTTTATCAAAATCCCCTGTAAATATTCCCCTTTTTAAAAAGCATCCAGGGCACAGGACCGGGCAACGGACACCAAAGTGACATTCCCCAGTTTTACACCGCCCGGGACCGAGTACCCCATAACCTTGGGCAACACAATGTCACAGTACAGGTTTAATATACATAGTGAAGTCACAGTACAGGGGTATAAACAGGGATGTCACTGTACATGGGTAATATGCACAGTGAATGCACAGTACAGTGTAATGTACAGAGTGGTGTAACAGTAGGGAGTAATATACACAGTGATGACACAGTACAGGAGTAATGTACACAGTAATGTCACAATACATGGGTAATACACACAGTGATGTCACAGTACAAGGATAATGTGCACAGTGATGTCAGAGTACAAGGGTTATGTATTGAGTGGTATCACAGTACAGGGGTAATACACACAGTAATGTCACATTACAGGGGTAATGTACACAGTGATGTCACTGTACAGGGGTAATATACATAGTGATGTCACAGTACAGGGGTAATGTACACACAGTGATGTCACAGTACAGGGGTAATATGCATAGTGATGTCATAGTATAGGGGTAATATACATAGTGATGTCACAGTACAGGGGTAATATAGACAGTGATGTCACAGTACAGGGGTAATGTACACAGTGATGTCAAAGTACAGCGGTAATGTACACACAGTGATGTCACAGTACAGGGGTAATATGCATAGTGATGTCATAGTATAGGGGTAATATACATAGTGATGTCACAGTACAGGGGTAATATAGACAGTGATGTCACAGTACAGGGGTAATGTACACAGTGATGTCACAGTACATATGTAATATACACAGTGAATGCACAGTACGGTGTAATGTTCAGAGTAGAGCCACAGTATGGAGTAATATACACAGTGATAACACAGTACAGGGGTAATGTACACAGTGATGTTACAGTACAAGAGTAATATGGACAGTGATGTCACAGTACAGGGATAATAAACACAGTGATGTCACAGTACAGGGGTTATATACATGTAGGAAGGTGTCCGGTGCCCTGCAGCCCCCTGAAGACATCATGCAAAAGGTGGCTACTTTGAAGAACCTAGAATATAAGACATATTTTCAGTTGTTTCACACTTTGTTGTTAAGTATTTTATTCCTCATGTGTTAATTCATAGTTTTGATGCCTTCAATGTGAATCTACAATTTTCAGAGTCATGAAAATAAAGAAAACTCTTTGAATGAGAAGGTGTGTCTAAACTTTTGTCTGTACTGTATATTTTCGAATTGGTCACAGAAGAACATATTTCACAACTTTACAGCCCTAACAAAGTAATTTTTTTCTTATTGAAGCTCCTACATTCCCCTTTCATTACAAGCATAAAGTGGGATGCCAACAAAAGTGCAACCTAAAAAACCTTATAATACCCCCACAGTGAATTCCTCCACAGTACCCTCCACACGCACAGTATGATGACCCTACTGTACCCCCCAAGTACCCCGACAAAGTATGTTGACCCCAAAACAGTATGATTGCCACCTGTGACCCTCCATGCAGTATAGTGGGCTAACATACAGAATAATGGCCCCAACACCTCTACACATTGTATAATGCCCAATCACTAGGTGTCAAAAGAATATAATGGTCTCCACACAGTATGATGGACCCCACATAAACCTTCACACTGTGTACTTGCTTGAATATAGTATAATGATCTTCAAAAACTCCTCCATAAAGTATAAATGACCCTCATAAAGCCCTCCAAATGTTATGATGGCCACCCCATAAGACTCCAAATTTTATAATGCACCCTATAGCCTTCCATATGGTATCATGCACACTATAGCCATCAATATGGTATAATGCATCTCATTGTCCTCCAAATAGTCTAATGCACACCCATAGCACTCCATATAGAATCATACACCTCATAGTCCTCTATACAGTATAATGACCCCATAGTCCTTGATATAGTATAATGCATAACCTATAGTCCTCCATATACTGTAGTATAATCCATCCCATAGTCCTCCATATAGTATAATAATAATAATTATAATCTTTATTTCTATTGCGCTGACATATTCCACAGCACTTTACAATTCAGAGATTCATATAGAAAACAAAAACAAGTAACAGTTCAAGAAAATACAATAATTAATAACAATACTCCCACCATAGTCCTCTATATAGTATAATGCACCCCCCCATAGTTCTCCATGTTGTATAATGCACCACCATAGTCCTCCATATAGTATATTCTACCCAACATAACATAGTCCTTCAGGTAATATAATGCACTCCAAAGTCCTCTATATACTCGTATAATGGCCACCAGTATACTCCCTGATTTAAAAAATAAAAAATAAATATCCACCTTCCATTATTCCTTTGCTGCTCTGGTCTCGGCAGTGAGCGATCTGCAGCTCTGCACATTACATCGCAGCGGGTACACTGCAGTGACATCATCACACCCGCTGCATTGAGACACCAGATCTTAGATGCAATGAGAGAATGATGATCCAGCCGATATAGTTGAAAGTGTGATAACAGCAGGGCCTGACTGGCAAATTTTGGCCTGGGGGGGCAAGCACAATGCAGCAGCCCATGATTAGTAACTTATACCTATTGGCTCTGAATGATTAAAGGGGTGGTCCGTAACAAAATTTTATTTTAGTCCTAAATCTCTATCTATTGTCATAATTAGAGTTGAGTGATGTTCGAGGTTCGCCAATTTCATGTTCGAGTGATTTTGGGGGGTACTCGAGATCGAACTCAAACTCGAGTTTTTTGCTAAAAGCTCAACAGTTCGAGTTAGGTTCGAGAACGGTTTGATCAACATAAACGTGGCTTTTCACAGTAAGGCTATGTGCACATGTTGCTATCTGCATGCGTCCTGCGTCCCCAGCACAATCCCTCTCCCTTTCCTACTCACTGATCACAGGCGCCTCGCTCCACGTCTGTCACAAATCTGCGGTGTCTTTTCCTCTTTAGAAAATGGCTGCCGCTTCATTAGTCAATTAGTTATTCCGTGCTTTCCCCGCCCACCGGCGCCTATGATTGGTTGCAGTCAGACACGTCCCCACGATGAGTGACAGCTGTCTCACTGCAACTAATCACAGCCGCTGGCGGACGGGTCGATATCGTGGAGTAAAATAAATAAATAAATTAAAAAAATGCGGTTCCCCCCATATTTGATACCAGCCAGGATAAAGCCGCACGGCTTGAGGCTGGTATTGTCAGGATGGGGAGCGCCACGGTATGGGGAGCCCACGACCCTAACAATATCACCCAGCAGCCGCCCGGAATAGCCGCATCCTTTAGATGCGACAGTCCCGGAACTCTACCCAGCTCATCCCGAATTGCCCTGGTGCGGTGGCATCGGGGTAATAATGAGTTTAATCATGCCAGGCGTCTCCCCGAGACACCTTCCATGAATAAACGGAAAGTGAAAGTAAAGAAAAACACACCGCGAAAAATCCTTTATTTGGAATAAAAGACAAAAAAACACCCTGTTTCACCCCTTTATTAATCCTCAAATACCCCTGCAGGTCCGACGTAATCCACACAACACTGTTAGCTCTGCTACAGAACACGAGAGCTCTGTATCAGCTCCACGTAGCAATCAAGTGAATCGCGCATTCAGCAGAGACTTCAGCAATACAGAAGTCAAGATTACCAAATCTGCCTATCTTTATCATTAGAAGCAGTAGCTGAGTGGATAGAGCGCTCGCATAAGAAGCATTAGGTCGCGAGTTCCACCGTGTTTTTCCAAAAATAAGACCTCCCCAAAAATAAGCCCTAGCAGGGATTTTCAGCATTTTCAGAGCAAGGGTTAAATATAAGCCCTCCCCCGAAAATAAGTCCTAGTCGCGGATCTATAATGAAGTGTCCGTGCAGCTAAAAAGGTTACAGATACTGCAGGGTACTTCATTATAGACAGCGGCACCCGGCAATTACACTCACCCGACACTGAGCGGCAGGACCTGTAGCTATCGCACACCCGCACACATCAGCTCTCACACACACACACAATCAGATCACACACACACACACCAGATCTCACACACAAACATCGGATCACACACAATCAGATCGTACCCACAAACATCGGATCACACGCAAACATGAAATCACACAGACCTCGGATCACACACACATCGGATCGCATACACACTCACCTCATCCAGCGACACCGATGTCTTCTCGCCGGCAGAATCCTGAGAGGCAGTGCGGTGCAGCGCGATGAACAGGACCTGCGGCGGAACACGTGACTTGCTTCATTCCCTGTGGCCGTAAGCGCTGGATGTGATGTGATTTGTGCGCGGTGATCGGCTGTGTGTGTGTGTGTGATTTGCTGTGTGTCTGCAATCGGCTATGTGTGTGTCTGCGATCGGCTGTGTTTTCTTCGATCAGCTGTGTGTGTCTGCGTTCGGCTGTGTGTATCTGTGATCAGCTGTGTGTGTCTGCGATCAGCTGTGTTTTCTGCGATCGGCTGTGTAAGTCTGCGTTCAGCTGTGTGTATCTGTCATCGGCTGTGTGTGCCTGCGATCTGCTGTGTGTGTGTGTGTGAGATCAGCTGTGTGTGTGTGTGTGAGATCGGCTGTGTGTGCCTGCAATCTGCTGTGTGTGTGTGTGAGATCGGCTGTGTGTGTGAGATCGGCTGTGTGTGCCTGCGATCGGCTGTGTGTGTGTGATCTGCTGTGTGTGTCAGTATGTCAGCTAGCAGCAGGGTAAGACGGCGTGCAGCACCGACCGGAGATCACAGGGAGGACCTGGGAGCCATGCAGAAGTCCTGGTCTGGTGAGTATAAGTCTCCTGGGAAGTGGGGGTCTGCTTTTTTGGGGGGTAAACTTACCCCCAAACGTGTTTCTCCAAGAATAAAACCTCCTCCAAAAATAAGCCCTAGTGCTTTTTTGGGGGGCAAAAAAAATATAAGACAGTGTCTTATTTTTGAAAAAACACGGTAGTCTCAGTAAAGAATTTTTTTTTTAATTTTAAATTATATTTATAATATATTTATAATTATAATTTAATTATGCACTGAGGGGAGGAGCCAGACATCAGCTGTGAGCTCTCTCTCTCTCGCTCTCCTTTCTCTCTCTCCTTTCTCTCTCTCCTTTCTTTCTCTCCTTTCTCTCTCTTCTTTCTTTCTCTCCTTTCTTTCTCTCCTTTCTCTCTCTACTTTCTTTCTCTCTCTCCTCTTTCTCTCCTCTTTCTCTCTCTTCTTTTTCTCTCTCTTTCTCTCTTCTTTCTCTCTCTCTTATTTCTCTCTCTCTTCTTTTTCACTTTCTCTCTCTTCTTTCTCTCCTTCTCTCTCTCTTCTTTCTCTCTTTCTCTCTCCTTTCTCTCTTTCTCTTTCTCTCTCTTCTTTCTCTCTTTCTCTCTCTCTTTCTCTCTCTCTCTTCTTTCTCTCTCTCTCTCCTTTCTCTCTCTTTCTCACACCTGGCGATAATCAGCTGATGCGGTCACCTGACGGAATCAGCTGACACTATAAGTCGAGCGGTGAGGACGGCTTTTTACCACCCGTCCGGCTAAACTATCAGCTGATGCCTTCGGACAGGAGTCTGCACTAAGGTGTGTAGTTTGTTGTTTTTTTTTTTTTGCACTGATGCATCAGCTGATTGTATAAAAGCCGTTTATACAATCAGCTGCTGTGTCATGTGATTCAGGCCCTTGAACCTGACACATCATCTGATCGCTTTGCCTTCCAGCAAACCGATCAGATGATATTGGATCCAGATTGGACGGCGCGGGACCCTTGACCCAAGATTACTGTGGAGGGGGGTTCTTTATATCAATAAAGATGGAGTCACTAATTGTGTTGTGTTTTATTTATAATAAAAATATTTTTCTGTGTGTTGTGTTTTTTTTATCGGTACTAGAAATTCATGGTGGCCATGTCTAATATTGGCGTGGCACCATGAATTTTGGGCTTAGGGCCAGTTGACAATACACAACTAGCCCCAACCCCATTATTACCCTGCGAGCCACCCGTCACCAGGGCAGCTGGAAGAGTTGGATACAGCGCCAGAAAATGGCGCTTCTATGAAAGCGCCCTTTTCTGGGGCGGCTGCGGACTGCAATTCGCAGCAAAGGGGCCCAGAAAGCTCAGGCCAACCTGTGCTGTGGATTCCAATCCCCAGCTGCCTAGTTGTACCTGGCTGGACACAAAAATATGGCGAAGCCCACGTCATTTGATTTTTAATTATTTCATGTAATAAATGAAATAATTAAAAAAACGGGCTTCCCTATATTTTTGGTTCCCAGCCGGGTACAAATAGGCAGCTGGGGGATGGGGCAGCCCGTAGGTGCCTGCTGTACCTGGCTAGCATACAATATATGGCAAAGCCCACGTCATTTGTTTTTTAATTATTTCATGTAATAAATGAAATAATTAATAAAAAAAGGGCTTCCCTATGTTTTTTGTTCCCAGCCGGGTACAAATAGGTAGCTGGGGGTTGGGGACAGCCCGTAGCTGCCTGCTGTACCTAACTAGCATACAAAAACATGGCGAAGCCCACATAATTTTTTTAGGGGGCAACAAACTCCTGCATACAGTCCTGGATTGAGTATGCTGAGCCTTGTAGTTCTGCAGCTGCTGTCTGTCTGTATCGAGGAGAGCAGACAGCAGCTGCAGAACGACAAGGCTCAGCATGCTCCATTCACTAGTGTATGCAGGAGAGCAGACAGCAGCTGTAGAACTACAAGGCTCAGCATACTCCATCCAGGACTGTATTCAGGAGTTTTTTGCCCACCAAAAAAATGACATGAGCGTCGCCATATTTTTGTATGCTAGCCAGGTACAGCAGGCAGGTACGGCTGCCCCCAACCCCCAGCTGCCTATTTGTACCCGGCTGGGAACTAAAAAAGACGGGCTTCCCTATATTTTTTATTATTTCATGAAATTCATGAAATAATTAAAAAAGACGGGCTTCCCTATATTTTTTATTATTTCATGAATTTCATGAAATAATTAAAAAACAAATGACGTAGGCTTCGCCATAGTTTTGTGTCCAGCCATGTACAACTAGGCAGCTGGGGATTGGAATCCGCAGCACAGGTTAGCCCGAGCTTTCTGGGCCCCTCAGCTGCGAATTGCAATCCGCAGCCGCCCCAGAAAATAGCGCTTTCATAGAAGCGCCATCATCTGGCGCTGTATCCAACTCTTCCAACAGCCCTGGAGCCGGGTGGCTTGCTGGGTAATTATGAGTTAATACTGACTTTTTTTTACTAGCTAGTATTAAGTCAGAGATTCTTAATGTCAGGCAAGTTTGACCCAGCCATTAAGAATCTCCAATAAAGGGTTAAAAAAAAAGACACCACACAGAGAAAAAATACTTTAATAGAAATAAATACACAGACACACTTGGAGACTCCATGTTAATTACTCCCTCTTATCCCTCCACGATCCTGCTCTTCTGTCTTCTTTCTCCTTCAACCCATGCAGCTCTGCTACATAAGCAGCGCTGCATGGGAGGAAGACGCTGCTGTTCCCGTGCAGCCTTTTCTCTCCGTGAGTGACCAGAAGCTGCTGCCTGTAAGCGGTGATGTCACCGTTGACAGGCACGTTGCTATAGCAACGGTGATCTCCGTTATTGACCAGCTGTGGCAGCCGGTGAATAACAGAACAGGGAAGCAGAACGGGAAGTCGACCGTGTGCCAGAGCATGTCACCGGTACACGGAGATACACAAACGATCACCGCGTACTGGAGAGATGCACTGACAGGACCTAGGATGACGTCAAAGCCATCTGACCAGTCTGTAGCCAATGAGATAATAGACACGTGACTGTTCACATGCTTTTTTTGACATCACGGAAGGTCCTATCATCAGTGCTGGTTACCGGGAGGACGCAGCGATTATCAGAAGGAAAAGCGGTGGGAGACAGAGTGCAGGACGCATCGCGGGGACAGGTAAGTGTTATGGCAATGTTTATTAACTGTATGTGTACATTTATAATGTGTTTTTATGTGTTTGCCTCCCATTGGTTTCAATGGGGTTCTAGAGGTTTGTCGAACGGCTCTCCGAACCGAACTCGAACGGCGGCCTCCGTTTGACGAACCGAACTAGAGCCTCTAGAGGGTGGCTCATCTCTAGTCATAATCCAATCTTTTTTTACAGTATAATATACTTAATGGAACCTGAGTACCCACTTATTCAGACAAGCCTACTACCTGCAGTAACCCTTAGTTCACTATACCGCTGCATGACCATCTTCCCTGACCTACTGTATCCTCACCAATCCCCTGTAGACTTTGAGTTCTCGCGGGCAGAGTCCTCTCTCCTCCTGTACCAGTCTATGTCTTGTATTGTTTATGATTACTGTATTGTACTTGTCTATGTGTGCCCCTGCTCCTTTTTCACATGTAACGTGCCATGGAATAAATGGCGCTATAATAATAATATTAATAATAATAATAATAATAATAATTCAAATTTCCCTAGCCTTCCCTCACTACTCTGTTTAATTTTTTAAAAAGTGGAAAAAAATACTGTGTCCACTGATAGTTCCCTCTCCCCACCCTCTCTTCCCCATACTGTGTTTATAGATACTGGCCCCTCCCCACCTTACCATCTGTCCCCCCATTCTGTGTGCATAAATACCACCCCCTCACTGTTCCTCTTCCGTGTCTTCAGCTCCACTGGAACACTTATCATCAGTGCTCTCTGCTGCCTCTGCGCTGCGGCCCTGACCTCTGTTTCAGCTGTGTGATAAGCTGACCTGATCACACTACAGCTGTCTCTCTGACCCGGATGTCAGCGCCGGCTGTCACCGCTTCACTTGTCCTCGCGTCTGAAAAATACAAAGACAATTGATCAGTGGGACCCGGCACACTGCAGTTTCTATGAGTACGGCTGTCAGATTGACAGCTGCGCTCAGTGAATGGCCAGCTCCCACTACGGGGTGGCAAACGCAGCCCCAGGGGAGACTTTCACAACGCTGCATCAGGCAGCCTGACAGTGCCCCCCCTGACGGTTGCGCCCGGGGCAGATGCCCCGCCAGCCCCCCCTAGATACGTCTCTGTTTTATATGAATGAAATAAAGACTTTTATGGAACACTGAGTGGCACCTTTTTTCTTACTTCATTGTTTTATATATTTTTGTCTACTTCTTTGATGACACATTGAGAGCCCCCAGTGCATTCTGAGATACTCAAACAAGTGATCATCAGGGGGCAGAGGTTACGGTTACTACTGCTGCCACTGTACATTCCTAACACATAGCATCATCAGTGGCCTCCCATTCAGGGGCTGTGTTCATCTCTGCTCGACTGAGCATGCGTCAGTTGTAAATTTCGATGGATGCTCAGTGGATTCCTGTCACTGTGGAACTTTGTTTCAGTCGTAATACACACAGTGAAGTCACAGTACATCGTTAATATACACAATGAAGTCACAGTCCATGGGTAATATACAGTCAGGGCCAGAAATATTTGGACAGTGACACAAGTTTTGTTATTTTAGCTGTTTACAAAAACATGTTCAGAAATACAATTATATATATAATATGGGCTGAAAGTGCACACTCCCAGCTGCAATATGAGAGTTTTCACATCCAAATCGGAGAAAGGGTTTAGGAATCATAGCTCTGTAATGCATAGCCTCCTCTTTTTCAAGGGACCAAAAGTAATTGGACAAGGGACTCTAAGGACTGCAATTAACTCTGAAGGTGTCTCCCTCGTTAACCTGTAATCAATAAAGTAGTTAAAAGGTCTGGGGTTGATTACAGGTGTGTGGTTTTGCATTTGGAAGCTGTTGCTGTGACCAGACAACATGCGGTCTAAGGAACTCTCAATTGAGGTGAAGCAGAACATCCTGAGGCTGAAAAAAAAGAAAAAATCCATCAGAGAGATAGCAGACATGCTTGGAGTAGCAAAATCAACAGTCGGGTACATTCTGAGAAAAAAGGAATTGACTGGTGAGCTTGGGAACTCAAAAAGGCCTGGGCATCCACGGATGACAACAGTGGTGGATGATCGCCGCATACTTTCTTTGGTGGAGAAGAACCCATTCACAACATCAACTGATGTCCAGAACACTCTCAGTGAAGTAGGTGTATCTGTCTCTAAGTCAACAGTAAAGAGAAGACTCCATGAAAGTAAATACAAGGGGTTCACATCTAGATGCAAACCATTCATCAAATCCAAAAATAGACAGGCCAGAGTTAAATTTGCTGAAAAACACCTCATGAAGCCTGCTCAGTTCTGGAAAAGTATTCTATGGACAGATGAGACAAAGATCAACCTGTACCAGAATGATGGGAAGAAAAAAGTTTGGAGAAGAAAGGGAACGGCACATGATCCAAGGCACACCACATCCTCTGTAAAACATGGTGGAGGCAACGTGATGGCATGGGCATGCATGGCTTTCAATGGCACTGGGTCACTTGTGTTCATTGATGACATAACAGCAGACAAGAGTAGCCGGATGAATTCTGAAGTGTACCGGGATATACTTTCAGCCCAGATTCAGCCAAATGCCGCAAAGTTGATCGGACGGCGCTTCATAGTACAGATGGACAATGACCCCAAGCATACAGCCAAAGCTACCCAGGAGTTCATGAGTGCTAAAAAGTGGAACATTCTGCAATGGCCAAGTTAATCACCAGATCTTAACCCAATTGAGCATGCATTTCACTTGCTCAAATCCAGACTTAAGACGGAAAGACCCACAAACAAGCAAGACCTGAAGGCTGCGGCTGTAAAGGCCTGGCAAAGCATTTAGAAGGAGGAAACCCAGCGTTTGGTGATGTCCATGGGTTCCAGACTCAAGGCAGTGATTGCCTCCAAAGGATTCGCAACAAAATATTGAAAATAAAAATATTTTGTTTGGGTTTGGTTTATTTATCCAATTACTTTTGACCTCCTAAAATGTGGAGTGTTTGTAAAGAAATGTGTACAATTCCTACAATTTCTATCAGATATTTTTGTTCAAACCTTCAAATTAAACGTTACAATCTGCACTTGAATTCTGTTGTAGAGGTTTCATTTCAAATCCAATGTGGTGGCATGCAGAGCCCAACTCGCGAAAATTGTGTCACTGTCCAAATATTTCTGGACCTAACTGTACCTTGTGATGTCAGAGGGTCACACAGCGGTTTAACAAGACAGGCTCCAATCAGATCAGGCATCACCATGGTCAACCAAAAAAGTTGAGTGCACATGCTCGTCATATCCAGAAGTTATCTTATCAAAATAGAAGTATGAGTGCTGCTAGCATTGCTGCAGAGGTTACAGAGGTGGGGGATCAGCTTGATAGTGTTCAGACCATACAGCACACTTCATCAAATTGGTCTGCATGGCTGTCATCCCAGAAGAAAGCTTCTTCATAAGATGATGCACAGGAAAGCCTGTAAACAGTTTACTCAAGACAAGTACACTAAGTACATGGATTACTGCATCCATATACTTTGGTCTGATGGAACCAAGATAGACTTATTTGGTTCAGATGGTGTCAAGGAGAGGAGTACAAAGGCAAGTGTGTCTTGCCTACAGTCAGTTGCCTACAGGTGGTGGGAGTGTCTTGGCTTTGCGCTGCATTAGTACTGCTGGATTTGGAAAGCTAGAGGTCTCTGAGAGAACCATGAATGCCAAACTCTGTTGTGACATACTGAAGTACAGCATGATCCCCTGTCTTCTGAAATTGGGACACAGGGCAGTAATCCAACATGATAACAACCCCAAACACCTCTATGATGACCACTGCTTTGCTAAAGAATTTTGGCTAAGAGTGCTGGACTGGCCAAGCGTCTCTAGACCTAAACCATCTGTGGGGCATCTTCAAATGGAAGGTGGAGGAGTGCAAGGTCTCTGACATCAGCCAGCTTTGTGATGTTGTCATGGATGAGTAGAAAAGAATTTCAGTAGTTCTAGTGAATTCCATACCCAAAAGAGTTAAGGCCGTGCTTTAAAATAATGGTGGTCATACAAAATATTAACACGTTGGGCATAATTTGGCCATTTTCACTTAGGGGTATACTCAATTTTGTTAGACAATAATGGTTGTGTGTTGACTTACTTAGAGGACCACAGGGAAGACTATTCTCCTTACGGAGACCTGACAGACCAGTCTGGCTGTCAGTGAGGGAAATTATAGCTGCAATGCCCCTCTGAGAAATATTCAAATTGTCTCTCCAGGGAGGAAGGAGACAAACGCTAGTGCCACCTATTGGAAGTAGCAATCCTAAAAGTCAAAAGTGGCTTTTAAACAAGCCTTTTCAAATGACTAAGGGGTATTTTGCACGTTGCGACATCGCTACTGCGATATCAGCGGGGTCAAATCGAAAGTGACGCACATCCGGCGTCGGTAACAACGTCGCAACGTGTAAAGCCTAGATGTGCCGATAAAGGATCGCAAAAGCGTCGTAAAATTGGTGATCTGTGTAGTGTCAGACATTTTCATAATGTCGCACCAATAGGAGATACGATGTTGTTCCTCATTCCTGCGGCAGCACACATCGCTGTGTGTGAAGCCGCAGGAGCGAGGAACATCTCCTTACCTGCGTCCACCGGCTATGCGGAAAGAAGGAGGTGGGCGGAATGTTTACATCCCGCTCATCCGCCCCTCCGCTTCTATTGGACGGCTGCAGTGTGACGTCGCTGTGACGCCGCATGACACGCCCCCTTAGGAAGGAGGCGGGTCGCCGGCCAGAGCGATGATGCAGGGCAGGTAAGTGCGTGTGAAGTTGCCGTAGCAATAATGTTCGCTACGGCAGCTATCACAAGATATCGCATGTGCGACGGGGGTGGGTACTATTGCGCTCGGCATCGCTAGCATCGGCTAGCGATGTCGCAGTGTTCAAAGTACCCAAAGTACAATAGAAGTGGAGGGGCGGAGATGAGCGGGACGTAACATCCCGCCCACCTCCTTCCTTCCGCATTGCCGGTGGATGCAGGTAAGGAGATGTTCGTTGTTCCTGCGGTGTCAAACATAGCGATGTGTGATGCCGCAGGAACGATGAACAACATCATACCTGTGGCAGCAGCAATATTAAGGAAATGAACGACGTGTCAACGAGCAACGATTTTTCACGTTTTTGTGCTCATTGATCGTCGCTCATTTGTGTCACACGCTGCGATGTCGCTACCGGCGCCAGATGTGCGTCACTAACGATGCGACCCTGATGATATATCGGTAGCGATGTCGCAGCGTGTAAAGCACCCTTTAGTCATTTGAAAAGGCTTGTTAAAAACCACTTCTGACTTTTAGGATTGCTACTTCCAATAGGTGGCGCTAGAGTTTGCCTCCTTCCTACCTGGAGAGACAATTTGACTTAGGGGTACTTCTCACATAGCAAGATCGCTGCTGAGTCACAGGTTTTGTAACGTACCAGTGATCTCATCATCGATCTCGCTGTGTGTGACACTAAGCAGCGACCTGGCCCCTGCTGTATAATCGCTGATTGTTACACACTCTTCTGGTTCGTTTTTTGCTCGTTGGTCTCCCACTGTGCAGCACACATCGGCGTGTTTGACGGCGAAAACAAACGAGCACTGACTCTGTGTAAGTAGCGTACGCTGGTAACCAGGGTAAATATCAGGTAACTAAGCAAAGCGCTTTGCTTGGTTACCCAATATTTACCCTGGTTACCAGCGTACACTGCTTAGCGCTGGCTCCCTGCACACGTAATCAGGCTAAATATCGGGTAACTAAGCAAAGGGTTTTGCTTAGTAACCCGATGTGTACCCTGGCTACGTGTGCAGGGAGCCAGCGCTAAGCGGTGTACGCTGGTAACCAGTGGAAATATCGGGTAACTAAGCAAGGCGCTTTGCTTAGGTCACCCAATATTTACCCTGGTTACCAAGCACAGAGTCGAAGGTAGCTGGTGGCTGGTGGCTGGTCGCTGGTGAGATCTGCCTGATTGACAGCTCACCAGTGACCATGTAGTGATGCACCAGCGATGCTGACCAGGTCATATTGTGGTCGGAATCGCTGGTACGTTTAGCGAGATGGTACCCTTATTTAGAAGGCACACCAAATTTACGCTGTTATACAAGCTGTACACTGGCTACATTACATTGTATCAAAGTGTCAGATCTTCAGTGTTGTCCCATGAAAAGATATAATAAAGTATTTACAAAAACGTGAGGGGTGTATTCACTTGTGATATACTGTACATAGTGACAGTATAGGGAGGGGTAATGCACACAGTGATGTCACAGAACAGATGTATTACAAGCAGTGATGTCATAAGAAGCTTTGGCACTCTTGTTGAATTTGATGTCCGAGCGTTACCACACCTTGATGCATTGTGGCTCTTCACAAGAATCGCTCCCTTTGGTGGAGCTGCCTCAAACTAGCGTGAAAGTAATACAATTTTAAATATTTGTCTCTATTGAATCTTAAATGGTCACAAGTTTCATTCACGACAGCTGGATTGGATCTCCGCACTTTTTGAACTAAACAATACTTTACAATTCTACTTTCTCTTTTTTTTTTTGTCGCCTTGACTCCTTGTGGATCTGGATTTTATAATGCAATGAATCTGTGAACTGAAAGATATTTTGATCTGAAAACTTGTTCCTTCCTCAGAGTCGTAAATATATGAGATGGTCCGCTACATGGCGGAGAAGACTTTTTAACCTGAAGCTTTATACAACTGTCGCATGACAAATTATTGTCTGTTCTACTTTTTTTTATAGGAAGCAGGAATATATTATTTTCTTTTAACTAGATGATGTGCTCAGAGCCTGAGACTTTCAAGATCCAGATCCTGCCTACTGTGCAATTTTCCATGGCTGTTTTCATTGAATTGTATCCTAAAACACTTTACCACAATGGTAGTAATCAACCTTTGTCATGCAGAGAGCCACTTCAGCAATGAGCCTCAGAGCTGCATTCAATTGTTCTTTTGTTTTATGCTTGTCATTTCAGCTTTGCTCCATTTTTTTTTAACCAGTGCCTTGCTGGATTACTCTGTTTTCAGGTATCCAGTCAAAGCAAGAGGAAGGATATTGGCCGTAGCTATTTAACTAGCATAACCATTTAGTCAGAGTAGTACTTCTCTCTGACATTTGCAGATCATCATGCAGATTTAGATGATTAGTCCAAAGAACAAAAAGGATAATTGCCAGAAATCGGAAAATCATTCCACCTGAGACGACAACTGTGCATGAAGCTGGGCATTGTGGGAAAATCTGCAACACCTGCCTATCCGGCGTGCACTATGCGCGGGTAGTAATTACCGGGCGGTGCATGCTGGGACACAGAGCTGAGCGTGAACAATAGAATCATGGACAGTTCTGGGCTGATCCAATGGCATCTTATTTTCAGTATTTATCATGCCACTACTATGGCGACTTCCCCTTGTTTGTGGTTTTCGTTCCATAGATGTTTTGATCTTTTCATAAAATATATATATATATATCAAAACAACATTCTTTTTTCCAAACCGTATTTCATCTTCTGAATAGTTTTATCAGAAAAACAAGTCTTGCACATGGAGGCTGAAATAATGATGAGAAAGATAACAGAAAAAAAACTGAACGCTGGAAAATGCTAAAGAGATTTATTTGAAATGAGCTGCGGGTGTCCTCCATTAGTAAAACACTTCTAAGTCCCGCCGGCCCCCTCTGTGACTTGGACATTTTTCATTTAAAGAATTTGTTGCACACACTGTCCGTATTCATCTGAGTTTCTAGAAATGGATATTCATTTAGGTAATGCTACAGGATCCAGATTAAAACATACAACCAGATTCTTCTCCACAACAGCGAATAAATACAGTGGAACCTTGGATTACGAGCATAATTCGCTCAGGGAGTTTGCTCTTAAACCAAGTTACTCTTATATCAAAGCAAATTTAATCATAGGAAACAATGGAAATGCAGACAATTCATTCCACAACCCAAAAATATTTACTGCATTTATACAAATTTATTACAGTAATACAAAATAATGTAGTGCATTCATATAAAATTATTACAGTACACTAATACAAAATACTGCGCAGGACAGTGAAAACATATACAACAAATTAAACTATACGTTAGTTTACAATAGAATTGTTGGTGTGCGGGAGGTACTATAGAGAGAAAAATTATGTATTAATATGACAACCTTTATTCTAGTACAATGCACAAAAAAAATAGGCTATTGTCTAAAAAATAAGGGCAGAACTAAACCACATTGGGGTAGGAATACTGCACAGGCAATTAGATTACAGTGCGAGCAATGTGCAGAAAGAAAGTATTTGTATCTACAAATGCAAATTGATAAACATGCTATATAGTATATACTGTACTTGTAGAATACAGTACATATGTACAGAAAGTTACCTCCAAAGCGGGTCAGAGCGTGGGGAGGTAGAACGGAAGTGTGCACGGTGAGAATTTGCTCTTATTGCAAATCATTGCTCTTAAACCAAGTTACAAATTTTTAAAAAGCTTTGCTTGTCTTGCAAAACACTCTCAAACCAAGTTACTCTTAATCCAAGGTTCCACTGTACATCAATGCAATAAAAGAAAAAGGCATTATGATAGAAACGGTGTTGCAGAGGGTTGTGATGCGTCTTCAGATATTGGGATTTCACAATGGCCTGCGATGCTATCATATAGGTCTAACGATACCTACACACATACGTCTGCCTCCAACATACCTCATGTGTTGACGAACAGAAAAAGGGACAAACCATGTGTCGCGTGCAGTGGCAAATTTTGACCATACCCCTAGCCTCACCCCAAGCTACACCCATTTGATAGTGAGAGGCATTCAGCAGGTGCCCAGGACTGTTCATTCATTCATAGTCATAGCAGCCAAAACTTTCTCATCTTCATGGAGCTTCACTATATATGTTGCTTTTCATGCCTGTAAGGCCGTGTTCACACACTGCATAAATCTTGTCTGTTCTGTTTTCTGCAGGTATCTGCACCAAACTACACAATAAAAAAAATCTTCTATATTATTGCATTTTTTTATGCCTTTCCCCTGTATTTCATGCATTTTTGGTTCAGATATGAAGCTGCGTTTTTGTGTTTTTATAGTACAGAAAAGCTTTGATTTTGCACGAAAAAAATGCATGTCAATAACTGCAGATACTTTTTAAAGCTCCACAAAGAAGCCTCCAAGGAAAAATAATCACCAAAAGTTCAGCGGCGTCTTTTCATGAAATCACATCCACTTTGCTTGGACAGTTAAACACAGCAGAATATATGTGCAAAAAAGCAGCAAAAAAAGTGAAACAACACTGACTAATTGTCCAAGCAAAGTGGATGTGAGTTCATGAAATTTCCACCCTCTGTGCGTCTAAAGACGTCGCTGACCTGTGCGCGTTTGGTGCTTTTTTATTCTCTATAGGCTTCTTTGTGGAACCTGAAAAAAATGCAAGTGAAAAAAATTCTGTTGGATTTTTAAACGCAGAATCAAAGCTTTTCTGCAGTAATAAATTGCATGAAAAATCCAGATTCACAACTGCACCAAACATGTATCAGATATCAGGGAAAACACCTAAAACTAAGCAGCAAACAAGCAATAATCAGAGAAGATTATGTTATTGCGTTGTGTGGTGCAGACACCTACAGAAAAAAACATCATTTATGCTACGTGTGAACACGGCCTCAGCGTTACATCTTTATTACATTTTTTTGTGGGTTTATTAGAGAAATGGAGCCTATTGAGCTGTTCTGGGAGCAGCTTGATCGTATGGTATGCAAGAAGTGCCCATCAAGCCAATCCACCTTGTTGGGGGGCTTCTGGAAGCATGGGGTGAAATATTTCCTGATTACCCCCACAAATTATCAGCTAGAATGCCAAAGGTCTGCAAAGCTGGAATTACTGCAAAGGAGCATTCTGTGACGAAAGCAAAGTTTGAAGGAGAAAATTATTATTTCAAGTAAAAATCATTATTTCTAACCTCGTCAATGTCTGGACTATATTATCTATTCATTATGCAACTCATGTGATAAATAAAAGTATGATTTTTCATGGAAAAGACAAAATTGTCTGGGTGACCCCAAACTTTGGAAATGTAGTGTATATAAAAGCTGAATAATCTGTTTCTGTGTTTTCTGTCTGCAATACAAGTCAATATTACCAAATCCTCCTTTGCATTATCATCTAGGTAGTGGATCAATGGTAGAGCTGCTGCCTATTGAGAAAGTGTTTATGAGTTCTAGTCCTGGGGGAACCAAAAGAAAGGAAAATTTAATTTATGCACTGCATAAGGAGGAGGAGTCGGGACAAGAGCAGTGACTAATGGGACTGAGCGCTCAAATCAGGACAGTCCCGCTGAATCCAGTTGGAAGCTATACCTCCAGGTATATGAGAACCTTTGGTTTGTTCACACTTAAGATTTTTGCCGCAAAAAAACAGTATTTTACAAAGTGACTCAGATCTCTGAAATCTTGTGCACATGCTGCGTTTTTTCCTGCAAATTTGAACCTTCAAGCTATGTTCCAACAATGAGCTTTTGGGCTGCTTCTCACTTGCGAGTTTCTCGCAGTAGAGCAATGCGAGAAAATCTCGCATTGGAATCGAACACATGTTAGTGAATGATTCAGCTCACATTTGCGCTTTTTTTCTCAGTCCAAATCGGACTGAGAAAAAAATCGCAGCATGCTGCTTTTTTGTGAGTTTCTACTGCGAGTCTCTCCAATGCAAGTCTATGGGAGCGTGTAAAAAATCGGATGTCACGGGACGGCACTCACACCATCCTAGTGACATCCAATTTTCTAAATACATTTCTCGCATGTTTCCTTAAACACTGGAAACGAGTGATGTCTCACAATGTCTGTCAATCACTATTCTCTGTCAGTCGGTCTCTCCCTCTCGGTCTCTATTCTCTCTCTGTCGGTCGGTCACTATCTCTGTCTCTCACTCTCTATCCATGTCGGTCTATCCCTCTCCCCCCCTCTCTCATACTCACCGATCCCCGATCACCAGCGCGGCACTGCATGATGTTCACACTGCTCCGGCGGCTCCTCTTTTGAAAAAGCCGACCTCTCATTATTCAATCTCATATTCCCTGCTTTACCCGCCCACTGGCACCCATGATTGGTTGCAGTCAGACACGCCCCCACGCTGAGTGACAGCTGTCTCACTGCAACCAATCACAGCAGCCGGTGGGCGTGTCTATGCTGTGCAGTAAAATAAATAAATAATTAAAAAAAGGCGTGCGGTCCCCCCCAATTTTAATACCAGCCAGATAAAGCCATACGGCTGAAGGCTGGTATTCTCAGGATGGGGAGCTCCACGTTATGGGGAGCCCCCCAGCCTAACAATATCAGCCAGCAGCCGCCCAGAATGGCCGCTTCTATTAGATGCAACAGTTCTGAGACTGTACCCAGCTCTTCCCGATTTGCCCTGGTGCGTTGGCAATCGGGGTAATAATGAGTTAATGGCAGCCCATAGCTGCCACTAAATCCTAGATTAATCATTGCAGGCGTCTATGAGACACCCCTAATGATTAACCTGTAAATTAAAGTTAATAAACACACACAGTGAAAAAGTCCTTTATTTGAAATAATAAACAATAACAAAGACCCTGGTTCACCACTTTATTAAGTACGCAAAAAAAACATCCTTGTCCGACGTAATCCACGGAGGTCTCGCGTTGCTTCCATCTCAGCTACATGAAGGTAACAGGAGCTGCAGAAGACACCGCCGCTCCTGACAGCTCCATGCAGCAACTGAGGTGATTAGCGCGATCAGCGATGATGTCACTCAGGTTACTCGCGGCCACCGCTGGATCCTCCAACTGCGACAGCAAGTCGCCAGAGTGACAGCGATGAAGTCACAGGTGAGTTGCGGTCACGGGGGGAGGATCCAGTTGGCCGCGGGTAACCTGAGTGATAGCAGCGCTAATCGCGCTGCTCAATTCAGTCACTCACGGGAGGGGATTAGCGGTCACCGGTGAGTCCTTCATGGGTGACCGCTAATCAGGACGCGACACAGACAGAGCCGCGGCATGACAATGAAGTCGGGTGAAGTTCACCCGAGTTCATTCTGATCGTGCGGCTCTGTCTGTGTCTGCTGTCATCTGCCATTCAGCTCTGCTACATGGCTGTCTGTGGCTGCTGTCAGCGGTCATGTAGCAGAGCTGAATGGCAGATGACAGCTGCTGAGAAAAAAAAGGATCACACACACGGATCACACACGCATTGCACACACACTGCAATCATGAGAAAAATCTCAGGATCGCAGTGCAGTTGCATTGCACTCTGACCTAAAGTGAACTAAAATCAGCCGAGTTTTTTTCAGCCAACTCCGACCGATTTTACTCGCATAGATGTGTTTTCAGCCTTTGGTGAGTTTTTGTAAATTAGTTTACTTGCATTTTTTCATTGTGTTTTTGAGTGCATTTTTTTTCATGCATTTTTATTGTGTTTTAATGCTGCATTTCTTGTCTCTTTTTGGTATGTTATGATTAAATAAAGCTGCTTGGTTTTTGATACTTCCTGGTATTTGGCTTAAAAAAAACCCTTGGATATAGTCATGAGTGGATTACATGCATTTTTGGTGTATTTTTGCAGTGGAAATGCATTAAAAATGGATATGCGGCTTTTTTTTTTTACCTCTGGATTATTCTACATATAATATAAGTCTTTGGCTGGAGTCACACTTGCGATTAACTCGCACGAGTGCAATGTGAGAAAATCTCGGATTGCACTCGGACCAATGTTAAATCAATGAGGCAGCTCCGATCTGCTATTGTTTTTCTCAGTTCAAATCGGACTGAGAAAAAAATCACAGCATGCTGCGATTTTTAGAGTTTCTTGCGCGAGTCACTCCAATGCAAGTCCATGGGTGCGAGAAAAAAAATAGATGTCACACGGACGGCACACACACCATCCTAGTGACATGCGTTTTTCTAAATACATTTATCGCATGTTGCAGAGAACACTGGAAATGAGTGAGGTCTGTCGATGTCAGTCAGTCTCTATCTCTGTCAGTCGGTCTCTCCCTCTCGGTCTCTATTCTCTCTCTGTCGGTCTCTCCCACCCCCTCTCTCATACTCACCGATCCTTGATCACCAGCGTGGCGCTGCACAGCTGTCACAAAGCTCTGGTGGCTTTTCCTCTTTTGAAAAATCTGGCCGCTCATTATTCCATCAGGTATTCACTGCTTTCCCTGCCCTGGTGGTCCGAAACAAAATTTTATTTTAGTCCTAAATCTCTATCTATTGTCATAATTAGAGTTGAGTGATGTTCGAGGTTCGCCAATTTCATGTTCGAGTGATTTTGGGGGGTACTCGAGATCGAACTCGAACTTGAGCTTTTTGCTAAAAGCTCAAAAGTTCCAGTTAGGTTCGAGAACGGTTTGATCAACATAAACGTGGCTTTTCACAGTAAGGCTATGTGCACATGTTGCTATCTGCATGCGTCCTGCGTCCCCAGCACAATCCCTCTCCCTTTCCTACTCACCGATCACAGGCGCCTCGCTCCACAGGCTTTGTCACAAATCTGCGGTGTCTTTTCCTCTTTAGAAAATGGCTGCCGCTTCATTAGTCAATTAGTTATTCTGTGCTTTCCCTGCCCACCGGCGCCTATGATTGGTTGCAGTCAGACACGCCCCCACGTTGAGTGACAGCTGTCTCACTGCAACCAATTACAGCTGCCGGTGGGTGGGTCTATATCGTGCAGTAAAATAAATAAGTAAAAAAAAATGGCATGCGGTCCCCCCAATTTTCATACCAGCCAGGATAAAGCCATATGGCTGGAGGCTGGTATTGTCAGGATGGGGAGCGCCACGTTATGGGGAGTCCCCCACCCTAAAAATATCAGCCAGCAGCCGCCCGGAATTCATTCATTAAATGTGACAGTCCCGGGACTGTACCCAGCTCATCCCGAATTGCCCTGGTGCGGTGGCAATCGAGGTAATAAGGAGTTAATGGCAGCAGCCCATAGCTGCCACTAAGTCCTAGGTTAATCATGGCAGGTGTCTACCCGAGATACCTTCCATGATTAACCTGTAAGTTAAAGAAAATAAACACATACACCCAAAAATCCTTTATTTGAAATAAATGACAAAAAAAACCCGCCCTCTTTCACCATTTTATTAAAGTCCCCAAATACCACTCCAGGTCCGACGTAATCCACATAGGTCCCACGACGCTTTCCGCTCTGCTACATCGGAAGCTGACAGAGAGCGGCCACAGAACACGACCGCTCTCTGTGAGCTCCCCGCAGCAACTGAAGTGAGTCACGCTATCAGCGATGACGTCAATTAGGTTACCCGCGGCCACAGATCTCAGGTGGAGGACTTCAGCTGTGGCTGCGGGTAACCTCAGTGACGGCCCCGCTGATCATGCAGATAACTTCTGTCACTCAGGGGAAAATCAGGCCACGACACACAGACAGAGCCGCAGGATGACAATGAAGTCGGGTGAAGTTCATCCAAGTTCATTCTGATCGCGTGGCTCTGTCTGTGTCTGCTGTCAGCGGCCATGTAGCAGAGCTGAATGGCAGATAACATAGCTGCTGAGAATAAAAACGAATCCCGTACGGATCACACACGGATTGCACACGGACTACAATCTAGAGAAAAATCACAGAATCGCATTTCAGTTGCATTGCACACGCATCAACACTCGGATAGAGCTCATGCTACTTTCTAGCATGAGAATCAGTCCGATTTTCCAATCGCAAGTGTGACCCCAGCCTTAGGGCTCTTCTCCACTGGGGTGTAAAAAATCACAGCGATACTCGGCTCAAAATGTGAGTCGAGTATCCTGCGTGTGATCTACGTGTGATCTGCGTACGGTGTGTGTTTTTTTCCTCACATAGTATCCGTATGACATGTGAGCGTCATGCGAGTGCTATGTGAGTTTTTAGGTAAGCAGCGTAGGACTGGCTATGGGAGAAAACTCCTGTAAAACCAGTCCTGGCCGCGGTTACGTGCACTGAGCTCCGGAGCTGTAACTTGAGCTCCAGAGATCTGCCTGGTCTGTTTGCAGCTGTGCTGACCTGAACAGCAATCGCCGGGGAATCAATCACTCGGCGCTCGCTGTACAGGCTGCACTCTGGAGCTCAGGTGACAGCTCCGGAGTTCAGTGCATGTAACCGCGGCCAGGACTGGTTTTACAGGAGATTTCTTCGGTAGCCAGTCTGACGCGGTATGCAAGTGTCAGGATCCGTGTGACATGCGCATGCCACCTAGATTCTGACTTTTTTCTCACCCCCATAGGATTGCATGGGGGTGAGAGAGCTGAGAATTGCATCAAATCGCAGCATGCTGCGATTTCAAAAAGAGCCCGTGTAGAGTCTGAAAAAAACGGGGAAATGGAGACTGCATCATATGAAACCCTTTGACAGATTGCAATCCGTTTTTCCATGCGTTGGGATTTGGAGAAAAAGAACGCCAGTGGAGAAGAGCCCTTACTCTGAGAAAATTCTCTGCATTTTTAGTGTATTTCTGAGGATTTTCTGCATCTAATGCAAGTCTATGGGGAAAATCTGCACATAAAACTCAGCGTACCTGCAGGAGAGATTGACATGTGCATTTTAAACGCACCGCAGATCAGTTCATACTACATAAAAAAGAGTGGGCAGGAGATTTCTATAAATCCCATCTGCTTTGCTGTATCTGTAAGACACTTCATTTTTTGCTCAGTGAATATACGCAGTGTCAAAAACGCCTTGTGGGAACTTAACCTTAGGCGACAGCAGACTCCCATTACCTCTTTACAAGTTTTGAGCCTCTGGATATAATGAGGAATGTTTTCATCCACTGATAACAAAAATAGATCCCAAATATAGTGAGAAATAGGCGCAGGGCATATTAGAAATTTAAGTAACTTTTCCATTATAAAATTATTAGGATTTATTTATGAGTGATAAACATCATAAATTGCAAAAAAAATGTTTATTCTACTATTTAACTTTATTCCAAGTTTTGAGCACGTTGTAGGACTATAAAAAACAAGTACTGTGTAATTTAGGGCTCGTTCAGATGAGCACATTATATGGGGGTGTGCAATACAATACAGACCAAGTGTCCGAGTCAAAAAAATCACAGCTGATTCCGTATATTGGAGGAGCAAAAAAACATTGGATCCCATACAAATGGTCTATTTTGCATCTGATTTTTACACAGACATGGCCATTATTAACCTAGGAAGCAGTATTTGATGATGTACATTAAAATGTTGGTATATAAATACAAATGTAAGATACGGACACACAGATGACAATTCAGAGAAAACTGTCTGAGTTTTCTGGATGAAAATTGGACGATTTTTCATGCTCTTATCTGACTGCTTATAAAGCCTTGCACCCAAGTCATTCATGAACCAGAAAAGTTCCTTTCCCTCTCCGATTAGCAATTTAGGGCCCCACTCCACACATTCCTTTTTTCACTTTTCTTTTTTAATGTCTTGTGATATTCATTGCCATTTTTTGTGTCAAATTCTTCGAATTGGCGCACATGATTCATGAATAATGCGCAAAACCAAAGATGCTGTGTATTTTTATCTTTTACATTTTTGCGTCCTTGTCGAGCAAAAAGTGGAAGCCACAATAAAATTTTAATATTGCATAAAATCACTTCAGGGGGGGGCACTGGAGTAAATTTGCACAAAAAAATGTGATTTTTTTAAAATGTTGCAATTTCTGAATTATCTGAAAACATCTAGAAATCCAAATCCATGCCCATAATGGCAAACTTAAAAAACAGGCAAACTAAGTAAAGAAAAAAAATAAAAATAAAACAAAAGAATTTGGTGCAAACAAGCTAGAACACCTAAAACTAAACATAAAAAGGCGCAAATGCAACAATGAATTGGACCCTTGAAGTTTATATTTATTCATGCCTTGGACACAGCTGACATTAGCTGATCTGCATCCTGGGCCGGTGTTTCCAGCTTTAGTTGCAGTTATCATGCAAAAAAAGAGGCTTCCTACTGTTACCTTCTTCATAATATGCTTCTCACAGATAGAAGCTGACAAGTCCACCTAATCAGCCATATGTGCATGGATTGGCTGACGTCTGATAATAGCTTTGAGTACTCTATTATCTGGGAAACACAGACTTTCCCTGGTGCTACACATAGCCACAGCAGGAGAGCTGTAGGATGAGCAGTCAAGTGGCTGACGATAATCTCCCCATAAGGGTGGACACTTGTCTGAGCTGCATATTTTAGAAAGAGAAGGATAAAATCCTATAGTAGACATCTTCTGGAATGCAGTCAGGAGGGGTCTAATATGCGTCGCCGCTTTACAGCCCCATACCCATAGAAATCCAAAGAAACAAAATGACATCCTTTTTTGGTTGCCACAAGCCTTAAAAGGAATGTATCATCAGAAAATGGCAACTATTTAAATCAACATTTACATCACACTTTTATTTTTCCATACGTCAATATGTATTAAAAAAATAAACATTGTGGTATGTTCACTATACCGCTGCCCGACCATCTCTACCATCACCTATGGTATCCTCACCCATCCCCTGTAGAGTATGAGCCCTCATGGGCAGGGTCCTCTCTCCTCCTGTACCAGTCTGTGCCTTGTACTGTTCATGATTATTGTACTTGTCTTTGTATGCCCCCTTTTCACATGAAAAGCGCCATGGAATAAATGGAGGAATAATAATAATAATAATAATAATAATAATAATAATAAGAAGAAGAATAAGAATAAGAAGAATAAGAATAAGAATAAGAATAAGAAGAAGAAGAAGAAGAAGAAGAAGAAGAAGAAGAAGAAGAAGAAGAAGAAGAAGAAATACATATTACAAAATTTGCAATTTTCTCACTGGCCACTGGGGGTACTTTAGACTAACTCAGACCCCAGGTTCAGTTCATTTGCTCTTTTTATGAAATCATTTTTCTGTTTTTGCCTTGTGGTGTTCATTCATGTGTTTTGCGACAAATCCTTCTAAATAGTGTACGTAGTTCTTGGGTTTTGTTCAAAATTAAAAATGCTCTTTACTTTTGATTTTAACCTGTTTTGTTGCTTTTCAGCACAAGAGTCACATGTTCTTCTAAAATGTTGCAAAATTAAAAATTGTGCACCGTTTTAAAAAGTCGCAAATGATGAATCAACTGAAAAACTGAAAATATCTGGAAACCCCAAGCCCTGCCAGCAAATATGAACGTAAAAAGAACGGAAAAATACGTATATACAGTATGTATCTATATATATATATATATATATATATATATATATATATGTATGATTGTACATATACATATATATTTATATATATATATATATTAGACGCTAAACAAGTGCAAATTCAAAGAAGAATATGGCACATGGGAGAAACACCAAGCTCTAGTCATAAAAAAGGCAAATGCAATAATGACTGACTCCGTATCTTTTGTATTGAAGCATATAACGATATACAAAAGTGATTGTGAAGATGTTCTGAGCAGGGAAGCTGTTACTTCACCTATTGTGAAGTGTGAATACAGTGTTATCAGCTGTCTATAGGAGCGTTACCTGTCATTGTACTCCTAACCTTGATGATAACGAGACTGCTGAAAATGCTTCTAGCCAGTCTTGATGGAAGGGGTGTGTAGGAGTCGGATGCTCTTGATTCATAAATGAATTAATCATGAGTGTCTGATCAATGGCATGCACCTCATTGCTTCACACCAGAAATCTTACTCCAGTAAATTTCTGGCATAAGGAAAGCCACATCTTGTCATGAACCAAACAAGCTGTGGTGCTGCATCCCTTTTTGTCCAGTTTGGAAATCTGGTGAAACTGGTGTAAAAATGCCAAAAGTCACAATATTTTTGTGCAACTCAGAGGTAAACAAAAACTTTGTGACTTTTCAAACCAATTTACATCAGAATTTCCTGTGGCCATTGAGAAAATTGCAAAATTTCAATACTAACAATAGGTCAATATGTAATATTCTTTTGATAAATTCCCTTTATTTCAGCATTTTAAACCCAAGATTCTGTACATAGATTTGTAGAAATTATTTTCTCTCAGTCATGTCTTTCAGTTTACACAATGATTGGTTACTTTAAAAAGAAAAAGTAAACAAAAATAAATTGCAAAAGCAATGTGGCGCACTGCAGATTTTTTTTATGACATACAACCAATGAATGACGACAGGAAAGATACTGCTACATTAGGAAACAAAGCTCATAACCCCAGCACTTTTACTACTTTTATTACTTTCAGAGCTGTGGATGCTGGTTGATAAGAGAGTTCCCTTCTGCAATGTCAGACCTTGCTGAGAGGAAGTTTCCGCGGTTGTTTTTCAAAGACAAGAAGGAAGACTTTTATGATAACCATTTGCTTTGACCGTGTTCTGTGCTGTAGGATATTGCAGCTTCTACTGAATATGCACATTGCAGTGACAACCACACTGTCAGATAATGGACCTTTTACACAGGCAGCAAGATCTTCACAATAGAGGAAAAATGCTGCTCACAAGACTATTATCTTAACTTTATGTATTCATTTATAACTAGACAGCACCAGATATTCTCCAACTTTTCATCATATAGAACACTGTGTGTGCAAATGACCAGTATGACATTAAAGGGAATCTGTCACCAGGTTTTACTGGAGCAGTATAATGGACACCAAGGACACCATCTGCAAGGAGTTTGTATGTTCTCCCCGTGTTTGCGTGGGTTTCCTCCGGGTACTCCGGTTTCCTTCCACACTCCAAAGACATACAGATAGGGACTTTAGATTGTGAGCCCCAATGGGGACAGTGTTCCTGATGTATGTAAAGCGCTGCGGAATATGTTAGCGCCATATAAAAATAAAGATTTGATTTTTTGATTTAGGTGATTGACGGGTGTCGGAAGGAGGTAAGTCACACAAGAGGGTTTCAGTGCAACTGGTTCTTTACTCATTTTCTGGTGGTAAATGGTCACCCGGGGCCGGCTGGTTTCACCTTCAGGTCCCCTTAGTCCCAGTGCTGGTTTAGTAACCTGATGGCTTCTTCCCCTGCACCTGTCTTTTCTTGGTGGGTCCCCGTGGCGTAGAGCAGCTGGGGGTCCCCTCCTGGTAGTCTTCTACTACAGTCCGTATGACGGTAACGTGAATCCTGTGGGGTTGGAGTCTCTGGTCCTGTCCCCGATTCTCCGTTTGCTACTGAGTCCCGAACTTCAAGGTCAGTGAGGTCCTTGATGGTCCCCGCACTGTGCAGGTGTTATCAGGCTTGCCTGGAGCGTCTGCCGGACCTAGGGTCCTGTACCCCGTTGGTGCGTAGTTCCGGGAGTACTCCACCGTACTCCACCGGCAACTTATCGCCTGGTCCCTCAGGTCACTGTTCACTCCGGTCAGCGCATCTGCTCACGTTCACAGTCACTGCTAGACTCCTCACTCTCTGATGTCTGACTGTCCACTGTCTACCCCTCCCACCTGGTCAACTAGTGGACTGGACTGGCTCCACCTCCAGGCAGCCATCCATTGGTTCAACCCTAGCCTGGTACCATTCTATGGGGGTGTTGGGGAAAACAGGGATTTTCTGGAGTGTTTGTGTGTTACCGGCACTGGCCTTCTGGGTCCCTAGGGGGTAGGCCCTGCATCCTAGTGAGGGATGCAGTACCTTGTAGCTCCCTGATGGCTTCAGGGGTGCTACATTCCCCCTTGGTTAATTCCATCACGTCCTTGGGCTGCAAGTGAAACAGGTTTACACTTTTTATTTTGCACACAAATATCATATAACAGTATTTCCACGCAGGGGAGGTTCATTCTTTCAATGTTTCAAACTGGAATACCCCTTCCCTGCACCCACTATTCAAAGGTCCTGGTCCCAGAACCCTCTAAGAAGGCATGTCACCGGTTGCACTGGTGACCAGGTCTCGGCCGCCTCTGCTGCAGACCTTTCCTGCACCCGGCCTCTCCTGGTGGCAATGTCCATTAGGGTCCACTGGTAGGGTGTATTTTGGTGATGCATAATTGGTGCAACTATTTACATTTAATCATTTGTGGCTGCTGCCAATCCTGAAGCCTGGGTCCATTATTTTTTTTATATGAAACTGGTTAAGGCAACATGGTTAACTTCTTATCTGCTATTGTCCATTTTTCAAAACATTCAAACATTAATTAGGTTATATCAGAGCAAATCAATATTTTTAACTGAAACAGTCAACAATAAACAACTGGTAACTTTGCAGGTTGTAGTTACCAGGGTGTGGGAAAGGGGCCATCTTGTTCTATTGGCCTCCTGGGATCAGCACTCACAGTCTGGGTACACTGGTCCCGTGCACCTGCACTGCCTCCTGGTGGCAGCTGGGGACTTGGTGCTGAAGTGGGAGCGGGAGCTGGTTTTTCTGCAATGACCTCCATTGCCACATAAGGCTGCATCTGGGCACCAATCTGTCGCCAGATTGGGAATTTGACCACAGCAGGTTGGTACACCGGTTCCTCCGGATTTGGCGCCCAGATCTTGGATACCGTGTAGCTCCTTAGCACAACATGAATAAACTCTCCCCCCCATATGTGGGACCCACTTCGTTGCAGGGATCAGGTCTGCCGGACTCCCGACAGCGACTAGGCACAGTACCTGGGGAATATTGTCAGTGCAGGCAGCGGCCTCCTCCGCAGCTCCCGATGACGTGGTAGTCTGGGCTGTTATCACTGGATCAGATGGTGCAGCTTGATCCTTCTCCTTGAGAGAAGGTGATGTGGCCGGGTCTGATCTGGCCGGGGACGCCTGTACCGCTGGATCCTTCTCCTCTGGAAAAGGTGATGTGATCGCTTCAGGTCTCGCTGGCTCTGGCGGTGTCCTGGTCGAGGATGGATCCCGGAGTATGGGTTGGTGCAGCCTGGACAAGCGGCACTCCACTTTCTTGGGCCCGCATGGTTGCCACCACTCCCATCATCTCCTCCTTCCACTCCTCGATGCGCTGCAGGTGTTCCACACGCAGGGTCAAGCACAGCCATTGGACTTCTGCCTCCTGCTTCTCCGCAGTCCAGGTCCCTGGATGACCCGGTGCGCTTGCACGCTCTCCCGGTGCAGACATGTTGCTTTTAACAGTCCTGGAGGCATTCTGTGGCAGGGCCTCTAGGCTCCCTGCTTCCGGTTTCGTTTTACATTCTCGACACTCCCTGGGGGCAGGGCTTTCTTTTCGCCCCTTTCTCACTGCTGTGGCGCAGTTACTTTTCACAGCAAAATGGCGGCAGTTTTTCAAGCAATAAAACACAGTCCATAAAACACAGTCTTTAAGGCACACATTACCCGGTTTGACCGGGTCCAGTTCAATCCTGTTCATGACGCCAGGAAAAAGCTGTGTCGCCCAGGGTTATGGGGTACTCGGTCACTGGCGGTGTATAACTGGGGAATGTCACTTTGGTGGCCGTTGCCCGGTCCCGTGCCCTATGTGCTTTTTGAAAAGGGGAATATTTACAGGGGATTAGAATAGTGTTCATTTGTGACGCCACTTGCAGTGTTGCGGCTATGTAGATGGAGCCGCCACTGTACAATGTTCACTATTGGGGCTTGTGTTAGTGGCAGCCTGGATGTTAGGCCCTCCGCAAACAGGGCCAGGCCCCAGAGGGTAGGTGATGTGATAGGTGTCGGAAGAAGGTAGGCCACACAAGAGGGTTTTAGTGCAACTGGTTCTTTACTCACTTTCTGGTAGTAACTGGTCAGCCGAGGCCGGCTGGTTTCACTTTCAGGTCCCCTTAGTCCCAGTGTCGGTTTAGAAACCTGGTGGCTCCTTTCCCTGCACCTGTCTTTTGGTTGGTGGGTCCCCGTGGCGTAGAGCAGCTTGGGGTCCCCTCCTGGTAGTCTTCTACTGCAGTCTGTATGACGGTAGCGTGAACCCTGTGGGGTTGTACTCTCTGGTAGAGTTGAGCGCAGTTCGTGGTTCGAGGTTCTCCAATTCGCGGCTCGAGTGATTTTGGGGGCTGTTCTTGATCGAACTAGAACTCGAGCTTTTTGCTAAAGCTCGATAGTTCTAGATACATTCGAGAACGGTTCTAGAAGCAAAAAGACAAGCAAATTACTAGCTGGCTTTCCGCTGTAATAGAGTAAGTCACTCTGTGACTCACACTATTATGAAATTTCAGTGTATAGTGTGCGGGAACAGCACATTCAGATCACTGCTGTTTGGATAATGGCGATCGCCATTTTTTTTTTTTTCCTTGTCTTCCTTCCCTAAGCGCGCGCGTGTAGTGGGGCGGGCCAGCATATCAGCCAATCCCAGACATACACACAGCTAAGTGGACTTTTAGCCAGAGAAGCAACGGCATGTGTGATAGGATGTCCATGTCACATGTCCATGCATTATAAAAACGGACATTTTCCTCCAGCACGCCATTATCTGCCTTCTGCGTCTTGGTGTCAGTCACCGCTGGCGTAGCTCCTGTCTCCGATACTGCTGTGTACGCTCTATACACAGCGCTATACAGAATAGGGATAGAAGTTTCTTTCAGCCCTTGTAAGGGCTAATACCGGCAGGGTCGGAGCCATAGGTGACAGTCAGGTCCGTGAAAACAGATTTTAACAGCTACACAAGATGACAGCGTCTGTGAAGCTAAGGTCAGGGATTTCCTCGCTGCATTTCCCCATTAGGAGGGATAGAAAGTGAGGCTTCCTTTCCTCTACCCAGACCCACAACCCTGCCACTGTACCCTCCTGCCCTCTGCACACTCAAACTCATTGTTACTAAGCCATTCTACTAGCAAACACTGAGTAAACTTAGTGGCATCCTAAAAGTGGCTGTTGGACTTCCATTAGTGTCCCACTGGTGCAAACCTATGTGCAGCACCTCTGCATTGCACACTCAAACTCATTGTTACTAAGCCATTATACTAGCAAACACTGAGGAAACTTAGTGGCATCCTAAAAGTGGCTGTTGGACTTCCATTAGTGTCCCACTGGTGCAAACCTATGTGCAGCACCTCTGCATTGCACACTCAAACTCATTGTTAGTAAGCCATTATACTAGCAAACACTGAGGAAACTTAGTGGCATCCTAAAAGTGGCTGTTGGACTTCCATTAGTGTCCCACTGGTGCAAACCTATGTGCAGCACCTCTGCATTGCACACTCAAACTCATTGTTACTAAGCCATTATACTAGGAAACACTGAGGAAACTTAGTGGCATCCTAAAAGTGGCTGTTGGACTTCCATTAGTGTCCCACTGGTGCAAACCTATGTGCAGCACCTCTGCATTGCACACTCAAACTCATTGTTAATAAGCCATTATACTAGCAAACACTGAGGAAACTTAGTGGCATCCTAAAAGTGGCTGTTGTACTCCATTAGTGTCCCACTGGTGCCAAGCTATTTCTAGCACCTCTGCATGACACCCTCCTGCTCTGTTTTTAATAAGCTATAATAATAGCAAAAAATGCTGCCATTTAGTGGCATACAAAAAGTGGCTGTTGGACTTTTATTAGTGTCCCACTATTGCAAATCTATTTCCAGCACCTCTGCATTGCACACTCAGACTCATTGTTACTAAGCCATTATACTAGCAAACACTGAGGAAACTTAGTGGCATCCTAAAAGTGGCTGTTGGACTTCATTATTGTCCCACTGGTGCAAAGCTATTTCTAGCACCTCTGCATGACATCCTCCTGCTCTGTTTTTAATAAGCTATAATAATAGCAAAAAATGCTGCCATTTAGTGGCATACAAGAAGTGGCTGTTGTACTCCATTAGTGTCCCACTGGTGGCAAGCTATTTCTAGCACCTCTGCATGACACCCTCCTGCTCTGTTTTTAATAAGCTATAATAATAGCAAAAAATGCTGCCATTTAGTGTCATACAAAAAGTGGCTGTTGGACTTCCATTAGTGTCCCACTAGTGCAAATCTATTTCCAGCACCTCTGCATTACACACTCAGACTCATTGTTACTAAGCCATTATACTAGCAAACACTGAGGAAACTTAGTGGCATCCTAAAAGTGGCTGTTGGACTTCATTATTGTCCCACTGGTGCAAAGCTATTTCTAGCACCTCTGCATGACACCCTCCTGCTCTTTTAATAAGCTATAATAATAGCAAAAAATGCTGCCATTTAGTGGCATACAAGAAGTGGCTGTTGGACTTCCATTAGTGTCCCACTGGTGAAAAGCTATTTGCAGCACCTCTGCATGACACCCTCATGCACATTTTGCTACGCTAATTTTATAGCAAACTCCTTGCTGCATTTGATCATTCAGAGGGATAGAAAGTGAGGCTTCCTTTACTGTCCTGGTACCCACAGAACACGGCCACTGTACCCACCTGTCCACTTTTGCCACGCTATTTAATTTGCCCAAATAGCTGACTCTTTTTCTGCCTTCCTAAAATTGTCTGTAATACTAAGTTAGTGTTCCTTTACTGCCAAGCAAGGTACAACACATGTGCATTCTACACTCCTTTCCATTTCTGGAATGCAATTATTAACTGCAGGTAGTCCAGCCAATCTGTGACGAAGGTGCAGGTGTGGATATAATGTAGCCTGCATCCAATGTTGGTTTTCTCGATGTCTGACAGCTCAACAATACCATCTGTTTCCACTTCCAAAACAAGTGATGACCTGCCAATCACACTCCCTGTTGCGTGTAAAGGGGTGGAAGTTCAGTGTGAAAAACCATGTGAGACTGCTGTCCCCACAGTCACAGAGGACGAAGAGCACGCAGATGCACCTGATGGGGCAGGCGGTGGTTGCACAGGCACGCTAGGCCGCATTGTAGCACAGTGAAATTCACATTGCGACTTATGCTTCATTTTAAGTCGTGTACAGGGTGGGCTCCCCAGTATGCAGCAAAACCAGGCAACAGGAAAAGGACTCTAGTCAGTTGGGTTGATAAATGATTGTTTAACTTTACCAAAACAAACAAAAAGAACCATGCATACAATTTAAATAATTGAATAATCTATTCTGTTGCCTACTACCTGCTAATCCCTCTGCGTAGCAGTAATTGTGTGTTTGTGCGTGTGTGTGTGTGTGTGTGTGTGCGAACACGACATACCAGTGGCGCATCACAAGAGCTTCCAAGTTATCTACCTAAACATAAACAAAACACATTACCCCCCTGAATACCCTTGTTAGCTGAAGCCTCACAGATAAGGCAGATGATAACAGTGTGAATGCAAACCACACAGCTCTGCAACACAGTCATGGAAATCTTGAAAAGCAACAGTCAATGCAAACATGTGTCGCTGTCCCTCTATGATTTAAACTGTACGTGACAATTTGACAGTGCAGAGGCAGCAAGTCTTATTGTCTATATAGTCGGCCTACCCAGAACAGATATGTGTTTTGCTAATAAAACAAAGTGTTGCGTGCCCGCATTATTGTCTGGGCACAGCATACCGTACCCGGGTACTGTGATGTCCAGTTGCCAGAAATACAGACTTTACGCTCCTCTCACAGTAAGCAGTATAGACAGCACCGTAAGAATGTTAGTCTGTGGCACAGGATGCTGCTCACTGGCGTTACGGTACTCCTCACCAAACTCCAAAATGACTCCCCTCACAATTGAACGAAGTGTTTCCGCAGTGGCTCCTTGCTGTAACACACACCTCTAGCTTTTCCTTCTGTTCATAGACAGCATCTCCAAGACCACACCCGAAGAGCAATTTCTCCTCCACGTGTAAGTGTGGAGAGGCAGCTAGTGCGCATGCGTGTGCCGATTTACCCCAGCCGCAGCCTAACTACAGTGTTTCGCCTAGTGAGTATGCTCAGCCTGACTGTGCCGTTCCTGAGGCTAAGTCTTCATTTCGGGATACAGCGCATGCTCCCACACTTAGTGCGAAAAGCCTCTTTGCACATGTACTTGCACTCCGTGCCTGGTCTAAGTCCTGTTTTGTGCCTAGACACCATGCTAAAGCTGATAGTCTTTTTTCAGAGACTGTATTTCATGCTACTGAGCATGCTCAGGCACTTACTGCATCAGAGACTAGGTCCGATAATGAACTCTTTGGCCCTGCCCCTGATGTGGGGGGCCCAAATAGACCACAGGGCATCAGGTGTCCTGACAATGTGGCCAGGCCACTCCCAAATGGCTTGCAGAGGCCCGCCCCTATGACTTGTCACCTCATTATTGATGGTCAGACGATGACTGGTGAGGTGTTTGTGTCGTGGCAGCCATGAGGTCATTATTGAAGTTGTGGTTCCAAATAGGATGCTAGTTATGCCACTCATGACGTGTCACTCTGCTTTTGTCTCCAGGAGATGCATTGTGGTCCACCCTGGTTTGGGGCGGACCCAGGTTATAAAACGGGCTGGAGTCAACAAGGAGGTGCGCAGTCTTCTATTATGCTCCGAAAGAGCACACCTCCATGTGTTGAACCCATTGCGGCTTTAGGCCAGAGGTAGGCAGGGATAGGGCATCGATGCAGGCCGCCACCACAGTTGGTAACGCAGAACGGTTAAGACCAGCTCCTGTCCTACCAGTCCTGCTTGTGCAGCCCAGTGGCATTAACAGGCCTGCTGCTGCTGATGCGCCTGCTGTCCACAGGTGTGGCCCCAATGCACACGGTCAGCGTACTCAATGGCCCCTGTGATGTTAACAGGGAGTTCCTGGGCTGGGTGGGCGTGTGGACCCTGTGACGCTAACAGGGCTCCCAGTCTCCAGATCCGAGTGGCGTCTAACTCGGTTCAGGCAGCTATTAGTTTCATAGCCACACAGATCTGTATCCTCCATCTAACCTTCCAGTTGCCAACCTCTCCTTTTCCATCTGGGAGCACGGTGGACACTGACTGCTGATGGGGATATATACCTTTCTCTTTCTTTTCTTATTAATTTTCGTTATATAGCTGTAACATAGTATATACCACCTTATCCAAATCTGCCAGTCCCACCGTAACAGATGGTGTTTCTTCAGCAAATGTTACTTTTGCTTAACCACCAAACCCACGGACAAAAATTTTTTTCCCCTTTCCAACACACCTGTTCCCCTTTCCACCAGCATCTGTCCTTTTTCAACTCATTTTGTATATGACCAAAAGTGCAACTCTGCAGGGACACCGTACTCAATGCCATCTCAGCACAGCAGCCAGCCCTCGGTCCCTCAGATGTGGACAAGTAAAAGACCATTTCCTCCTATCCATGACAAAGCGTTGAGATTCACTCTGTGCAGCACTGGTGTTTAGTGGAAAAGCAGATCTAAGATTGCGTACCACCTTCTGCAGATACTCCTGTATACGTGCGTCCCTTTCTATGGCAGGAATTATTTCGCCAAATTTTGTCTTGTACCGGGGATCTAACAGTGTGGCAACCCAATAGTTAGCATTACTTCGAATTCATACAATCCAAGGGTCATGTTGTAGGTAGTGCAGCAAGAAGGCGCTCATGTGTCTTGAGCATCCAGGAGGACAAAGTCCTTGGTGTGTTGGTGGCAGAGAGGTGAGAATCGTGCCTCCTTCCTCTGCCCTCTCCCCCCAACCTCGCACAACCAAAATGTGAGCAAGCTCTCACTCATCTGCTGAGTCTTCCATGCCCATCGCCAGTTCGTCCTCCATTTCTTCATGGGCTCCTGCACCTTCCTCAACACTTTTTGCTGATACTATGCGCCCTTGTTAATCCCTCTCCCCCACCATGACTGCCGCCTAGGTGCCGCTGACCATCTGGACCTCGTAGATCTTGTTATCCCTTCCGCATATGACTCCTCCTGTACTTCCTCCCCTTCCTCTTGTCCCAACACCTGACTCCGAATAATGCTTACAGTGTGCTCCATCATGTAGATGACCAGAATTGTCACGCTGAAAATGGCATTGCCAGTGCTAAACATCTTCGTCGACATTTGTAAACTGTGTAGAAGGGTGCATAGGTCCTTGATCTGACACCACTCCAGCAGCGTGATCTGCACCACCTCTGGATCAAGTTAGGCCAGGCTATATGTCATAACGTATTGCAGCAGGGTTCGGCAGTGCTGCCACAAACGCTGCAACATGTGCAGATTCAAATTCCTGCGTGTCGGCACATCGCATTTCAGGCATTTAACCACCAGACCTAAAGACTTCTGTAGCGACGAAAGTTGTTGAGCTGCTGTGTGCGAACGATGGAAGTGAGCACATAGCGAGCGTACCCGCTGCACAAGGCCATGTAGGCCGGGATGGTGTTTTAAAAATTGCTGGAGAATTAGATTCAACACATGAGCCACACAAGGCACGTGTGTCACATTGTCACGGCGAAGGGCCGCACCCATGTTTGCATCATTGTCACACCCGGCCTTCCCTGGCTGCTGGTTGAGTGGAGACAACCATTGAAGAAACTTGGTCTCCAGAGCTAACCGTCCACAACTTCTCAGCGGTGTGACTCACATTTCCCATACATTTCAAAGTAAACATTTGACCGCATGATGGCATTGAGCTCTGCTGCCAGCATAGTAAGGAGGAGGTGTGTGGTTTTCCTTGTGCGCAGTTACAAGGAAGGGTGCCCTGACCACACAGGGTTTGGGCCAAGGTGAAGGACCTACACGAGGTTGAGGAGGCAGAAGCAGTGTATTAACTTCTACATACAGAGGAAGGATTGATACAACTCGTGGGGACCGCAAGACTTGTACAGCAGACCCTTCTCCATCTCTCCCCATAGTAACCCATTGCCCAGTCAGCGACATGTAACGCCCCTGTCCATGCTTACTGGGCCAAGTATCTGTGGTGAAATGCACCCTGTCACACAGTTTCTCAAAGAAGCGGTGATGTTTGGTGCGACATGCTGGTGTAGCGCGTGCTCGCCTTTGTTGGAGAAGGAGTGGCGTCTGGGCATCGGCTCTTGGGGCACTGCGATGGGCATAAGGTCTCAAAAATCCTCGGTTAAAAAGGTTGGAAAGGAAGGATTTTGGTAGCCAACAGTTTGCAGATGCTGAAAGTCAAGCTCCAAGCCATGTCATGCCCTTCTAAAAGCATGTAAAACACAGCAAGGGGACTCCAACCACAGTCTCCCTCATTTCCACTAATTGGGCGACACACACCCCACTTGACTGGCCTCAGTTGACCCCCATTTTCAAGATGAAAAAGATGATTTGCATGAATCACTCTCAAAAATACGCGTGCCTTTCACCTCCCCTGGCTGAGAAAGGGGAAGAAAAGTCCTCTGAGAGCCATGACTTGTTCATCTTGGTTCTTGTTTCAAAAGCGAGGGGACTCCAACCACAGTCTCCCTCGTTTCCACTAATTGGGCCACACACACCCCACTTGACTGGCATCAGTTGACCCCATTTTCAAGATGAAAAAGATCCTTTGCATGAAGCACTCTCAAAAATACGCATGCCTTTCGCCTCCCTTGGCTGAGCCAGGGGAAGAAAAGTCCTCTGAGAGCCATGACTTGTTCATCTTGGTGAACGTTAGTCTGTCCACATTGTCAGTGGACATATGCGTGTGCTTAGCTGTCAGCACACACCCAGCAGCACTGAGGACACGTTCCGAGAAAACGCTGGCTGCGGGACACAACAAGATCTTCAAGGCGTACGTGGTGAGCTCAGGCAATTTATCCAGATTGGAAGCCTAAAATGAGCAGGGCTCAAGTTGCACAGTAATGGCATCGACGTTCCCTTGCATATACTCATATCTGTGTCTCCTCCTCTTTTTCCTTGTCCTGCTCTTTTGTTTTCGCATGAGTATATGTCCTTGTCATTTTCCCATGTGTTTGTGTTGTGTTGTGAGTTGTTTGTCACCTTTTGGACACCTTTGAGGGTGTTTTCTAGGTTTTTTTATGTGTTTGTGATTGCCTGCCATTGTTTCCTATGCGGTTCGAGTTCGGTTCGTCGAACGTTCACCGAACCGAACTCGAACGAGACGTCCGTTCGGCGAACCGAACTCGAGCCGAACCGCGACCGGTTCGCTCATCTCTACTCTCTGGTCCTGTCCCCGGTTCTCCCTTTGCTACTGAGTCTCGAGCTTCAAGGTCCGTGAGGTCCTTGATGGTCCTCTCACTGTGCAGGTGTTATCAGGCCTGCCTGGAGCTTCTGCTTGACCTAGGGTCCTGTACTCCGTTGGTGCGTAGTTCTGGGAGTATTCTACCGTACTCCACGAACTAACCGCCTGGGCCCTCAGGTCACTGTTCACTCCGGTCAGCGCGTCTGCTCACGTTGACAATCACTGCTAGACTCCCCACTCTTCGCCGTCTGACTGTCAACTTTCTACCACTCCCACCTGGTCAAGTAGTGGACTGGACTGGCTCCACCTCTAGGCGGCCATCCATTGGTCCAACCCTAGCCTGGTACCATTCTATGGGGGGTGTTGGGGAAAACAGGAATTTTTAAATAAGTTAAGCAGAACCAGTAAACCAGCTGAGCAATCCTGCTTGGTGTAGGAGGGATTGCATATTATCATATGTGACATCCCGTAATAAATAATCAATTTCTCAGCTGTGGATGAATTTTTATATCAAACAAGGGACATTTCAACTTGTTTACCTACTACTTAAGTTTATGCTACGAGTGTATGAGGTTGAATCTGCTGACAAATTCTCTTTAAAAATTGGTCATGTTTACAATATGGCAGCATACTGCTTACCAGGAGAGGGACAAAATACAGTATTTGCTTATTTCTAAAAAGATTGGTATCCGAGGATCCTTAAAGAGATTTTCCCACAAAGTTAATTTTAAATACTACTCATCAGTTAGATTCTCGGATGGACATGACTCGAGAACCTAAGTATGATGGAAATAAATGGGAAACTCAAGCATTTTTTAGGAAGATTTCCTGGAAAAATACTAAAGTTTCCCATTGACTTCTATTATTCTCAAGTACTGGAGTCACGCCCATCCGAGCATCAAACTATTCATTACAAGTACCAAACACCCAAGCATGGTAGTGCTTACTCATCACTAATTTTAAAGTTTATTTTAATCAATAGATTGTGGAATAATAATTTCCACAATTGGATGTGTTAAAAAAATGTTCCTATGCTGAGATAATCTTATGTATGTGCCTTTGCTATATACTGTGTAATGGTCGTGTCTGACCATACAGGGACATTGTCTGATCATACCACATCTCTTGGGCAGGGAATTATTAAAAAGAGTATAAAGACACTTCAACCCAAGATCACAGCTGATTCTTTGTGTGTAGTAAAGCATTTCCTTGCCTATTTTTAAAAAATGTCTGATTTCAAAGAAGGAATTATTTACGATTCCATGCTGTAATATCTTTATACTCTTTCGTGTCCTCCCCGGCATTGGAGATGTGCTATGGTCAGACCATGTCCCTGTACGGTCAGATACAGCCATTACACAGCACACAGCACATTTATATAGATTATCTCAGCACAGGAACATTTTTTTTAATCGCATCCAACTATACAAATTATTCTTATTCCAAGGTCTATTGATTAAAATAAACTTTGTTTGTTGGAAAAATCCCTTTAAATTTATCTTGCTCTTATTGTTTTTACGCTTGTTTGTCACAAAGTATGCAAATGTCATAGCAGTCATGCCGTGCTCCCTGTTTTATAGGCAATAAAAAGAGAATGGAATCAATATTACAATAGTATTCCAGAGCAGATATAATGAAGTCACTTAGCAGCTGAGAAAAAGGAACGACACAAGCAAAACCTTTGCAATTTTGTTATTCTTTATTTCTTTGCAAAGTAGAAAGGTGCCATTTGTGTAGTAGTACAAAACAAGTAGCCTAAAAACCTCTTTTCTGCTGCTTCAGCGTCATTCAAAGGATTATATTTTTTTACAGTATTTATATATTCATATAAACAATGCAATATGAAGTATACAAAAAGAAGTACATAGAAAAAACCTAGACAACCCCGGCTTCACAAACAACACGTTCAGCCCTCTAATCGGAGCAATTTGGATTTAAACGTTTTCTTTGCTGTAAGTCCAGAAGAGTAATCAAAAGTAATTCACTAGATTCTTGGAAGACTAATGTGCGCTACGCAGGAGGCAGCACCTTGCCTTTACACCGGAACAATTAGGCAGCGAGCTTTGTCACTTCATGTAATGCCAAGCTGCACCTAGGGTACTAATCTTAGAAGTGAATATAATCCGTGAATAGTTGCTACACTTTTCCCATACTGTATATGGAAAATACTCTGAGCTCTTGATCTTGATCAGCACTGTGCCGATAAATACTATGTGAAACTTAAGCAAGCAGACATCCAGCCATCAACCCCACGTCCCGGCCTTTTTATTACACTATACTGGTTGTTTCAGACAAAGGATTACAGGACTGGGGAAGGCATATTAAGTTTTCTCATTCTGAATTTTATTTCCTCCCAAAGAAGTGCCAAAAAGGCAATAATTAGCCCCTGTATTATATAGATTATACCGTTAAGGCCATGATAGGAGTGTAAAGCCTATGGAATCAGTGTGTGGCCTTTAACGTGCCCACAGAAATGTTTATCCATTAAAAATAGAAGATAGATCTGGTTTCTGTGTCAGTCACGTCTGGAAAGACTTTAGTATACACAGCATTATATAGATGTAATGGATATTTAACAGTTATAAACAAGCTATTATTCTTAATTTTCCAGAAATGTTGTGTGTAAATCTATAAGGTTGACTTCTTAAAACTAAACCTCAAGGTACCGTATCAAATGAAAGCTGGTTATAGACATGAGATTTTAGTTAGCGGAATCTGATATATGGGGAGGGAGGTTGGAAAGTTTTCTGACATCTGCAGTTGGGGGAAACAATTCTCTGATCAGTCCTATAGTTTACATCGAATTGCACATCACTCCTTTATGCATTCAGGTAAAATAAATGGAATGGCGACGAGGGGCGGCAGGTGACAGCTGCTTGATGAACAATGGTTCAATCATTGCTGGAATGCGAATGTTAACTGCTAAGTTTTATTTGCATTTTATGCCACAGCATCGATAAAAGAAGAATCCTTGGAAATAGAGTTGAGCAGATCAATTGAAAGAAAATTGAATTCACTCGAATCCAGCAAAATATGGGCGGGATAGCTGCCATTTTGGTAGATACTTTTTTGGGGGGGGGCTGGGATGGAATTAAAAATTTTAAAAATATCATACTCACCTTTTCTCACACTTGTCCCATCTATGCAGATTCCGCCTTCCAGCTCCAGGCTTCTTATTTCAGTCTTCATTCTTTGGTGTCTCCAATGCTGAATTGTCCTCAACTGATGACTAGGAGTGAAGACTGGTGAGAAGGTAACCAGAGCCAGATGAATGAATCCAGAGGAGGACTGAGCTGGGACTAGTGTCTAAGGTGAGGGGCGAGGTGAGCGTCTTTTTTTAAATTTAATTTTTAAACATCTTTAATTGAGGCATGTTAAATTTGCATGGAATTGTAATACTATTGTATGTTTTGAGGATTTCGATAGCGTTAGGGCAATGACAGCCAGAGACGAGTTTGTGGTACAAGATGTTTATGATATGTAACCACGGTAGATACACAACGGAAATACACAGTATAACAAACACATGAAAATACCTTTCCGAAACGGAGCGAAGGGGATTCCCGGGGCCACGCACCGGACTCCCCCAGGGAGACCACCAGAGCGAACCCCTATACAGGGACTGTCCGGCAATCAACCCCGGAAGGCCTAAATGCGCCGCAGCCGGGACACAAGGGGCAAGCGGTAAAGTCCAGAAGTGTCCGTACGGGATGAAAGTCCAGAATGGTTATGAACCGGAAGAAACCGGGCAGACGTGCTGACCAAAGACGGCAGACGGAGTCCGGGCACAGTTTGAAGAAACCGGGTGTGGTCCAGAGTCGGTCGGTAGATTTTCAGGAGGATCCAAAGGTAATCAAGTAGCAGCAGCAGCAAAGCAGGAGCACACAGCAAGCAGTATACTCAGGCACTGGACTAGGCTTAGAGGCGGCCTTTTAAGCAGCTGGACAGGAAGTAGGGCAACAGAACATAAAACTCCATGTTAACCGAGGGCAAGCTCTTTCAAAAGAGGACTGGAAAACCCGGAAACCTGACATTACTCCCCCCCCCAGAAACGGCCTCAGGACGGGTCAGGGCCCGGCTTGTCCGGGTGCCGTCGATGAAACTGAGCGATCTTCCGGGGTGCTCGAATGTTACCCACCGGTTCCCAGGAATCGTCCTCGGGGGCGTACCCCTGCCAACGTACCAGATACTGAAGCCGACGACGATGGAGCCGGGAGTCAATAATGTCCTCAACCACGAACTGCTCCTCGCCGTCGACCATCACAGGCGGAGGAGGAGGCACGACACGACCATGAAACGTATTGGGAGAGACGGATTTGAGGAGAGAAACATGAAAGACCGGGTGTACCTTTAGATGGTGCGGTAACCGCAGCCGACAGGCCACAGGGCTCACGATCCCGGTGATCTTGAACGGACCGATGAATTTTTGTCCCAGCTTCTGCGAAGGGACACCCAATCTCAGGTTCTTGGTGGATAACCATACAGAGTCCCCTACCTTATACATGGGTGCCGGTTTCCGGTGAGCGTCTGCCGACCTCTTGTAACGCTCCTGAGCTGTAGCCACAGTGTCCTTCAGAACCTCCAGATTGTGTCGTAGCTCTGTCAATCTGTCCTCCACCGCAGGCACTGAGACCGCAACCGGTGACCTAGGCAAAATAGTCGGATGGTAACCCAAGTTAGCAAAGAAGGGCGTTACCTTAGTGGAGCTGCTCTGAGTGTTGTTATACGAGAACTCCGCCAACGGAAGCATCTTCAACCAATCGTCCTGCAGATGGCTGACATAACAGCGAAGGTATTGTTCCAGGGTTTGATTGGTCCGTTCGGTTTGCCCATTTGTCTGAGGATGGTATGCAGAAGACAAACAGACATCAATCTGGAGTGCCGTACAAAACCCCTTCCAGAATCTAGACGTGAACTGCATGCCCCGGTCAGAGATGATCTCGTCTGGTACCCCATGCAATCGGAATACGTTCTGGATAACCAGATCCACTGTCTCTGCAGCTGAGGGAAGACCGGCACACGGAATAAAGTGAGCAGCTTTAGTCAACCGATCCACCACCACTAAAATGGTATTGTGACCGCCTGAGACGGGCAACTCCACAATAAAATCCATTGAGATAGACCCCCAAGGGCGAGATGGCACGGGTAACGGTTGGAGGAGTCCTGTAGGAGCCACACGAGGGACCTTGCACCGGGCACAAACCACACATGAGTGGACATAGTCCTTTACGTCCTTTAAACAGGTAGGCCACCAGAAAAAACGGTTCAGAAATTCCTGCGTCTTTTGTACCCCCCTATGACCAGCCAACACGGAGTCATGGACCAACTTGAGAACCCGAAGTCTTACGGCCTCCGGGACATAAATGCGTCGCTCTCTCAACCACACACCATTCCGAAGAACAAGAGTTACATCATTCGGGGGGGCAGCAAGAAATACGTCACCATCATAGGCCAGCTTGATGTCCTTCCACAAGTCCTGGTCCTGGATTACTCCAACGAAATTGGCATCCGATAACACGGTCTGAGACGGGGTTCCAGGCACGGAGTCCACGGCGTGGATTCGGGACAAGGCATCGGCTTTCCCATTACGTGAACCTGGACGGTATGTAACGACAAAATTGAACTGGTTAAGGAATAGGCTCCAACGGGCTTGCCGTGGAGACAGGCACCTGGCAGACTTAAGAAATTCCAGATTACGATGATCTGTGAGTACTATCACTTGCTGCGCGGCTCCCTGTAAGTGGTGTCTCCATTCCTTGAAAGCGGAAATAATCGCTAACAATTCTTTGTCCGCAATGTCATAGTTCCTTTCTGCAGGGGACAACCGGCGGGAAAAGAAAGCACACGGATGTAAGAGACTCTTGTCCCCAGTCCTTTGAGAAAGGATGGCCCCTAATGCGTAGTCGGAAGCGTCGACTTCCACGATAAAGGGAAGTGCGGGATTCGGATGTACCAATATAGGCGCTGAGGTAAAACAGACCTTGAGACGATGGAAGGCTTCCTGGGCCTGGGCGGACCACACAAACTTCTGTCCTTTCTTGGTTAACAGAGTGATGGGACGAACGATCTCTGAAAAATTACGGATAAAACGTCGGTAAAAGTTGGCAAAACCGACAAAGCGTTGTACCTCTTTGATGTTTCCCGGTTCCGGCCAGTCTAGAATTGCTTGTATTTTGCCAGACTCCATGTTCAGTCCCTGAGGAGAGATGACATAACCTAAGAATTGTATCTGTGAGCAATGGAATTCGCATTTCTCCAGTTTGATGTACAGGTGATTTTCCCTCAGCCGGTTAAGTACGGTCTTGACGTGCTCCTGGTGTTCCTGTAGGGAATCAGAAAAGATTAGGATATCGTCCAGATAAATCACCATGAATTGGTCCATGATATCCCTAAAAATATCGTTAACTAGATGTTGGAAAGCCGCGGGAGCGTTACAAAGTCCAAAAGGCATCACTAGGTACTCAAAATGTCCATACCGACATCGGAACGCGGTCTTCCACTCGTCTCCGGGACGTATGCGGAGTAGATTGTATGCCCCACGGAGGTCCAATTTGGTGAATATTTTTGCCTGTTGGACCCTCTCCAATAGCTCAGGAATCAATGGTAACGGATACCGGTTCCGGATGGTTATTTTATTCAGTTCCCGGTAGTCAATACAGGGTCTTAGAGTCCCCTCTTTCTTTTTCACAAAAAAGATGGGTGCCCCTGCTGGTGAGGTAGACGGACGAATAAATCCCTTAGCTAGACTTTCATCAATGTAGTTTTTTAGTGCTTCTAGCTCAGGTGCCGCCAACGGGTAGACATGACCAAACGGGATCTCCGCCCCTGGGAGTAAGTCTTTGGGGCAATCATACGGTCTATGCGGGGGAAGCCGATCGGCTTTTCTTTTGTCGCATATGTCCGCAAAGTCGTTATACACCGGGGGTAGAACAGGTACCTGTACAGTGCCCTCCGCATTCGGTGTTACTGGAACCGGAACAGTTGGACTAATGGTCGGACTACTCTGCGGTGGGAAGGATATTTCCTTAGTTTCCCAATCGATGACCGGATTTGTAGACCGTAGCCACGGAATACCTAAAATAATCGGAAAATGAGGAGAAGAAATTAGCATGAAAACAAGGGTCTCCTGCTGACCTGGCTTCATGACGCATTCTAGCGGTACGGTTTCCCGATCAACTGGTCCAGAGATTAACGGAGATCCGTCTACCGTCTCCATGGTAACCGGTGAGGCTCTTTGCTGAGTCCGGATACCGTGTTTCCTGGCAAAAGAGGAGTCCATGAAATTTCCCCCTGCCCCAGAATCTATCATTGCAGAGGTAGGTATTAGCTGTCCCTCCCACCGGATCTGAATGGGGAGCGAGCAATGGGTATATTTCCCTTCCGAGTCCTTCGGTGAGGTTGACATTACAGTCAAGGGAAATACCGCATCCAAGTGTCCACTTGCCTCAGAGATATCGGACTCTGCGTCCGTGTTGTCACACTCTGCCATGGCTGCCAATACCTTATTTGGGCGATTCGGACGTTTCGGGCAGTCGATCAAAAAATGGTCCGATTGACCGCAATAGAAACACAAACGCTCACGGAGCCGGTGTTCGCGACGTTCATTGGTCTCTCGCTTTTGCAGAGAGTCCACTTGCATAGGAACGTCCTCGGCCTCCCGTGGCGTCCTGAGAGCGGGTTCTCTGGAAGGAAATGCAAAGTTGTTTACACGGTTTACAGCTGCCCATTTTTCCTGTCTACGTTCCGTCAAGCGGGTATCAATACGCACACAGTGCTGGAGAAACAGTTCAAAATCCCCTGGAGATTCAGAACGAGCTAACTCGTCCTTGATGGTACCGGACAACCCCTTTCTGAAAACAGACAATAATGCATTGTTTCCCCAGTCGGTGTCTACCACTAACCTCTTAAATTCAGTGGCGTATTCAACGACAGAACGCTTTCCCTGACGTAAGGAAAGGAGAGCCGATTCAGCGGTAGCACGGCGATTCGGATCATCAAACACCTGCGCCATTGCGGTCAGAAAATCATCTAGGTGATTTAAACGGATGTCCCGGTTCTCTATCATAGGATTAGCCCAAGCCAGTGCTCGTGAGGTTAATAACATAATTATACATAACACTTTGGACCGGTCAGAACGGTAATAATCGGCATGTACATCAAAAAACAGTATACATTGGTTCACAAATCCACGAAACTGACTACGGTCACCATTGAAACGGAATGGGGGTAACCTAGGCATACCGGCAGCTGATACGGACGTAGTGGGACCGGCTTCCTGAGCCTCCACTCTGACTTGCAAGTCCTGTATAGCCGGACCCAGTACCTGGTGATCATGGCCCAGCTGTGCCTCCACATCTCTAAGTTTAGTCTGCACCACCTCCATCTCCTGCTGCAAGGAGTTAATCATAGAAAAGAGCTGATCTACTCCTCGTGTCTCAGTCATTGCCCCAGCGAAATCCTCTTAGGGCCTGAGTATAATGTAATACTATTGTATGTTTTGAGGATTTCGATAGCGTTAGGGCAATGACAGCCAGAGACGAGTTTGTGGTACAAGATGTTTATGATATGTAACCACGGTAGATACACAACGGAAATACACAGTATAACAAACACATGAAAATACCTTTCCGAAACGGAGCGAAGGGGATTCCCGGGGCCACGCACCGGACTCCCCCAGGGAGACCACCAGAGCGAACCCCTATACAGGGACTGTCCGGCAATCAACCCCGGAAGGCCTAAATGCGCCGCAGCCGGGACACAAGGGGCAAGCGGTAAAGTCCAGAAGTGTCCGTACGGGATGAAAGTCCAGAATGGTTATGAACCGGAAGAAACCGGGCAGACGTGCTGACCAAAGACGGCAGACGGAGTCCGGGCACAGTTTGAAGAAACCGGGTGTGGTCCAGAGTCGGTCGGTAGATTTTCAGGAGGATCCAAAGGTAATCAAGTAGCAGCAGCAGCAAAGCAGGAGCACACAGCAAGCAGTATACTCAGGCACTGGACTAGGCTTAGAGGCGGCCTTTTAAGCAGCTGGACAGGAAGTAGGGCAACAGAACATAAAACTCCATGTTAACCGAGGGCAAGCTCTTTCAAAAGAGGACTGGAAAACCCGGAAACCTGACAGGAATCTTCTGTCTGCACTTGAGCGACAAATTCGAGTTTCAGCAAATTTGCTCATATATCATGGTTAAAGAGGATATCTAGGACGCTAAAAAAGAAAAATAAAGTGCCTACGCACTAACAGGCAGGTAGTTTCTACCTACCTGCCTGTTCTTTGTTGGCACAGAGTAGTCACAGACCACTTCTGCCAGAGATAATGCTTCAACATATGGGAGGCTTCATTAATGCTGTTCTCTGTAGACAGGGTGGCACAGCTGACGTCATGCTGATTGACAGCCGACATTGACATTAATATAATGTACCAATGGCAATTTCTTTTCTTTTACTCAAAAATGACACTATTGCTATATGACGATGTAACCTTCTATAATGTTTATAAAGTCGGCACGTAACTCTTGCACTAACTGATCACTATTCTGTTGCAGGAATATAAAATGGGGTTGTTTTGGAGCACAAATGTCTGTGATAGATTAAATAGACTATAATGGATGTCTGAAATTGCTAAAATCTGGACTTGTGCTGGCCACACACTTGGCATGGCAGGCTCTGCCTCATTACAACATATACAGCGCCTAGAATGAAGCCAATTTGTAATTATGATCTTAACAAAGTCAAAGATAATTTATTGAATGTGTCAGAAAGAGCATTAGGAAGAAGACCATGCTAACCACCTCCACAGTTGTTTGGCCAGATTAGAAAATGTTCTCATTATTTACCCCTTGGCCAGATTACCTAGCGGAACTAACTTTAGAGAATCCATATTGCAAATCAGGGCAATAATTTAGGGATCAATTTTAAAGAAAAATAGACTTCATTTCCTTAAAGAGAACCTTTCAACTCCTGCTTATTTTCATTTTAATCACTTATTAATAGTTCTTATATATAATACTCACAATAGTGGCACAGTTTTAGCACTAATTCAAAATATATAATATGTGTCATCACGTTAAATACAATAAATGGTGGCCTAGCACTATAGACATAGCAGTTGTCTTGTTCAGCTCCTTCTCTAGTACACTGCCCATCAGTGTGGCTGGAGAAATGAACACCAGATTGGCTGTGTTTGCACTTAAATTGAAGAATTCTGTTCTCCAGTTCATCTTTACACAACAAAATTATTATGGAGCCTAAGGCAGGCAAAAAACTTCACAGAGGACTATAATTAAGATTATTCCTGCTTAGTTTCCTAGTAAAAGCTCACTTGATCTTGATATTCAGTACGAATAAAGACTATGAAAGCAAGGCCACACAATTAGTAATGGGTGGACCCGCAGATACCCAGGATCAGTGAGTGCAACCGGGCTTTAATAAAACCCCGGTTCCAGCCCGGAATTGATCCCAGATATTTGCTCTGATGCCGGTCCTTATATAAGTCTATAGGGACTAGAATCTGGCGCTTTAATATGGTGGTAGAGCAAGCACATTATACTTACCAGTCTCCCATGCTGCTGTAACGCTACTTCTGGAGCCGCTCATTATTACTCATACATAATCACTTCTTTACCTGCCCACCGGCAGTCCCGCCATCTCTGATTGGTTGTAAAATAGAAGAATTGATGACACTTCCTTTTTTGGAAGGGCTGGCAATTCTTCTAGTTTGTATTATGGAGTCATGTCCTTTGTCTGCGCACTCCTCCCAGTGACCCCAGGCATATTAATTTTTCTTTTGCAGGTTCTTTTCTAGCCCATATAACATGTCAGGATTGACACAAAAATAGGCAGAATGATACCATGGGGAAATGGGGGGAGGCAATTGATGCCACTGTCCTGTTGTCTGCCTCAAATATTTTTAAATATTAAGACTCCAAGATGGGTCTCCAAGTTGTGTCTTCTCTGTACTTGCAGGAGTGTGGGAGCAGCAGCCCTACACCTGTATCTCATCCTCCTCAATATTTCTTATGTCAATAGGCTAGGAAGCTAATGGCTGTGCCAAAACAGTACTGTAAAACATAGTTTTGCTGTTTTGGAAGCTTTTTGACCGCTCTAAAGGTGTTTTCTCTGTCTTAGGTTTGACCTCTCATTGAATCCAATGGTGTTTTAAAACATTTGATGAACCGTTCGATTATCTGTTCAGCGAACATCGGGAAGTTTGCCAAAGATCAGCGAACCGAACTTTGAAAACTTTGCTCATCTCTATATAGGACATTTATTTATTGCTTTTTATTTTGCTCTTTGTGAGGTTAGTGTTGTTGGTGAAATATTTCAGGATTAAGGCCCCACATTGAATTTCACCCAGGGCCACAATTTGTCCAAAACTGACACTGCCTCTCTGTATAGGTAACTTCACACTACAATAAGGAAACAGGTCCTGGTGACACTCTCTGCACATACGCAGTAAGATTCTGACCAAAGCTGAGGGATCTAACTTTAACACAGCACATATAGTGCATATGCTTGGCCACCATAAAGACGTTTTCCACTACTAATGTGACCTCCTTTCATTTGTCCTAACTATTCCTAACACTTTCACAATATTTTTCTGCTACCTACTGTGCTCCTGTAAGCTGATCTCTCTGTGGTGCATATATACCTTTATTGATGTTTTGCTTTGATCATTCTGGCCTGGAGACTGGAATCGGACAAACTGAGTAGGGCACGTCCCTGTTGGGGATTGGGCTGCCTTTATATGAGAGACAGCAGTCTGGTCACGCATACCCAAGTCACACTTCACTCTACTCTCAGCCTGCTTTACAGTGCTGTGCTTTCATGTGTCAAGTGCTGCGATGTGTGATCATTAGATAGAATATCACATTGTACGATCTGCACATCACAGCGATTGACAAAGCAGTTGGCAACAGTATCATAAGGGGATAATATACTTTACATCTTGTCTTTGAGAGGGTGCATTAATTTTAATAGTAGGAAATTGCTTAAAAGGAATCTGTCAAGTAATTTTTTTTTTAATCTGCAGATATGGGGTAATCTGCAGGTTAACAGCATCCTGAACCTACCAGGTGCCTGCACATTGCACCCTGCTGCTGAGAGGAAATGAAATATAATCCTCCCAGCAGCATTCTGGTTTCGGTCAAGGCTTGGTGCCGGCGCAAGCTCAGTTAATGTTCTGTGCATGAGGAGCATCGGCTGTAACCGTGTCCCCTGCACTGATTGACAGCTTCCTCTAATGCAGAGCGCCTTTTAGTCTGTGTGAGGGTCGAAGTTACGGTTGCTGCTCTCCAGACACAGAGCAGTCACAGAACCCATGCCTGTGCCACCCCTGGGAAACCGGGATGCTGCTTGGAGGATTACAGTTAATTTCCTCCCAGCAGTGGGGTTTAATGTGCAGGCACTGGGCAGAGTAAAAATGCTATTAACCTCCAGATTAACAGCATTTTTCTATGTGACAATTTCCCTTTAAAGGGAACCAATCATCCGGATTTTCGTGTATAGCCTAAAGCCAGTGCAGTACTGTCACTATCAGGCTGCTTATCCACATACTTGTAGTGGTCAGCTCGGATGTTTAGGCTTTCAAATCCAAGAAAGTGAAGTTTAAAAAATCGTCAGCTTCTTGAGTGACAAGTGCATCTGAGCAGATAATATACGGGTGGGTATTCCCGCCCCCTGACTGTTGTTCCTCCATCTCTCTGTTCTTTATGGTAAGTATTATACAATTCACTTTGTTGAAGGACCTGTGTGAGGTCATACCCATGTGATCTGGTATCCACCTTTTTTGGCTGAGGCCCCGCCCCTTCTGGTCACATGGGTATGACCTCACCACAGGTCCTTCAACATAGGGAATCGTTTGTATATTACTTACCATAGAGAACAGAGAGGGAGGAACAACAGGCAGGGGGCGGGAATCCATATGAATACTCACCCAGAGATTATCTGCTCAGTTGCAATTGTTACTCAAGAAGCTGGTGTCTTGCAGTTGTTACTCTTCATTTTCAATTGAAAATACATGCATGTACTGTATATCCAAACTGGACACTGTAGTCTCAAGTTCTTATAGAATTTTTTGCTCCAACTGCTAAGTTTGTTTTTCTTTGTGTAACCGACCAAACCAGACACAAAAAATTAAGAAAAAAACTCATCCAAAAACAGAGAATGTAAAAGTCATGTGTTGATTGTAAATTAAGATTATCATCGTTGCCAGGAAGAAAATAATGTTTCCTTAGTGTATAAAAGCTGATTCATATCAGTCAGTGCTCTGTGCTGGCCTGTTCTTCATGGGGGCAAGTGTCCAAACACAAGTGACTCATGCCAGAACAATGGTCCTGAAGGATGAACACAGCGCCTGATAGAACCACTAAAGTTGTTTTTGGATATAAAGTGGAATGTACAAGCTGAATATTTATTTCTGTTGATAGTTTTTGTTAGATCTTTAACTTCTGAAGTGTCTGCTCCTTCAAGTTCTGGAGCTCGCTAAATGTTTTAGAGAAATATGTTCTTGTGTTTGTCAAACCTTCACTGACAAAATCAATTTTTTTTTCAATTGAATTAGTTTTCTAAGTTTAACAGGCTTTTTACTGACCTCTTATTTGCTTATTGGAGCTTGTAAGCTTGTAGTGAGATGAGAGCTTGTAATACATGTGAAAACTGATATAACCTGTCAACTGGGTCACTGGAGAAGAAGAAGGTGGCAGCTAATTATCTTCACTTAGGTATAGATATTAGTATAATATTTCCAAAATGTAAAATAAAGGCTCTATGCATGTTGATTATGTACAAGATACTAGCCTTTGGATAGTAAGGATAGAAGTGTTTATTGATGAACCGTATAAAAAAGTTATTGCATTGTGCCATTTATAATATACAGTAACAAGCAAAAGGGTAACAATGTTTTGAACTTTTGACATTCAGGCTCCATATTTCACTATCCACTACCACTACATTTTTGCGCATGTTGCTAACTTTATTTTTTAGACAATCATCTTGGCTATCTCATACAAAAATTTGACTTGCATTTATTTAGCACATGATTAGTTATGCTGATGTCATGCTACTTCATTGTTACTGTTTTGCTCTTGGTGTTTGAGAAATCTTTTTGTTCTGGTATACTTCAAAATACAACCTTTTCTCGCATTCCCTAAAAGCTCAGTGTGTTACTAGATTGATTTCCCAGTGAAATGTCACTGCTTTGAATCGATAGCAGCCATGATGAAGATTCCCAAAGAGAAACAGCATCATCCAGCTCATCAACAGTAGTCTCTCGGCCAAGAAAATTACCAAACTGCATCATGTGAGTGCCATGATAGTTGGAAGAATATGAAATGAAGTCTGTCCATCCATTCAAAAGCCAAGACGTGGAAATCCATGCAAAATATCAAGTGAGCTTATCACAAGGTCTATCAGTTCTGGCGGGACAAACAGTAGAAGTGGAAGTGGAGAAGACACGTATGCATCGTACTAGTGAAATCACAGACGTCCATGCAAGCACCGGGTGATGCATGTTACATAAGTCTGGAATGGTGGCCTGAAAAGAGGGGAAGAAGCCTTGACTTCAATATCATCATAAGAACTTTTGGCTCGAGTTTGCAAACAAGTATGAAAAGTGGACGGTAGAAGTTTGGAAACGGGTGATTTGGAGTGATGAGACAAAAGTCAATAGATTGAGCTCTGATGTGTTTAATAGGTCTGAAATAAACAAGGTAAAAAGAGGCTAACCAATCAAGTAATTAAAGGAACTGTCAAGTTCGATGTAGAATGCCTGATGGTATGGGGTTGTTTTACAGCCAAAGACATTGAATAATTGACCAGAATTGATAGTAATATAAATAGTAGTCTAAATGCTGAGATACTGTATATGTGAGTATCCTACAAGTTGAGTTACTTCGTGCACTCAAGTAGTATGGGTATGAAAAGGTCAATATAGTGTTCGAGCAGGACAACCCGAAGCAGATGTCGAGACTGGAAAAGAAATGGTTCATTGACAATGAAGCAGAGGTGCTGGGTTGGCCCCCACAGTCTCCAGATCACAACTCAATCTAACACTTGTGGGTAGAGTTGAAGAATAACCTGTGTACATATCCAAGTAAGTCGATCAGTATGTGCCAACATTGGGACCATGTAGAAGAGTTCTAGGATCATATTTCAGTTGAGACTTGCTTGAATCTGATTGAAAGCATGCCCAGAAGGAATCAGGCAGTGTTGAAACCAAAGGTAGATTTACAAAACACTAAAAAAATAATAGAATTGAAATTTAGATTTTTAGGAGCAGAACAGTAACAATGCAGTGACATGACAAGACTCTACATCATTTATCATATACCAATTTATTTATGTGATAGCCAAGCTGATTGTCTATAAATAAAGCTAGTATCACACTCTGAAGTGTAGTGGAAGATGAAATATGGAGCCTGGAAGTCAACAGTTCAAAACATTGTTATTCACTTTGCTTGTCGCTGTATGTATATACAGCAGGTAAAATAAGAAATAACACAGGGAAAAAGTACTGAACACAAATAAATTTATTTAATACTTCGAACAAAAGCCTTTGTTGGTGACAACAGCTTCAAGATGCCTCTGTTTGGAAAAACTAGTTGCATGCATTGCTCAGGTGTATTTTTGGCCCCCTCTTCCACACACACACACACACACACACACACACACACACACACACACACTTAAAATCCTGAATTTCTGTGGGCTCCTTCTTTGAACTCTGAGTTTTAGTTCCTTCTATACATTTTCTATTGGATTCAAGTCCGGTGATTAGCTAGGCCATTCTAGCAGCTTTATTTTCTTTCTCTGAAACCAAATGAGAGTTTCCTTGGCTGTGTTTTTGGGATCATTGCTTTGCTGAAAAGTCCACCCTTGTTCATTTTCATCATCCTGGTATATGGTTGCAGATCTTTATCAAGAATGTCTAGGTACATTTGTTCATTCATCCTTCCTTCAATTATATGAAGTTTGCCAGTGTCGTATGCTGAAAAACAGCCCCACACCATGATGTTCCCACTTCCATACTTAATTGAAGGTATAATGTTTTTGAGGGATATGCAGTGCATTTTGGCCTTCAAACGTGATGTGTATTATGATATTGAAAGAGTTCAAATTTTGTCTCATCTGACTAGACTATATTGTCTCAGTATTTCATAGGCTTGTCTAAATGTTGTTGAACAAACTTTAAACGGGCTTGAACAGGCTTTTTGTTACGGAATGGCGTCCTGCATAGTGAGAGTGTATATAGGACATAGAGGTTTAATGCTTTACTTATTGTTTTCTTTGAAACATTTGTATCTGCTGATTTCAGGTCTCTCTGTAGCTGTCCATAGGTAGTGTTTGGCTCTTGGACAACTCTTCTGATAATTCTTTTCACTCCTCTGTCTGAAATCATTTGGGGAACCCTTGGTCTTAGCTGGTTTATGGTGAAATTATGTTTTTCCCATTTCTGGTTTATGGCTTCAACAGAGCTTACTGGAGCCTTCAGTAGTTTAGAAACTCTTCAGTAACCAATGCCATCAGTATGTTTTGCAACAAAAAAGGTTTAAAAGGTCTTGAGACAACTCACAGGTTTTACCCATCATGAGATGTTTCTTGTGTGGCACCTTAGTAATGAGCCACCTTTTAAAGGCCATCAGCTGAACCTGCTAATATTGTTTTTCAGTAAGTGGCAGCATAGCATTTTAACTACTGATAGATTTCAGTTGGTTGGTATCATGAATTCCATGTCTTTTTGCATCTTGCTGATGTGTTAAATACTTTTTCCCTGTGTCATTTCTCATTATTTCACATAACTTAATTTATGCACATCTATAGTTTGATTTCTTTGCCTGTGTAGATTGGATCGGTTGTTGCCAACAGCTGGTGAGAATTGCATGTCAATGGTACCTTTAGAAATACACTGAACAAAAATATAAACTCAGCGCCTTCGTTTTTACTCCTATACTTTGAGCTGAACCCAAAGATCTAAGACTTTTTCTATGTAAACAATGTCTTCTTCCCTAAATATTGTTCACAAATTTGGCTAAATCTGTGTTAGTGAACACAATATTTGAGAGAAAAATACCTTTTGCATAAAAAGTCTTCCGCAAACCATTTGCAGGCTTTCTTGTGCATCATCCTTAGTAGATGATCAATTTTTATATCCTGTGGTCCCTGATTTGGGAAGATACGAATGTGTTTTATACTTTTGTGTCGATCCCTTGGTCATATACTACTTATATATTTATTGCATACAGTCATTAAATGTTATATTTCTCCATATGTTATCAATATTCGCAATAGTCAGAAGTCATGTTATTATATATATGTGAAGTGTTTATTGTATATTGCATATGGTGCATACATGCCTTGACCATATTAGATCAATTTTATATGGCACCTTACCTTGTCTATGCATTCCTACTATATACGTATATTGGGTATATTAGCCCTCCGTTTTTATACACATATAATATCCTTGCCCCGTATGTATATATCCCTTCAAATTGGTGTTGCCCACATACAATACATGATATAGTGGCGGATTTGTGCGCAGGCGCCCTGGGAGCGGTGGGCGTTCACGCGCTACCGCGCTGTCTTCCTTGTGTGACGTCTGCTCGCGTGACGGCCGCGTGATGCGCACACGTGGCGGTCATGTGACCAGAAGCGTCGGGCGGGAAGTACGCGCGGCTGGCGGTGAGCGTCCTCCCATGTCCTCCCATGTCCCATGTATGATATGTATTTTACATTCTCCATGCATGTTTTCATGTTTTTATGTGGCTTGCGACGCACCTGTGAGCACTCCTATATAAGGGGTGATGCTATAGCTCCACATATGGACCCATGGAAGCCTAATTAATTAGGCGAAATGGCCGTCATCCTTTGCCTGGGAGCCAGCTCACAGCGCGTCTCCAGCCTTTTGCCCTGCACCGTTCAATAAACTGAATTTCCTGCACAGCGGACGGAGTGCGGTCCTTCTTTCCTCTCTTCCTTTCATCTGCATTTGGACTTCTCCTGGACGAGCACCCCCGCTCAGGACACGGTAATTCGCAGCCCTCCGTGAGCACACGTGTGCTACTACTAAGTGGCATGCAGTGGTGCAGGACCCTTTCTACCTTGCTGGATCATCCTTAGTAGAGGTTTGCATCTGAGATGACAGCCATGCAGACCAATTTGATGCAGTGTTCTGAGCACTGACAGACTGACCTCCCACCCCTATAACCTCTGCAGCAATGCTGGCAGCACTCATACATCTATTCTGAATTGACAACCTCTGGCTATGACACTGACCCTATGCATAAAATGTCTTTGGAAAACCATCGCGAGGTCTTTTTTGAGTAGAATCTGTCTTGTTATACTGTTGTATGGTCTTGGCCACCATGCTGAAGCTCAATTTCAGGGTGTTGGCAATCTACTTATACCTAGGAAACCTTTATGTAGTGCAACAATACTTTTTTTCAGATCCTCAGAGAATTCCTTGTCATGAGGTTCCATGTTGATTTTCCAGTGACCAGTATAAGAGAGGGTGTGAGAGTTTAAAACTAAATTTAACACACCTGTTCTCTATTCACACCTTAGACCTTATAATATCTATGAGTCACATGAGACTGGGGAGAGAAAATGGTTAATTGGCACGTCAGAATTTGGCCACTTTTTCACTTCCTAAAGGAAGTCTTTTCTAAAGGTTGTGCACAAGAAAGCCATAGTTTGCTGAAGACAAGCAGACTAAGGACATGTATTACTGGAACCATGTGCTGTGGCCTGATAAGAAAAATATGAACTTATTTAATTCAGATGGTGTCAAGCGTGTGTGGTGACAACCAGGTAAGGAGGACAAAGGAAAGGGTCTTGCCTACAGTCAAGCATGGTGGTGAGACTATCATGGTTTGGGGCTGCAGACGTGCTGCTGGCTTTGTGGAGCTACAGTCAATTGAGGGAACTATGAATAGCAACAGGTACTGTGACATAATGAAGTAGAGCATAATCGCCTCACTTCGGATACAGGGCTGCACACCTCCAAGATGGCCACTGCCTTGCTAAAGAAACTAAGAGTAAAGATGCTAGATTAAAAACCTATGGAGCATCTGTGAGGTGTCCTCAAATGCAAGGTGGTTGAGTGCAAGGTCTCTAACATCCACCAGCCCCATAATGTCATCATGGAGGAGAGGAAGAGGATTCCAGTGGTTCCTGTGAAGCTCTAGTTAATTCCATGCCCAAAAGAGTTAAGGCATTGTTGGGAAACAATAATGGCCATCAAAATATTGACACTTTGTGCACACTTTGGTCATTTTCACTGAGAGGTGTACTCACTTTTGTTGCCATCGGTTTAAATAATAATGGCCGTGTTTGACATATATATGTATATATAATATTAAAATAATAGATGCTCATTTCACAATAATTTGTCAGTCTAAACAAGCTGCCAATCATCTGATAATCAAAATTCTTCATTATTGAGTGAAATATAAGTGCTCATGAATGGCCTGTACTAAATAGTCTGTACAAACAAGTTGATATGTGGTCACTTAGTACATGGACCACTGGATTGGTGATATACAGTCATATGAAAAAGTTTGGGCACCCCTAGTAATGTTAACCTTTTTTCTTTATAACACTTTGGGTTTTTTGCAACAGCTATTTCAGTTTCATATATCTAATAACTGATCGACTGAGTAATATTTCTGGATTGAAATGAGGTTTATTGTGCTAACAGAAAATGTGCAATCTGCATTTAAACAAAATTTGACAGGTGCAAAAGTATGGGCACCCTTATCAATTTCTTGATTTGAATCCTCCTAACTACTTTTTACTGACTTACTGAAGCACTAAATTGGTTTTCTAACCTCATTGAGCCTTGAACTTCATGGGCAGTGTATCCAATCATGAGAAAAGGTATTTAAGGTGGCCACTTGCAAGTTGTTCTCCTATTTGAATCTCCTATGAAGAGTGGCATCATGGGCTCCTCAAAACAACTCTCAAATGATCTGAAAACAAAGATTATTCAACATAGTTGTTCAGGGGAAGGATACAAAAAGTTGTCTCAGAGATTTAAACTGTCAGTTTCCACTGTGAGCAACATAGTAAGGAAATGGAAGAACACAGGTACAGTTCTTGTTAAGCCCAGACGTGGCAGGCCAAGAAAAATATCAGAATATTTTTACCCTGGAGCCTTCCCTACCCGTGGAGGGACCACCATCTTGCTGCCCCGCTCCATCCACCCCAGGTACTCCCATCAGCAGCGGCGGTACTCCCTTGCTGCACACCACAGGTGGCATCACGAACTGTCCCCTTGTACATATTTCTCCCTTTTATTTGAGTGGCTGCTGAGCCCCGGGTCCGAGCCACAGCAAAACCCCCGGATCCGAGCAGTCCGACTGCTGCAGGGGCGGCACACATGCGTAAGAAAAAACAAACAAACATAGCCAGAAATTAAGAAGGATGAGAAAATGAGCCAATGTATAATCAATCCACAATAGACAATATTGCTTCATGGATTCAGACTAAGGGGTACTTTGCACGCTGCGACATCGTTAGCCGATGCTGAGCGCGATAGTCCCCGCCCCCGTCGCAGATGCGATATCTTGTAATAGCTGCCGTAGCAAACATTATCGCTACAGCAGTTTCACATGCACTTACCTGCCCTGCAACGTCGATCTGGCCGGCGACCTGCCCCCTTCCCAAGGGGGTGGGTCGTGCGCCGTCACACCGACGTCACACGGCAGGCGGCCAATAGAAGCGGAGGGGCGGAGATGAGCGGGTTGTAACATCCCGCCCACCTCCTTCATTCCTCATTGCAGGCGGGACGCAGGTAGGAGATGTTCCTCGCTCCTGCGGCATCATACACAGCGAGGAACAACATCGTACCTGTCGCTGCAGCGAAATTATGGAAATGACCAACACTACACAGATCACTGATTTTCGATGCTTTTGCGATCGTTTATCGGTGCTTCTAGCCTTTACACGTTGCAACGTCGTTACCGGCGCTGGATGTGCATCACTTTCAATTTGACCCCGACGATATTGCAGTAGCGATGTTGCAGCGTGCAAAGTACCCCTAAGAATGGCCCACTATGTGCTGCTTTCCCAACAGGCATCAACATTGCCTCTTAGTAAGGTAGATAAAGCTGATTGGGATGAAGGCTGTCTCGTGAGAGGAAGAGGTCAGAACAGAAAAGGCAAGGGGAACATGAGTGTGAGGAACTGGATAAACTCAATATCTGCATATTTGCCCATAAAGATATCACAAGGTAATAAGTTAAAGTTACTATAATTTGTCATTCTGGCAACAATCAAGGTTTCCTCTATTGAATTGCATATATAGTCCTCAACACTAAAATTACAACAACAGGGGAGAAAAGTCATTGAATTATGGAAATCACATAATCAATTGTTATATTAATGATATGGAAATTAAAAAAAAAATGGAATCAAAATTTTCAAAATATCTTGATTGATTTAGTATCGCTGGATGTTCACAGTAATACAAGCAACATGTGGTCTAGCATTGTCATGTTGAAAAACAGATTTACAAAAAGAAGACCCAATATGGTAGGGGTATAATTACAATATATTTACTAATGCCCATGAAGGCGAACTATTACCTACAACTTCCACCTCTCTTAAAACATAATACTTTATTATACAATATTACAATATTAACACTTATAAATCTGATCTCTTCTAGTTGCAGTTTAAAATTAATAGAGAGAAACCTACCTAGTGATACTCATAGAATAACTATACTACTATTGATAGATAAACTATGTAAATGTGTCTTCATACAGTTCTTTCCTCGTTCTGTTCTCCATGCTTAGTGTGGCACACACAGACACACAATGCAAAGATTGAGTCAACTTCTCCAATTTTTAACTGGTATCAGGTGTGATTTTCATATTGCCCAGACATGTTACTTCCCACAGGTGAGCAAAAACGAGCATAACAGGCTTGAAACAAACGTAGAACACACGTGTCACGCACGTACCAGAGACACGTACTTACCTGCACGCAACACGCAGGAAAAATACGTGTCTCTCGGCACGTGCGTGAAATTCACGTGAGTGTGGCAGAAGCCTTAAAAAATAAATAACTGAAAAGTGGGACGTGCAATATTATTCGTCCCCTTTAAGTTAATACTTTGTAGCGCCACCTTTTGCAGCGATTACAGCTGCAAGTCGCTTGGGGTATGTCTCTATCAGTTTTGCACATCGAGAGACTGAAATTCTTGCCCATTCTTCCTTTGCAAACAGCTCAAGCTGAGTGAGGTTGGATGGAGAGTGTTTGTGAACAGCAGTTTTCAGCTCTTTCCACAGATTCTCCATTGGATTCAGGTCTGGACTTTGACTTGGCCATTCTAACACCTGGATACGTTTATTTGTGAATTCCACTGTAGATTTTGCTTTATGTTTGGGATCATTGTCTTGTTGGAAGACAAATCTCCATCCCAGTCTTAGGTCTTTTGCAGATAAGCAGGTGCAAACCATGATGCTGTCACCACCATGTTTGACAGTGGGGATGGTGTGTTCAGGGTGAGGAGCTGTGTTGCTTTTATGCCAAACATATCGTTTGGCATTGTGCTTAAAAAGTTCGATTTTGGTTTCATCAGACCAGAGAGAGACCTTCTTACACATGTTTGGTGTGTCTCCCAGGTGGCTTGTGGCAAACTTTAAACTACAATTTTTATGAATATTTGAGAAATGGCTTTCTCCTTGCCACTCTTCCTTTAAGGCCAGATTTTTGCAGTGTACGACTGATTGTTGTTCTATGGACAGACTCTGCCACCTCAGCTGTAGATCTCTGGAGTTCATCCTGAGTGATCATGGGTCTCTTGGCTGCATCTCTGATCAGTCTTCTCCTTGTTTGAGATGAAAGTTTGGATGGACGGCCGGGTCTTGGTAGATTTGCAGTGGTATGATAATCCTTCCATTTCAATATGATTGCTTGCACAGTGCTCCTTGGGATGTTTAAAGTTTTGGAAATCTTTTTGTAACCAAATCCGGCTGTAGGCTATGTGCCCACGGGGGAAAGCACAACTTTGTCTGTTTCCATGCTGCCGTTATTTGCGGAATGTCCTGCGGATATAGTGCGGGCATTCTGCATTGAGGATACAGTACCATGGCTTCGGCACTGCATCTGTCGCGGGCGGAGGAGGGGACTCCACGCTCTCCCACTGCTCAGGTCCGGCTACCGCGGCTGCTGCGGCCTGCTGCTGCTTGGTGGCTTGAGCGATGGGCCGGATCCCGGGGACTCTAGCGGCACTCCTCGCCCATGAGTGAAAGGGGAATGGGTGTTGGGATATAGTTTATTGTCCATGACGCCACCCACGTTTGTGGTGATTTGTTGGCACCACCGCTGCTCTGTATGAGGATCCCGGGAATGATGGTAGGGAGCAGCTAGTTGTTGTGTTGCCCTTCCGTGGGTAGGGGTTGGTGACCCCGGGGCCCAGTGATGAGGTGGGAGATGCAGGGCTTGGTGGGCGCAGGGACACGGGGGCAGCACTGTGCCTTGCGGCACTGTGGTACTCACTCAGCCTGAGATGATGACACAGTTCTCGGTAAAACACACGGCTGGAAAGACGGTTCCCACGGACGGCTGCACTTGCTTTCCCCAGTAGGTGACGGTGACGGTCCCTCTGTCCTGCACCTATGTTGATGATGGTTGCGATGGGTTCCCACCGGTAACCCGCTCCCCGGCTTGGATATGGGCCGGAGGAGCCCTACTTTGCCCACAGGCGCTGGCCCTGAGAAACTGGTGCCCTGGCGGTGGCGGTGTCTCTCCGTTACGGTTGGACTGTTGCCTTCTATTGGCACTTGGTTGTTGGGAGACAGTCGTCCCCTTCACTGACGGATTTGGCAAATTATGGCGACTCCTAGCCTTGCCGGGATCCGAAAGGCCCCTGCCCTGGTGCTGACTGTTCCTTGTACACTGCTCCAGACTGCAGGGTCACCACCCGTCCGCGGTCCTTCCAGCAACCTCTGAGCAGTCATCCCTCCAGACAGTCACCGCCGTCTGCTGACCTTGCTGTCTCTCAGTCCGGGCACACAGCCGGACCAACTTCAGGCTTTACTACTGTCACTTCAGCTTTTCTCTTTAGCTTTACTACTACTTCCTTAACTCGACTCCTTGTTTACTCCTCTCACTTCCTCCTCCAAACTCTATCTTCACTCTTCCTCTCCCTAAACTCAACTGCCTGGTTCCTCCCGCCTCCAGGGCTGTGAACACCTCGGTGGGCGGAGCCAACCGCCTGGCCCACCCCCTGGTGTGGACACCAGCTCCTGGAGGAAGGCAACAAGGATTTTGGTAGCTTAGATGTGCCTAGCTGGGGTGTAGGGTGTGGTGGTGTGATGATCTGTGACCCCTGGCTTGCCCAGGGCATCACATTCCCCCTTAGCAAAATGCAGACCGTCCGCGGGCTGCCCGTCCAACACCGGTTTTATTTTCTGTAAAATATATAAAAGTAAAACGGTAACATATATACATTTTTATTACTTCTTCCCGTAACGGGAGGCACTTTACTTAAATGTTGCAAAACGGTTTATGGTTATGGTTTCCGCTCTCTCCCACCCAAGCAACCTGGCCCTGATGCTACCCCTAAAACCCAGGCAGCACCCCTTGTCCCCAAGTCCAGCACACGTTACCCGAGCGGGATCTGTCCTTCCCCTCCAGAGGGTAGCCACCAGTCCCTGTGGTGGCTGGGCCCCAGCCGTCTCTACTGCGGGTCCTCCCTCCAACCTGCCTCTCCGGAGGCGGCAATGCGGGAACCGGTAACGGTAAACAACTTATTTACAAGCCACTAACGTCTGTGGTTGCCCTGCAAGTTCACGGGCTTGTCCATAAGGAGTCCCATATGCAACACTTTTTAAACGGTCCCCACGGGGACAACGGTGCCGGCAACGGCCGGTTTTCCAAATCACGGTAGAATCAGGTTACTGTTCGGTAATCATTTTGATTATCATTTTTTAACTTTCAAACAAACAACGCAGTGGTGGTCCCAACGGGGACTGCTGCAGTGGGCATCCGCTGCCCTTACTCCGAATCTTCAGCTAGAGCGAACCCATCACCCTCCACCAGCATATCAAACATGCACTGACATGCCTGCTGTGACAGGGGCACCAGGTACCCATTTCCACCGGTACGCGGGGTATGGAAAACCACTGGGGCTCCTACATAGCGGGAACGCTCACTTGCCTCTTCAAACTCAACAGCGTGCCCGGGGCTGGGGCAGGAGTCGTCCTCTCTTGTTTCTGTGTCAGGCGGGTTGCCGCCAGCTGCCGCAGCCTCCTGGTCTCCAGCATCCAACACTTCAGCCCCTTCTGCGGTAGCACGGAGCAGCAAATTAGGCGAGCTTACACTGAGGCGCCCCATAAGTAACGGCAAGGGTAGTGCATAGGCCGAGACTAGGCCGGGCCCCTCAGCCGCAGCGGCCGGTCCAGGTAGGACATAGGGACGTGGGTCGCCAGTCGACTCTGCTACATCTGTTCCCCCTCCGTACCTCGGGGCAGTCGTAGTCAGCATCTCCACTTCGCTGGTCCACTGCTCCATCATCCGGAGGATTTGTTCCTGCTGACGCTGGTGGAACTGAATCACCCGGGCCCTCATCCAGGCCACGGTCCCGGGCTCAGGGTCTGGCACAGTCTCTACCGGGACCTCTGACACCATGCTGTTAAGGGGCCGCGGTTCTAGCGGTTCCCCCTGGTGTACTTCAGGGATGTCCCGGACGTCTGCAGCCGGCTGGTCCGCCGGAGCGGCTGGGCAGGGTATCGCTACCGGTTGGGCAGGTAGCGGGCCTAATGGCGGAGCGGCAGCAGCTATCACGGGTAGCGGGGAGAGAGGCAGGGTGAGCGGAAGCCGGCCGGGCCCCTCAGCTTCAATGGCCGATCCCTCAGGAATACAGGGGCGTGGGTCGCTTACCCGCTCCTCCAAATCCTCTTCCACCTCGCGTCTCCACATAGCAGCCACCACGTCCGTCATGTCGGCCTCCCACTCCTCCAGGAGGAGTTGCATGTGGGCCTGCAGACGGTTACTCAGCGGGACGGTCCGGTCCCTCAACCACGTCGCCGTGCCAGGCGCGGGGGCTTCCTCGTTGTGAGCAGGGTTTTGCATCTTGATAACGAGGTCTTCCAGGAACCCAATATCACTACAGAGTCCTGGCGTCCCTGCCTTTATAGCTGCGCTCACATGCATCCAGCCGCCATCGCGTCCCCCTTAGCTTCTCTCCAGCCACTCCTCTATCAGGGTGGGGTTTTGGCCTTCGCGCTTTTGCTACTCGAGAAGACGCTCGAGCGGGGACTTTTCGCGCCAAAGATGGCGGCTTCTGAAATTTTTCTGCCGGACACCTCCGATGGTAACAAGGCGCACCTCTACCCAACGGCAGAGCGGTAAGATCCTGTTCATGACGCCAAGTTGTCGCGGGCGGAGGAGGGGACGCCGCGCTCTCCCACTGCTAGGGTCCGGTTGCCGTGGCTGCTGCGGCCTGCTGCTGCTCGGTGGCTCGAGCGATGGGCCGGATCCCGGGGACTCTAGCGGCGCTCCTCGCCCGTGAGTGAAAGGGGATTAGGTGTTGGGATATAGTTTATTGTCCGTGATGCCACCCACGGTTGTGGTGATTTGTTGGCACCACCGCTGCTCTGTAAGAGGATCCCGGGAATGATGGTAGGGAGCAGCTAGTTGTTGTGTTGCCCCTCCGTGGGTAGGGGTTGGTGATCCCGGGGCCCAGTGATGAGGTGAGAGATGCAGGCCTTGGTGGGCGCAGGGACACGGGGGCAGCGCTGTGCCTTGCGGCACTGTGGTACTCACTCAGCCTGAGACGATGACACAGTTCTCGGTAAAACACACGGCTGGAAAGACGGTTCCCACGGACGGCTGCACTTGCTTTCCCCAGTAGGTGACGGTGACGGTCCCTCTGTCCTGCACCTATGTTGATGATGGTTGCGATGGGTTCCCACCGGTAACCCGCTCCCCGGCTTGGATATGGGCCGGAGGAGCCCTACTTTGCCCGCAGGCGCTGGCCCTGAGAAACTGGTGCCCTGGTGGTGGCGGTGTCTCTCCGTTACGGTTGGACTGTTGCCTTCTATCGGGACTTGGTTGTTGGGAGACAGTCGTCCCCTTCACTGACGGATTTGGCAAATTATGGCGACTCCTAGCCTTGCCGGGATCCGAAAGGCCCCTGCCCTGGTGCTGACTGTTCCTTGTACACTGCTCCAGACCGCCGGGTCACCACCCGTCCGCGGTCCTTCCAGCAACCTCCGAGCAGTCACCCCTCCAGACAGTCACCACCGTCTGCTGACCTTGCTGTCTCTCAGTCCGGGCACACAGCCGGACCAACTTCAGGCTTTACTACTGTCACTTCAGCTTTTCTCTTTAGCTTTACTACTACTTCCTTAACTCGACTCCTTGTTTACTCCTCTCACTTCCTCCTCCAAACTCTATCTTCACTCTTCCTCTCCCTAAACTCAACTGCCTGGTTCCTCCCGCCTCCAGGGCTGTGAACTCCTCGGTGGGCGGAGCCAACCGCCTGGCCCACCCCCTGGTGTGGACACCAGCTCCTGGAGGAAGGCAACAAGGATTTTGGTAGCTTAGATGTGCCTAGCTGGGGTGTAGGGTGTGGTGGTGTGATGACCTGTGACCCCTGGCTTGCCCAGGGCGTCACACATCCTCAATGCAGAACAAGTGTTGAGTGATCGGGGAGTTCATACCTCTATCACGCAGCACTTCTCTCCGTCTCTGATTGTGTTTACACTGTGAAGGAGAAGGTGGGCGGGCCTGAACTAGCTCCGGCTGTCACATGACCAGAGCTCGTGCAGGTCCCGCCCACCTCCTCCTTCCTGCTCCTGTGCACCGAGGGAAAATGACCGGGTGTCTGCTATCAAGGCAGGTAAGTATGGGACCAAGCAGGGGATTTCCGCAGGTAATGCCACAGGAATAATTGACATGCAGTTATGTGCAGCTGCGGGATATCCGCAGTATATTCCGCAACCGCACATTCCGCAACGTGGACACAGCACTCCCCATGTCCCATATGTCCCATAGGATAACATGGGGAGTGTATATACATGCTGAAACCTGCGGATTTATCTGGAAAATCCAGATAAATCTGCAGTTTTTCCTCAGCAAAATCCGCAGAAGCAAGCTTCTGTGGGCACAGGGCCTTAAACTTCTCCATAACAGTATCACGGACCTGCCTGTTGTGTTCCTTGGTCTTCATGATGCTCTCTGTGCTTTAGGCTATGTTCACACTAGAAAAATGATTTTTCTTAAGAAATTTCTTAAGAGTGCACCTGTGTTAAAAAACGCACCAAAAACGCACCTGCGTTTTTGCCGCGTTTTCGGTGCGTTTTTGGTGCGTTTTTGGTCCGTTTTTTGTGCGTTTTTACCGCTGGTTGCTCCCTGCGTTATTGTGCCAATTATTTATGGCAAAAAACGCAGTTAGCTGCAGAAAAGAAGTGACATGCTCATTCTTTTTCTTAAGAAAATCTACTGAAAGAATTTTCTTAAGAAAAAAACGCAGTGTGTGCACAGCTAATTTTTTTTGCCATAGGTTTTGCTGGGGAATGTCTGCAGAAAGGTTACAAGAATTTCTCAAGAAATTTCTGCAGCAAAAACGGACCCAAAACGCAGGTAAAAAACGCAGTGTGTGAACATAGCCTTAAACAGAACACTGAGACTATCACAGAGCAGATGCATTTATACGGAGACTTGATTACACACAGGTGACTATAGTTATCTTCATCAGTCATTTAGGACAACATTGGATCATTCAGAGATCCTCAATGAACTTCTGGAGTTTGCTGCACTGAAAGTAAAGGGGCTGAATAATATTGCACACCTCACTTTTCAGTTATTTATTTTTTAAAAAAGTTCAAAATAAGCAATACATTTCGTTCAACTTCACAATTGTGTCCCACTTGTTAATTTTTCACCATAACATTAACATTTTTATCTTTATGTTTGAAGCCTGAAATGTGGGAAAAGGTTGAAAAATTCAAGGGAGCCCAATACTTTTGCAAGCCACAGTATATATATATATATATATATATATATATATATATATATATATATATATACATACATTGTAATTTGTAGGATAACCCCCTCAATTAAATAAAAGGTTGTGAGAAGTTGTCCTCTCTACATGTTTCATTTCTACATAGTTTAATCAAGGGAAGAAAATGGGCAAATGATGAAAAAATACCAGGCAAGAGTCTTTATTCACTATATGAGCCCACCTCTTAATGAACAACCAACCATAGATGATGACATAACTAAACCTTCACTGGATATATGATAGACCCCCATAGACATCTAATAAAACAATGTCATTGTGATCAGTGACCTGATTATTTCAGAGTTACATCACACAGGACCTTTATAACATGATGAAGGAAAACTTACATTGATGATGTACTTATATTTTGGGAAGGGATTCCACAGATTTTTTTTCATTTACTGAATTGTAACAACATTGATATGAGGTTCATTTATGAATTCCAGAAGAAGGAGATTTCTTTTTTGGATTAAAAAATTTCAGTGGATTCTTATGGCTGTGTGAACACCGCAAACCAAACTCCACTAATGGCCTTTTACATTGGCGAAGCCAGCAAAGCTTGCTTTAGATTTGAAAATTGGTATTCCTACTGGACATTCCTCTCAGCAAGTTTCAATTGCTCTATAAATCTGATTTTAGTTGTTACTGCGACAATATACAATGTAGATTTACTGAATGCAGTTAACCACAAAACCCTTGCGCATGGCCTTTTCCAGGGCTAGGGCGGGGGAACCTGCACCTAGGAGAAATTGGATTTCTTGTTAGTTCCCTTTTGGCCTCCAACCCAGCAGCATTCACATGTGGATGCTACAATTGAAAAAAAATATCAATGTTTGAAAAAAGGATTTATAAGGTGCACTGTTCCTTTGCTAATTATGCCTTTTACTGGTCAAAAGGGTGTTGTTTCCCCAGACTAGTCAGCCCTCTTTCCATGTTATCACTCCCCTGTGAGCGTAATAACATGATATCCATTAGCCAGCGTCATTGCAGCTCCTGGAAATCTTGGTCATTTTAGCAGCGTCAGTGCATGATCGGAAGAGCAACTTCTGCAATTCCGATCATGTGCAGTGCGCCTCTCTGAAGCTGGGTGTATGCATCCTGGATTCAGAGATGCACATTGAGCATCATCAGAAAAACAGCTTCTGAGATTCCAATCATGCACAGGGAACCTCTATGAAGCTGGGACACATTCACCTGGCTTCAAAGGCACACTGAAGCAGCCAAAAAGAGACGCAAGCATGCACAAGATTTCCAGGACCTGTGATTTTGCTGGTTCATGGAAATCATGTTATCATGCCTACAGGGGCGTGATAACATGGAAAGAGGGCCAACTAGTCTGGGAAAACAAATCCCCTTTGACTAGTCAAGTACCTAATTAGCATAGGAACAGCACAATTTATAAATGCTCTTAAACATTGATTTTAGTAAATAGCACTATACAGGCTAGGTTAGGCAGGGAATTTTGAAATACATATGTTAATGCTGCTGGGTTGGAGGGCAGAGGGGACCTGACAGAATCCTTTTAAAGGGAACCTGTCAGGTGCAATATGCACCCACAATCACAAGCAGTTCTGGGTTCATATTTCTAATCTATGCCTAACCGTCCCTGTATACATTAGCATAGATAAAGAGATATTTAGAATAAGTATTGCTAAAGATCTTTTATTGTATGCTAATGAGCAAGGGAAATAGTCCCCTGGGCGTTAGTTCAACAACCATTCGCCCCATTAGTATTTTAGTATGCCCCTGTGGGCGTGCTAAAATGCTTATGAAAATGCAGTGTCACATGATGATCTCACTCACCTTTCCCCCACCATCGCGTCCGACGGGGGATTTCGGCTCAGTGCGCATGACCCCAGAGTTTGGTCTGAGCCGAAATCAGAGTTTGGTCTGGCCCGGAGTCTGAGCCGAAATCCATCGTCGGACGCGATGACGGTGGAGAGGTGAGTGAGATCATCCTGTGATGCTGCGTATTTATAAGCATGATAGCACACCCACAGGGGCACACAAACATGCTAATGGGGGCGACTGGCCGGGGAACTAACGCCCAGGGGACTAGTGCCCTCACTCATTAACATAAGGTAAAAGATCTTTAGAAATACTTTTTCTAAAGATCTCTTTATCTATGCTAGTGTATACAGGGACGGTTAGGTAGGGATTAGTACTATGCACCCAGAACTGTTCGTAGGTCTGGGTGAATATTGGACCTGACAGGTTTACTGTAAATAAAGTATTACATTTCATGATAGGTGGAATTTGTAGGCACTTTTTGCCCTCATGGGCATAATAAATATAACATTGAAAAACAACTGATGGGAGAAATGGATGTACCATTGATTACACAACCAAATCAATGCATCGCTGAGCTATAAATGGAGACTGGAAGGGTCTGGCTACTGTACATTGTGCTAAACCCACACCATAATCCTGTGAGTAGTACCAGTATAATATTACTTCTACTTCATAGAGGCCTCTTCATGGCATTGTCCATACTGTCCCCAGATAGAGACAAGAGGTTGGATTTGAGCAATGGAGGTCTATCCTCTTTAGCGATGAGTCTCCCTTTTGTCTTGGATGCAATAATAGCCAGAGATTGAGTTGGAGACTTCATAGGCAACATATAATAATGATTCATTTTTTAGCACAACAATGAGCTACCATGGCCTGCAGCGTCTCCGGAGTTGTTTAGCATTGAACACATCTGGGATGTCATTGATCACCAATTGCAAAGAGAGGTGTCAGCAGAGGAAATTTATGATTTGCTACCCAAGTGCATTAAATGTTGCAGAACATTCCTCAGACAACCATTAATAACTTAATTGATAGCAGCCAAGGAGTGTTAGTACAGTTAGGTCCAGAAATATTTGGACAGTGACACAAGTTTTGTTATTTTAGCTGTTTACAAAAACATGTTCAGAAATACAATTATATATATAATATGGGCTGAAAGTGCACACTTCCAGCTGCAATATGAGAGTTTTCACATCCAAATCGGAGAAAGGGTTTAGGAATCATAGCTCTGTAATGCATAGCCTCCTCTTTTTCAAGGGACCAAAAGTAATTGGACAAGGGACTCTAAGGGCTGCAATTAACTCTGAAGGCGTCTCCCTCGTTAACCTGTAATCAATGAAGTAGTTAAAAGGTCTGGGGTTGATTACAGGTGTGTGGTTTTGCATTTGGAAGCTGTTGCTGTGACCAGACAACATGCGGTCTAAGGAACTCTCAATTGAGGTGAAGCAGAACATCCTGAGGCTGAAAAAAAAGAAAAAATCCATCAGAGAGATAGCAGACATGCTTGGAGTAGCAAAATCAACAGTCGGGTACATTCTGAGAAAAAAGGAATTGACTGGTGAGCTTGGGAACTAAAAGAGGCCTGGGCGTCCATGGATGACAACAGTGGTGGATGATCGCCGCATACTTTCTTTGGTGAAGAAGAACCCGTTCACAACATCAACTGAAGTCCAGAACACTCTCAGTGAAGTAGGTGTATCTGTCTCTAAGTCAACAGTAAAGAGAAGACTCCATGAAAGTAAATACAAAGGGTTCACATCTAGATGCAAACCATTCATCAATTCCAAAAATAGACAGGCCAGAGTTAAATTTGCTGAAAAACACCTCATGAAGCCAGCTCAGTTCTGGAAAAGTATTCTATGGACAGATGAGACAAAGATCAACCTGTACCAGAATGATGGGAAGAAAAAACTTTGGAGAAGAAAGGGAACGGCACATGATCCAAGGCACACCACATCCTCTGTAAAACATGGTGGAGGCAATGTGATGGCATGGGCATGCATGGCTTTCAATGGCACTGGGTCACTTGTGTTTATTGATGACATAACAGCAGACAAGAGTAGCCGGGTGAATTCTGAAGTGTACCGGGATATACTTTCAGCCCAGATTCAGCCAAATGCCGCTAAGTTGATCGGTCGGCGCTTCATAGTACAGATGGACAATGACCCCAAGCATACAGCCAAAGCTACCCAGGAGTTCATGAGTGCAAAAAAGTGGAACATTCTGCAATGGCCAAGTCAATCACCAGATCTTAACCCAATTGAGCATGCATTTCACTTGCTCAAATCCAGACTTAAGACGGAAAGACCCACAAACAAGCAAGACCTGAAGGATGCGGCTGTAAAGGCCTGGCAAAGCATTAAGAAGGAGGAAACCCAGCGTTTGGTGATGTCCATGGGTTCCAGACTTAAGGCAGTGATTGCCTCCAAAGGATTCGCAACAAAATATTGAAAATAAAAATATTTTGTTTGGGTTTGGTTTATTTGTCCAATTACTTTTGACCTCCTAAAATGTGGAGTGTTTGTAAAGAAATGTGTACAATTCCTACAATTTCTATCAGATATTTTTGTTCAAACCTTCAAATTAAAGTTACAATCTGCACTTGAATTCTGTTGTAGAGGTTTCATTTCAAATCCAATGTGGTGGCATGCAGAGCCCAACTCGCGAAAATTGTGTCACTGTCCAAATATTTCTGGACCTAACTGTACATGTATTTCTGCACTTGGTGCCCATACTCGATACTGATTTTTTAAAAATGTTGTTTCCATTTTTTCATAATTTGCATATAACGAAAAAGGTTTTGCGTTAATTGTTACAAAATAAAAATTAAAAAAGAAATAATGCACATTTAAATATTTTTTTTCCAAATATCTTTTTTTTAGCTTAAGCAGATGTTTAACACCTGTTCTGTGTTCCCCCCACTATCCTGCCCCCCTTCCCCAGTGGGGGATTCAAGCATAGCACTCTCACCTTCCTAGCGGCCAAGCGGGGACTGCTCCATCCTCAGTTCCTGCTGCTATCTCCCGGGGCCTGCACATGCCATACAGGCGTCCTGGGAGTGCCCAAATAGTGAGTGCACAGACACGCCCCTTTTTTTTAAAGGGCCAGTACGCCCTAACCTGGTAGTGCCTCTCAGCATGGCTGAGAAGCATCAGGTATTTAAGGCACCTTCCTCTTAAGGGAGGTACCTGGGCAATGAGTTCTATACTTTGCTAGTTCTCAGGTCCCTTTGTGTGCTGCCGTTGCTGTTACTGTGCTGTGTGCCATTGCTGATTCTTAACTGTGTTTCAGTGCATGACAAGTCCACTGATGCTGCAACTATGCACTTTGGCTGCTCCTACGATACCCACTGCTGCAACTATCCACGTCAGCCATTCTTACGATACCAGCTGCTGCTACTATAACTACCAATACCAGCAACTGCTTCTGCATCCATCAATCCCATCCAAATTCATGACATCGGTTGCTGCTGCTATCAGAGACAGTCTGTATCCATATATGTGGCACCAGCTTGTCGAGGTACCGTTGATCCTCTGGGGCTGCCCTCTGTCAGTTACCTACCATGTGTGCCTATTGCCACTTCCGGGGGCTTTAATGAAGACTCGGTAGCTGTTCTAGTTTGCTCCTCCAGGTCAGCGGTCGGTACCTTCGGTCCAGTGAATCTTCTAATCCCATGCTCACTCATGAGCATTACAAGATGCTTTATCTAATGCACTCTGTCAGGATTTTAAAGATGGCAAACGCCATTTATTGGTGTGCAGCCCATCCTGCTGTGTATTATTATTTATTATAGCGCCATTTATTCCATGGCACTTTACATGTCAAAAGGGGTACATATAATAGGGACAAGTACAATAATCAAACAATACAAGGCAGAGACAGGTACGGGAGGAGAGAGGACCCTACCCATGAGGGCTCACAGTCTACAGGGGATGGGTGATGTTACAGTAGGTGTGGGTGGAGGTGGTCATGCAGTGCTATGGAGGACTGAAGGTTACTGCAGGTTGTAGGCTTGTCAGAAGAGGTCAGTCTTCAGGTTCTTTTTGAAGCTTTTCAAGGTAGGCGAGAGTCTGATATGTTGTGGTAGAGAGTTCCAGAGTATGGGGGAGCCACGGGAGAAATTTTGTAAGCGATTGTGGGAAGAGGAGATGCGAGGGGAAGAGAGAAGGAGATCTTGTGAGGATCGGCGGTTACGTGCAGGTAGATACTAGGAGACTAGGTCACAGATGAGCAGGGCAGATCAAAGAATTGTAGTGTGCCTGTGCAGGACGTCAATGCCCACGCGTGTGCATGATGTAGGACGCGTCATGCACCCCGGCTTCAGAAGAAGGAGGACAAAGATGGTCGAAAGAGGAGGCGCTGCACCCGGAGAACAGAGCCACCCCTTTGACCAGTGTGCACTGTACCGTCCATTTAGGTACGTATTATAAAGTCATTTTTATGTTCTACACAGTGGCCTAGGCTCTTATATACAGCATGTTAGAATGTTGTATATAAGAGCCCAGTGGTGGTGGCCACAGCTTATAGTCACCAAATCTGGTGACATTTTCCCTTTAAGGCTACTTTCACATTGCACTTTTACTTATGTTCAGTGGTCCCGTCGGGGCATCCATTCGAACCACCCCTACCGTAGTTGACTACATTTGAGTGTCCACCTGCAGAAAATGTATATGTGCAAAAATGGTGCAAGACAGAGTACACGCTAACAGAGTCTGCTCCCTTATCGTCAATGGCCCTGTCGGCGCATGCGTCCGAAACACATTTTGTGGGGTGGGGGAGGGGCGGTTTGCACGGATGCCCCGACGGGACCACTGAACGTAAGTAAAAGCGCAATGTGAAAGGGGCCTATGAAGTTCAAGCTTTAGCTCTGCAGAAGCCACAGCTTTTGATAATGTATAGAGCTTACTACATATAGTGTTATTCTGAAACCTGCGCTGCAGGGCCTACTTCTATGAAGTGGAGGGTTAACATGAAAAATGTCAAACAATACACAGATTCCCTTCTGGTGACAAGTTAGACCATTAGCCTATACGTGAAGGTTCCATATATATTTCAGGTTTAGTTACAATAACTCACAAGTTTTGCCAACTTAATTATATGCAATATAATCACACGCCCCCCCAAAGAAGAAGTGCCGAAACACGTGTTGGGATTGCAGGACGTGGATACCAGGTCTTCAGTAAGTAACATGCTAGCGGTTTATCTTTTGTGGTAGACATATGGACTTATAATTACCTAAGCAACTATTTTGCTATACTAAATGAACAAATGTAGGAATGTTTTGCCACATGTCTATAATACAATAGATATAACTGAGGAACCACAAGTCCCATATCAGCACATAGCTTATAATACAGTATATAGAACTCTAAAGGGGGCTTTACACGAAACGACATCGCTAACGAGATGTCTTTGGGGTCACGGATTTCGTGACGCACATCCAGCCTTGTTAGCGACGTTGTTGCATGTGAAACGCATGAACAACCATTAACAATCAAAATTACTCACCTAATCGTTGATCGTTGACATGTCGTTCTAATCCCAAATATCGTTGCTGTTGCAGGACGCTGGTTGTTCGTCGTTCCTGCGGCAGCACACATCGCTAAGTGTGACACCGCAGGAACGAACAACAACACCGTGCCTGCGGCTGTTGGCAATGAGGAAGGAAGGAGGTGGGTGGGATGTTCCGGCCGCTCATCTCCGCCCCTCCACTTCTATTGGGTGGCCGCTTAGTGACGCGGCTGTGACGCCGAACGAACCTCCCCCTTAAAGGAGAGATTGCTCGGCGGCCACAGCGACGTCGGTGAAAAGGTAATTGTGTGTGACGCGCCACCCCTTGATGCGCCACCGACATGGGCGGGTGCTAGCGATGTCACAGTGTGTAAAGCTCGCTTAAGTCTCCCTATTTTGGTACATTCTTGTATGATACATAAAAAACAGATGGAGGAATCACCAGATATGTGAATTGTTATGCAGATTTAAGTGAGGAACTACAAATCGCACATTACCCTGCAATATAAGTATTCTAATTAGCGATTTGCTCCAATGACGAAATATGCACTATTAATATATTGTATGGCTAGCAGCTATGAAAAATTATTTATATTAACATCACGAATATAATTAAAAAATTGTATAGAGGAGATATATCACCTGTTTTTCATAGCCGCTATGATATGTACCATATATATTTTATGAAGGGATCTGAGACTAAATATTTTGATGGGATAATAATTGCATGACCTTTTCTCCATGTCCTTGGGTACTATACTGTGGAATTATAATTGAATTTTTAAAAATATTTTCAATAAAAAGTATTTTTTACTATTTGAGCTTCTTTAATCTGAAAATCAACATCAGATTTTGTGTGAACAGGTTTAGTTATAGTCTGAAAAAGGGTAAGGCTCATATTGTTCTATGTCGAAGTATCCCCCCCCCATCAAAAAAAATAAAAAATCTCCTGTCTAATGACTTTTTGCCTTTTCTTTAGAAACTCCCCCCTCCCCTAATTTTTACACTAAAGGTCTAGCATGAAGAATGGTAATGTGTGTCTGAAGGTGTGGAGTGATATAGTTAATTGCTGCTAAGAGTTCCAAGGTATAGGCCCCTGATGAATAATCCACGTTAATACTGAGTTTTTTATGTACCCAAATAAAACTGGAGCGCAGAGATCAGCAGAGAAAAGTTTGGTCTTATTATTGTAATATAAATTGACATGGCTCATGCTGTTTTTCTTGGCAGCCCTGCCTTGTGTCTGACTCACAGGCAAATTCCTGGAGTTGACATTCCTTGTTTCTTGGCTGGCCCTTCACCAGACCATAAAGCTGACCATCCACAGAGAGAAGAAAAACCCACCCAGGGGCATCTTTTTTTTCACCCTCTTATTAATGGCTATACTGTTTAACATCCCATGTGTGCTACTAAAAGAACAGCAGGGGAAGTTTCAGCTGAAAAATAAAAAAAAATAAAAAAATAAAAAGCATAGCCAGGGGTTTGCAATGTTCTATTACTGTGATACATTTTTCACAGTAAAAAGCATGCAGTGACAGAAAGTATTGATTGCACACTTAGTATGGGATCAATACATTCTGCAGGCTGAATTTGCTTTGAACATGAACTATACTTGTACCTTTCAGCTTTCTCCCATTTTGTTTTCGTAGTTATTTGTTTCTTTCCTTTTGATTTTTTTTTTTTATGACATTAACTAATTCTTTTTCAGGCACTTATTACAGTGACTGAGTAATAAATGATCAGTTTTATGACTTGATAAATTCTTCTATAAGAATTTAAAGTAATCTGTCAGCAGATTTTTTCTATTTAATCTGACAGTACCATAATTTACGGCACAAGACCCTAATTTCAGGGATGTGCCACTTAATAGGCTGCATGCTGTCATTTCAATGCAATCAGTATTTTATCAGCGGGAGATTATTACTGCCAGACTACATCTGTGCAGAACAGACCAGCTAATCTATTTAACCCTGTGCTTACCACTGATTAGCAGCTTGCTCACAATACAGTGTACACAGGAAGCTGCCAGTCAGGGGTGTGGGCGGGGTGATACACAGTCCAGAAGTCTTAGGGGTGCTTCACACATAGCGAGATCGCTACCGAAATCGCTGCTACGGCATGGTTTTGGTGACGCAGCAGTGACCTCATTAGCGATCTCGCTGTGTGTGACACTGAGCAGCGATCTGGCCCCTGCTGCGAGATTGCTGCTCGTTACACACAGCCCTGGTTCGTTTTCTTCAAAGGCGCTCTCCCACTGTGACACACAGATCGCTGTGTGTGACAGCGAGAGAGCGACGAAATGAAGCGAGCAGGGAGCAGGAGCCGGCATCTGGCAGCTGTGGTAAGCTGTAACCAGGGTAAACATCGGGTAACCAAGGTGGTCACCCGATATTTACCTTAGTTACCAGCCTCCGCAGCTCTCATGCTGCCTGTGCTGCCGGCTCCGGCTCTCTGCACATGTAGCTGCAGTACACATCGGGTTAATTAACCCAATGTGTACTGTAGCTAGGAGAGCAAGGAGCCAGCGCTAAGCAGTGTGCGCGGCTCCCTGCTCTCGCGGTTATGATCGCTGCTTCGGCTGCTGTGTTTGACAGCTAAGCAGCGATCATAACAGCGACTTACAAGGTCGCTGTTACGTCACAGAAAATGGTGACGTAACAGCGACCTCGTTGTCGCTGTCGCTTAGTGTGAACCAGCCCTTAGCTCTGCTACATCTACATCAGACAAAATAGGTATATTATAGTGAGGAGCAAGCACTAAAATGCTTGAGTGCCCGTTACTCAAAGTCAGATGCTTGGACGCATTTGACTCAAGTAATGAGTATAATGAAAGTCAATGGGAAGCGAGAGCATTTTTTAGGCAGGCCCTCTGAGGAGTTCAGGGGGGCAGTAAAATCACTAAAATGGATGGAAACATCACTCCAATGGAATGGGAACAGCATGGAGAAGACGCCTGGAAGTATCACTGCCTCCCAAGTTACTGATGGAAACAATTTTGTCAAAGTATTACGCCACTTTTACAGACTGACAACAAAAGATACAAAATTGAAGATAAAATGGATTTTTCAGGAAAAAATGTTAGTGAACATTCTTTCCTGAATAATGACATGTATACAAGGCAAATTAAAAAAATAGAAAAAAACACCCCTTTCGCTATATTTACACATCGCGTTTTTGCTGCATTTTTTAACTTTCTAATTGCTTTTAATATTGAAAAAAATGCTGGTAAAATGCTAAAAGAATAAATATACTGCTTCTTTCAAAAACACAGAATAATTCCATTTCAGTCAAGAAAAAAACAATCGTGTACATTAACACTAGAACTACTGAGGTAGTCATTTTGACTACTTTGCACCATGTATTTCTATATAGGTGTCACGAGTCCAGTAGTTCTAGTGTTAAATTTATAAAATCTCCTAGACTTTTGCAGGTACTGTAAAAATCAGCCTTTAATTAGGATAAATCTCAGGGAAAAAAAAGGGTACAAAAATGCAACATGTAAACATAGTCTTAGTAGTCAGGCCATCTCTCACCGTATTTCACCATATTTAAAGGAGGGATTACATTACACCCTGGAAAACATGTAGAGGAAGGCCTCAAAATACATTTTTCGACAATTTTAAAAAGAGTGGCACTCCTACAGTGGTAAAACCTATACACTAAGTGCAAGGCCTAGAAAAAAATTGTAGGAGGGATTGCAATATAACATGAAAGACATGTAGAGGCGGGCCTCAAAGTAATTTTTTTGACAATTGAAAAAAAGTGGGACTCCTACAGTGGTAAAGCTTATGCACTAAGTGCAAGTGCTAAAAAACAATTACCCCTGGGTAGTAGGCAGAGTTAGTGATATGTTAAAATGCTGCATTTGCATCAGAGAAGAGAACTATACAAATCAATCTAGCATGACACATTATATGTGAGAGAACTAAAGCAGATAACAAAATGTAATGTTTAAAATCAACATTTATTTATTCATATAATGTGATCAACATAAAACAAAAATCCACTTGGAGCAGGAAAGTTGTCCTGCATCCCAGAGGTAGTCTACTATTGGCCTGTTAGTACACAGTCAGATTCTAGTGGTCTATTGAGCTCAAATGGAAAATAGTAAGCAGAAAAGTACAAAAAAACATACAAATAAGAGTAATATGCTACAATGACTTATGCACACTACAACTTACAAAATGTAGATGTACAGTCATATGAAAAAGTTTGGGCACCCCTATTAATGTTAAACTTTTTTCTTTATAACAATTTGGGTTTTTGCAACAGCTTTTTCAGTTTCATATATCTAATAAATGATGGACTGAGTAATATTTCTGGATTGAAATGAGGTTTATTGTACTAACAGAAAATGTGCAATCCGCATTTAAACAAAATTTATCCGGTGCAAACGTATGGGCACCCTTATCAATTTCTTGATTTGAACACTCCTAACTACTTTTTACTGACTTACTAAAGCACTAAATTGATTTTTTAACCTCATTGAGCTTTGAACTTCATAGGCAGGTGTATCCAATCATGAGAAAAGGTATTTAAGGTGGCCACAAGTTGTTCTCCTATTTGAATCTCCTATGCTATGAAGAGTGGCATCATGGGCTCCTCAAAACAACTCTCAAATGATCTGAAAACAAAGATTATTCAACATAGTTGTACAGGGGAGGGATATTTCAGCAAGACAATGATCCAAAACACCGCTCCAAATCTACTCAGGCATTCATGCAGAGGAACAATTACAATGTTCTGGAATGGCCATCCCAGTCCCCAGACCTGAATATCATTGAAAATCTGTGGGATGATTTGAAGCGTGCTGTCAATGCTCGGCGACCGTCAAACTTAACTGAACTGGAATTGGTTTGTAAACAGGAATGGTCAAATATACCTTCATCCAGGAACTCATTAAAAGCTACAGGAAGCGACTAGAGGCTGTTATTTTTGCAAAAGGAGAATCTACAAAATATTAATGTCACTTTTATGTTGAGGTGCCCATACTTTTTCACCGGTCAAATTTTGTTTAAATGCGGATTGCACATTTTCTGTTAGTACAATAAACCTCATTTCAATCCAGAAATATTACTCAGTCCATCAGTTATTAGATATATGAAACTGAAATAGTTGTTGCAAAAACCCAAATTGTTATAAAGAAAAAAGGTTAACATTAATAGGGGTGCCCAAAATTTTTCATATAACTGTATATGTTTTGGAAAAGACAGCCAAAGGGATATACATAGAATTAAGTACCATATAAAAATAGAAAAAGTTAGACTAAATGTAAAAAATAGATTTTTTTCTTATATTGTAATCACCTGGAGATCAGGTATGTGGCATATATAATACAAACATGCTTTCCCCTGTATCACCAGACAGTCATGTTAGTCATTTTCAATTACAGTATGTTCCATTCCAGAATTGTTACTTCAATATGGATGTTATGACCACCTGCGGATGCCACACAACCAAATGTAAAACAAATTTCTAAAATTCCTTCATAGTCAGGAAATTGAAAAGCTGAAAACTGTACAGTACATGTGGTTATAATCTATATTCCTAAAACATAGTAGACTTAAAGCACTTCTGGTATAGTTATTGCTTTACAGAAGGCATCTCACGTACCATTCAATTGTCTTGGAATTTGAATATTCAGCAGCATAATATTGGTTATATTCATACATGTGACAGATAAGTAATGTTTTTTTTCCTTCGGACATATCAATTTGCAGTTTCAGTCTATACAGCTGCAGTCATGGGCTTCTTCTGCCTTGGATCTTGGGTTCTATACTGGGACCGATCCTGACCTGACCTTCCTCCAGTACCATAGCCTGGTAATCTGTGTGGTTGAGGTGGGGAAGGTGGCACATCTTGTCTTAGAGGACCCTTGGCTGACGGTGGATGATAGGGAGGAAACCGATAGTTGTCTTCTTGATGCGTCTGGGTTCTGGGATAGGTACCTTTGGTGCTTGTAGATGCCACATCATAGTAGTATGGTGGTTCTCTATCTTTGTACATTGCTCGTGGACTAGTCATGTACTCCAAAGGTTCCACAGGTCCAGGTCTGAAAATTTAAAGGAATATTTTACCCTTATGATATCTCATACATATTGACATATTGTATCATATAAAAGCTTGTGAATTACAATTATAGCATAACTTGGGAAGAAAACAAAACGCAATTGCAGAATTACTTTTTTATATTACTTTCTCTTTATGATAATCCCACTCATTATTAAGCAATACAGCATGACAACTAATTGCTGGGAGGTTGAATCTATGTAATATTGTGTAGTTCTGGTGTAGTTTGATAACCAGTTACCATATTTTTTGGACTATATGACGCACCATTTATTATGGGAGTGGGGAGCAGTGAATATTCATTTTCTTCAATAGGGGGCATGTGTGTTTGCCCTTGCTTCTAACTTCCAGTGGCTGCGACCCTGGTCTTGCTCGCTCGCTCGCTCCTCCAAGGCTGCTTCCCTCACAGCAAGCCAGGCACATCCAGACTATAAGACGCACCGCCCACTTTCCTTCCAAATTTTGGGGGAAAACTGTGCGTCTAATAGTCTGAAAAATGCGGTACATGATTCCTTTTTGTGTCAGCCACCATCTACTAATTGGGATGAAACCCATAATTGTAGCACAAAATATTTCATAGTTTTCTTGAATTTGGTAATGAGGCTGACCGGAATTTTCACCTCAGCAAACCAATAATGTTCCATGTATGTGTCGTCTTACTAGGTAAAGTGTCATATTTTGGGATTATAGCTCATTAAGTTGGCTAAAGCGGGCTTTACACGCTACGACATCGCTAATGTGGAGTCGTTGGGGTCACAGAATTCGTGACGCACATCCGGCCGCATTAGCGATGCCGTTGCGTGTGACACCGATAAGCGATTTTGCATCGTTACAAAAACGTGCAAAATCGCTAATCGGCGACACGGGGGTCCATTCTCAAATCTCGTTACTGCAGCAGTAATGAGTTTGTTCCTCGTTCCTGCGGCAGCACACATCGCTGCGTGTGACGCCGCAGGAACGAGGAAGCTCCCCTTACCTGCCTCCCGGCTGCTATGCGGAAGGAAGGAGGTGGGCGGGATGTTACGTCCCGCTCATCTCCGCCCCTCCGCTGCTATTGGGCGGCGGTTCAGTGACGTTTCAGTGACGTCGCTGTGACGCCGCACGGACCGCCCCCTTAGAAAGGAGGCGGTTCGCCGGTCACAGCGACGTCGCCGGACAGGTAAGTATGTGTGACGGCTGTGGGCGATGTTGTGCGGCACGGGCAGCGATATGCCCGTGTCGCGTAACAGATGGGGGCGGGTACCCACACTAGCGATATCGGGACCGATATCGCAGTGTGTAAAGTAGCCTTTAGTCAATTTTACATTAAATTTCTGCCTCATTTGTTGTCTCCATCAGGTGCTTCCATAAGAAATCCAGAAAAACTGGATTCAAATGGTGCTCTGATAGAGCCATTGAGAGTAATTAGGCAAATGGAGTTCAAAGTCAACAACTTTATTTGGTAGTGGTTTCCTTCTTCTAGAGCATACTCTGTTGTGGTATTGTGTCTGGTATAAAAAACAGACATCCCAGGAAAAAAAGGGCCAAACAGAGTCTAAGGTTAAAGATTTTGGACTCCGTTTGCCTCATTTACTCAATAACTCCTTAGGATATTGTGTCATTCCAGGCTTCATATGGAAGCCTCTAATGGAGACAACAAATGTAATGTGAAGTTAGCCTACCAAGCTCTGCTGGTCTGCTAAGTAAAGTACAATTGTTTTAAGATATGTAGATTGATTACTTGAGAAAATATTCATGATAGTATACTTTACTGTACCAAATAGCTTTAAAATTAACCTGTGAGGTGCAATATGCACTAAGAACCACGAGCAGTTCTGCGTGCATGTTGCTATTCCCTCCCTAACTGTTCCAGCATCTAGTAGCATAGATAGAGATTTTTAGAAAAATTATTGCTAATAATTATGCTAATGAGGCCAGGGACTAGTTACAAAGGCGTTACTTCCCTTGGCTAGTCAGCGCCCTTAGCATGTTAACATGCACCTGTGGGCATACTAACATGCTAATGAATGCGCAGCATCAGAGGATGGTCGCGCTCACCTCTGCTGCCTCCACTCTCGACTCCTGGATTTTGGCTCAGAGCGCGTAATCCCGGACTTTCGGTCATACACACTATGAAGCCGGGTGTATGCGTCCTGGCTTCAAACTCGTGTTGTGCGCATAACCAAAAGTCCGGGATCATGCGCACTGAGCCAAAATCCAGGAGTTAGGCGTGGTGGCAGCAGAGAGGTGAGCATGACCATCCTCTAACGCTGCACATTCATTAGCATGTTAGCACGCACCTGTGGGTGTGCTTACATGCTATGGGGGCTGAGTAGCCAAGGAAACTAACGCCCTTCCCTGGCCTCATTAACATATCATATAGGATCTTTAGAGATACTTTTTCTAAAGATCTCTTTATCGATGCTGGAAAAGTTAGGCACGGATTAGAAATATGCAGCCAGAACTGCTTGTGATTCTGGGTGCATATTGTACCTGACAGGTTCCTTTTAAATTATTTGGTAAATGTCTTATGTGAACCATTTCTGAAAATAAAAAAAATATTATTCTCAATTTATTACACTGGGATTCTGCCTGTGTTACAGGAACTCCAAAATATGGCAGTATTGAGGGAGGATAATGCATGAGTTTTTGAGATATAATTGTTTTCACAACCACAGAACAAGTGAAAAACTTTAAAGCTTGAAGATAATTTTACTCAAACCTGAAAAATAAATGCATATATTTATTAGTAAAAGTTGAAATCAGCGGGGAATGACTTCTGCACCGTGGGCAGCAGGTTATGCAAGCATAATAAGCTACAGGATAGCAGAGTGTTTGTAGGCTTTATATAGCCTTTTCTTATGGTTTACATTGTGTATGAGAAGCCCAGAAACTACAGGGCTGTCTCAAAGGACTTGACATGTAATACACATAAAACTAAAATGCTGAAACGCTCGTTGGAGGTCATTTTGTAGAGGGCCATTCACTGCATTATGTCACTACCAGGTGTTAAATAGTCTATTGACATACAACATGTACACAATTAAAGCTACACTTTATAAAGTGGAGGAGGATATGTAAAATGTAGCAAGCTTACTGGAAAACAACTAGACAAAACACAGAATTAATACATTAGTCTATATTCTTCCCGTCCAGATGTCTCTCATTTAGCACACAATAATAAAATACATTTCAGTTTATAGGCTATGAGATCTTGGCAAGAAGATGATGTTCTGGTTGTAAAATGAACATTAAGAACGCTCAGCATTTCCTCTGTCTGGACATTGCCTGCAATGATGCAGAGATTTTTACTTCACAAAGATATGAAGAAAGCTTCTCACCAATCATCTGACATCAGTTTTCTATCACCTGACATAAAAGCCTCGACAACTCCTAGCTTTTTCATCAAACATGAAGACAGATGCAAGGGAATTATTGACAGCTGGTATTTGGTAAATTTATTGCTTGAAAATGCCAATAAATATACATATGAGTGGGTGACGTAGAGGATAACATTTGCTCAGGAAGCATGCCAGCTCATAAGCAGGAGTTGTGGATGCTTTATGGACTCCTCCAAGTAGAGGTTGATATAAAAGTAAGAAGTATCTTTGTACATTGTTATCAAGTAGATAGAAGATTGAGAGTCCCCCAGTAGTTGTTACCTTTCAACTGATGTTTATTATCATATTTTTAGTTAAAGGGAACTGTGGCGCCCTTAAGGCTTCAGTCACCACAGAGGTACTGCACCTCATCCAGAGGTGTGGTATTCCATCCTGGGTATGGAGGAGGTCACCACCGGTTCACATAAAAGCACAACACACTCACTCAGCAATACCTCACCAGACATAGTAGGGCGTGATTATACCCGAAGCCAAACCGGGGGTGGGGGGATGGAGTCTGTTGAGTGGGAAGATACAGAAGTGGAGTGTGGAGAAATGAGGAATGAGAGGAGCAGTGGAGGAGCAAAGACCCGTGGCCTGGAACTTGTACCGCTCGGCCATGGCAAAGACAGAAAGGGTCCTAGAAACCACGGGAAGTGCAATATCCCCCCGTAGCCTTATTCCACATATAATCTACGGGTGGAAGGACTTGGCCACAGACGGGGACTGGTCCCTAGGCTAGAGGAGAAGAACCTACGTATTCCACTAGTAAAACCAGCGGCTGAGGTGACTGCAAGCACCAAAGCCACATCCGCACACAAGTTTACTGGGAGGTAACCCTTAATGACTAAGGGATGGAGCTTCACGCCACCCAGCAGAGTCCATGGGCACTGGCACAGGGTTCAGTGAGCGAGAGCGCAAGGCAGGATGGAGAAGCATGCGCAGGAAGACGACGAGGGAAGGGACACTTAAGAAAAGTGCACCGGAATTGACCTCCGAACTACCCAGTATCGGCTTGAGCCCATCACAGTGAAACCCCAGCACTCCAAAGGCGGTCACTGGCATGTCGTGTTACCTTGGAACCTGCTACAGTGAGTAAAAACATTGAGACTGCACCCCTGTGTCGCTCCGTTATTCACCTGCGCCTCCACCCCTGCAACCTCTGCCATCATAGACTGCTACTACCACCCCCATCTGCCCTGGGGCCTAGCTCTACCTGTGGAGAGCTATACCAACCTAGCTGCGTCAACATCTGCCCCAGAGGTCCCCCCATCCCGCAGCGGCGGCACCTAACTTGCTGCATACCACAGGTGGCATCACGAACAAACTATCAACATCCCCTTCTTATTTTCTAAACGACACCGCCGCCACGACGTCCCAGAGCTACAACCGCTGCCCAGTAACGAGTCACCCCACGGCCCTGGCGTGGGCGCCTGAGAACCTGTCAAGTCCAATATGCATCCAGATCCATGAGCAGTTCTGGGTGCATATTGCTAATCCCTGCCTAACCGTCCCTGCATCTGATAGCATGGGTAAATGGATCTTTAGATAAAGTATTTCTAAAGATCTTTTATCATACCAGTGTGCTCTCACAAAACTGCACAGACAAAGCCCCATAGAGCAGTAATGGATAACACACTGTGCTATCATGATGCTGTGGAGGAAAAGCCCCATAACGCAGCAATGGATAGCACTCTCCACTGTTATGATGCTGAGGAGACCAAGCCCCATAGAGCAGCAATGGATAGCACACTGCGTTCTTGTGATGCTGTGGAGACAAAGCCCCATAGAGGAGCAATGGTTACCACATTGTGCTCTTATGATGCTGCGGAGACGAAGCCCCATAGAGCAGCAAGGGATAGCACACTGTGCTCTCATGATACTGCAGAGACAAGCTCCATAGAGCAGCAATGGATAGCAAACTGCGCTCTTATGATGCTGCGGAGACAAAGCCCCATAGAGCAGCAATGGATAGCACACTGTGCTCTTATGATGCTGCGGAGACAAAGCCCCATAGAGCAGCAATGGATAGCACACAGCACTCTTATGATGCTGTGGATAAAGCTACATGGAGCAGCACACAGTCCAGGCCAGTGATGGGATGATGCTAATGCTATGAACTGCCAATCAAGCAGAAGTGCACGATGCCATGCAACCAAAAAGGTTAGATGTCAGGAGCAGTACTTTCCTGTTTAAAAGATGGGACAACCCCTTTAACAGATGTTAATGAAGAGGTTTATGAAATATTTATCTTTTCCATCATGTAGATTTGCTTAGGTTAAGTTTACAATAATTGATTTGCGGCATTAACCCCTTCACACCATGTCCATTTTCCATTTTTGTGCTTTAATTTTTTTTCTCCCCTTCTTCCAAGAGTCATAACTTTTTAATTTTTCCATCAATACAGGCATATGAGGGCTTGTTTTTGTGGGACGAATTGAACTTTTGAATGAAACCCTTCATTTTACCATATATTGTACCGGAAAACTGGAAAAAATTCCAAGTGCGTGAAAAGTGCAAATCCACAATTGCTTTTTGAGTTTAACATGTTCTTACATGGAAAAAATTACCTGGGAATCTTATTCTCCAGGTCAGTATGAGTACATTGACACCAAATATGTATAGTTTTTTTATTTAATTGGTGGCAAAAATTAGAAATTTGTAAAAAAATTAAATAAAATGTAAATTTTTGTCGCCAATGTTCTGAGACCCATAACTTTCTCATTTTCCAGACCTGGGGCTGTGTGAGTGTTTTTTTATGCACCTTGTGCTGACATTGCGGGACCATATGCTCCATACGGCTACATGTCTGTTTTTCTCCGGTTGCACGGGTGTCACATGGACCACACTTTGATGTGATCCGTTTGACATCAGTGTGACACATACTGGAGAAAACATGTGTCTGTGAAATAAAATGATTTTCTATACTCACCTGTCTCCAGGCCTGTTGTCTTCGGCGCTGCTGTCACTTACTTCCGGGCCCGCTCATTATGCTCCTGCATATTTACTGCACTGCAGACCGAGAAGCAGCAGCAGCGCCAGAGACAGCAGCGTCAGGGACAGGTGAGTATAGAAGTTCTTGCTGTCCGTGTGCTATCACAGATAGCACATGGAGAGCACACTGGCAGCAAACGCTGAATACACACATGGAACACGCACACACATACGCACCCACACCATGGACCGTGAAAAACATGCATCTTATTATGGACGTGTGAAGGGACCTTAGATTGTTTTATTTTCAATGAGACAAAAGGGGTGATTTGAACTTTTGTGAGTTTTTTCATATTTTTAAAAACTAGATTTTTCCCTTTTTACTAATCCCCTTAGGGGACTTGAAGCTGTGATCATCTGATTGCTTGTGCTGTACAGAGCAGGAGAGCAGGGCATCCGCATCAGAACCGCTCTGTGCAGCAGAAATCACAATCTCCTATGAATCCAGACTCGCAGCAGCTGTTCCCAGGAGGATAGATATGATTGACACAGGGGTCATCAGCTGTCATAACAACCCATCAGTGCCACGCGATAACATCAGGGGTGTGTTGATGGGAGTGGGGAATGATGCGCTCCCAGCAGGTGTGTGTTAAATCCCGCTGTAAGAGATTGACAGGTGGACTTAACTGGTTAATAGCCGTCTCCAATCCACCCGCAGTTACTAGAGGCACATATTGGCTGATTAAATCACTTGTCATGTACAGGAAAGATGTGGGCTTGGTGTGCCAGCCCGCATCAAAGTAAGGGACACATTAAATGACTTAAATATATGTGATATGTCATGTAGGGGTTAAACAACCATAATTTGATAACTATTTACTAATCAGCGCAGATTTAGTAGCCTGTTTAGACAGGCAAACAGTCCTTAATGCACACTCAATCTGTGATACATCACTCAGAGTACATAGGCTGCCACTGGTCATAGCAATGCAAGTCCTGATTTTACCTCAGTATTTGGTGAGTTTTTTCCTCATTATTTGTAAGGCCATGAGCCCACGTTCAGTATTTAGTGAGTTTTTACCTCAGTATCTGTAAGCCAAAACCAGGAATGTGTAATAAATACAGACGTGGTGCCTGTGTTTCTATTATACTTTTCCTCTGATTGTTGCCTTCCTGGCTTTGGCTACAAATAATGAGATAAAAACTCACCAAATACTGAACGTGTGCTCGTGGCCTCACAAATAATGAGGTAAAAATCTCACCAAATACTTATGTGTTCAAAAGGATCTAGACACACTCGAACAATGGGTTGAGACAAACAGAATGGTGTTTAACAGGGACAAATGCAAACTCCTACATCTGGGTAAAAGAAATATAAAAAGCACATATAGTATGGGAGGAATAGAACCAAGTTATAGCACTGGAGAAAAGGACTTGGGCAAAATAGTGGATCCCAGATTCAACATGAGCCAACAATGCGGAGCTGCAGCTAAAAAGGCCAACAAAATTCTGGGATGTATCAAGACAAGCATTGAATCTAGATCAAGAGAGGTAATTATTCCCCTATGCTCTACCCTGGTCAGACCCCACCTGCAATACTGTGTACAGTTCTGGGCGCCCCAATTCAAGAAACACATCGATATATTGGAGCAAGTCCAGAGAAGAGCAACCAAGATGGTAGAAAGTCTACAAACCATGTCATATGAAGACTGGCTGAAAGAACTAGGAATATTTAGTTTGCAAAAGAGAAGGCTGAGAGGAGACTTAAAGAAGTTGTCCAGTTACCAAAACTAATTTTTTTTTTCTCCTCATAAATCTTGCTAATATGTGCCTCTCCACACATCTATTATGTTATTTTAGCAATATTACCTTTTATCGTGCTCTAGCAGCACATCCTCATTTCTGGCTCCAGATCTGATGGAGTTAATCGCTCTCCAGACTTCCTGGGTTCAGTTACTACAACTCCCATTATCCTTTGCAGTAACTAGCAATCTATCTCACACCCATTCCGATCTCCACCAAAACTGTTCCCTCCCCTCCTTCCTGTATGCACTGCCCAATCATGGTAATAGAGCTTTTATCATTTGGTCTTTCTGATCTATTTCATAGTATATATTTCAGTATATATTTATAAGCTATATAGAGTTATCTAACTCTACACATGTGTTTCTCTATGGCTATGTATGCTTGTGTATATGTGTGTGTTTATATATAATCTATATACACACACAAATATATAGACAGTACACGTGTGTACATCTATATCTTTCTACATATACTTGTATGCGTGTTTATAATATAAATAATATATATATATATTATAATATAATATATAATATACAGTCATATGAAAAAGTTTGGGTACCCCTGCTAATGTTAACCTTTTTTCTTTATAACAATTTGGGTTTTTGCAACAGCTATTTAAGTTTCATATATCTAATAACTGATGGACTCAGTAATATTTCTGGATTGAAATGAGGTTTATTGTACTAACAGAAAATGTGTAATCTGCATTTAAACAAAATTTGCCAGGTGCAAAAGTATGGGCACCCTTATCAATTTCTTGATTTGAATACTCCTAACTACTTTTTACTGACTTACTGAAGCACTAAATTGGTTTTGTAACCTCATTGAGCTTTGAACTTTATAGGCAGGTGTATCCAATCATGAGAAAAGGTATTTAAGGTGGCCACTTGCAAGTTGTTCTCCTATGTGAATCTCCTATGAAGAGTGGCATCATGGGCTCCTCAAAACAACTCTCAAATAATCTGAAAACAAAGATTATTCAACATAGTTGTTCAGGGGAAGGATACAAAAAGTTGTCTCAGAGATTTAAACTGTCAGTTTCCACTGTGAGGAACATAGTAAGGAAATGGAAGAACACAGGTACAGTTCTTGTTAAGCCCAGAAGTGGCAGGCCAAGAAAAATATCAGAAAGTCAGAGAAGAAGAATCATGAGAACAGTCAAGGACAATCCACAGACCACCTCCAAAGACCTGCAGCATCATCTTGCTGCAGATGGTGTCAATGTGCATCAGTCAACAATACAGCGCACTTTGCACAAGGAGAAGCTGTATGGGAATGTGATGCGAACGAAGCCGTTTCTGCAAGCACGCCACAAACAGAATCGCCTGAGGTATGCAAAAGCACATTTGGACAAGCCAGTTACATTTTGGAAGAAGGTCCTGTGGACTGATGAAACAAAGATTGAATTGTTTGGTCATACAAAAAGGCATTATGCATGGAGGCAAAAAAAACACGGCATTCCAAGTAAAGCACTTGCTACCCACAGTAAAATTTGGTGGAGGTTCCATCATGCTTTGGGGCTGTGTGGCCAATGCCAGCACCGGGAATCTTGTTAAAGTTGAGGGTCGCATGGATTCAACTCAGTATCAGCAGATTCTTGACAATAATGTGCAAGAATCAGTGACGAAGTTGAATTTACGCAGGGGATGGATATTTCAGCAAGTCAATGATCCAAAATACCGCTCCAAATCTACTCAGGCATTCATTCAGAGGAACAGTTACAATGTTCTGGAATGGCCATCCCAGTCCCCAGACCTGAATATCATTGAACATCTGTGGGATGATTTGAAGTGTGCTGTCCATGCTCGGCGACCATCAAACTTAACTGAACTGGAATTGTTTTGTAAACAGGAATGGTCAAATATCCTTCATCCAGGATCCAGGAACTCATTAAACGCTACAGGAAGCGACTAGAGGCTGTTATTTTTGCAAAAGGAGGATCTACAAAATATTAATGTCCCTTTTATGTGTTGCCCATACTTTTGCACCTGTCAAATTTTGTTTAAATGCAGATTGCACATTTTCTGTTAGTACAATAAACCTGATTTCAATCCAGAAATATTACTCAGTCCATCAGTTATTAGATATATGAAACTGAAATAGCTGTTGCAAAAACCCAAATTATTATAAAGAAAAAAGTTTAACATTACTAGGGGTGCCCAAACTTTTTCATATGACTGTATATTATTAGGTCACTAACTTGCTCCACTCTGGGACTTCTGCTGCATAGGACCAACTTTCTCCATTCTCACCTGCACAACAAGTCCCAGAGTGGAGACAGTTAGTGACATGTAGCATCCGGTCACCTGCACAAGTTCCAGAGTGGAGCACGATAGTGACATATAGCACACTATGTGTCAGAGCAGAGCATGTTGCCAACGGTCTCCACTCTGGGACTTGTTGTGCAGTTGACAGAGTGGAGCAAATTGGTCCCATGCAGCGTCCGGTCACCTGTGCTGCTGGTAGGAGCACATGATCACACTGCCGACACCGCAGGCTCTCCTGACAGCTGAGTAATGCACAGCGGGCGGATAGTGTGATCACATACTTGCTTGACAGGGGGGGATTTCAGCTGAAGAAACCCCCCCTGTACTCTACACTGCCGCCCCGTACCTCCCACATCTGATGGATGCTAAGCGGCGCGCTCTTCACCCCTCCACAGTGGAGCCCTCCGGATCCTCCCCTCGATGCAGGGCTGTGACGTGCGGTAGTCACCACCCACAGCCCTGTCAATCAATGTGAGTGGCGCCAGCATCCTCTGACGTAACCGTCAAGTTTGAAAGCCCGGAACTTGATGGGACGTAAGGGGATATGTGGTCGCAGCACCAGGGGGGTCATGTGACAGGAACTGAGAATGCAGGATAGCGCCGCTCAGTGCCAGAAGTGCAAATAGAGGCTAATGAAGAAAACACCTAAAATAGTAAGTTACACTCATATAGAAAATAAAAAAAATGGGTGAACCACCCCTTTAATAGCAGTCTACAAATATCTGAAAGGAAGTCACAGTGCAGAGGGAACTACCCTATTCTCATTAGCACAAGGAAGTACAAGAAGCAATGGGATGAAACCTAAAGGAAGGAGATTCAAACTAGACATTAGGAAAAACTTTCTGACAGTGAGGGCAGTCAGAGAATGGAACAGGCTGCCACGGGAGGTGGTGAGGGCAGTCAGAGAGGGGAACAGGCTACCACGGGAGGTGGTGAGGGCAGTCAGAGAGGGGAACAGGCTACAGTGGGAGGTAGTGAGAGGAAATTTTCAAGCGGAAGGTGGATAAACATATAACTGGGATGATTTAGGAAAACCTGCACTCAGAGGGGGTTGGACCCAATGGCCCTTGAGGCCCCTTCCAACTCTACAACTCTATGAAGATATTCTACGTGGCCATATGCAGGAAAAAAGATAATTTCACCAGACAAACAACCACTTTCCTTGCTCATTCATTGATTGGCAGCTCATTTACTCTGCAATATAATCATAAAATGAGCATTCCTCGTCCATCATTCATGATTATCTTTCCATTTTGCACCTTTAGAAGATGTGTAGTTTGTACAAGATAAAGAAATTAGACTACAAAACATAAATCACAAAATGAGGAGTGCACCAGAATAAATGTAGTCACTTAGGCTCACACTTAAGTTCATACTTCCATATGGGAATTGCTTTTGTTCCATTTTGAGGAACAGACAAATGACAGATAAAGTCAAAAAGTGATCTTTTGCATAATTGAGGGAAACAGAAGAAGAGACCTTATTTATTATTATGGTGTTGGTTTTAGAACAGGAGAAAAAAAAGTTATGTGCCATGAGTTTTTTGTTCCGTTCTAAAAACTAACACATAATTGAATCCTAAAGCACCCCATTATGATGAATGGGATCCCTCTGGTTCCGTATGCATCAGTTACTGTATATAATGGATTCATTCTGTTTGTCTGTTCCTCAAAACAGAACGTCCAAACAGAAGTGTGAATGTACTTTAAAAGGGAAGAATATCTAAAGAAAAAAAGAAAAATGACCATGTTATGAAGGCGCTAAAGGTGTTTCTTTAATAAAAATGCAGGTGCAAAATATAATCACAGAACTGAGGTATTCTGCAAGCAGCTTTGTGGCGCCCCTGAGGCTTCCGTCGCCACAGGTCATTGCACCCCATCCAGCGGTGTGATGCCCCATTCTGGGAGAGGAAGAGAGTGAACTCCGGTCCCCTGGTAAATCCACACTACACCCATTGCTAGGAACACACTGGGACCAGGGAAAGTGGCAGACAACCCTCCCATGCTGCAAGTTGGGAGGGGTTGTAAGACCCATCCCTGCTCCTATAGGGTAGAACAGAGCAACTGGGGAGGTGGGAGGAGCCATCAGAGAGCAGACACAGAGAGGAAGGTCAAGTTTAGTCAGTTTACCTCAGGGAGTGAGAGAGTGAGGAGCAAACCAAAGCAAAACCCAAAAGACCACAGCAACAGCCCTCTGCAAACCAGCAGCCCTTTGCAGCAACGCCGCGCTGAGCATACAAGAAGCCCCATTCCTGCCCAGGATGCAACGCCTCGCAGTAGGTCAGGGACCAGCACACAGGAGACGCAGACCCAGATCTCCATGGCCTACCTGCTACCCAGGGCCCTGCCAAAGCAGGATCCGGCCCATTGAAGTGAAACAAAGAAAAGAAGAAGCTGAACTGTAAATAGCCCCTGTCTGCCCCTCGTACTTTGTGAAGATGTCCCTTTTTTTGCTGCCCTAATGTTCTTTTTGAAGATGACACCCTTTCCTGCCTTACTGCCCCTTGTACTTTTCGAAGACGTCACCCCCTCTGTGCATGTGTACCGGGCCACTAGACTGGAATGTGGTCCCTGGTAAATGTGATGTGTGAAGTGTCCTGTGTAACCAGGCCACTGGACTTAGTGGCTGGTTTTGTTTTGCCCTTTGTTATTTGAAAAGCTGAACTAACTGCCGGGCTACTGGACTTGTAGTAGCCAAAAATGTAATTAGTTGCACCCGTTGTGCCCCCTACCAGAATTATGGGGGATGTGCCCGAACCGTGCAATGGACTGGAAGTGCACACTTAAGGCCCCGTCACACACAGAGATAAATCTTTGGCAGATCTGTGGTTGCAGTGAAATTATGGACATATTGTTCCATTTGTACACAGCCACAAACCTGGCACTGATTGTCCACAATTTCACTGCAACCACAAATCTGTCGCAGATTTATCTGTGTGTGTGACAGGGCCTTTAGAGTTTTCTTTATAAGAAGTTCGCAACGTTTACTTATATGTGCCTCCCATAAAGGGAAGAAATGTTTTATTGTTGTTGTTACATGCATGTAAAAATGTTTTTGCAGTTTCTCCACATTTTCTGTTGTTTTTCAGCCCGAGGACGTGCTGGGATTTGCTGTGGGGGAGTGTGGCGCCCCTGAGGCTTCCGTCGCCACAGGTCATTGCACCCCATCCAGCGGTGTGATGCCCCATTCTGGGAGAGGAAGAGAGTTAACTCCGGTCCCCTGGTTAATCCACACTACACCCATTGCTAGGAACACACTGGGACCAGGGAAAGTGGCAGACAACCCTCCCATGCTGCAAGCTGGGAGGGGTCGTAAGACCCATCCCTGCTCCTATAGGGTAGAACAGAGCAACTGGGGAGGTGGGAGGAGCCATCAGAGAGCAGACACAGAGAGGAAGGTCAAGTTTAGTCAGTTTACCTCAGGGAGTGAGAGAGTGAGGAGCCAGCATGTAGTTGAAGAAGGAGTCGAAGAGAGGGAGGGGAAGGAGAAGGAGGCCTGCTGGAGGCAGGCAAGGAGGAGAAGAGAAAGGAAACAGAGCTCAAAGTCAGACAGGAGCTGAAAGAAAGAAAGAGACGCTTTCTGGTGAAGATCCTGGGACTCAGAGGGTCCAGGTGACACCACGCAGAGAACAGAAAGGGTCCCAGGGCCACGCGTAGTCCTAGAGGTACCACGGGTAGTTGTAGAGCTGCGGTGGCCTGCTCCACAAGAACATCGGTGGAGGGATCAAGCTGCAACAGGGGACGGTCCCTAGAAACCGGAGGAGTGCAAAATCATCTCCAAACAGTAAAAACCGAGGCCCAGGGAATGTTGTAAATTCCCCGGGCCACAGCCCACAGCAGTACCTCTAGAAAAGGGATAATCAGCCGACAGGTGACTCCCCAGCCTTGAGGCTGTTGTGGAGGCCAAGCCAGGTTCAACCTACCAAGGCAAGGCTAAGGAAGACAGCTGAAGGCAGAGACACTTAAGAGAAGGGTACCGGCTTTTACTCTCAGAATCACCCAGAAATGGCGGAGATCCCTGACAGTGGTCCCAGCAGTCCAAGGGTCCCTGCAGGACTGTGACAAGAATTGTGAGTAAAGAACTTGAAACTGTACCCTTGAAGTTGCCTCTGTTATTTCATCTGCATAGACACTCACAAGCACCAACTGTGCCCCGGGGCATTGCTCCACCTGTGGGGAGCAGTACCACCATTGCTGCCATATCATCCCCCGGAGGCCTCATACAGCAGCGGCGGCCTATTAGCCGCTTACCATAGGTGGCGTCACGAACACAAACTTTAATTCAAGCCACATATTCTACTGACACCCACCAGGGCCACGGAGCCGGGCCCAGCCACCACTGACTACCACCGGACTAGTCCGGCCCGGCACCGGGTGTCCCATAGCCCTGGGGTGGGCGAGTCAGCTTCACTAAGAGCATTGGGCTGTCAAAGTGGCAGCAAGTCCTCTCTACTGAGCTGCCACTCAGTTCTATTAAAGGGAATCTGTCACCAGGTTTTTCTACCCCATCGGAGAGCAGCATAATGTAGAGACAGAGATCCTGATTCCAGCGATGTGTCACTTACTGAGCTGTTTGCTGTCATTTTGATAAAATCAATTTTTTTCTCTGCGGCATATCTAGCAGTTATACAGTCATATGAAAAAGTTTGGGCACCTCTATTAATGTTAACCTTTTTTCTTTATAACAATTTGGGTTTTTGCAACAGCTATTTCAGTTTCATATATCTAATAACTGATGGACTGAGTAATATTTCTGGATTGAAATGAGGTTTATTGTACTAACAGAAAATGTGCAATCTGCATTTAAACAAAATTTGACCGGTGCAAAAATATGGGCACCCTTATCAATTTCTTGATCTGAACACTCCTAACTACTTTTTACTGACTTACTAAAGCACTAAATTGGTTTTGTAACCTCATTGAGCTTTGAACTTCATAGGCAGGTGTATCCAATCATGAGAAAAAGTATTTAATGTGGCCACTTGCAAGTTGTTCTCCTATTTGAATCTCCTATGAAGAGTGGCATCATGGGCTCCTCAAAACAACTCTCAAATCATGTGAAAACAAAGATTATTCAACATAGTTGTTCAGGGGAAGGATACAAAAAGTTGTCTCAGAGATTTAAACTGTCAGTTTCCACTGTGAGGAACATAGTAAGGAAATGGGAGAACACAGGTACAGTTCTTGTTAAGCCCAGAAGTGGCAGGCCAAGAAAAATATCCGAAAGGCAGAGAAGAAGAATGGTGAGAACAGTCAAGGACAATCCACAGACCAACTCCAAAGACCTGCAGCATCATCTTGCTGCAGATGGTGTCAATGTGAATTGGTCAACAATACAGCGCACTTTGCACAAGGAGAAGCTGTATGGGAGAGTGATGCGAAAAAAGCCGTTTCTGCAAGCACACCACAAACAGAGGCGCCTGAGGTATGCAAAAGCACATTTGGACAAGCCAGTTACATTTTGGAAGAAGGTCCTGTGGACTGATGAAACAAAGATTGAGTTGTTTGGTCATACAAAAAGGCGTTATGCATGGAGGCAAAAAAATACGGCATTCCAAGAAAAGCACTTGCTACCCACAGTAAAATTTGGTGGAAGTTCCATCATGCTTTGGGGCTGTGTGGCCAATGCTGGCACCGGGAATCTTGTTAAAGTTGAGGGTCGCATGGATTCAACTCAGTATCAGCAGATTCTTGACAATAATGTGCAAGAATCAGTGATTAAGTTGAAGTTACGCAGGGGATGGATATTTCAGCAAGACAAAGATCCAAAACACCACTCCAAATCCACTCAGGCATTCATGCAGAGGAACAATTACAATGTTCTGGAATGGCCATCCCAGTCCCCAGACCTGAATATCATTGAACATCTGTGGGATTATTTGAAGCGTGCTGTCCATGCTCGGCGACCATCAAACTTAACTGAACTGGAATTGTTTTGTAAACAGGAATGGTCAAATACACCTTCATCCAGGATCCAGGAACTCATTAAAAGCTACAGGAAGTGACTAGAGGCTGTTATTTTTGCAAAAGGAGGATCTACAAAATATTAATGTCACTTTTATGTTGAGGTGCCCATACTTTTGCACCGGTCAAATTTTGTTAAAATGCGGATTGCACATTTTCTGTTTGTACAATAAACCTCATTTCAATCCAGAAATATTACTCAGTTCATCAGTTATTAGATTTATGAAACTGAAATAGCTGTTGCAAAAACCCAAATTGTTATAAAGAAAAAAGGTTAACATTAATAGGGGCGCCCAAACTTTTTCATATGACTGTACTGTACTGTAGTCTCCTTACTAGGGTGGGGCCACATGTGGACTAATGCAATCATCGCATGACACTCAGCTCACGCTGGGAGCACAGCAGGAGCTGACTGTCATGCAAGTGTCACTGCGCCTGAGGTCCGATCATGCGATTGGACCTCAGCTGCAGTGGGCGGGCCGGCACTGAGGAGGGGCGGGCCGGCGCTGCAGAGGAGAGGGAGGGATTTATCTCCCTCTCTCCTCCGTAGCTGTGTATTGCCATTCTCACTCTGCACTCACAGTACACCGGTGTACTGCGAGTGCAGTGCGATTTTTCTCTCGCCCCATAGACTTGAATGGGTGCGAGAGAAAGAGACTCGCATTACAGTCGCAACATGCTGCGATTGTTTTCTCAGTCTGATTGGGGCCGAGAAAATAATCGCTCATGGGTGCTGGGACATAGGCTAATATTGGTCAGAGTGGAATGCAATATTTTATCGCATTCCACTCGGTCCGATTTGCATGCTGTGTGTCTAAGGCTCTACTGGCCAGCTTTCCCCTTAGACCCTGTCTGAAATAAGAAGCACCACTACAAAGAAGTGCATAAGAAGTAAAGTTAAAACTCAGTTTGTATCATTGTAATGAATGGGTGTATTCAGGCAAAAGCCCCAAATGGAAGCTATTGAAGCATTACTGAGCGCAGTGTGTACCTAGCTTTAGATACTAGATGACCTTCAAGAATTCTGAATCTTCGAAAATGCCCACCACAGTGTCAGACTGCCTATACACAGTTCTCAGAACTCAAGTAAATGTCCCCTAACAACCCCTCCATTGGACTATGGAAAACAGAAGCACTATGGACTGATCCGCCACAGAGCGGGGTGGAGGGATATGTCTGACTTCTTAAGATCGCTTCATCTGAGATTGTGGTAGCCATTTCTGTGGGGTGCACACAGAGAAAAACAACGTATTGATAGCAGCAGGATCACACACAAGGAGACCTCTAGATATTTGGACTTTACAATTGTCATGTGCAGTATGATGACATTTCATTTGAATAACTGAGTAAAAAAAAAACCAAAATTACATAATGTACGGTACTGGAGAGACAATTTGAATATTTCCCAGAGGGGCATTGCAGCTATAAGTCCCCTTACCTGGCAGCCAGACTGGCTTGCAAAGTCTCCTTAAGGAGAATAGTGTTCCCCCGTGGAATTTTAGGGGCATTGCAGCTATAAGTCCCCTTACCTGGCAGCCAGACTGGCTTGCAAAGTCTCCTTAAGGAGAATAGTGTTCCCCCGTGGTCCCCACATAGCTTTCTCATGAGCCAGATCAGACACCCCCATACTTTGCACTGACGAGGGGCAAGCACCCCGAAACACCGTGTCTGCAAATTGGGATTCTGATCTGGCTTATATATCCTGAGTCATATTGCAAAGGATTGTCAAAAATCCACTTGTGACTTTTAGGATCGCTACTTCCAATAGGTGGCGCTGTGCTAGAGTTTGTCTCCTTTACTGGAGAGACAATTTGAATATTTCCCAGAGGGGCATTGCAGCTATAAGTCCCCTTACCTGGCAGCCAGACTGGCTTGCAAAGTCTCCTTAAGGAGAATAGTGTTCCCCCGTGGAATTTTAGGGGCATTGCAGCTATAAGTCCCCTTACCTGGCAGCCAGACTGGCTTGCAAAGTCTCCTTAAGGAGAATAGTGTTCCCCCGTGGTCCCCACATAGCCTTCTCATGAGCCAGATCAGACACCCCCATACTTTGCACTGACGAGGGGCAAGCACCCCGAAACACCGTGTCTGCAAATTGGGATTCTGATCTGGCTTATATATCCTGAGTCATATTGCAAAGGATTGTCAAAAATCCACTTGTGACTTTTAGGATCGCTACTTCCAATAGGTGGCGCTGTGCTAGAGTTTGTCTCCTTTACTGGAGAGACAATTTGAATATTTCCCAGAGGGGCATTGCAGCTATAAGTCCCCTTACCTGGCAGCCAGACTGGCTTGCAAAGTCTCCTTAAGGAGAATAGTGTTCCCCCGTGGAATTTTAGGGGCATTGCAGCTATAAGTCCCCTTACCTGGCAGCCAGACTGGCTTGCAAAGTCTCCTTAAGGAGAATAGTGTTCCCCCGTGGTCCCCACATAGCTTTCTCATGAGCCAGATCAGACACCCCCATACTTTGCACTGACGAGGGGCAAGCACCCCGAAACACCGTGTCTGCAAATTGGGATTCTGATCTGGCTTATATATCCTGAGTCATATTGCAAAGGATTGTCAAAAATCCACTTGTGACTTTTAGGATCGCTACTTCCAATAGGTGGCGCTGTGCTAGAGTTTGTCTCCTTTACTGGAGAGACAATTTGAATATTTCCCAGAGGGGCATTGCAGCTATAAGTCCCCTTACCTGGCAGCCAGACTGGCTTGCAAAGTCTCCTTAAGGAGAATAGTGTTCCCCCGTGGAATTTTAGGGGCATTGCAGCTATAAGTCCCCTTACCTGGCAGCCAGACTGGCTTGCAAAGTCTCCTTAAGGAGAATAGTGTTCCCCCGTGGTCCCCACATAGCTTTCTCATGAGCCAGATCAGACACCCCCATACTTTGCACTGACGAGGGGCAAGCACCCCGAAACACCGTGTCTGCAAATTGGGATTCTGATCTGGCTTATATATCCTGAGTCATATTGCAAAGGATTGTCAAAAATCCACTTGTGACTTTTAGGATCGCTACTTCCAATAGGTGGCGCTGTGCTAGAGTTTGTCTCCTTTACTGGAGAGACAATTTGAATAATGTACGGTATTTATTGACATAAACATCTTTGTTGGAAATGCCTTGATGACTGCCGATGCAATATTGCTCTGCTCGGAATGATAGAATTAACAAGGAAGATAATGTATTTCATTTACTGCACTTTCAAAATAACCTAAACATCAAAGAAGCCATAATCGACTCCTTAGCAGCATCCACAATTGCTGCTTTTGTGTGATTTTCATGGTCACATATAGAGTTAGGCTAAATGAATGGTTGACCTAGATTCACAGAAAGATTAAATATGTTCAGGCCAAAGGTTAATGAAGTGCACGGTCAGTTCATACAGCAATATGATATTTTATTGTTTGGGGGGGTTGTCCTGTGATATTAGCAAACTTAATATAGCAAATCTTAATGTAATTGTGCAATATATATTTCATACATATAATTTTTAAAAAAAACCCATTTAATTAATTTTCAGGCCAATATGTGTTACGGGGGGACCGGCAGATTAGGACCAGGGGGTATATATCCCAATCGCCAGTCGGGGCCCACCATGCTCCAGATGGCAATGGAGCTGCTGGCACCCTGTGGGTTAGGCAGAGACTATAGAGCTGATGACTCCGAGATAACCCAGGAGACCTGGAAACCGGTCACGTGTGTAGGGAACACGTCAAGCCGGATGGTAACCAGTTAGCATTGACCGAGAAGACAACTGCAACAGCGCCCTGTCGGCCACGTGTGTAAGACACGTCAGGCCGAGCGGTCCTTCGATTAGCGTTTCTGGTCACCACTCGACTGGCCACGTGTGTGAAGGACACGTCAGACCACGTAGTCACACCAGTATCAATTGACTGGGAAGCCGAGGAGAGAAATAGGGTTCACACACCCAATCCAGAAACACCCTGTTAACTCCACAGGGATTCTGAAATATGCTGTCCGTGCACGTAGAGGGCACAACCGGACAGGTGACGCAGCAGGTATGCTGTCCGTGTGCGTAGAGAACACAACCAGACAAGTAACGCAACAGGTATGCTGTCCGTGTGTGTAGGAGGCACAAAATGACAGGTGACACAGCAGCCGCAGTCCAGTTAACGCCACTGGACTGCTATAGCACAACTGGAATGGCAGCAAGGAAGCACGGCGCCTGACCTTGATGTGCCGAGCCACGAATCTTGGCGTGACAGGCACCGTTCGCCTAGCCCTACCTACTGCTTCCAACAAAGCTTATGCCACCATGAACTCTAAATGAAGACTGCGCACTTCCATGTTGTCTCCAGCCCCTTTTATAACCTGGGTCCACCCCAAACCTAGGGTGGAACCACCAAGGTCCAACAGCAGAGTACCATGTCAGCAGCGACGTCACCAGCGGCCTATCCGGCACAGCCACGTCATTGATGACCTCATGGCAGCCACGCCCCAAACACTTCACCAGTCATCGTCTGATGACCAATGGTGAGGTGCCAGATCATAGGGGCGGGCCTCTGCAAGCCAGTTTGGAGTGGCCTTGTCATCAGGACACCTAACACCCTCTGCCCTATCAGGGCCTGCCACCTCATGGATATGCTCAGTGAGGTCCTTACCGGACCTCGCCTCTGATGCACTAAGTGCCTGAGCATGCTCAGTAGCCTGAACAACAGACTCAGAAATCAGACTATCTGCCTGAGCATGCTCAGTAGGAACATCCCAGAACTTAGATACCGCACGAAGTCCAAGTACCTGTCCAAAGAGGCTGTTAGGATTAATTGTGGGAGCATGCTCAGAAGCCTGAACTGAGGACTTAGGCGGGCTTTGCACACTACGACATCGCAGGTGCGATGTCGGTGGGGTCAAATTGAAAATGACGCACTTCTGGCATCGCATGCGACCTCATAGTGTGTAAAGGCTCGATGATACGATTAACGAGTGCAAAAGCGTCGTAATCGTATCATCGGTGCAGCGTCGGCATAATCCATGATTACGCTGACGCGACAGTCCGATGTTGTTCCTCGCTCCTGCGGCAGCACACATCGCTGTGTGTGAAGCCGCAGGAGCGAGGAACATCTCCTACCGGCATCACTGCGGCTTCCGTAGGATATGCGGAAGGAAGGAGGTGGGCGGGATGTTTACATCCCGCTCATCTCCGCCCCTCCGCTCCTATTGGCCGCCTGCCATGTGACGTCGCAGTGACGCCGCACGACCCGCCCCCTTAATAAGGAGGCGGGTCGCTGGCCAGAGCGACGGTCGCATGACAGATGAGTCCATGTGAAGCTGCCGTAGCGATAATGTTCGCTACGGCAGCTATCACAAGGATATCGCAGTTGCGACGGGGGCGGGCACTATCGCGCTCGGCATCGCAGCATCGGCCTGCGATGTCGCAGCATGCAAAGTGCCCCTTAGTCTCAGAAATGACACAATCAGGCTGAGCATGCTCACTAGGCAAAACACCAGACTTAGGGCGGCTTTGCACACTACAACATCGCAGGTGCGATGTCGGTGGGGTCAAATTGAAAGTGAAGCACATCCGGCATCGCATGCGATATCGTAGTGTGTAAAGCCTTGATGATACGATTAACGAGCGCAAAATCGTCATAATCGTATCATCGTTGCAGCGTCGGCGTAATCCATAATTATGCTGACGCGACGGTCCGATGTTGTTCCTCGTTCCTGCGGCAGCACACATCGCTGTGTGTGAAGCCGCAGGAGCGAGGAACATCTCCTACCGGCGTCAACGCGGCTTCCGTAGGATATGCGGAAGGAAGGAGGTGGGCAGGATGTTTACATCCTGCTCATCTCCGCCCCTCCGCCGCTATTGGCCGCCTGCCATGTGACGTCAGTATGACGCCGCACGACCCACCCTCTTAGGAAGGAGGCGGGTCGCCGGCCAGAGCAACGGTCGCAGGGCGGGTGAGTGCGTCTGAAGCTGGCGTAGCGATAATTTTCGCTACGCCAGCTATCACACGATATCGTACCTGCGACAGGGGTGGGCACTATCGCATGCGACATTGCAGCATCGGCCTGCGATGTCGCAACGTGCAAAGCCCGCCTTAGACTCTGGCTGGGATAAATCGGTGCACGCATGCGCACTAGCCGCCTCTCCACACTTAGACGTGGTGGAAGGAGCAGCCAACTGGACGACCCGAGGCACGGCCAAGAACGGCAGCCGGCGCCTGGGCGCAACAGGAACCGCAGCAGGCTGCTTGCGGCTATGACGGCACCGGTTCGTAACAATATGTTTCCTCTTCTGCGTGTTGTAGTGAAGAAAAAAACATTTTTTTCGTTGATGTATGTGCTATATTGTGGTATAATTTGTCCACACTGATGTCAATAGGGGGAAAACACATCAAAATCAAATAGCAAAAATTGATTTTGAGTTTGAAAAATTCATATTACTCAATAAGATGTAACATCTGGACATTGTGTTTTCACTCTGCTAAAAAATTCCATAAATCACCCAACATAATGTGAAGATAAATTCAGCCAAATATTGGATTGTGTTTTATTTCCGGCACTAAATTCTAATTAGGATCCTAGTGAATTTACTCCGGCTCTTCCACTTTCTTCAGACAGTTTTCAGGTTTGCAAAAAAAGAATGCCATGACATTTTTTTATTATTTCAGAACCAATCTTAATAGAAGAAATGTACATGGAACTAAGGTCAAATCTCTCTGTTCACTATTTTGCCAAAGAATGAATATGCCGAGTCTCTTATATATTCTCTCTTTACTTTGCCCACGTTATGAAAGTCAGTAAGCCATACTTATTGCACATCCCCTAGAAAATGTGTATTAGCTCTGTTTTTTTGTGTTACTATGACAACTAAATCCAAATTCTAAAAGAGGATCAGAAAGTTGAAGAGTTGGTCATCACTTTGATATTGCTTACTTTTCTAAAAGGTCATTGTAAATTCCATAGGGCAATATTGTCTTCTTGAATAATACATTGCAACAGAGGGGGACTGTAACCGGACGTAGGAGGGAATTAGATGGCCTTTAACAAAATACAATAAGATTGGCAAATAGGAATAATAACAAGGCAAGACACCACCATGCTATGATATGAAAAACAAGCCGTGTTCTGATCATAGGACAAAACTGAACAACTGGACATTCGGAGAGTTAAAGAGCAGCTTTCACCAAATTTTCATGCTGAACTTGATACATAATGTAATAATGACTACAGAGCAGAATACATTTTTATTTCTTTTATCTCTGTGTTGCAAAGATATTAGCAAACAAAGTATTTGACACCTAAATAGTTATTTTTTTTTTAAATTTAAACAGGCAGAGAGATTTCACTGTGTGCATGTACTTCTTCCCCCTATATGATGCTGATCAGTCATACACAGTCAGCACACCCCCATAATAACATTGACAAACAGTCTGCTCTCCTCACCAGAGTGATAAAATGTGCTGCAGCACAGCAGACCTCAGTGTCATTAACTGTCAGCTTTTAGTTCTCATTTCAGTAGGCAGTGTGGGGGAGGTGCAGTACTGCAGAGGTTAAAGGGGTGGTTCGAGGGTCGGACTGGGGTGTCTGGGGCCTACCAGGGGAAATAACTCTAGGGGCCCACCACCCTACAGCTACATGCAAATATCTATTAGTTATAGTGGAGCGCTGACTGTAAAGCACAGGCGGCTCCTGCACATCTCCTGTGCACACACAATAACTGATGTATAATTACAGTAGTTTGCAGTAATGCGATCTTTGGTGACAAGTTATCACCGATCCACAGGTTTGGTAGGTGATAACTTATTGATCGGTTGGACCAGACCAGTGGAAACCGCACCAATCAAAGAATGAGGAATTTTTATCCCTGACAGGGCACTTATATGCCCATTATACAATGCAGCGGCAGGTGGGATGTGTGACCAAAGCTCCATTCATCCTCTGTGGGGTGGGGTGTGTGACCGCAGCTCCATTCATCCTCTGTGGGGTGGGATGTGTGACCGCAGCTCCATTCATCCTCTGTGGGGTGGGATGTGTGACCGCAGCTCTATTCATCCTCTGTGGCGTGGAATGTGTGATCGCAGCTCCATTCATCCTCTGTGGGGTGGGATGTGTGACCGCAGCTCCATTCATCCTCTGTGGGGTGGGATGTGTGACCGCAGCTCCATTCATCCGCTGTGGGGTGGGATGTGTGACCGCAGCTTTATCCATCCTCTGTGGAGCAGTCAGATAATAACAAGCACAGCGCTCACAGCCACTGAGGGAATGAATGGATCAGGGGTCGAGTCGGACATGAGCCCCAGTGTAATGGGGTATAGAAGCTGCACATTTTGCAGATCAGTGCAGGTCCCAGCAATCAGACCGCAACAGATGAATAAGTTATCACATACTTAGGCCACGTTCACACTTTCAGTATTTGGTCAGTATCTTACATCAGTATTTGTAGCCAAAATCAGGAGTGGGTGAAAAATGCAGAAGCGGTGCCCGTCTTTCTATTATACTTTTCCTCTCATTTTACTGATTTTACAATTCCTTGTTTTGGCTTCAAATATTGAGGTAAAAAACTCACCAAATACTGTGTGCACGTGGCCTTAGTAAAGGTGATTACTTGTTTTCCCTGGAGAACCTCTGTAAGTACATATTTGTTGCAGTGTAATAATCACAGGACAGCGAGGGGTTAAACATTCAAATATTTAAACTATTGGAAATAAAAACTCTTCCCCAGATTAATAGAGGGAAAAAGTGACCTCCAGACAGAACGCAATCCACTATACCAAGACCACCACATAGAAGTGGGAAATACCGCCACACCGTGACCAAACATATTACCACCACATAGTGACCGAATACAATCACATACAAGAGAGTAATATCGCCACTCCATGACCAGATAACATATTACCAATACATAGTGATCAAACACAACCACAACAGAGTAATACCGCCACACCATAATTAGACCACATAGTAACCAAATATTACCACATACAAGGGAGAAATACAACGACACTATGACCAGACTACCAAATAATACTACATACAAGAGACAAATACCACCAAACGATGAAAAGACCACATATTACTACTACACAATGACGAATATTACATTAAATGATCATGAATAAAAACCACAACACTAATAACATTAATATTACCATCAGTGCCATTATACACAGGAGCTCTGTATATAGTGTCAGTGTACAGGTAATACAGTGATCACAGATGACTTTATAAACAGGAGATTTGTATATAGGTAACGGGCCCCCCCATCCCTGTGCCGTGTAGCAATGGTCCCCCCATCCATGTGCAGTGTAGAAATGGTCACCCCCATCCTTGTGCAGCGTAGCAATGGCCCCCCCATCCTTGTGCAGTGTATGAATGGGCCCCTCATCCTTGTGAAATGTATGAATGGGACCCCCATCCTTTAGTAAAATCCTCATTCCTGTCCCCTTCCTGACCCCTATTATGCTGTTGTTCACACACACACGTTAGGCTAAGTTCACACACTGCGTTTTTTTGACGCTGCGTTTTTGTGCATTTTTTTGCGGCAAAAAACGCAAAAAAAAAAAGCTGCAAAGAACGCATGCACTTTTGCTCATTGCGTTTTTTTTATCAGTGAACAATGCCATTAAAGATTGTTGGAAAAAAAAAAAAAGAAAAAAGATCTGATGTCATTTCCTTTTTCAATATGTTCATCATTCTCCACTAGTGTATGCAGGAGAACAGACAGCTGCAAAACTACAAGGCTCAGCATGCTTCATTCACTAGTGTATGCAGGAGAGCAGACAGCAGCTGCAGAACTACAAGTCTCAGCATGCTGCATCCAGGACTGTATGCAGGAGTTTCCCCCCCCCCCCAAAAAAATGACGTGGGCTTCGCCATATTTTTGTATGCTAGCCAGGTACAGCAGGCAGCTACGGGCTGCCCCCAACCTCCAGTTGCCTATTTGTACCCGGCTGGGAACCAAAAATTTAGGGAAGCTCTTTTTTTTTTTTTTATTTCATGAATTTCATGAAATAATTTTAAAAAAAAATGACGTGGGCTTTGCCCAATTTTTGAGTCTAGCCAGGTACAACTAGGTAGCTGGGGATTGGAATCCTCAGTGCAGAGTGCCCAAGCTTTCTGGGCAGCCCCGCTGCGAATTGCAGTCTGCAGCCGCCCCAGAAAATGGCGCTTTCATAGAAGCGCCATCTTCTGGCGCTGTATCCAGCTCTTCAGCTACCCTGGTGACGGGTGGCTCGCTGGGTAATAATAGGGTTAGGGCTAGCTGTATATTATCAGCTGGCCCTAAGCCTGAAATTCATGGTGTAACACCAATATTAGACATGGCCACCATGAATTTCTAGTAAAGATAAAAAAAAAAACACACAGAAAAATATTTTTATTAGAAATAAAATACAACACAATTAGTGACGCCATCTTTATTGAAATAAAGAACCCCCCTCCGCAGTAATCCTGGGTCAAGGGTCCCGCGCCGTCCAATCCAGATCCAATATCATCTGATCGGTTTGCTGGAAGACAAAGCGATCAGATGCTGTGTCAGGTTCAAGAGGCTGAAGCACATCACACAGCAGCTGATTGTATAAAATCCGGTTATACAATCAGTTGATGCATCAGTGCAAAAAAAAAAAAAAAAAAGAAAAAAACCTACACACGTCCGATCGCTGCAGGAGCTGCCGGTAATCATCTGAAGTCTCCTGACGGCATCAGCTGATCGTTTAAGCCGGCCAGCGTCACCGCGAGACTTACGATCAGCTGATGCGTCAGGAGACTTCATCAGCTGATTATCGCAGCTCCTGCAGGCATCGGACTTGCCCGGGAGCACACAGCCGGAGCTGTGTCCTGCGGTCTGGGAAGCAGCTGGAGGCAGCGCGGGAACGAGGAGAATAGGTGAGAAGATATACATTTTTTTTTCTTCGGCTTCTGAGCGCTTACCTGCGGCCCTGCGCGTCCTCTCCTCTGCTGTTCCGGCGGCAGTGTGATGGCGGCCGCTGTGTCGGTGCGGGGCTGAGCAGCTCCTCCGCCTCAGTCCTGTCACCGGCCGCACTGTTCACATGTACGTGCGTCTGAAAGATGCGCGTACATTTGAATAGCAGCGTGGTCTCCAGGACAGGTCTGGGACTTCCGCAGTGCAAGACATACAGTGATATCACATGACTGTGATGTCACCGCAGGTCCTTTTGCAGCCGCACAAACTGCAGCGATAACACGGAACTTGTGCTATCGCTGCAGTTTGTGATGGAAAGGCTGGGGGCCCTCAGAGCGTGGGAGTGGGGGCCCATCAGAGCATGGGGGCCCTGCCCACTCTGCCTGCACATAACGCCGGCCCCGAAAAACCGGCGGCACCACGGCGCTATACACTGCCCCGCACTATGTAAAGCACAGGGGCCCACTGAGGGTCCGGGGCCTACCGGGGGATTCCCCGGTACCCCGGCGGGCCAGACCAAGCCTGGGTGGTTCACCCATATTGATTATTGGCTACATTAATATTATGTTGAGAAAGAATAATTCTCTCAAATACCTTGTGTTTCCAATAGTGCCTGTGAGCAGTGCTATTGCGGACCGCCCCTCCCCATCGCCTGACTCCTGGGCTCCGTGACCTCAGGGATCCGGTGATGTCACGTCAACTTCCTGCTCACCTTACATCACCGCGGCCAGCCCTAGTCTCCATAAGTGACTGGGTTGCGGGCGGACTTTCACCACTTTTCACAGCCCCGCATCACAGCGCAGCACCTCCCTGCTCACTCCTCCTGCGCTGCTGAGCGTGCAAGTTGACATGACATCACCGGATCCCTGAGGTCATGGAGCCCAGGGTTCAGGCGATAGGGAAGAGCAAACTGCAATAGCGCAGCTCACAGGCACTATTGGCAACATACAAGGTATTTGAGAGAAACCTTGTTTCTCAACATATCAACATGCTTGAGTGAACCACTTCTTTAAGTCCTATTATAACCTCTTCTAGTAGCTGATCTCTCATAGTGCTGCCAGCTCTGCCAAGCCAATGTACCTACCCCACATTGACTTCTGGAGATGATAGCTATTATTCACACTCAGATCTGCTATGCCTCTCAGCCCATGTACTCTGCAGTGAGGAGAGGAGACTGTCATCATTTCTTACACAGCGCCTCCTCTAAGCTATTGTGTGGATGTAGCACCCAGGGATATGGGGTACTCAGTTCCGGGTAGAGTCTCTATTGGGGATGTCACGGTGGTGGCCGTTACTCGGTTTTGTGCCCTGGGCCCTTTTTGTAATGGGGTTATTTACAGGGGAAATTATGATAATGTTCAGTTGTGACGCCACTTGCGGTGTTGCGGCTAAGTGTAGGGAGCCACCGGTGCAGAATGTCTTTACTGGGACTGATAATATTGGCTGCTAGTATGGTAATCTCTCCGCAGGTAGGGTTTTGCCCCAGAGGGTGTATGGTGCAGTGAGCATTGGAAGAAGGTAGTCCACACAAGTATTCAGTGCAACTGGTTTACTCACTTTCTGGTTGCCCGAGGCCAACTGGTTTCGCCTCCAGATCCCCTTCATCCCAGTTCCAGTCTGGTTCTCTGGTACCTTATTCCCCTGTACCTGTCTCTGGTAAGTGAGTCCCCACGGTATAGAACACTGGGGGTCCCCGTTCCGTGGTTTGTCCACTTCTGTCCTCCTGACGGTAGCGTGAACCCTGTGAGGTTGGAGTCTCTGGTTCTGTCCCCAGTTTTTGGAGGTTTTTATTCCTCTTTTTGGTGTTTTTTTATGTTTGCACATATGATATATTAGTGTAGGGACCCACAAACATGAGGATCCGTGACGCGGATTGTGGGCTTACCGTACTATGGCCATATTACCTACCAATACCTCATATATTTATATATTCTTTTGCACAGAATATTTTATACAAGATGCAGCCAGGCCTCTTAATGTGAGGCCTTGCATATTATACTCACTGTCCCTGCATGGTACACATATTTAGTACTGGCGTAGCCCGCTTGCATCGATTGTGATGGGCGTGACCAATAGGCTGCATACCAGATACTGTGTGCCTGCATGTGTGAACAGTGACCTATGCAAGCCACAAGTGTGCAATTTTACTACCATCTCCCTTTGCACCTGTGATGTCTCCATTTAATGGAGGTCTTGCTGCATCCTGGCAGTGCATTAGTCTTTTTGGCCTGGGCAGTTTACATCTTCTGCCATTAGTCTGTGAGTTTTTGTTTAACTTTTGGAGGTTTTTATTCCTCTTTTTGGTGTTTTTTATGTTTGTACATATGATATATTAGTGTAGGGACCCACAAACATGAGGATCCGTGACGCGGATTGTGGGCTTACCGTACTATGGCCATATTACCTACCAATACCTCATATATTTATATATTCTTTTGCACAGAATATTTTATACAGGATGCAGCCAGGCCTCTTAATGTGAGGCCTTGCATATTATACTCACTGTCCCTGCATGGCACACATATTTAGTACTGGCGTAGCCCGCTTGCATCGATTGTGATGGGCGTGACCAATAGGCTGCATACCAGATACTGTGTGCCTGCATGTGTGAACAGTGACCTATGCAAGCCACAAGTGTGCAATTTTACTACCATCTCCCTTTGCACCTGTGATGTCTCCATTTAATGGAGGTCTTGCTGCATCCTGGCAGTGCATTAGTCTTTTTGGCCTGGGCAGTTTACATCTTCTGCCATTAGTCTGTGAGTTTTTGTTTAACTTTTGGAGGTTTTTATTCCTCTTTTTGGTGTTTTTTATGTTTGTGCAGAATGTCTTTACTGGGACTGATAATATTGGCAGCTAGTATGGTAATCCCTCCGCAGGTAGGGTTTTGCCCCAGAGGGTGTATGGTGCAGTGAGCATTGGAAGAAGGTAGTCCACACAAGTATTCAGTGCAACTGGTTTACTCACTTTCTGGTTGCCCGAGGCCAGCTGGTTTCGCCTCCAGATCCCCTTCATCCCAGTTCCAGTCTGGTTCTCTGGTACCTTATTCCCCTGTACCTGTCTCTGGTAAGTGAGTCCCCACGGTATAGAACACTGGGGGTCCCTGTTCTGTGGTTTGTCCACTTCTGTCCTCCTGACGGTAGCGTGAACCCTGTGAGGTTGGAGTCTCTGGTTCTGTCCCCAGTTTTTCCTTTGCTACTGAGTCTTTGGATTCTTTAGGGTCAGCAAGGTCCTTGATGGTTCCCTTGCTCTGCAGGTGTTAACAGGTCGGCTTGAATCTCTTTCCTGTCCTAGGGTCCTGTACCCCATTGGTGCATAGTTCTAGGAGTACTCCACCGTACTCCACCGGCAACCAATTTTCCTGGGTACCAGGTCACTGTTAACCTGAGTCAGCATGTTACTTCACTTTCACCTTCACTCCTCTACTCCTGTCACCTCACTGACTACTCTCCACAGTCTGCCCCTCCCACCTGGTCAACTAGTCGACTGGTCTGGCTCCATCTCTAGGCGGCCATCCATTGGTCCCACCCTAGTTAAGTACCATTGTATTGGGCATTGTTGGGGAAAATTGGGATTACCTGGTTTGTTTGGTGGTACTGGCACTGGTGTTCTGGGTCCCTAAGGGGGTAGTTCCTGCATCCTGGTGGGGATGCAGAACCTTGTAGCACCCTGATGGTTTCAGAGGTGCTACATGGACATGTTTTTTCCCCCTAGTGTGTAAATGCATGCTTTTGAGTGGCAGAGTTGGCAACACGATTATAGGAGAGCTCCTTGAATGTTTGTAATAATACTGCCAGACATGAGGACTCAAAGCTGTTAATTTTGAGCTGTGAACAAGCAAGCACAATATGGTCTTACCTGGCAAAATGCAAAAACTGTAAGAAGCTCGTCGTTCCCCTTGTAAGGTTGTGTCTCACACAACCTGTAACAGATATAAAGAACAGATATAAAGTGCAGCTGCAGCAGAAGCCATGGACCCCAAGGTCAGATAAAATGCACAGGAACCAGGAGAACGTGAATATCTCTGCCCTGCTGGAAACAGATGATAAAAACCAATACGCTGGATGTGGATGAAGGTGGTTTATTTCAACGCGTTTCAATGTGAATCCTCACTTCTTCAGGAAAGTCACCAAATTAAAAGGTATTGCCAGTAGTTAAGCTTGTATAGAATATAGATTTTCCAAAAAAGATTCTTGACGCCTTTTTATAAAATTCTGTTTTATATACAAGCTTTACTACTGGCAATACTTTGTAATTTAGTGCTTCCTGAAGAAGTGAGGATTCACTTTGAAAAGTAATGATATAAACCACCCTCATTCACATCCAGTGTATTGTTTTTCATCTGTTTCCAGCAGTGCAGAGACATACACACTATTCTGCTAGTTCCTATGCATTAAAGCAATCAGTTAATCACACTCAGGTCTGCTGTGCTCCAGCACTCACCATACTGCAGTGAGGAGAGCAGAATGATTATGCTATGGTGCTATGGGGGGGGGTCCATCCACAGTGTGCCACTGCCTGCTTATGATTGATCAACATCAGATAGAGGAAGAAGTATATATCCCCAGCAAAAATCTCACTGGTAATGCCCACTTGGACTTAAAAAAATTAATTGTTTAAGTGCCCAATAATTTGATCACTACTATCTTTGTATCGGAGAGGCAAAATAAAAAGTGTTGTTCTGCTCTGTAATGCCTATTACTTCATGTGCCTATTTCAATGTGAAGGGCTCCTCCACACATTAGTGTTTCCAATACGTGTGACATCTGTTTTCACACGTACTGGAGACACGGACATATGTAGACCCATTAAATTCAATGGGTCTGTGCACATGTTTTGACATGGGCTGTGTGTTTGTGTGGAGTACACGTGTGTCAGTGTGCTCCACATGGCAACATGTCTGTTTTCCACTAGCAGCACCGGTGTCAAACGGACCACACGCTGATGTGATCTGTGTGACATCAGTGTGACACATACCAGAGAAAACACAGGTAACATAAAAATAAAGAATTTTTATACTTACCTGTCTCCAGCGCCACTGTCTCTGCCTCTGCTGTTGGTTTCGAGCCCGCTCATTATGCTCATTACATATTCACTGCACTCACCACGGACCCAGAAGTAACAGCAGCACTGGGGACAGGTAAGTATACCAGCTCATGCTGTCCGTGTGCTATCTGGATATCACATTGATAGCACAGGGATAGGACATTTAGAACACACACACATGGACACACATACGCACCTTCACCATGGACCATGCAAACTGATAGTGTTTTGCACAGAGGTGTGAAAGAGGCCTACTACAAACCTGATTCCTTCACAACAATATAACGACTGTTTATAATAGGGGCCGTATGTATGTAATAATTACTGCACAGTCACTATCTCTTTCACAAGCTTCCACCTGGCCAAGGAGAGGCGCCTTTTCTGAAACTCAACGGCACATTCAAGGACACACATTATCTGGCTTAAATGATTTTGTAATTGTCCCATTGGAATCACTTAGTGAAAATGTTTCCTGTCTAAAGTAAAATGAGGTACAGAAGGGAGAGCAAGCTGCACTCCGTCTGGAAATCCAGCTCACCCTCTGGGAATGATACGGGATGAATGCAGGGCTGAATAAGACATGCACTCATAGTCTTCGGTGAGATAGTCCAGACGTGGTGTTGAAGGAAGAGACAAAAGCTGCCTCTGACTTACAAAAATGGTTCCTAAATGGCATAAGCTGCAGGACAACTGGTATCTTTACACTCACACCTACCCTCCATTCAGTCATTCCACTCATCACTCCTCTGGAAATTTTTCTCTGGTTTTATTGCTATTGAAGTGCAGGAAAGGAGATGAGGAATAACCCAGGATACTCCCCACCCAACATACATCTAACTGAATCATGGAGTGGAAAGATTTTGCGTAATGAATAGAGCCAGGCTTAATGTGTTATTCTGCTAAACTCATTATGATGATGGTGCTGTATGTTTGCTTTACTATAGCAAGGGGATGAAACAAAAATGAAATTCATGAGAATAATATCCAAGAAGCATAATACTGTTACCATATTACTGTTCCCTATTACCCAGTGTAAATCCTGACCTACATATTTATAAAAAAAAGGAGGGATTATGAATAAGTCTCACTGTCATATTGTGAATAGATGTCTTTTTAAGTGTCGGATTAGTTTGTCTGTAGAAGAAAAACAAGTGCCAATCACAGACAAGTATGTAATTGTGTCTGATTGGTTCTCTCTAATGAGAAATGTGAACGTAATTAAAGTAAGACGCAGACAAGTGTAATGCAATTTATATGTAACTGTATATGTGTAAATGTGCGCCGCATAGAGTTTCAGTAATATCAGCAAAGTTAGTGATTGGATATTCAAATTCTAAATATCCAAATATAATTATGTAAATTAGGAATCAATCCTAGCAATTTCATATTCCTGTCTAGGCAATCGTTCGTGATCTACATACTTCAATGGCACACATTTAGGAGATGCAACCATATAATCCAGACTGTAATGCCTGCCATACACATTAGATGGCTGTCAGCCAAACGATGGTTTAGCCGGCAGCCATCTCAGCCAGCTCATCTATACACAAGAGCGCTCATTCAGCCAAGTACCTTCGTGTTCCCTATGAGAAAACCTTGTGCGGCAGGTCCTGGTTTATCTCCGGTAGATAAACCCCATTTATGTCTCTCAATGATGTGCTGATAGCAATCTGTTGTCACATGGAGAAGCCATCATTTATTTACAAAGGAGGAATTCCAACATTACACGTCACCCATTTAAAGTATTGGTCTTCTACTCTGACTAAAGATCTCTACATTACCATTAATAGTTGTCAACCAGACGTTTGGCTGCCAATGATTCCTCTAAATCCCAGCTAAGCATGCCTGTGTTCTCCATAGGTAAAAGATAATAAACTGTTGTCAGACACCTCAGAGGTTCCATGTGTCCAACGCTCATTTTGAGCCACAGTCTTTAAATGAGTAAAAACCAAACCCTCTTTTAGCAATGCTTCACAATTCAGTGTGAATTCCTGTTTTATGTCATCACATACTATGTATATTGCAGAAATGCTTCTGTTTAATCCAAACATTGGTATATCACTTCGGTTCATATCAGGTTGAACATACCATTGGTGCAACCTGGACAGCTGCTCAGAGACACAAGAAGTAAAAGGGCTGGATTCCGCCTTTATCACAGGTGGAATTGATGAGCTATTGGACTCCAAAGGGCCCACAATCTGTTCTTCCATCGGTACCGTCTTCTGTCTGTGTTCGCCCGCAGTTCAAATAGTCAAGTGAAGCAGGCTAAACAAGAAGGTATAATTTTTTCCAAACCAAAGAATAAGCTCAATATTTGGGAAGTGTAGAGGGTTGCACATAATCAGAAGCATTATTCCCCTCTCCAAAAATAAGTAGAAGCTCTGACTCCTTCCTTTATGTGTAGTAGTAGCATGTATCGATCCATCAAGTGTAACAGTGTATAAGTGCACAAGCTATAAACATGTCTAGGTAAAAAATAATGAGTGGAGTTTTACTTTTCTAAAGGGTTACAACATTTACATCTGCACTAGAAGTCATACAGCTAACATGGAGACTGACACTTGTCTCTTCAGGGAGGAAGGAGACGAACTCTAGTGCCACCTCTTGGAAGTAGCAATCCTAAAAGTCAAAAGTTGCTCTTTATAACAAGCCTTTTCATATGGCCTAGGATTATGCCAGATCAGAACATCAATTTGTGAAAATTGAGGTTCTGATCTGGCATAAATCCTAGGTCATACGAAAAGACTTATAAGGAGCCACTCTTGACTTTTAGGGTTGCTACTTCCAAGAGGTGGCACTAGAGTTCATCTCCTTCCTCCCTTAAGAGACAATTTGAATATTTCCCAGAGGAGCATTGCAGCTATAATACTCCTCACCACTGACAGCCAGATTGGTTTGTCAGTCTCCGCAAGGAGAAAAGTTATCCCCTTAGAGGCTAAAAGGGAAATGGCTAAAAGGGAAATGAATGTTGTTGCTCTGGACTGCTTATGGTATACCATGGGGAATTACATTGGAATATTTCATGAACTGATTGCAGTTTTTATTATCAATGCATTTCAAAGTCGTCCGACTTCTTCTTTAAGATACAGCCACAGTAAGACAGTAAGTATTCCCTTGGTATAACAGCAGCACATTAATTTCCCTTATGGCTTGCTATAGTTTTTGTAACTCGTAGGTCTACAACAGCTAATCTTCAAAAGCTTCCAGGTGAGTAAACCCTACACTACTTGATACCCACTAATCTTGGAGAAGACCCTATTTCTCATTAACTTTTCCATTCTAAAGGTACCGTCACACTAAAGGTCCAGTCACACTAAGCAACATCGCTAGCAACATCGCTGGTAACGAACAACTTTTGTGACGTTGCTAGCGATGTTGCTGTGTGTGACATCCAGCAACAACCTGGCCCCTGCTGTGAGGTCGTTGGTTGTTGCTGAATGTCCTGGGCCATTTTTTAGTTGTTGCTGTCCTGCTGTGAAGCACAGATCGCTGTGTGTGACAGCGAGACAGCAACAACTAATGTGCAGTGAGCAGGGAGCCAGCTTCTGCTGAGGCTGGTAACTAATGTAAACATCGGGTAACCAAGAAGCCCTGTCCTTGGTTACCCGATATTTACCTTTGATACCAGCCTCCTCCGCTCTCACTGCCTGTGCTGCCGGCTCCTGCTCTGTGCACATGTAGCTGCAGCACACATCAGGTAATTAACCCGATGTGTGCTGTAACTAGGAGAGCAAGGAGCCAGCACTAAGCAGTGTGCGCTGCTCCCTGCTCTGTGCACATTTAGCTGCAGCACACATCAGGCAATTAACCCGATGTGTGCTGTAACTAGGAGAGCAAGGAGCCAGCGCTCAGTGTGCGCTGCTCCCTGCTCTGTGCACATTTAGCTGCAGCACACATCGGGTTAATTAACCTGATGTGTGCTGTAACTAGGAGACTGGGGGCTGGTCACTGGTTGCTGGTGAGCTCACCAGCAACTCGTGTAGCCACGCTCCAGCGATCCCTGCCAGGTCAGGTTGCTGGTGGGATCGCTGGAGCGTCGCAGTGTGACAGCTCACCAGCAACCTCCTAGCAACTTACCAGCGATCCCTATCGTTGTTGGGATCGCTGGTAAGTTGCTTAGTGTGACTGGACCTTAAGAGACGCTCCAGCGATCCCACCAGCAACCTGACCTGGCAGGGATCGCTGGAGCGTCGCTACACGGGTTGCTGGTGAGCTGTCACACAGGCAGATCTCACCAGCAACCAGTGACCAGCCCCCAGCCAGCAGCGACGCGTGGAAGCGATGCTGCGTTTGGTAACTAAGGTAAATATCGGGTAACCAACCTGATATTTACCTTGGTTACCAGCGCACACTGCTTAGCGCTGGCTCCCTGCACTCCTAGCCACAGTACACATAGGGTTAATTACCCGATGTGTAGTCTGGCTATGTGTGCAGGGAGCAGGGAGCCGGCACTCGCCGCATGAGAGCGGCGGGCGCTGGTAACGAAGGTAAATATTGGGTAACCAAGGAAAGGGCTTCTTGGTTACCCGATATTTACATTGGTTACCAGCGTCCGCAGAAGCCGGCTCCCTGCTCACTACACATTCAATTGTTGCTCTCTTGCTGTCACACACAGCGATGTGTGCTTCACAGCGGGAGAGCAGCAACTAAAAAATGGTCCAGGACATTCAGCAACAACCAGCGACCTCACAGCAGGGGCCAGGTTGTTGCTGGATGTCACACACAGCAACATTGCTAGCAAGTCGTGCCTCAGCAGCGATGTTGCAAGCGATGTTGCTTAGTGTGACGTGGCCTTAAGTTTCCAAGGATATAGTTTCGAGCTTGGGGCAATAAACAGGTTGCAGTAGTGAAGCTATAAAACAAACTGATATTTTGCAATGTATCAAGCAACTTTTTATACATATAGATCATTTTTACAATGCATCACTGGCCTACAAAATTTTACTTTTTTCTGTTACATGCATAAAATAGGCTGTTTTGTACGGTAATTTGTTCTCTGATTCCAAATCTATGTTCCGAATTTTTCTATCAAGCAGTTATTTTGAGTAACACGAGGATACATTTTTGAAAATGTTTAATTTTAACAGACATTACTTAATACAAATTTTAGTTTTTTTAATTATTTCCCAAAATTTGTTAGATTTTCTTGAATATTTAGCTGCAGGTGCATCCCTTTTTAGTCCGCAACACTAGTCTGCAAGCATTTTTGGGCTCCATTTCCCTTTACAAGTAGCGCAATGTCCTGATGAAATTGCTCCCCGTGATCATCACTGACATCTACAAGGTTATTGGGTTAAAAATCTAAATGGGAGTCCAGGAAATGTATCTGGAGAGACATAATGAATCCCAATTCTTTGTAACGTTGTAATAACTCAGTTACAAGATCTCTACAGTTTCTTGCTTTATGGTTGCCAAGGAAGTTCAACACATTTTTGAAAGACTCCCATACCAGTGCCTCAGTCTTGCTTAGTTTTCTTTCAAAATCAGTGTCCTTCATAATTTCCTTTATTTGTAGACCCATAAAAGTTCCTTCCTTGATCTTGGCCTCACTGATTTGAGGAAACTTGCTTCTGAGGTAAGCAAAACCTTTGCCATCATGATCCATGCCTTAACAAAGTTCTTCATCAGCCCAAATATTATGTGGAATGGTGGAAAGAAAACTTTTCTGGAGCTACCAGCAGCTAATATAGGACATTGTTTTCTCACAGGAGTAAAACTGGTTCTTGGTTGCCACTGTTTTTGTGAAATGTTTTTTTCAGTCTATGCTGTCCCCTTTGCAGAGAAAAACCCCCAAAACTTTGTGTAGATGATCTGCAACCCAAGCACCAAGGCACTTGCATTTGTGGTGGGAGACCACTGCAAATATTCCAGTCGTAGTTTTGGAACTGATTTTTCACAACAGAAGGCTCAGATTATCATATGTGTCTTTCATGAACAAGATGAATAAATAGATTTTCATAACCAATATGCAGAAGTACCACTTTTAAACAGTTTTTGAAGAGTCTATAAAAAAAAACCTCCATTCTTCAGGTCTGTGCTCTTGACCCATTGCATGTAGCAGAGAGTTTGCATTGTTGCAGTAAACTAGGTCCCCTTTTGTTGGCAATAAGTGTTTTATGTGAGCTGGCCTAATTGCTGAAGGAATTTTTGGATATTACACAAAATTTCTTGTTGTACTTTTTATTCTAGCAATCTTTGTCATACAGAAATAGCAATGTGTACAATGGTTTCTTGGCCCCATCCATACCATTGGAACAGCAAATGCCATGTGCCATGGTTTACCATTGAGCCAATTTGTGAGAAGTGTAACACAAGATGAGCAACAAATACGGGGGTGGGGGGGGACAACATTTGATTAGCGTATAAGTGGACCCGTGGATGTTCTTGTTTGTGGGTTCGGCCAAATTTTAGTTAAAAGTCCATTTTAGTACACAGACTTCACCTCAACTTGATCCCAGACCTAATATAAGTCCATGGGGACCCGGACGTTTGGGCTGTAAAATGGTTGTAGTAAGGGCTTGCTAAAAAAATAAGTAAAATGGAGGTAAGAGCAGAACAATTGCCATGAAAACAAATGTGGATAGGAAGTAAATAAATAAATATTTTAAAAAAAATGGCTTCGGGTCCCCCTATTTTTGATAACCAGCCAAGGTAAAGCAGAGAGCTGCAGGCTGCAGCCCTCAGCTGTCTGCTTTACCTTGGCTGGTTATCAATAATAAAGGGGATTCCATTACTTTTTTTTATTATTTATTTATAAATAAATAATATTAAAATATGGCGTGGGACTCCACTATTTTTGATAACCAGCCAAGGTTAAGCAGATACCCGAGGATGGTATTATGTGGCTGGAAAGGCCCATGGTTATTTGATGCTTGCCAGCCAAGCCAAAAAATATTACCCAGAATTCCACTGCACCACGGCAATCGAGAATTGCTGGGCAAAAGAGAATTAACAAATCTAATGGCTGCACTACTTCTGAAGCAGTTGCAAGCTGCAATTTAAGGCTGGTAAGGGCCAATTAAAATTTGGTTTTACAGAATGACTGCAGTTACATAGATACAGCATTAAAGGGAATCTGTAATGTAAAAAAAAACCACTATTGACCTGCAGATATGGCGCAAAACTGCTGGTTAATAGCATTCTAACACTATGTGGTCGTCACACTGAGAATCTCACTGCAGGTTGAAAATTACCTTTACTTCTCTGACAGCCTTGAGTTTTTAGTGAAAAGGATGCAGTTGGCACGATTTCTGTCACTGCTTAGTGTATAATGTGTATAATGATGTATATAGTGTATAATGATGCCCCAGTATTGACTGACAGCCAGCTTTGTATTGATGCACTGCTGGTTGTCATTTAGTGCCGGGGCGCTGTTACACCTGTCACTCATTATGAAAAGGACAGTGGCTGAAACCACTCCATCTGCGCTCCTAGGACTAAAAGCATGAGGCTGCCATGAGGAAAAAAGTTAATTTCCTTCCGGCAGCGGGACTCTCAGCACGGCGGATGCACAGTGTTAAAACGTTAGAATTCTGCAGAATAACCCTATATCTGCAGTTTCTGACAGGTTCTCTTTAATACGATCTGTAGACATAGAAAATTATTGCTCTTAACAGCACATTTCCTGTTTATATAGGATGATGAACTACCCAGGACAATGTTTTTTTTGTGATTGGCAGCCTTTTTAGACTGTTTAAATATTTGTTCCTTGGATCGCTCATTCACAATAATTGTACAGTGTAAATGTATCTTAAAAAGAATATTTTAACAGGATTTTGCACCCAAAATTGTTCATATGCGTATGTAGCTCTTTCAAAAACAAGTCCAGCAATACCTTTACATGTTCAGTCTGTTCTTCCATTACTGAGAAGCCAATGTTTGAATTGATATGCAAATGAGGCTGAAGAGTTATGGTAGATCTGAAGCCTCTGTCACTCCAGCTCTATTCTCATTCCAGTACCGCCTCCTCCTATTTGACTGAAGACTCCTTTGCCTGAAGTCACACAGCAAAGAGGCTGTCAGTCAAACAGGAGGAGGTAGTGCTGGGTAGGGAATAGAGCTGGAGTGACAGAGGCTACAAATAGCTGTTCAGTCTCATTTAGATATTCATGCAAATGCTGATTTTTCAGTAATGGAGACTGAACAGGCCAAATTAAATTATTGCTGGATTTGTCTTTGAAAGAGTTTGGGAGTGAAATTAGCGGCTTTCCCACTAATGAGAACACATGTAAAAGTGGCTGAATCCTAATATTCACATAAGGAATTAGGATTCAAATGAACAAAGTTTTACCAGTTCCTACTGTGATATTTTAATTAATATATAGATCCCTTACCCTTAGGACTTGGACAGTCAATTGTATTCTCGGGTTAACAAAACATGGGATCACAATAAGACCAATGTTATTCAATGAGGCAGTGCACAGTTATGATATTTTCCTGACACCGAGTGGTCTGAGGAAAAGAATTGGAGCATGTGCGATTTGTCTTTATCAATTGGATTGCAGCTGGCCATTCAAGTCTATAAGTCCGTGAAAAAAAATCGGATTGCATTCACTTGACATCTGAGTGCTGTCCGATTTTCACGGACTGACAGAGCAGACAAGATGAAGAATTTGTTTTTTCTTCTCTCAATGTATGAGAAAAACAGATCCCATTCTGCTGAAACTCTGATGAACCTCAGATCAGAGTCTGGTTGGAATAAGCGGGACGTTTTTTTCTTGGATGGGGGAAATATGGTCGTGGGATCCTAGCCTTACTCCTATGAAATTACCAAGGCGAATTAAACAATTTCAAGTAATTAATTTGAAGGGAAGATACACAAAGGGCAACAATCAACTGATGGCAAAAAGTCCTTTTGCTGACGAAAATTTCCATCTAAGACCTGGCACTTTTTGCTGTTTTTTTAGTGCTGATTATAATTAGTGGCTTCTGACCTTCAACACATCCCCCAGATGTCTGGGCTGATGCACGCTAACTATATACATTGCATACTTCAAATATAATATATTAGATAGTTCTTCAACCTCTTGATTACAAAGTTTAACAGTTGTTAACATTTATTTAATGCTTTTCAACATAGGAATTTTTTGAAGGCACTACAATGTATTAGATATTAACCAACAAAAAAAAAAATGCAACCAAATAATACTCATGACTTAGTAAGCAATACACAAAGTGAATAGTCCTGATATGAAATGCCTTGTTCAATAGAGAAAAAAGATCTGTCATAGAGAATGTGCCATTAAGAATGCAAACAAGGAGATTGTAAAGACAACATTCTGTCTTGCTCACTTTGTATGCAAATACCATGAGGCAGAGAAAGCAAGTGATGCTGCTGATAAGAGGATCTAACACGTTACTATGTGAATACAACAAAGGTGTGCTTGGTGGTAAGGATTACATCAAAGAAAAGAAAGTAAGAGTTTCACTCAGAAACAAAGGGTTTTGTAGATCTATTAAGTCAGACTGTGAGTGGTGAGAAAAGGAGACAAGCAGTTGTGAAAATTACAAGGTCCTAACCCTAATTAAACCAAGCAGAATACCTGGACGGGTTAATTTACTGCACACATATATAATGATCACATCATATCAACAAAGAATACACTGAAAAACAACAATGGTGGTTTAGCTAGGCTAAAACAGCCCATACAATATATCCTTATGTACTATTTTTTATCTCTCATTTAAATGTACCAGTTTTAGTTAAGATTGGTTCACTTAACCCAAACTTGACCCCAGGCCCTGAATGTCATATAAGTCAATGTGGACCTGAACTTTGGCGCTGTAAAATGGCTATGAAATAGTCATATTAAGGGCTAGGGAGCTGCAAAAGGAATACAAATGGGGATAAAGCCCCCGTCACATTTAGCGACTTACCAGCGATCCCGAAAACGATGTGACCTGATAAGGATCGCTGGTAAGTCGCTGGGAGGTCACTGGTGAGATGTCACACAGTCAGATCTTACCAACGACTCAGTAACGATACAGGTAGCAGTAGCGACTTGTATAACGATCTCTGCTGACATTGGGACCCTGTCACACAGTGTCAAACATAGTTGCGTCCTGCCCAGCAGGATATCGCCTTTGAAGAAAATGGTCCAGGACATTCAGCAACGACCGGCGACCTCACAGCAGGGGCCAGGTCGTTGCTGGATGTCACACACATCGACATCGCTAGCAAGATCGCTGTTGCGTTACCAAACCGTGACTCAGCAGCGATGTCGCTTAGTGAGATGTGGCCTTAAAGGAAGGACAATTGCCCTGCAAACAATTGCGGGAATAAATAAAAAATAAAAATGATGTGGGGTCCCACATTTTTTTGATAAGCAATGCAGGTAAAACAGACAACTGTGGGCTGCAGCCCCCAGCCGTCTGCTTTACCTTGGCTGCTTATCAAAAATAGAGGTATCCCATACCATTTTATTTAACTATTAATTTCAATAATAAAAAAAAGATAATGTGGGGTCCCCCTATTTTTTTTATAATCGAGCAAGGTAAAGCAGATAGCTGGGGGCTGATATCATGTTGGGAAGACCCATGGGTTATATGGGCCTTTCCAGCCAAAAATAGCAGCCCCCCAGCCAGCCCAGAAATGGCAACTCCATTAGGTGCCACAATTCTGACACTTTGCCCGCCTCTTTCCGACTGCCCTGGTGTGGTGGCAATAGGAGTAATGCTTTTGGAGTTGATGACAGCTGTGAATTGACAGCTGGCATCAAGCCCAGGGGTTAGCACTAAAGGGGAGTCTATCAGACACCAGCATTACTAACATTGGAAGTGTGCAGTTAAAAACACACACACAGGACACAAAATAGTTTATTTGAATAAAGACTCCCCCACACTCCCTCGTTCATCAATTTATTAATTATAAAAAGATCCTCGAAAGTTCTGAAATGATCCAGTGCTGTAATGTCCCACAATGATTTCTCAGTACATTCTCAGAATGAGGTTTCATAGGTCACACGCGGTTAGTGGCAGGTACGGAATATCTCTTGAGCATGATAGTGATTCACACTTTCTGGATCACTCTGTGTATGATCTGGGATTCTCTTTAGAGCTCACTCGCACTTGCATATAAAAAATCGGTCCCATTTTCATCCATAAAAGATGGACGAGCGAAATTCATCTGGTATTCCATATGTCATGCGTGTGCTATGTGAGTGTGAAATTTTTTTTTCTCACCTAGTTTCCGTATGCTACCCATATGACACACATTTTTTTTCTAAGCAACTATTATTCAACAATCATTTACCGGACCATTTACAGTGTTTTATGCTGGTAATCTATTAGTAAAAAATTGATGCCACTGGGGTACGTGTGGCATCCATTGTTTTCTCGCACCCATACAGTTGAATAGGAGAGTCTTGCCGGAGTTACGCGACCACTTGCAAGATGATGTGATTTGTTCCTCAGGCCGCATACAGCTTAGAAAAAAAATTGAAAATCTGAACAGGATCATGGAATAATATTGGTCCAAGAGCAATATCTTTTTCTCTTTCCTTGCACTTGTCTGAGTTATACACCAATGAGAATGAACCCTTAGGCTATGTGCGCACGTGTGCGCTCTGCACCGCACCGAAAATGTGCACTTCAGAGCGCAGCTGAAAAGCTGCGTTCTGAAGCGCATGGTGCCGGCAGATTCGTGCGCTCTGCATGCTGCCTCTCCCTATAGACAGCATGCAGAACGCACAAAAGAAGTGACATGTCACTTCTTAGAACGCAGCGATTCGGCAAGCAGCCGAATCGCTGCGTTCTAACATGCCACGTGCGCACGGCTCCTGCACAATCTCCATAGATTGTGCAGGGGACGCAGGACGCATGCAGTTACGCTGCGGTGCAGAACGCAGCGTAACTGCATGTAATACGCACACGAGCGCACATACCCTTACAATGTAAACCTACTGTATTTAGCCTTGCTCTGATGCTCCATAGACTTACATTGTAAAAGATTCACACTGACAGTACACTATACTAATATTTCCATAGGTTTAAGGAGTAAAAAAGGAATGGGAGTGCTTAAAGTAAGCAATATAACAATAGTTCACAATATGTTAGGTGTGGTCTGAGTGATTTATACAGTAAAAACCATCTTCTTGGTTTGTGCATCTTTGCCTCTGTTCCTGCATCCCGTTGCTTTATTTGCCTTGGCAAGGCTTTTCTCATTGCCTGCTGTCAACCAATATTCCAAAGTCCTTTTTTGAGATTCATCATGATATCATAGATTCATATATAATATATGCTGTGAGTTATGGTAATAAATGACTAATTTAATTATACTACTCCTTTATATAATCCTATAGTTGAGCCTTGCATTCTCAAAATTTACCTTTTAACTACTTTAACTATGCACATCAGTAAAATGATGGGCTAGTAAACAAGCAAAATCTTAAACGTACAGTAAGCTGGAATGGACAACAACTACCAGATCGCCAAAAATATTTGCACCATTTTTCTTTGAGTATTTATTTTCCATGAACAGAGGAATTGGGCCATTGTTGCTCATAGTCACATATAACACCAAATTATTGATTCTCCCATAAATATCAATTTGGGAGAACAGAGATTGGGCACATGCGGCGTTGTGAAGTCAGACGTTTCCTGATTGCTTTCCCGCATAATAATTGCTCTTCCAGTGGGACCATGTCCTGTAGATAAGAGGCTTGTACCCACTGTTACAATCTGGGGATAGTAGAACTCACTGTGTAAATTGTTGGCGTCAGGTTGTAGAGATTTGATGATGTGTGAACTAAACACAGAGGTGTTTTCTTTATTTACACTGGCAATGCTGGGTTCTAAAGTTTCAAGATACCATACTGTGTTTATCCAATTAGTGTGGAGTTAAGCGGGCTGCAGAAAAAGGGACCATTCTTATATGCCAATCTAATGGAAACCTGAGACCCCTGTTTAAAATACTCGTACTTAAACTGTAAGCTCTTATGCTCACCAATTCTCTTTCTTAAATGTTTACTTAAACCAGTGGCATTCCAATCACAGCTAGCTTTTTAATTAATCCATAGGGAGCAACATAAGTGCTGCCACTTTCCAGTCTACCCAATACTGCCACTGGTCCTAATGCAAGGACAATGATTTCTATCAGGTGCAGATAGTGAGGTCTCATGGTGAATGGAGAATCTACAGGGAATTAATTTTATGTAATGCAACTGTGTCGCCCCGTGGGAGCAGCAGAGCTGCTCGGTTCCGGGCTCGCTGTGGCTCGAGGGTCTACGTACCCGGGATCGTGCGGCCACTCAAATGAAAGGGGGTATTTACAGGGGAGTTGACTTATAGTTCGTTACGCCACCCGTGGTGTACGGTAATTTGAGAGTACCGCTGCTGCTGATGGGAGTATCCGGGGTGATGAAGTGGGGCAGCAAGGTGTCGTAGACCTCCACGGGTAGGGGGGAATGCCCCGGGACTCGGTGTGGGGAGTGCTGTGGGATGCAGGGGTCACTCTCGTACTTACTCAGTTCATGAGCAGATGCTGACAACCGGGTAAACCAATTCTCTGAGTACCGCTGCGGGGAGCTCATCCGGGTCCCGTCCCCTATGGTGTTGACTCATGATCCGTGAACTGCCTCCTGGCACTAAGTTTAACTTCAACTTGGTGGCCCAGTAGTATGGAACCTGCCGGGCTCTGCTCCCCACTATGGCTAAGTGTGGGAGCTTGCTCTCAGGGCTTACGCTTGGGATTTTCTGGACCGTTTCGGTTTGGAAAGTCCTATCCTCCACGTTGTGCTAGTGCTTCGATTCTGGAATGGGTAAGAACAGATCATAAAGGCTCCATTCACCTCAGGTGAATTGTTGGGTTGCCTGAAGCTACTCCCCGACCTGGGGTCCATGTACCCCATCGTGCCTTCGGTCCTAGACCGGTGACAGTGCTAGGCTGCCGGCTGTCCTCCTCGACAGGTCCAGACACCTTGCCACAATCCCCTGCAACTACGGGTCCGACTCCTCTAGGCCCAAACCACCATCTGCAACGTAGATGACTTCTACAGGAGCCACGGCTCCCGACTTCCTCTCTCACTCTCCTCTACTACTCCACAACTCCTACTGACTACACTCCTCACCTCCCCTCCCTGACCCCCCAGGTGGGCGACTCTATTCCACTCAAGCCGTCCACTGGTGTGCCTGGTGGGTGTGGTGCCGGGTGTATATAGGATTTGATTTGCTGTTGGAGGTAACACCATTAAGATAGGGACTCAGAACCAAGAGGGAGGTGGAATACCGCACAGAAGGGCAGTTTGTGCAGTACCCTGTGACCACCTAATAGTCCAGGGGTGTCAAACTACCATTATTTCTGGAGTTAAAATGGCAATATACTCTATACAAATATATCACTTGAAAAAAAAGATCTAGCGGGCACTTCATATTACAGTCATATGAAAAAGTTTGGGCACCCCTATTAATGTTAACCTTTTTTCTTTATAACAATTTGGGTTTTTGCAACAGCTATTTCAGTTTCATATATCTAATAACTGATGGACTGAGTAATATTTCTGGATTAAAATGAGGTTTATTGTACTAACAGAAAATGTGCAATCCGCATTTAAACTAAATTTGACAGGTGCATAAGCAGGGCCGGCGTCAACACCCGGCATACCCGGGCAAATGCCGGGGCCCTGGAGAGCCGGGGGGGCCAGTCGGCCTCGTCAGTTCTGGTGCAACTTGGCCGGGGCCCACTCTCCTTGTTTCTGCGGCCCCCGGGCCGAGTTCCGGGGACCGCAGTCCTCGGCAGGAATCTGCGGCGCCGTCCCTTTAAGGCACGCAGACTTCCTGGTTTGAACTTCATCTGTGGGCGGAGCTACCGACCGGCGTCCTGCTCAGTCCCACAGATGAAGGAGTTGCAGTGCCAGCCAGCGACCCCCAGCACAGCGCGTCCCTCCGGCGCTGTGTGGGCCCCCTCTCCTCCATGACCTGCGCGGTATGTGCCCTCCCCACCCCCGATTTATGCCTCCCGGAGCCGCGCGCATGGGCCCCCTGGAGCCGTGCGTGTCTGTCTGTCTGTCTGTCTGTCTGTCTGTCTGTATGTAGCAGAGTTATGTGTGTATGTATATAGCAGAGATATGTGTGTATGTATATAGCAGAGCTATGTGTGTATGTATGTAACAGAGCTATGTGTGTATGTATATAGCAGAGCTATGTGTGTATGTATGTAGCAGAGCTATGTGTGTATGTATATAGCAGAGCTATGTGTGTATGTATATAGCAGAGCTATGTGTGTATGTATATAGCAGAGCTATGTGTGTATGTATGTAGCAGAGCTATGTGTGTATGTATGTGGCAGAGCTATGTGTGTATGTATATGGCAGAGCTATGTGTGTATGTATGTGGCAGAGCTATGTGTGTATGTATGTGGCAGAGCTATGTGTGTATGTATATAGCAGAGCTATGTGTGTATGTATGTGGCAGAGCTATGTCTGTATGTAGCAGAGCTGTGTGTATGTATGTAGCAGCGCTGTGTCTGTATGTATATAGCAGAGCTATGTGTGTATGTATATAGCAGAGCTATGTGTGTATGTATATAGCAGAGCTATGTGTGTATGTATATAGCAGAGCTATGTGTGTATGTATATAGCAGAGCTATGTGTGTATGTATATAGCAGAGCTATGTGTGTATGTATGTAGCAGAGCTATGTGTGTATGTATATAGCAGAGCTATGTGTGTATGTATGTAGCAGAGCTATGTGTGTATGTATATAGCAGAGCTATGTGTGTATGTATATAGCAGAGCTATGTGTGTATGTATATGGCAGAGCTATGTGTGTATGTATGTGGCAGAGCTATGTGTGTATGTATGTGGCAGAGCTATGTGTGTATGTATATAGCAGAGCTATGTGTGTATGTATGTGGCAGAGCTATGTGTGTATGTATGTGGCAGAGCTATGTGTGTATGTATATGGCAGAGCTATGTGTGTATGTATGTGGCAGAGCTATGTGTGTATGTATGTGGCAGAGATATGTGTGTATGTATATAGCAGAGCTATGTGTGTATGTATGTGGCAGAGCTATGTGTGTATGTAGCAGAGCTATGTGTGTATATAGCAGAGCTATGTGTGTATGTATGTAGCAGCGCTGTGTCTATATGTATATAGCAGAGCTATGTGTGTATATATGTATATATGTAGCAGCGCTGTGTCTGTATGTATGTATCCAGTAGAGCTGTGTGTGTTTGTCTGTATGCATGTATGATGTGTACCTTACTGATTCTGACACATTATTGTCAAGAATCTGCTGATTCTGAGTTGAATCCATGCGACCCTCAACTTTAACAAGGTTCCTGGGGCCGGCATTGGCCACACAGCCCCAAAGCATCATGGAACCTCCACCAAATTTTACTCTGGGTAGCAAGTGCTTTTCTTGGAATGCCGTGTTTTTTTGCCTCCATGCATAACGCCTTTTTGTATGACCAAACAACTCAATCTTTGTTTCATCAGTGCACAGGACCTTCTTCCAAAATGTAACTGGCTTGTCCAAATGTGCTTTTGCATACCTCAGGCGACTCTGTTTATGGCGTGCTTGCAGAAACAGCTTCTTTTGCATCACTCTCCCATACAGCTTCTCCTTGTGCAACGTGCACTGTATTGTTGACCAATGCACAGTGACACCATCTGCAGCAAGATGATGCTGCAGGTCTTTGGAGGTGGTCTGTGGATTGTCCTTGACTATTCTCACCATTCTTCTTCTTTGCCTTTCTGATATTTTTCTTGGCCTGCCGCTTCTGGGCTTAACAAGAACTGTACCTGTGTTCTTCCATTTGCTTACTATGTTCCTCACAGTGGAAACTGACAGTTTAAATCTCTGAGACAACTTTTTGTATCCTTCCCCTGAACAACTATGTTGAATAATCTTTGTTTTCAGATCATTTGAGAGTTGTTTTGAGGAGCCCATGATGCCACTCTTCATAGGAGATTCAAATAGGAGAACAACTTGCAAGTGGCCACCTTAAATACCTTTTCTCATGATTGGATACACCTGCCTATGAAGTTCAAATCTCAATGAGGTTACTAAACCAATTTAGTGCTTCAGTAAGTCAGTAAAAAGTAGTTAGGAGTGTTCAAAACAAGAAATTGATAAGGGTGCCCATACTTTTGCACCTGTCAAATTTTGTTTAAATGCGGATTGCACATTTTCTGTTAGTACAATAAACCTTATTTCAATCCAGAAATATTACTCAGTCCATCAGTTATTAGATATATGAAACTGAAATAGCAAAAACCCAAATTGTTATAAAAAAAAAAGGTTAACATTAATAGGGGTGCCCAAACTTTTTCATATGACTGTATATGCAATGTACTAATATTATTGACAAAGTATGCAGCACACTCAGACAACAATCATACGCACAAGCCAAACCTCTATAGGTTAAGAGTGGAGAGCTAATAAGAGCAAGATCCAGCCTGGCTACGTGCGACATAGCTTCACAGTAATTACAGTAATTTGAATATATATATATATATATATATATATATATATATATATATATATATATATACATATATATATATATATAATATACTGAGGAAAATAAGTATTTGACACACTAGCGATTTTGCAAGTTTTCCCACATACAAACAATGGAACGGTCTGTAGTTTTTATCATAGGTGCACTTCAAAAGTAACTGACAGTCCCCCCAAAAATTCCAGGAAATCACATGATATGTTTTTTGCCTTTTTAAAACCCTTTTTATTTTATTTTTTTCTTTATTTCTTGTACAACACAAACAACAAACAATATAACAAAACATCTTATGCAATACAGCTTATTCATAACATTACCAACCCCCACACCCCTCTCTGGGTGCATTGTATGATTTTTAACCCCATAGCGACGGCCTAACGTCTCAAGACGTCGGAAAAACAGGGTACTTATTCTGTTCCGACGTCTTGAGACGTCAGGCCGGAAAAAGCTTGTAGCGCCCCCCAGTGACGAAAAATCTCGGGGGTTTCAGCTACCGGAGGTAGCTGAGACCCCCAAGATTATGAATCGGGGTGTTTTTTTTGGACCCCGTTAATGCGATCGCCGGTATACACCGTATACCGGCGACAACATTAAAAAAAAAAAAATGGCCGGTAAAATTGATTTATTTCTCATCTGACGTGATCAAACATGTCAGATGAGAAATAAATATAATCCTCTAGTGCCCCCAAAGCCCCCGGTACCGGAGAGTCCCCCCACCACCCCTACCCCCCCTCCGGAAAATCCAAGATGGCGCCGACGCGCGCTGAAAACTGCCGCCGCCGTCGGCTCTGCATTCATTTCCCTCCGATCTGAAATGATCAAACATTTCAGATCGGAGGGAAATGTCCTCCCCCTGACCCCTCCTCCGGTACACCGGAGATCTCTGGTCCCCGGAGCCCCCTCCGGTTCTCCAGAGCCGCCTCCCCCCTCCCCCCTCCGGAGCGTGGAAAATGGCGGCCGCATTCATCCTACTCTTTCTGCCGCATGTGACACGTCACATGCGGCAGAAAGTTGTCCCCAGGTCCCCCCGTCACCCCCCGTCACCCCCCCCAGCCCCCGGTCACACGTTACCTGGCTGCTGGTGCTCCGGCCCCGCGATCACGCCGCCTCCTTCTCTTGAACGCTGGCGGCGCATGCGCAGACAGCGGCTGTCAGCTGGATCCCTGCAAGCAGGGACGCTGACGTCGCTGCTGCAGTAGGCTGCTCCACTGTGGATCGGGGGAGGGTGAGTGCAGTAATCTGCAGACACACTCCTCACATGGAGAGCCTGCTGTTCTAGAAAATGGGGGGTACGTTCTGTGAGCGTGCCCCTCATATTCTAGAATGAGGTTACTGCAGGTCACTCTGCCCTAGGTTGGACCGGGGCAGTGTGAGTGCAGTATTCTCAGATTACTGCACCCACACTGCTCATGGAGAGCTTGCTCTTCCAGAAAATGGGGGATACGTTCCCTGAACGTGCCCCCCATATTCTAGAAGATCCAGAGACGGCGTGGGACCTCAAAAATGGATTACAGCGACCGAAATTTATTTATTTACAATAAATTGGTAAAAGAGGAATGTTTCGGGGAGTTTTTTTTCAAATAAATTTTTTTTTGTCTTTATTTTTTTCTATTTCTTGACTGGGTTAGTGATGTCGGGTATCTGTTCAGATGCCGTGACATCACTAACCCCAGGGCTTGATGCCAGGTGACATTACAGCTGGTATCAACCCCATATATTACCCCGTCTGCCACCGCACCAGGGCGCGGGATGAGCTGGAGCGAAGCGCCAGGATTGGCGCATCTAATGGATGCGCCACTTCTGGGGCGGCTGCGGCCTGCTATTTTTAGGCTGGGAAGAGTCCAATAACCATGGCTCTTCCCACCCTGAGAATACCAGACCCCAGCTGTCTGCTTCACCTTGGCTGGTGATCTAATTTGGGGGGACCCCACGTTTTTTTTTTTTTTAAAAAACGCCTGGGGAGCCCTCCAAATTGATCACCAGCCAAGGTGAAGCTGTCAGCTGTGGTTTGCAGGCTACAGCTGTCTGCTTTACCCTAGCTGGCTATCAAAAATAGGGGGGACCCCACGTCGTTTATTTTAATTATTAATTTTTTGGGGGGCTAAATACAAGGCTAGGCACCCTTTAGTGCCACATGAAAGGCACTAAAGGGCGCCAGCTTAGAATATGCAGGGGGTGGGACGTTATATTTGTTTGACATCTATCCATTCATCCATTGTAGCATTTTAGGCTGTGCGCCCACAATCGGGATTTGCAGCGTTTTGGGCGCAGAGTGTTTTCCCTGCGTCCATAACGCTGCATTGTGCAGTAGAAGCACAGTGGAAGGATTTTTAGAAATCCCATGCCCAATGTGCTTGCCCAATGTACTTCTCTTCTCCGCAGCATAAACCGACCTGTGGCGGCAGCTTCCCGAGCCTCAGCATGTCAATTTATGCTGCGGAGATGAGTGTTCTCTACAGGTAGCATAGAGCTCCACAGCGGTCTGAACCCAAATCGTGGGCATGGGCAGCTGCGCTCTCCCGTGGACAACACTCACATCTCTGCAGGAGGCTGACACTGTGTACTAGACGCCGTGTCGCTGGATCATGGCCACATAGCCTAAAAGTGAGACATTTGTTGCTACAGCAACATTTTTGTGAAGTACCTGTGGATTCAAAATGCTACTATACTCCTGAATAAAATCCAGTTTCCAAAATGGAGTCACTTGTGGGGGGTTTCTAATGTATAGGTACCCAAGGGGCCCTGCAAATGTGACATGGTGCCCGCAATTTATCTCAACTTTTCCAGAATTCAAATGGTGCTCCTTCCATTCCAAGCCCTCCCATTTATCCAAACAGAGGTTTTTGGCCACATGTGGGGTATCCCTGTGCTCATAAGACATTGGATAACAACCTGTTGGGTCCACGGTTTGTTGTTGTCTCTTGAAAAAGTGAGAAATTTGATGCTGAAGCAACATTTTTGTGAAAAAAATGAAAATTTTCAATATGGCAACCTAAGCTTATCAAAATCTGTGAAGTATTCGTGGATTCAAACTGCTCACTATACACCTAGATAAAAGCCTTGAGGTGTCTTGTTTCCAGAATGGAGTCACTTGTGGGGGACAGCCACTGTTTAGGCACCTCAGGGGCTCTCCAAATGCAACCTGGCGTCCGCTATTGATTCCAGCCAATTTTGCAGTCAAATGGCACTCCTTCCCTTCCGAGCCCTGCTGTGCACCCAAACAGTTGATTTCCACCACATATAAGGTATCGCCAAACTCAGGAGAAATTGCACAATAAATGTTATGCTGAATATTTTCCTTTTACTCTTGTAAAAAAAAAAGCTACCTGGTTGAAATAACAATTTTGTGGTAAAATTTTATTTTTTTTTTTCATGGCTCAACGTTATAAAATTCTGTGAAGCACCTGGGGGTTCAGGGTACTCACCAAACATCTAGATAAATTCCTTGAGGGGCCTAGTTTCCAAAATGGGGTTACTTGTGCGGGGTTTCTGCTGTTTAGGTACCTTAGGGGTCCTCCAAATGTGACATGGTGCCCGCAATCTTTTTCAGCCAAATTTCCTTTCCAAAATTCAAATATTGCCCCTTTCGTTCCAAGCCCTCCCATTTGTCCAAACAAAGGTTTCAGACCACATGTGAGGTATCACCGCGCTCATAAAAAAGTGGGTAACAAACCTTGAGGTCAAGTTTTTGGAATTACCTCTTGAAAAAGTGAGAAAATTGATGCTAAAGCAACATTTTTGAGAAAATTATTAAAATTTTCAATATGACAACGTAACGTTAACAAAATCTGTGAAGTACCTGTGGATCTAAAATGCTCACTATACCCCTAGATAGAATCCTTGAGGGGTCTAGTTTCCAAAATGGTGTCACTTGTGAGGGATTTCTTCTGTTTAGGTACCTTAGCGGACCTGTAAATGCAACATGGTGCCCGCAATCTATTTCAGCCAAATTTGCTTTCCAAAATTCAAATATTGCTCCTTCTGTTCCGAGCCCTCCCATTTGTCCAAACAGAGGTTTCTGATCACATGTGGGGTATCGGCGTGCTCATAAGAAAGTGGGGAACAAGTTTTGGGGTCCATTTTGTTGTGTTATTTCTTCTAAAAGTGAATAAATTTGGGTTAGAGCAACATTTTTAGGTAAAATTTAATTTTTGCTTTTTTTCATTCCACATTGCTTTTGTTCATGTGAAGCACCTGAAGGGTTAATAAACTTCTTGAACGTGGTTTTGAGTACTTTGGGGGGTGCAGTTTTTAGAATGGTGTCACTTTTGGGTATTTTCTATCATCTAGGCCTCTCAAAGTCACTTCAAATGTGATGTGGTCCCTAAAAAAATGGTTTTGTAAATTTTGATGTAAAAATGAGAAATCGCTGACAAACTTTGAACCCCTCTAACTTCCTAACAAAAAAAAATTTTGTTTCCAAAATTGGTCTGATGTAAAGTAGATAAGTGGGAAATGTTATTTATTAACTATTTTGTGTCACAGAAATCTCTGGTTTAACGGTATAAAAATTCAAAAGTTGAAAATTGCAAAATTTTCAAAATTTTTGCCAATATTCAATTTTTTTCATAAATAAACGCAAAAAATATTGTCCTAAATTTGGTACTAACATGAAGTCCAATATGTGACGAAAAAACAATCTCAGAATCACCGGGATCCGTTGAAGCGTTCTAGAGTTATAACCTCATAAAGTGACACTGGTCAGAATTGCAAAATTTGGTCTGGTCATTAAGGTGAAAATTAGCTCCGTCACTAAGGGGTTAAATAATTAATTTGATTTTATTACATAAAGTATTTGATACAAAAGAAAAACAGAATGCAATATTTGGTACAGAAACGTTTATTTGCAATTACAGAGATCAGACGTTTCCTGTAGTTCTTGACCAAATTTGCACACACTGCAGCAGGCTATTTGTCTTAGGGGTGCTTCACACACAGCGAGCTCACTGCCGAGATCGCTGCTGAGTCACGCTTTTTGTGACGCAGCAGTGACCTCATTAGCGATCTCGCTGTGTGTGACACTGAGCAGCGATCTGGCCCCTGCTGCGAGATCGCTGCTCATTACACACAGCCCTGGTTCGTTTTCTTCAAAGCCGCTCTCCCGCTGTGACACACAGATCGCTGTGTGTGACAGCGAGAGAGCGACAAATGAAGCGAGCAGGGAGCAGGAGCCGGCGTCTGACAGCTGAGGTAAGCTGTATCCAAGATAAACATCGGGTAACCAAGGTGGTTACCCGATATTTACCTTAGTTACCAGTAGAGATGAGCGAACCGGTCCCGGTTCGGCTCGAGGCCGGTTCGCCGAACGGGGGTCCCGTTCGAGTTCGGTTCGTCGAACGTTCGACGAACCGAACTAGAACCAATAGGCTATAATGGGAGGCAATCACAAACACATAAAAATGCATTATAAATGTACACAAACAGTTAATAAACATTGCCATAACACTTACCGGTCCTCGCGATCCCTTCTGCACTCTGTCTCCTGCCGCTATTCCATCCGATGATCGCTGAATCCTCCCGGTGACCTGCACTGCCAGCAGAGAAGCAGGACCTATCGTGACGTCAAAATAGCCATGTGACCAGTCACGTGGCTATTATCTCATTGGCTACAGACTGGTCACATGACTATGACACGTCATGTAGGACCTGCGAGTGCATCTCTCCGGTACACGGTGCACATATGTGTATCGCCGTGTACCGGCGACATGCTCTAGCACACGGTCGACTCCCCGTTCCGTTAGGGACCGGCTGACACAGCCGGTCATTAACGGAGATCACCGTTGCCATAGCAACGCAGTTAGCGGTGACGTCACCGCTAACCGCGGCTCCGGGAGCACCGTTGCTATGGTAACGCGTCTGTCAGCGTTACCGCTAGCAGCCAGCAGTGATCACTCACGGAGTGAAGGCTGCACGCTGCTTCCCGATTGTAGTGAGCATTGTAGTTAGGATGGAGGTTCCCCAGCCCCAAGTGATGCCCCTCACTACAATCGTCACTACTACTACACTAGAAAGAAAGAAGACAGAAGAGCAGGATCGTGGAGGGCTGACAGGGGTAATAAAGATGGAGTCTCTAATGTGTCTGTGTATTTATTTCTATTAAAGTATTTTTTCTCTGTGTGGTGTCTTTTTTTAACCCTTTATTGGAGATTCTTAATGGCCGGGTCAAACGTGCCTGACATTAAGAATCTCTGGCTTAATACTGGCTGGTAAAACAAAGCCAGTATTAACTCATGATTACCCAACAAGCCACCCGGCTCCAGGGCTGTTGGAAGAGTTGGATACAGCGCCAGATGATGGCGCTTCTATGAGAGCGCCATTTTCTGGGACGGCTGCGGACTGAAATCCGCAGCAGAGGCGCCCACAAACCTCGGGCTAACCTGTGCTGCGGATTCCAATCCCCAGCTGCCTAGTTGTACCCGGCTGGACACAAAAATAGGGCGAAGCCCACGTCATTTGTTTTTTAATTATTTCATGAAATAAGTGAAATAATTAAAAAAAACGGGCTTCCCTATATTTTTGGTTCCCAGCCGGGTACAAATAGGCAACTGGGGGTTGGAGGCAGCCCGTGGCTGCCAGCTGTACCTGGCTAGCATACAAAAATATGGCGAAGCCCACGTCATTTTTTTGGTGGGCAAAAAACTTCTGCATGCAGTCCTGGATGGAGTATGCTGAGCCTTGTAGTTCTGCAGCTGCTGTCTGCTCTTCTCCATACAGACAGACAGCAGCTGCAGAACTACAAGGCTCAGCATACTCCATCCAGGACTGTATGCAGAAGTTTTTTGCCCCCTGAAAAAATTATGTGGCTTCGCCATATTTTTGTATGCTAGCCAGGTACAGCAGGCAGGTACGGCTGCCCCCAACCCCCAGTTGCCTATTTGTACCCGGCTGGGAACCAAAAATAAAGGGAAGCCCTTTTTTTATTATTTCATGAATTTCATGAAATAATTAGAAAACAAATGACGTAGGCTTTGCCCCATTTTTGTGTCCAGCCAGGTACAACTAGGCAGCTGGGATTGGAATCCGCACCACCGGTTGGCCTGAGCTTTCTGGGCCCCACTGCTGCGAATTGCAGTCTGCAGCCACCTCAGAAAATGGCATTTTCATAGAAGCGCCATCTTCTGGCGCTGTATCCAACTCTTCCAGCACCTGCCTGCTATACCTGGCTAGCATACAAAAATATGGCGAAGCTCACGTCCTTTTTTTGTAGCTTTTTGGCAAAAAAAAAAAAAAATGCTTCCCTGGATTTTCCATTGCCAGTGAAGGTAACACCAAGCAGTGGGGGTTAGCAGCCAGTAGCTGCTTGGATTACCCTTAGCTAGCAATACAAAAAATGCAGTGGGAGCTAACATATATTTTTTTTAATTATTTATTTAAATAACTAAAAATAAAATGGGCTTCCCTGTATTTTGATTGCTGGACATCACAGTGCTGTAAAAATAAATCTTTAAAAAAATGACGTAGCGCTCCGCGGTATTTTTGATTCTCAGCGCAGATAAAGCAGACAGCTATGGGTTGCCACCCCCATCTGCCTGCCGTTACCTTGGTTGGCAATCAAAATACAGGGAAGCCCATTAATTTTTTCTATTTAAAAAATAGTTAAAAAAAAAAAATTACGTTGGGTCCCCCCATTTTTGATAGCCAGCTAGGGTAAAGCAGACGGCTGTAGCCTGAAAACCACAGCTGGCAGCTTTACCGTGGTTGGGGATCCAATGTGGAGGCCCCCTCAGGCTCTTTTTTATAATTATTTTATAAATATTAATAATTACACAATAAAAGTAGGGGACCCCCCAAATTGGATCACCAGCCAAGGTAAAGCGGACAGCTGTGGTCTGGTATTCTCAGGGTGGGAAGGTCCATAGTTATTGGGCCTTCACAGCCTAAAAATAGCAGGCCGCAGGCACCCCAGACGTGGCGCATCCACTAGATGCGCCAATCCTGGCGCTTCACCCCAGCTCATCCCGTGCCCTGGTGCAGTGGCAAACGGGGTAATAAATCGGGTTGATACTAGCTGTAAAGTCACCTGAGATCAAGCCCAGCAGTTTGTGATGTCATGGCGTCTATTAGATACCCAACATCATAAACTGTCAGTACTAACAAAAACAAAAAATCGACAAAAGAAATTTATTTGAAAAAACAGTCCCCAAAACATTTCCTCTTTCACCAATTTATTGTAAGAAAAAAAATAAAGGGGTCCCACGACGACTCTGGACCGTCTAGAATATGGGGGGGAGACACTCAGGGAACGTATCCCCCATTTTCTAGGAGTGCGGACCCTTCATGTGAGGAGTGTGGGTGCAATGAATCTGCACTCACTCTCCCCGGGTCCACAGCAGCAGAGTCCATGTCGTAATGGTTGCTACCAAAGCTGCAATGCCCTGCTCATGAGGTAAGGGCATGCCTAATCAGGAGAACTACTGTAGAGGAAGCTCTGCTCACTGGTATATAGGTGCTCAGAGGTAATAATAGATAAAATTAGTGAGTAACCTCGGCACTCTATATCTCCCAGACTAAGTCAGTAAGTCACAACGGATAGTAATGCAAAATCACTCTTTATTGGTCCGTATTAAGAAAATTTTTTTTTCATAAGCATATATGTTTTTGTCCAAAACAAGTTACAAATGACGTTTCGGCCTGAGCCTTCGTCAGATTGGACTTATCTGCATGTAATCATGAAAAATGACAATAATCAGTATCACATAAGAGTGAGAGAACAATAACATAAACTCGAACAATGTAGAGGTACAATTGGGATGCAGCAAAAAAATTGCAACACAGCAAGAAATGAAACACATGATACAAATGTCATAATACAGTACAAGGACAATATAGTAATGACAAATATGGGGTCAGAGTAGACTTAGACAGCTCTGGTACGAAAGAGATGTCAATCATAAAGTAACATGTGCAGTAGGTGTAGAGCTACACTATGCATGGCAGAGCTAATGGGTAGACCGACCATAGAAAAAGTAGAGAAAAAGTGGAGAAAAAGTGGAGAATAAGTGGAACATAAGAGGAGAAAAAGTGGAGAAAAAGTGGAGAAAAAAGTGGAGAAAAAGTGGAGAAAAAGTGGAGAAAAAGTGGAGAAAAAGTGGAGAAAAAGTGGAGAAAAAGTGGAGAAAAAGTGGAGCATAAGAGGAGAAAAAGTGGAGAAAAAAGTGGAGAAAACGTGGAGAAAAAGTGGAGAAAAAGTGGAGAAAAAGTGGAGCATAAGAGGAGAAAAAGTGGAGATTAAGAGGAGAAAAAGTGGAGAAAAAATGGAGAAAAAGTGGAGAAAAAGTGGAGCATAAGAGGAGAAAAAGTGGAGAAAAAAGTGGAGAAAAAGTGGAGAAAAAGTGGAGAAAAAGTGGAGATTAAGAGGAGAAAAAGTGGAGCATAAGAGGAGAAAAAGTGGAGAAAAAAGTGGAGAAAAAGTGGAGAAAGTGGAGAAAAAAATGGAGAAAAAGTGGAGAAAAAGTGGAGAAAAAGTGGAGAATAAGAGGAGAAAAAGTGGAGAAAAAGTGGAGAAAAAGTGGAGAATAAGAGGAGAAAAAGTGGAGAATAAGTGGAGAAAAAAATGGAGAAAAAGTGGAGAAAAAGTGGAGAAAAAGTGGAGCATAAGAGGAGAAAAAGTGGAGAAAAAGTGGAGAAAAAGTGGAGAAAAAGTGGAGCATAAGAGGAGAAAAAGTGGAGAAAAAAGTGGAGAAAAAGTGGAGAAAAAATGGAGCATAAGAGGAGAAAAAGTGGAGAAAAAGTGGAGCATAAGAGGAGAAAAAGTGGAGAAAAAGTGGAGAAAAAAGTGGAGAAAAAGTGGAGAAAAAGTGGAGAAAAAGTGGAGAAAAAGTGGAGATTAAGAGGAGAAAAAGTGGAGAAAAAGTGGAGCATAAGAGGAGAAAAAGTGGAGAAAAAAGTGGAGAAAACGTGGAGAAAACGTGGAGAAAAAGTGGAGAAAAAGTGGAGAAAAAGTGGAGCATAAGAGGAGAAAAAGTGGAGAAAAAAGTGGAGAAAAAGTGGAGAAAAAGTGGAGAAAAAGTGGAGAAAAAGTGGAGAAAAAGTGGAGCATAAGAGGAGAAAAAGTGGAGAAAAAGTGGAGAAAAAGTGGAGAAAGTGGAGAAAAAAATGGAGAAAAAGTGGAGAAAAAGTGGAGAAAAAGTGGAGAATAAGAGGAGAAAAAGTGGAGAAAAAGTGGAGAAAAAGTGGAGAATAAGAGGAGAAAAAGTGGAGAATAAGTGGAGAAAAAAATGGAGAAAAAGTGGAGAAAAAGTGGAGAGAAAGTGGAGAAAAAAATGGAGAAAAAGTGGAACACCCTTTGGTACCTTTCATGTGGCACTAAGGGGTGCTTAGCTTTGTATTTAGCCAAAAAAATGAAAAAAAAATGACATAGGGTTCCCCCTAGTTTTGTAGCCAGCTAGGGTAAAGCAGACGGCTGCAGCCTGCAGACCACAGCTGGCAACCTCACCTTGGCTGGTAATCCAAAACTGAGGGCACCCCACGCTGTTATTTTAAATTAAATAAATAATTGAAAAAAAAAACACGTAGGGGTCCCCCAAAATTGGATCACCAGCCAAGGTAAAGCAGACAGCTGGGGCCTGATATTCTCAGACTAGGGAGGTCCATGGTTATTGGAATCTCCCCAGCCTAAAAATAGCAGGCCGCAGCCGCCCCAGAAGTGGCGCTTCCATTAGATGCGCCAATCCTGGTGCTTCGCCCCAGCTCATCCCGCGCCCTGGTGTGGTGGCAAACGGGGTAATATTTGGGGTTAATACCAGATGTGTAATGTCACCTGGCATCAAGCCCTGGGGTTGGTGAGGTCAGGCGTCTATCAGATACCCGACATCACCAACCCAGTCAGTAATAAAAAAAAAATACACGACAAACACATTTTTATTTGAAAAAACACTCCCCAAAACATTCCCTCTTTAACCAATTTATTAGATTGAAAAACAAATCCAGGTCTGGTGTAATCCAAGGGGTTGCCATGACGATGCACACTGTCCCAGTCAATGAAGAGCAGGATGTTCCCCATTGGCTGGGAGAGCAGTGCAGTGACCTGAGCTAACATCAATGGGTCAGCCCAGGTCACTGCAGGGGGGTGACAAGTGCTGCTGTCAGTGAGGTACATTACCTGCGCTGATCTCCAGCACACTGACAGCCCCTGTCACTGAGCTCAATGACCGCCCGGCGCCTTCACACCAAGTATCGCGAGAGGTCCGTGACGTCACCGCTAGTCAGTCTCGGGTCGGAAGCGATAGGTGATGTGACAAGCGGCGGCCATGGAGGACAGTGACAGCGCTGAGGTCGGGATGGCGGGACTTCATCACCGCAGGTAAGCCGAGCGAGCGAGCGAGCGAGCGGGCGGGCGGGCGGGCGGGGGGGGGGGGGGATGTGGATGTGTGTGTGTGTGTTTGTGTATGTGTATGTATGTGTACATGCCGCGGGCAGGAGGGGGTGGAGCGAGCTGAGCGGGAAAGTGTGGGCTTCCTGCACGTAACTAAGATAAACATCGGGTTACTAACCAAAGCGCTTTGCTTGGATACCCGATGTTTATCTTGGTTACCAGCTTGTGGCAGGCTGCCAGCGATGGCTCCTGCTCACTGTAGCTGTAAAAAGCCCTGCTTTTTGCTGCTAGAACCGTTCTCGAACGTATCTAGAACTATCGAGCTTTTAGCAAAAAGCTCGAGTTCTAGTTCGATCTCGAACAGCCCAAAAATCACTCGAGCCGCGAACTGGAGAACCACGAACCACGAACCGCGCTCAACTCTAGTTACCAGCCTCTGCAGCTCTCACGCTGCCAGTGCTGCCGGCTCCGGCTCTCTGCACATGTAGCTGCTGTACACATCGGGTTAATTAACCCGATGTGTACTGTAGCTAGGAGAGCAAGGAGCCAGCGCTCAGTGTGCGCGGCTCCCTGCTCCCTGCACACACAGCTAAGCGGTGTGCGCTGGTAACTAATGTAAACATCGGGTAACCATACCCGATGTTTACCTTAGTTACCAGTCTCCGCAGCTTCCAGACGGCGGCTCCGTGCAAGCGCAGCGTCGCTTGCACGTCGCTGCTGGCTGGGGGCTGTTCACTGGTCGCTGGTGAGATCTGCCTGTTTGACAGCTCACCAGCGACCATGTAGCGATGCAGCAGCGATCCTGACCAGGTCAGATCGCTGGTCGGATCGCTGCTGCATCGCTAAGTGTGAAGGTACCCTTACTCCTCCATACAGATCTTATCCAGATCTTTCAGATTTTGGGGCTGTTGCCGGGCAGGCAACATTAAGTTTCTGCTCCCGCTGAAGATTATCAGGTCTAGAGACTGGCTAGGCCACTCCAGGACCTTGAAATGCTTCTTACTCCTTGGATGCCCTGGCTATGTTTCAGGTCATTGTAATGCTGGGAGACCCAGCCATGACCCATCTTCAATGCTTTTACTGAGAGAAGGAGTCATGATACATTTAGCCAAAATGTCATGATACAAGACCCCATCCATCCTCCTTTCAAAACAGTGCAGTCGTCCTGTCCCCTTTGCAGAAAAGCACACTCAAAGTATGATGTTTTCTCCTCCATGCTTAACAATTGGGACGGTGGTTTTGAGGTTGTACTCATCCTATTTTTTACTCCAAACATGGCGAGTGGAGTTCATGCCAAAAATTTCTATTTTTGGGCTAAATGCAAAATTCTAAATGTGGCAGAAAACTAACACTGCACATCACCCTGAAAACACCATCCCCACAGTCAAACATGAAGGTGGTAGCATCATGCTGTGGGTATGCTTTTCTTCAGCATGGACAGTGAAGCTGGTCAAATTTGATGGGGAGGTAGATGAAGCTAAATACAGGGCAATCCTGGAGGAAAACCTGTTAGAGCCTGCATAAGGCTTGAGACTGTGGCATAGGTTGACCTTCCAGCAGGACAATGACCCTAAACATACTGTCAGAGCTACAGTGATACAGTGATTAAAGTATAATCATGTCTTTGAATTGCCCAAAGTCCAGAGCTTAATTCCATTGAGAATCTGTAGTAAGCCTTAAAAATTGCTGTTCAAAGACACTGTCCATTCAGTCTCACTGGGCAAAAATTTCAGCCTCTACTTGTGCAAAGCTGGTAGACACGTACCCAAAAGACTTACAGCAGTAATTGCACATCATGTTTTTCCAATGTACAATTTATACATTTTTAGAAAACCATGTATCATTTTGTCACAAATACTTGTGACTTAGGGCTGTATATCACACAAAGTCCAAATAAAATACATTTAAACTTTTGGGTAGAGATGAGTGAACCCTATGTTCGATGTTCAGTGTTCAAACAAAACACAGACTTTACAATAAAAAAAAAAACAGAGAAAAAAAACAAAGTTTGGGTGCTTTACGTATGCAAGCCACTCGTGCAAGCATCGCTGTGCTCTGGTACACTCGGTGCTCAGCCCAGTGTGAGTCACTTGCAGTGTGACTGGCTCACACTGGGGGAAAAAACAGCGTGATCGGATGTAGTGTGGACCAAGCAAGAACAAATGGAAAAAATCCTGCCCAACCTGCCTCAGAAATGTTCTGTTTATGGCTGGCTGCATGTGGGCGAGGCCCCAAACTGCCCAATTATTGACTTCCATTAGGGTTCAGGTCAAGTCCGGGTCCCAAATAGAACTTTATCTAAAGTTTGGCTGAACCTGCCAAACTGAAATCCACGGGTCTGCTCATCTCTATTTGTGGGTGTAATGTGAAAAAGTAAGGGAAAGTTCTTGAGAAATGAATACTTTTTTTAAGGCGATATTATATACCGTAAAATGTGTTCAATAACATTTATCAACTCCTTTATTTCTATATTGAGTTTCTTGAGTCTAGGACCATGATTGTGCATTCTGGAATTGAGCATGCAATACTGAAGAAACTTTAGCTGCACAATTATTCTGCTTTAGTTAACAGTACATTTTAGATTTTTGATTCCAAGTATTATGAAGGCATCCCAGAACACATTTATTTCCACTACTTTGATTTATAAAGAGCTTGTAAAGCTATAATTTTTTGTGGCTTATAGGGGCTCCAAGTGGCTTACAGCATTGGCCTCCTCTTCCCACGCCTACACAGCTCTGTGTGATTGTAGCAAATCACTTAATCGCCCAGTGTGCGCATTTATCTAAATGTAATTGTCCTCCTATCACCTCCTGAGCAATGCCCATCCCTCTAATTTGTTCTGTTGCCATTCTTTAAGTGTGAGGCGACTTCATTCTTTCTGTAGGTGTGTAATAAGACAAAGATTCCGTTGTGTAACAGTGACGCCCACATACCACACACTGCAGCTTTGTTATGGCACATTTGATAGTGGGTTTAATAGTGTTGAATAATTTATGAATTATAAAACACAAAATTCCAGCTGAAATATAATTTTAGATCAGCATCAAAAAATGTTTAATTGTTCACTAAAAACCATATAACATATGACTCCTTGTCACTTAGAGCAAACCAATATAAAAAACTATATCTCTGTAATGACAACTTCAATTCTAAAAAAGTTGCGACACTGTTCAGCATTGATATTGCCTTTCAACATGTATAAGCTAACCATGCCATAGGCACTAATGCAATCCCATACCATCAGAGATGCAGACCATTGCACTGTGCGCTGATAACAAGCTGGATGGTTCCTCTCTAGTGATGAGCGAACTCGCAGATAACTGGGACCAGCTGATCTCGGTGATCCGGTTTATAAAATCCAGTTCCGGGCAGAATTCCGGTCTCCATATGAGTCTATATTGATTAAAATCCGGCAATTAAAAATGGTGGTAGAAGGGATAGAGTAATGGGAGCAGGTGTACTGTACTTACCAAGATACTGGCGTGGCTGTACGCTGCTCCCAGGCCTCGCATTCACTTCCTGGGCTGCTCATCATTGCTCATCCACATGTACTGCTTTCCACTCCTACCAGTACGCCTGTGATTGGTTGCAATCAGATGCACCCCCACCCTGAGTGGCAGCATGTCAGCTGACTGCAAACAATCACAGGCGCCAGGAAGGCCAGTGGGTAGGAAAAGCAGTGCAACTGTCTGTGGGTCAGTATGGTGGTATAAAAATAAATAAACAAATAAAATATTTGATGTAAGGTCCCTTGTATTATGATACCCAACACAGATAAAGCATACGACTACAGGCCATAGCCCCCTACCTATCTTGGCTGTGTATCAAATAGGAGGAGCCGCATGCGGCTTTTTCTTTTATAAATTATTTTAAAAAATAATATAAAAAATCAGCGTGCGGTCCCCCCAATTTTGATACCCAACCATGATAAAGCCCGACAACTGGGGGCTGGTATTTTCAGCCTGGGGAATCCTATCTAAGACTAGCAGTCTACAGCCGCACGAAAATGTCACATCTATTAGATGTGACAAGCCTGGTACGGTGGCAATCGGGGTAATATAAAAGGTTAATTACAGCTCACAGCTGCTACTAAGCTCTAGATTAGTAATGAGACTCCCCCATTATTAATCTGTAAGTGAAAGCAAGTAAACACAAACACTGAAAAAATCCTTTATTTAGAATAAACAAAAAAAACCCATTCTTTCACCACTTAATTAACCCCCAAAACACCACTGCAGGTCCACCGTAATCCATACAAGGTCCCAGGAGCTCTGCTACATTTGAACCTCACAGCGCACGGCCGTAGAACAATGACTGCCCGCTGTGAGCTTCAGTGAATAAATAAACCGCGCTGTCAGCGATGACATCACTCAGGTTAGTCGTAATCGCAGCTCGAGTCCTCCACCTGTGATCACACTCCCTGACCCCCAGCCGGCACTGTCAGTGCTAAACGGCTGGCAGGGTGTGGGGCACGACCCGCACTTTCACAGTGACATTGCCGGTCGGGAAGGGGGGTGCAGGGCAACCCCACACTTCTCGGCTGGTACTGTCAGTGTTAAATGGCTGGTGGGTTGCGCAGCATGGCTGCACACTTTATGCCAGAGTGCTTCAGATCACCAGAGGTCATACCATGGAAACCAGGTATTCACCTTTTGTGTCTCCCCTATTTCCTCATAAACTGTAAGCTTACGAGCAGGGCCCTAACTCCTCCTGGTATCTTAATTTTGTTATTTTGTATTGTCTCATATTATCTGTACATGTCCCCTCTTAATTGTAAAGTGCTGCGGAATATGTTGGCGCAATAGAAATAATTTTTTTCATTATTATTATTATTATTAGGTATGACCTTCAGTGAACTGAAAGACATCACTGTTGCCAGCCGGGTCCCCATTGTCAGTGTTTCCCGGAGCCTGGAGAGATCGGACATGTTTTTGGTCTCTCCAGGCTCAGATGTAGCAGAGCCAGGACTGTTGTGGGATGTCATGTGGATTATGGCAGAACTTCAAGGGTCTTTTGGGGTTAATAAAGAGGGGAAAGAGGGTGCTGTATTTTATTTCAAATACAGGATTTTTCTCTGTGTTTGTGTTTATTTCTTTTTATTTATAGGATTAGTAATGGAGGGGTCCCATGGACCTTTACCCATCACTAGTTTTGGTCTTGATGATAGTTGTGTGCTGTTATTAAGCCCTCATTATTGCAATTGCCACCACACCAGGGCAATCGGAAGAGCTGTGTAAAGCACCAAGCTTGTCGCATCTAATGGATGCTACAATCTCAGGCAGCTATAGATTGCTATTTTTAGGATGGGGAGGGCCGCCTAATAACCATAGGCCTCCCTAGTCTGAGAATACCAGCCCCCAGCTGTTGGGATTTATCATGGCTGGTTATCAAAATTGGGGCCACAACACATCAGTTTATTTAGTTATTTATTTAAATAAAAAAAGAAAAAGAAAAATTGCATGCAGTTTCTCTTATTTTGATGCACAGCCTGTAGCCATGGGCTTTATCTGTGTTGGGTATCATAATATGGCTGGACCCTATGTCAATTGTTTTATTTATTTTTATACCACAATACTGACCCTCAGACAGCACCTGCGATTGGTTGCAGTCAGACGCTGTCACACAGGCTGGGGACACATCTGACTGCAACCAATCACAGATGCCAGGCCAGCCGGTGGGTGGGAAAAGCATATATGTAGCACCCCACGGGGCAGGCGGTCAGCCTACTTGTTGCCAAGCTGTTTCTGGTCGGGTTAGACGTTGTCACGGGGTGGCCTTGCCCAATTCCGTTGCCCTGAGGCGTGCAGCTACAATGCCTTGCAAAAGTATTCGGCTACCTTGAGTTTTTCAAACTTTTCCCACATTTCAGGCTTCAAACATAAAGATAAAAATGTTAATGTTATGCTGAAGAATCAACAACAAGTTGGACACAATTGTGAAGTTGAACGAAATTTATTGCTTATTTAAACCTTTTTTAAAAAATTAATAACTGAAAAGTGGGGCGTGCAATATTATTCGTCCCCTTTACTTTCAGTGCAGCAAACTCACTCCAGAAGTTCATTGAGGATCTCTGAATGATCCACTGTTGTCCTAAATGACTGATGATGATAAATATAAGCCACCTGTGTGTAATTAAGTCTCCGTATAAATGCACCTGCTCTGTGATAGTCTCAGTGTTCAGTTTAAAGCGCAGATAGCATCATGAAGACGAATGAACACAACAGGCAGGTCTGTGATACTGTTGTGGAGAAGTTTAAAGTTGGATTTGGTTACAAAAAGATTTCCAAACCTTTAAACATCCCAAGGAGCACTGTGCAAGTGATCATATTGAAATGGAAGAAGTATTATACCACTGCAAATCTACCAAGACCTGCCGTCCATTCAAACTTTCATCTCACACAAGGAGAAGACTGATCAGAGATGCAGCTAAGAGGCCCATGATCACTCTGGATGAACTGCAGAGATCTACAGCTGAGGTGGGAGAGTCTGTCCATAGGACAACAATCAGTCGTGCACTGCACAAAATCTGGCCTTTATGGAAGAGTAGCAAGGAGAAAGCCATTTCTCAAAGATATCCATAAAAAGTGTTGTTTAAATTTTGCCACAAGCCACCCGGGAGACACACCAAACATGTGTAAGAAGGTGCTCTGGTCAGATAAAACCAAAATCGAACTATTTGGTCACAATGCCAAGCGATATGTTTGGCGTAAAAGCAACACAGCTCATCACCCTGAACACACCATACCCACTGTCAAACATGGTGGTGGCAGCATCCTGGTTTGGGCCTGCTTTTCTTCAGCAGGGACAGGGAAGATGGCTAAAATTGATGGGAAGATGGATGGAGCCAAATACAGGACCATTCTTTAAGAAAACCTGTTGGACTCTGCAAAAGACCTGAGACTGGGACAGAGATTTGTCTTCCAACAAGACAATGATCCCAAGCATAATGCAAAAATCTACAATGGAATGGTTTACAAATAAACGTATCCAGGTGTTAGAATGGTCAAGTCAAAGTCCAGACCTTAATCCAATTGAGAATCTGTGGAAAGAGCTGAAAACTGCTGTTCACAAATGCTCTCCATCCAACCTCACTCAGCTCGATCTATTTGCAAAGGAAGAATGGGCAAGAATTTCAGTCTCTCAATGTGCAAAACTGATAGACACATACCCCAAGTGACGTGCAGCTGTAATCGCAGCAAAAGGTGGCACTACAAAGTATTAACTTAAAGGGGCTGAATAATATTGCACGCCCCACTTTCAGTTATTTTATTTCTTTTTTAGAAAATTTAAAATAAGCAATAAATTTCATTCACCGTCACAATTGTGTCCCACTTGTTGTTGATTCTTCACCATAACATTAAAATTTTTATCTTTCTGTTTGAAGCCTGAAATGTGGGAAAAGGTTGAAAAATTCAAGGGACCGAACACTTTTGCAAGGCACTGTAAAAGGTGGGGGAAGCGGGGTATTGGGAAAAGTTTGTTTTTACGCCACCTGTGGTATGGGGCCAGGGAATAGCCGTCACTGCCGGGTTCCTCGCTGGGGCAGGTGCTATGGCAGCTGGGAGGGTATAGCTCCCCACAGGCGGAGTGGGCCCCAGGTGGATGATAAGGGTTGTAATGGCTGTTGGCGCCTAAGCGCTGGGCGGCGGTGCCGGTATGGACGAGCCAACACTGTCTCTGCGGGTTTAGGGTGTAGTTTACTCACAACTTCAGCTGCCAGCCCGGTCACACTGGTCAATCCCACATCCAGTAAGGGGTCACCACCGGTGTTTTGAAAGAGAAGGTGGGAGAGTCCTATTTCTAGGCTGTCCCCCTCTGCAGTTAGGTACACTGACTGAGCTCCTGCTCCAAGCCCCAGGGCCCAGTAAAGTCCAAGTCTTCCAGAGATGTCTTGCCAGAACTATGGTCCTGATGGGTCTGTTTTTGATGTGCGTGTGTTGCGCCTATTTCTACCCCAGGTGGAACCCACCCCCCAGGTGTCTGGGTTCAGTGACCGGGAAGTCCCATGACTGTTATGACCACCCCCTGCCCACCCTGAGCCAACCCACCCTATGTGAAGGCTCCTAATCTGTATGTAGTGTGTGTAAATGTGGAACACCGGTGATTAACCCCCTCCTTACCTGAGATAGATACTGCACCTTAATGGAGGTGCAGTACTCTGTGGCAACCAGAGCCTCAGGGGTGCCACATATACAGTACAGACCAAAAGTTTGGACACACCTTCTCATTCAAAGAGTTTTATTTATTTTCATGACTCTGAAAATTGTAGAGTCACATTGAAGGCATCAAAACTATGAATTAACACATGTGGAATGAAAAAGGTAACACAAATGTGTGAAGCAACTGAAAATATGTCTTATATTCTAGGTTCTTCAAAGTAGCCACCTTTTGCTTTGATTACTGCTTTGCACACTCTTGGCATTCTCTTGATGAGCTTCAAGAGGTAGTCACCAGAAATGGTTTTCACTTCACAGGTGTGCCCTGTCAGGTTGTAATAAGTGGGATTTCTTGCCTTATAAATGGGGTTGGGACCATCAGTTGTGTTGTGCAGAAGTCTGGTGGATACATAGCTGATAGTCCTACTGAATAGACTGTTAGAATTTTTTATTATGGCAAGAAAAAAGCAGCTAACTAAAGAAAAACGAGTGGTCATCATTACTTTAAGTAATGAAGGTCAGTCAGTTCAAAAAATTGGGAAAACTTTGAAAGTGTCCCCAAGTGCAGTGGCAAAAACCATCAAACGCTACAAAGAAACTGGCACACATGAGAACCGCCCCAGGAAAGGAAGACCAAGAGTCACTTCTGCTACAGAGGATAAGTTTATCCAAGTCACCAGCCTCAGAAATCGCAGATTAACAGCAGCTCAGATTAGAGACCAGGGCAATGCACACAGAGTTCTATATTTCCCTGGATGAAGGCATACATAGCTGAAGAAGTTCAGATACTTCTCCAAAGCCAGACAACACTGCAATGAAAATTCCTTCATGGTCTCGCTGAAACTCCACTTCTGTCTCCCTAGCCAAATAAAGTCCAGGACTAGCCTATTCTAGAAAACAGGGCACAAATGTGGCAATAGGTTCAGACCAAAAAAGATCACTCCGATTCTTCTTTCAAATTCGAGGTGTTTTATTCTGTGAAAAGCGGGCTTTACACGCTACGATATTTCTAGCAATTGCTAATGATTTTGTACGCAAAAGCACCCGCCCCCGTCATGCATGCGATATCGTGTGATCGCTGCCGCAGCAAACATTGTCGCTACGGCAGCGTCATACGCACTTACCTGGTCGGCGTCGTAGCTGTGACTGCCGAACAATCCCTCCCTCAAGGGGGAGGTGCGATCGGCGTCACGGCGACGTCACCGCAACATTACTAAGCGGCTGGCCAATCAAAGCGGAGGGGCGGACGAACATCCCGCCCACCTCCTTCCTTCTCATTGCGGGCGAGACGCAGGTAAGGTGAGATTCCTCGCTCCTGCGGTGTCATACACAGCGATGTGTGCTGCCGCAGGAACGAGGAACAACATCTATAAACAATCATTAACAATTTTTGGTTTTAGGACAACCTCTCCCTGGTGAACGATTTTCACCCCTTTGGAGAACTTTTAAGGTCGCTGGTAAGTGTTACACTCTGCAATACCGTTAATGACACCGGATGTGCGTCACTAATGACGTGACCCCGACGATAAAACATTAACGATATCATAGCGTGTAAAGCCCCCTTAACTCCAAGGTTCTCATGTTGTATTGTAAAATCTTCCTTGCCTGGTTGTGAAATACCATCCTTTATTTTTTTTCCGTTTGTGTTTTGCCAGATTATGGATAACCTTTATGGCTTCCTATGACATTTTGATATCACAGATTGTATTTATCTAGGTTCTCCTGATTGCTCCATTGTCCTTCCACACGTTCCAAATATAATAACAGGTCACCTGGCTTTACATAGTTACTTAGGTTGAAAAAAGACCTAGGTCCATCTAGTTCAACCTTCCTCCACCAGTTCTACATTTGGTCACTAAGTCATTTATAACCAACAATGTTTTGTGTACTGAGGAAATAATCCAGCCCTTTTTTAAAAGCTGTTATAGTGTCTGCCATTACTACCTCTTGTGGTAGGGCATTCCACAGTCTGACTGCTCTAACTGTAAAGAACCCTTTCCTATTTAGCTGTTGGAATCGCTTTTCTTCCACTCGCAATGAGTGCCCCCTGGTCCTTAGTATTGTCTTTGGTAGAAATAAGTCATGTGCCAGTCCTTTATATTGACCACACATGTATTTATACATATAAATGAGATCTCCTCTGAGACGTCTTTTTTCTAAGCTAAACATATCTAACTTTTTCAACCTGTCATCATATGGGAGGCCTTCCATTCCTTGTAGTAGTTTAGTTGCCCGCCTTTGAACTGACTCTAACTTCTGAATGTCCTGTTTAAAATGTGGAGCCCAAAACTGGATCCCATATTCCAGATGTGGCCTTACAGTGATTTATAGAGGGGTAACAATACGTTGGGATCACTGGGTCTAATCTCTCTTTTTATACACCCTAAAATCTTGTTTGCTTTAGCAGCTGCTGCTTGACATTGAGAGCTGCTGCTCAGCTTATTTGTAATGAGAATACCTAAGTCCTTCTCCTGTTCTGTAGTCCCGAGTTTACTTCCATTTAACGTATATGCAGTTATAGGATTACTCCGTCCTAGGTGCATTACTTTGCATTTATCAACATTAAATCTCATTTGTCAAGTATTTGCCCATTCTGACATCTTATCCAGATCTTTTTGTAATATTGTACTATCAAGGTCCATTTTTAATATCCTACATAGTTTGGTGTCATCAGCAAAGACTGACACTTTACTATCAATCCCATCCACAAGGTCATTAATAAAAAGATTAAAAAGAATCGGTCCTAGCACAGATCCCTGCGGCACCCCACTGCTGACTATAGCCCATTTAGAGAATGTACCATTTATGACTACTCTTTGTTTCCTATTTTTTAGCCAATTCCTTACCCTGTTGCATATAGTTTCCCCTAGTCCTTGCTTCTGGAGCTTTAGTAAAAGGCTATTATGTGGTACTGTATCAAATGCATTTGCAAAGTCCAAATAAATGACATCAGCTGCATTACCAATATCCAGGTTTGCACTTACCCTCTCATAGAACTCTAACAGGTTGGTTAGACACGACTTATCTTTCATGAATCCATGCTGTTTGTCAGTTATTACATTATTTTCTGCAATATATTTTTGCATGTCATCCCTTAAAATTCCCTCAAAAACTTTGCATACTACTGATGTCAGGCTTACTGGACGGTAGTTGCCTGGATCTACCCTCTTACCTTTTTTTAAATATCGGTACCACATCAGCAATCCTCCAATCCTGAGGCACCAACCCCGTTACAAGTGAGTCTAAAAAGATGAGATACAGTGGTCTGTCGATTATGGAGCTCAATTCCTTCAATATTCGTGGATGAATGCCATCTGGCCCTGGGGATTTGTCAATGTTTAATTTACTCAGACGTAGGCGTACTTCATCTTGTGTTAAATTAGTTATATCAGGTGGTGAACTTTGATTTTTCACCTGTTGAATGATCCCTGGTACTGTCAGTTATTGGTGAACACAGATGAGAAATGCCTATTTAATATCTCAGTCTTTTGTTTGTCCTCTATAACTAACATGTTATTATATTTTAAGGGGCCGATACTATCCTTTGTTTTCCTTTTGGCATTAATGTATTTATAAAAGATTTTGGGATTTATATTAATGCAATTGGCGATTTTTGTTTCAGCAGCTAGTTTTGCTTGTTTGATTTCTTTTTTTTACATTTCCTATTGATATCTTTATACTTCTGAAATGCTATTTCTGTATTCTCAGCCTTTAAGATTTTAAACGCCCTTTGTTTTTGTTTTATTATACTTTGTACAGTCTTATTTATCCATAGTGGTTTCTTTTTATTCCGGGACGTTTTATTACTAGAGGGTATAAGTTTTTTACAGGACTCTAGCAGTATATCCTTAAACTTTCCCCATTTATGTTCAGTATCTCCAGTTACCATGACTTTGTCCCAATCTACAAGTTTAAGCTCTTCCCTTAAGTTGTTGAAATCAGCTTTCCTAAAATTCCAGGTTTTAGCATTTCCCCTATGAAATGTTCTATTGAATATTACTTTGAAGCTTACCATATTATGATCGCTGGTGCCCAAGTGCTCCCGGACCTGTAGATCTGAAATTGTATCCGGTCTATTTGACAGGACCAGATCTAGCAAATTATCTCCCCTTGTCGGTTCATCTACCATCTGAGAGAGGAAATTGTCTTGAATTGTAGGTAAGAACTTACAGCTTTTAGCACAACCAGAAGATTCTATGTCCCACTGTATGTCTGGATAGTTGAAATCCCCCATAATAAGAACCCGATTATTATTATTAGCTGCCTTTTCAATTTGTTCCAGCATTTCACCCTCTATTTGTTCAGGTATGTTAGGAGGCTTATAGCAAACTCCAATTAACATTTTTCCATTATTCCCCTCCCCATGTACATATACCCATACTGACGCTACATTGTTGCAGTTCCCCCCAATGTCATCATTCAACACAGGTTTTAGGTTAGATTTGATAAATATACACACCCCACCACCTTTTTTGTCTTTCCTGTCCTTCCTAAATGTACTATAACCCTGTATGTTTGTCACCCAGTCAAGGCTTTCATCCAGCCAGGTTTCCGTAATGCCCACCACATCATAATCCATTGTTGACATAAGAGTCTCCAATTCATTCATTTTGTTTGCAAGACTTCTTGCATTTGCCAGTAGACATTGAATACTATTAACACCTTTATTACTCCTAGCCTCCCTACGTTCCTTGCATGTCCCATCCCCCCTAATCCTTCATTGACCCCTACCGTCTCACTCTCTCTATCTGCTCTATCTATCCCCTTTTTTGCTCCACTACCCTCCCGCCTCCAAGATCCTAGTTTAAAAGCTCCTCCATCCATCTGACCATTTTCTCCCCCAGCACAGCTGCACCCTCCCCATTGACGTGCAGCCCGTCCCTACCGTAGAGCCTTTAGCAGACAGAGAAGTCGGCCCATTTCTCCATGAATCTGAACCCTTCCTTCCTGCACCAATTTCTAAGCCACGTATTTATCTCCCCAAGCTCCTGCTGTCTTTCTAGTGACGCTCGTGGCACCCGTAGTATTTCTGAAAACACCACCTTGGAGGTCCTAGTTTTCAGCTTCTCTCCTAGTTCCCTGTAATCATTTTTAAGGACCTTCCACCTGCCTCTAACTTTGTCATTAGTATCAATGTGCACCATGACTGCTGGGTTTTCCCCAGCCCCACCCAGCAATCTGTCTATCTGGTACGCAATATGCCGAACCCCAGCACCCGGCAGACAACACACTGTTCGGCATTCACGGTCTTGGCGACAGATAACCCTGTCTGTCCACCTAATTATAAAGTCCCCTACCACCAACATCTGTCTGGGCTTTGCTGCACTCCTATTTCCCTCCTTCCTACAGCAGTCGTTTTCCTGGTTGCTAGTAGCAACGTCCTGCTGTAGTGACCCTAGTCCTGGCCCTTCATTCCTAATATCAGCCAAACAGGCATATTTACTAGGTTGTGCCAGGTCAGGACTAGGCTTCCTGACATTTTTCCCCTACCTCTTCTTCTAACTGTTACCCAGCTACCTTCCTCTGGGTCCTGATCTTCCCCACCTCCACCCTCCTCCATATCACTGGCCCCAGCCAGAGAAAGCTCAGTGAGCTCTAAACTCTTCTACAGGTTTGCAATGTCCTCGAACGGCTGCTCAAGGCATGCATACATCTGACAAGATACACACCTGGTAGCATTGTCCATGGAGCACTTATTCAATGGGGATAAACAGTAAAGTAGAAAAAACAAAGAAAAAAAAACAAAAAAACAATGGGAAACGTATAAGGATAAATTCAAACTATGTTCTTGTGTCAAACGATGAGATTGTGTTTAAACTATGCTGCACTTATCTGCAATCCCTGCACTTTGCTCAGAACCTCACTTTTTCTGGCTGGTGTCATGGTTTGCCTCCCCGTCCACATGGCTACAGGGCGGAGCCTTCTCTCGGGCCTCACTTCCGGACCCTGGATGCCTTAAAAGCTGACATTTCCAGAGAACCAGCGCCGGCTATAAGCTTAGCACTGCTTTACCTGTGATTGCTGGTCCTGTGAGTGATATCCTGATCTGTCTGTTCCTGTGCCCCCGTGCCCTTGTCTGTGTTCCGTCCCCTGATCATCCCTCCTGTCCTCTGTCCCCTCTCCTATTTCCCCACTCGGTTGCTTCCTCCGGTACTGGCCTTGGCCTGACTTTGACTCCGCTTCTGCTCGTACCTCCGGTCCTGCTTCTGCCCGTACGGTGTTTGACCCAGCCTGCCTGACTATTCCTTGCATGCCCTGCAGTTCTGCTTCTCAGCTGTGCTGTGAGGCAGTGTATGAGAACGCTGTGTATTTACTTCCTGGTTCTCGTTGCTCTGTGTAGTGTCTTCTGCTGCAGAGCTCTTGCTCCCCCTGGTGGCAGCATGACAGCTGGTTTATATAGTTCCACATGGACTACCTGAAGCTGCCAAAGCTGCCAGAAGCTTATAGAAAAAGGTGGGGCTAATACTACTAATTAAATCACTAGACAAACTTTTTTTTTTTGCTGTTTCACAGTATCACAGACAAACAGACACACAATTCCCTAATGAAATTAAACAATTACAGTTATCACCACTATGAGATTGTGTTTAAACTATGCCGCACTTATCTTCAATCCCCGCACTTTACTGCAGCACCTCGCACGCTCAGAACCTCGCTTGTTTGAAACTTTGAAACGTGTTGGATCACTTTTTGCCCCTCACAGGCTCCTGTAGCCAGTCCTGAGTTTTTGTGATGTCACACGCTCTCCTCACGTGTGCTGTTGGATAACCAGGCAAGCCACCGACCGGGGCTCCTGGATACCTGCATCAGCTTCCTGCCGCACGCCGCTCATCCTGCTGGGCAAGGAAAAGCCCCGATTTTTGTGTTCCTGAAGCCCGCTCCATGCACAATTGCATATTTGCATCTATTGCCAGTCCCGTGGTGGACACTTTCAGTGCAGGCACTCACACCATTCAAGTGCCGCCTGTAGTGCATCATGGACCTCCCGCTGAGGACAGTTAATTATTCATCCGTCTGGCTGGCTACTCTCTACAGGCAAGTTTTTAACCCTTACTTATCATGTAAAGATGATAAGCAAAGATGATTCTGAGAAAGGTCAGGAATCAGACCAGCACTACGCAGGAAGTTAATGACCTGAAGAAAGCTGGGACGACAGTCTCAAACATTATCTTTAGTAACACACTATTCCGAAATGGATTATAATCCTGTAAGGCATGCATGGCCCCCTACCCACACCAGCCCTTGTCCAGGCCCTTTTGAAGTTTACCAATGACCATCTGAATGATACAAAGGAAGCATGGGAGAAGATCATGTGGTCAGATGAGACCAAAATAGAACCTTTTGGGATCAACTCCACTCCCCGTGTTTGGAGGAAGAAGGATGAGTATAACTCCAAGAACACCATCCCATGTGTGAAGCATTGGGTTGGAATCATCATACTTTGGGTGTACATTTCTGTAAAGGGGAAAGGGCAACTGCACTGTATTGAAGGGAGGATGGATGGGGTCATGTATTGTGAGATTTTGGCCACCACCAACCTTCCTTCAGTAAGAGTATTGAAGACAAATCTTGGCTAGGTCTCCCAGCATGACAATGACCCAAAACACACAGCCAGGGCAACCAAGGAGTGGATCCATAAGAAGCATTTCAAGGTTCTGGAGGGGTTTAACCAGTTTCCAGACCTGAACCCAATAGAAAATCTATGGAGGGAGCTGAAACTCAATGTTGCCCAGCAACAGTCCCGAAAACTGAAAAGTCTGGAGAAGATCTGTATGGAGGAGTGCGCCAAAATTCCTGCTGCAGTGCGTGCAAACTTGGTCAAGAACTCTGTCAATGCAAATAAAGGTTTCTGTGCCAAAGATTAAGTTCTATTTTTCTATAGTATCAAATACTTATTTCATGCTATAAAATGCAAATGAACTATTTAGAGATCATACAAAGTGATTTTCTGTATTTTTTTTTTATTATTCTATCACTGTTGAAGTGTACCTACCATAAAAATTACATACCGGTACCTCTCCATTCTTTGTAGGTTGGAAACCTTGCAAAATTGGCAGTGCATCAAATAGTTATTTTACCCACTGTATATACAGTATACACATAAGTAGTTAGAGCAGATACTGAGAATTTCAGAATTACACCACTTAAACAGGACAGGAGAAGTATACACAATATACACAGCTCCACAATATACTGTATACTACAAACGATTATATACACAGCTGCACACGATATATTGTGATAAGGAATAAGAGCAGAGCTGTGTATATGTTACCGGCAATGTGTAAACACAGGCATTCTATAGAATACCTAGGCAATGTATACAATGCCGGAAATGGGTCGTCAAAGTATGAAATACATCAGATGTTCATACATTTCCTAGTCATTCTATAGAATACCTAAATGACAAACAGGCGGAGTGTAGAATACTACAGGGGTGGTCCGTCCAAAAGTAGGTGGACAGAGCAGGCAGCAGCAGATCTGTGAAACTGACTCAATTGCCCTTAGCATTAAAATGCAATTCTAGCCTCCGGTGCTGCAACAAATAGTCAGGAGTGACACTTCTGATTTCTTTTTTTTTCCCAGCAAAAATATCCTGTTCATTTTTCATTTCTTCTTTCATGTTTTTGACTGTTTGTTACTAAAGACTAAGGGGTACTTTGCACACTACGACATCGCAAGCCGATGGTAGCGATGACGAGTGCGATAGTCCCCGCCTCCATCGCAGCTGCGATATCTTGTGATAGCTGCCGTAGCGAAAATTATCGCTACGGCAGCTTCACATGCACTTACCTGTCCTGCGACGTCGCTCTGGCCGGCGAACCGCCTCCTTCCTAAGGGGGCAGGTTGTGCGGCGTCACAGCCACGTCACACGGCAGGCGGCCAATAGAAGCAGGGGGGCGGAGATGAGCGGGACGTAAACATCCCGCCCACCTCCTTCCTTCCTCATTCCAGCCGGGACACAGGTAAGGCGATGTTCCTCGCTCCTGCGGCTTCACACACAGCGATGTGTGCTGCCGCAGGAACGAGGAACAACATCGTAACATGGGTCCTTCCGAAATTATGGAAATGACCGACGCTACACCGATCATACGATTTTGATGCTTTTGCGCTCGTTAACCGTAGTAAAAAGGATTCACATACTCCGATGTCGACAGCGACGCCAGATGTGCGTCACTTTCGATTTGACCCCACCGACATCGCACCTGCGATTTCGTAGTGTGCAAAGTATCCCTAATAGTCAGGAGTGACACTTCTGTTTCTTTGTGTTTTTCCCAGTAAAGATATCCTGTTGTTCATTTAGGATTTCTTCTTTCATTAGTTTTTTGACTGTTTGTTACTAAAGACTTTTCCAATCTGGGCATTATATCAGACTTCGCCCTAAGCAGTTCTTGTCATTCTTTATAATGCCTAGACATTTTATGTAATGGCCAATTTTTCCAATCTAAGCACCTAGACATTTTATGTAATGGCTAACTTTTCCAATCTGGGCATTATATCAGACTATGCCCTGAGCAGTTCTTGTCATTCTTTATAATACCTAGACATTTTATGTAATGTCTAGGAAAAGTATAGAACAACGCAGATATTTTATACCTTGCCTGAGCTGTTCTTGTCATTCTTTATAATACCTAGACATGTTATGTAATGCCTAGGGAAAGTATAGAACAACGCAGATATTTCATACCTTGCCTGAAAACGACAGGGATTGTATACATTGCCTAGGTATTCTATAGAATGCCTGGTTTTCATACATTGCCTGTAATATATATATACTACATAATGTTGAGATGTGATAATGTATGTAATGTGTATTCCACACTATATGTATATATGTTACATTATATTGGAGACACTCCAGCTGCTGAATATATAACCCATTATGACTGCTGCATATACAGTACATAGGAGACAGACTGCTATATATAGGTGATTGTGTGACTGCTGTATGTACAGTTTTTAGGGGATACTGCCACCAGTCGCAGTATCACCTATGTAAAGTATATACAGCAGTCACAGTATCACTTATATAATGTATATACAGCTGTTGTAGTATGACAGTATGACCTACATAATGTATACACAGCAGCAGAAATATCACTTATATAATGTAAATAGACTGCTGTATATACATTATTTAGATGATACTGCCACAGCTATATATACATTACGTAGATGATACTGTGACTGCTGTACATACATTTCATAGATGATTCTGCCAGCAGTCGGAGTATCACCTATATAGTGTATATACACTGCTCTATATACATTATGTAGGTGATACTGTGACTGGTGTATATGTCGCGCCCAGGAATATGGGGTACTCGATTCCGGGCAGTATATGTCTTGGTAATGTCACTGGGGTGGCCATTTCCCGGTTCCATGACCTGGGACTTTTTTGTTATGGGGGTGTATTTACAGGGGATTAGGTTAGTGTTCATATGTGACACCACTTGCGGTGTTGCGGCTATAGGTATGGAGTCGCCGCTGCAGAATGTCACTACTGGGGCTGGTGTTAATTGCAGCCTGGATGGTAGACCCTCTGCAAGCATGGCTGGGCCCCAGAGGTTGGGTGTTGTGATGGCATCAGAAGAACGTAGTCCAGAAGGTAGTCCACACAGAGGTATAGTGCAACTGGTTTTTACTCACTGCTGGTTGATGGTAACTGGTTACCCAAGGCTGGCTGGTTTCACCTCCAGGTCCCCTTCGTCCCAGTGCCAGTTTAGTACCCTGGTATCTTCTTCCCCTGCACCTGTCTCTGGTAAATGGGTCCCCATGGCATAGAGCAACTGGGGGTCACCTCTGTTGGTTTGTCCACTTCTGTCCACCTGAAGGTAGCGTGAACCCTGTGGGGTTGGAGTCTCAGGTCATGTCCCCAGTTCTCCTTTTGCTACTGAGTCTTCAGAATTTTAGGGTCAGCAAGGTCCTTGATGGTCCCCTCGCTATGCAGGTGTTAACAGGTCGGCTTGGAGCTCTTTCCTGTCCTAGGAATTGAGCTTTGAACCAGAGATGAGAGCAACGTTTTTGGGTCGCTTTGATATATGGCTTCTTCTTTACATGATACAGCTTTAAAGGGAACCAACCATCAGGATTTTGCTATATGAAGTAAAAGCAGTGCCATACTGGCACTAGGATACTGAATCCAGGCATACCTTCTTTTGAAAAATTGGATGCTTGGCTGCTGAAATATCTTTAACTAAAGTTGCAGAAATGCACTGCACTTTGGTTGACCTGTGCATCTGGGCGGGCCTTTGTTGGTCAGGTCATCGGTGTATATTCCTCCTCCTGCGTCTTGTATTGCATGCCGCCTTTTCTTTATTTAAATATTGCTCCACACTGCCATTGCTGCTGTTGGCTTGCAATAGAAGATGCAGGAAGAGGAATATACACTAAGGACCTGACCCACGAAGGCCCGCTCTGATGTACACGTCAATCAAAGTGCAGTGCATTTCTGCAACTTTGATTAAAGATATTTCAGCAAACAAGCATCCAATTTTTCAACAAAAGGTATGCTTGGATTCAGCATCCTCGTGCCAGTATGGCACTGCCTTTACTTCATATAGCAAAATCCTGGTGATTGGTATGCTATCCACAAATATAAAGGGAACCAAATTGTGTTCACAGACAATAAATTCTGGAAATATTCCTGAGCCAGTGGAGTGACTTGCATGACCTGTTTTTAATGCAGTGCCACCATAGGGCCAGTGGATCATGAGCTTACAATATTGACTGTTGATCATGTTCTTTGTGCACATGACTTACTGTAGAATCTCTGAATATATTATTTGCTGTAGATTTTAAAATATATTTGCAATTTTACATTGGGAAACATTTTTCTGAATTACTTTTCACAATTGTCAGGCACATTTGTTCACAGATTGTTGAACCTCTGACCATCTTTTCTTCTCAGAGACTCTGCCTCTTTACCATGCTCTTTTTATATAGTCATGTGAATTAGTGGAAAATTGACCTTTCATCTGTTCATTAGCACCACTTACTTTTCCAGCCTTTTGTTAACACTGTTCCAGCACTTCTTAGATCCGTTGCTGCTATCAATTTCTAAACGAGTTAATGTTTTCAGATGAAATGGAAAATGTCTAACTTTCAACTTCTGATCTGTGTTCTATATTCTGTTGTGAATAAAAAATGACTATGAGAGATTTCAAAATCATTGCATTCATGTTTTCTTGTTGTAACAACAGCACGATCATATGAAGTGTGCATCAAAAAAAAAAATGGGAAAACCCAGTCACCGGAAGTGATCGGTTTATGGCTGGCTTCATGTGAATGGAGACCCGAACTGCCCAATTAATGACTTTCATTGGGGTTCAGGTCAAGTCCGGGTCCCAAACCGAACTTTTTTCTAAAGTCCGGATGAAGTTGCTGGACCGGGCTTCCGCAGGACCTCTCATCTCTCCTCATGACTTATTATGATCAGTTTTGAGGATCAGACTTTGCCAGAACTGTTTATGTGGCTCTGTTAAAAAAATTAAAAATTCTTTTAACGTTAGTGCTTCATTTATTTGTCAATGATTATTTTTAATTGACACGGATACTTAAATGTTCACATGGTTTACCTATTTACATTTTTAAAACTGGATGGGAAAAAAACTGATGCAATATGGAGGCACATAATAGAAAAATGATTCATTTCATGCGTAAATAAAAATAGATCCGAATGTGTAAACGTAGTATAAGGCTGAGGCTAGCTGGCAACTTTGGTCATAATAACACAGTTCACATGGTCAAATATTGCTCTGTTATATCACATAATTTGGTGTCTGGGGTCGCATTGCGACCACAACAGGCAAGTCACAAAAAATCCACAAGTTTTGACATTTTGTGACTTGCTTGTCACGGTGGCGATACCCTGTGGGTCACAATGATCCAATTTGGACATTTGTCATAATACCCTAAAGCAACACAAAGAGATTGTGCTTAGGAAGGAAAGAATATATAGAAGCAATGTATTCAAACATCAGGGCAAAGTTTTCTGTGTAGGATTTTTTTGACGAGGTTACTACCTGTATGGAGGTTTAATGAAAAAAAGACAAAATGGGTGCACACATTTTTTGGAGAAGCAACAAAACAGATATGAACAATAGATGGACAGAATATTATCTTAGTTCTAGTGTTACTGTATGTTCTATGGACAGAGTTAATTATTTCTTTCACATACCACAAGAAATGACTGATTTTACAGGGTGTCCTGGGACTTTTAATTATGCAAATTCTCCAAGATCAATTACAAAATCAATACTTTTCATGTCAGTTAAGCTAAGACCCTTGTTTTATCCACAAGCACTTAATGCCTAATATACATAGCTTCAAGTCAATACTTGCGGATAACCTCTGGTATATAACGTAAAGGAAATTAAAACATTTATTTGAAACAAAGGTAACTGTCATGCACTCATACCCTGGGGTGTCATGGAAAAAAAATCTATAACTGAAGAACAAAAGGACACATAGGTGGAAGGCTTGGAGAAGTATGAAAACTAAGTAAACATTCACTGAGCTGGGAGCCAAAAGATTTGGTGAAGACTAGAGTTATTCAGTTTGAGGGATGGATAAATTCCCATGTAAGCACATAAGGAACAGACGTTTGTCTAAAAGGAAATATAAGCAGTGAAGGATGGGAAGGTCAAACATACATGAAAACTATAGACTGCTCAGCGTCAACCTAAAAAGGTTATTAAAGTTTCAGAAAAGAAAGGAGATGGGAAATTATAATTACAATTTTCCACTATACTTCTCCGGCAATCCTGACAACATGCAGACTGCTGTCCAACATGCAAGCCAGTCGGCGGTCATTTAAAGGAGTTGTCCGACATTAGCTTACCAAACATTTTTGAGTTTATCTATGCTGTATTGTCATATAAAACACCCCTACATTGTTATTTTTTGTTTTCTAACTTTTGTTCCTCTTGAATTATCCCTTTATTCTCTGCAGCTCTCTGTTTACATTCAGCTCCAGCAAACTGACCTCTTCCTGTGCAAAACCTCACAGTCAGAGCTGGCACCGCCCAGCCTCAGTATCCAGGCTCATCCCCTGCCCGCTCACAGTGTCCAGGCTCGCCCCCTGTCCGCCCTCAGTGTCCAGGCTCGCCCCCTGCCCGCCCCCTGCACACATATTCCCTGTCAGTATTCTGCCCCAGCACCTGACTTGTTATCACTCTAGCATTGGAAATAACAGCCCCACATCAGGCTTTGCGCCTGACACACATATCAGGCTCTGCACCCCCCCACACACATCGGGCTCTGCAACCCCCCCTCCCCCCCACACACACACAAACGGCGCTCTGTACCAACCCCCCCCATCGTTCTGTACTGACCCCTACCCCCATAGGGAACACATGTAGGTTACATTCACATGACCGTTCCGTTTTTGCGGTCTGCAAAAAAAGGTTCGTTTTTTTCACGGATGCATCCGTGTCATCCGTGTGCCTTCCGTTTTTTTGCGGACCGCAAAAAACGGAAGCAGCAAGAAAGATAAATAGATGAGTAGATATAGAGTTGATTAGATGGATATAGAGACAGAGAGATAAAGGGATGGATGAATGAATGAATGGATGAATGAATGAACAGAGGGATAGATAGATATAAAGACAGAGAGATAGACGGATGAATGAATGGGATAGATAAATAGATAGATAGATGAGAAAGACCTATATATTGTCCTATCCCCCTGCATATTCTAAGCTGGCACCCTTTAGTGACTTTCATGTGGCACTAAAGGGTGCTTAGCCTTGTATTTAGCCAAAAAATAAATAATTAAAAAAAAACAATGTGGGGTCCCCCCCATCTTTTGTAGCCAGCTAGGGTAAAGCAGACGGCTGCAGCCTACAAACCACAGCTGGCAGCTTCACCTTGGCTGGTAATCCAAAACAGAGGGCACCTCACGCTGTTATTTTAAATTATATAAATAATTTAAAACAAAAAACGTGTGGTCCCCCCCAAATTGGATCACCAGCCAAGGTAAAGCGGACAGCTGTGGTCTGGTATTCTCAGACTAGGGAGGTCCACTGTTATTGGACACTCCCCAGCCTAAAAATAGCAGGTTACAGCCGCCCCAGAAGTAGCGCATCCATTAGATGTGCCAATCCTGGCACTTCGCCCCAACTCATCCCATTGCCCTGGTGCAGTGGCAAATAGGGTAATATACGGGGCTGATGCCAGATGTGTAATGTCACCTGGCAACAAGCACAGCAGTTGGTGATGTCACGCGTCTATCAGATACCTGACATCACCAACCCAGTCAGTAATAAAAAAAAAATAGACAACAAAAAAGTTTTATTTGAAAAAACACTCCCCAAAACATTCCCTCTTTCACCAATTTATTGAAAAGAACAATAAAATCAGGGTCCGGCGTAATCCAATAAGGGGGTCCCATGACATCCATACCATAGTCAATGTCCCAGTCAATAAAGAACAGAATGTTCCCCATTGGCTGGGAGAGCAGTGCAGTGACCTGAGCTAACATCAATAGCCCAGGTCACTGCAGGGGATGATGAGCGCTGCTGTCAGGAGGTTAGATGAGATTATTACCTGCTGTGACGATCTCCTGCTTTCCTGAGGTCAGCGCCGTCACTGACTTCTATGCCCGCTGCGTTCTCAGCCCGTGACGTCACCGCTAGTGACAGTCTTGGGCCGCCCGCGAGACGTGACGTGAGAATGCGGTGGGCATAGAAGGCAGTGACAGCACTGACGTCGGCAGAGGAGGAGATCGTCACAGCAGGTAATGATCTCATCTAACCTCCTGACGGCAGCGCTCATTATCCCCGCAGCTGCACGCACTGTGAGAAGCTGCTGATACACTGCAGTGCGAGCAGCCGCGGGGCTGGCAGGGAGCGGGACACAGACTGCACGGGCACTCCTGCTTTCCTAAGCACTGTAAGCAGGGGGCCCGGTGCTGGCGGGTACACCGTGGGCGGGGAGAGTACGGGGTGCGGGAGAATGTGTGGGAGGGTGCAGGGAAGGGGAGCGGTGACTCCACCACTGTACCAGCAGGGCGTCAACAAGCTGTTCCCAGATTTGCATGTCAACATGGTCCTGCCCATGTTGACATGAAATGACCGGAAGCAGCAAAATCGCGGCAGGAGCGGTCACATTACCACTCTGAGCCGGAGGAGAGGGGCTGACAGCAGGGCAGGTAAGTGCTCTCTATCTACTTACCTGCCCCAATGTAGCCCAATAGTGTAATAATAAAAAAAAGTCAAAATAAGCCGGATAACCCCTTTAACAGACTACACAGATAGTTCAGTGCGCATAGGCTGCCATTTTTCTCGACGGCACAGGTTCTGATTATACAGGATGATGTGCTGCTGAAAATGATGATCTTTGGCGCAACACAAAGGATCATTTCACTTGACGAGTGTTTTATCAGCCTAAAATTTCCAGATCTTTGCTTCCAGCCGATAAATAAAAACTTTCAGTGTTTAGTTCCAGAAATATTTGAGCCATGAGATTTTGTGATTGATATACATTTATATCGATATTTACAAAAAAATAAGAAAAGTGTGCTTCTTTATGGTGGCTCATTGGTTAGTATTGTTATTGGGCTCTGAGTGTCCTGACTTGAATCCCAATTTCCCCCATTTATTTTATTTATTTATTTTACTTAGGCCTCATTCACATATCATTATTTTTGCATCAGTGTATGTATGCCAAAGCCAGGCGTGGAACTTACAGAGAAAAACTATAATTGAAACATGACATCTGTTCTATGTTTTGGAGACACTCCTGGTTTTGGCAAATACTGATAAAATACTGATGTGTGAATGAGGCCCCATTTAGCACCATTAATTCCACAGCACTTTCCAGCGATTATCATCATTGTCCCTATTGAAGCTCGAAATCTAAAATCTTTATCAGTATGTTTTTTGAGTGGAAATCCACACAAAGACATGGCAAATATTCAAACTCTTGCAGAGTTGTACTTGGTGGGATTGAACCCAAGACCACAATGGTGCAAAGCAACAGAGCTAACCTCTGAGCCATCATGTACACTGCAGTTCGAAAGTTTAGGGTCACTTAGATATTTCCTTATTTTTGAAAGGAATGCACATTTATTTTCAATGCTAACATTAAATTAAACATAAATACACTCTATGCATTGTTAATGTGGTAAATGACTATTCTAGCTTCAAATGTCTGTTTCTTAATGCAATATCTACATAGGCCCATTTCCAACAACCACCACTCCAGTGTTCTAATGGTACATTGTGTTTGCTGACTGTGTAATGCCTGCTTTACACGCTTCAATAAATCTTTCAATCCGTCGTCGGGGTCAAGTTGTAAGTGACGCACATCCTGCATCGTTCGTGACGTATTTGCGTGTGACACCTACGTGCAATCAAGACTGAACGAAAATACGGTGATCGCATACACACCGTTTATTCCTCATACATTGGACGTTTTGTTGTAGGAACCTAGTCAATTGTAACGTGTGACATCCCTCATACGATTTTGGTGTCTGATGCTATGTGCGCAGGTGTGCGCTCTGCACCGCAGCTTAAAAAAGGTCTGCTTCAGAGCGCAGCTGAAAAGCTGCGTTCTGAAGCGCCTCACAATGTCTGTCATGCACTAATCTCTGTCAGTCCGTCACTATCTCTGTCCCTCTCTCTCTGTCCATGTCAGTCTATCCCTCTTACCCCCTCTCTCATACTCACCGATCTCCGATCCCCGATCCCCGGCTCTGCACGGCATTCACACTGCTCCGGCGGCTTTTACTGTTTTGAAAAAGCCGGCCGCCCATTAAACAATCTCGTATTCCCTGCTTTCCCCGCCTACCGGGGCCTATGATTGGTTACAATGAGACACGCCCCCACGCTGAGTGACAGGTGTCACACTGCACCCAATCACAGCAGCCGGTGGGCGTGTCTATACTGTGCAGTGAAATAAATTAAATAATTAAAAAAAACGTCCCCCCCAATTTTAAAACCAGCCAGATAAAGCCATACGGCTAAAGGCTGGTATTCTCAGGATGGGGAGCCCCACGTTATGGGGAGCCCCCCAGCCTAACAATATCAGCCAACAGCCGCCCAGAATTGCCGCATACATTAGATGCGACAGTTCTGGGACTGTACCCGGCTCTTCCCGATTTGCCCTGGTGCGTTGGCAAATCGGGGTAATAAGGAGTTATTGGCAGCCCATAGCTGCCAATAAGTCCTAGATTAATCATGTCAGGCGTCTATGAGACACCTTCCATAATTAATCTGTAAATTACAGTAAATAAACACACACACCCGAAAAAATCCTTTATTAGAAATAAAAAATACAAACATATACCCTGGTTAACCACTTTAATTAGCCCAAAAAAGCCCTCCATGTCCGGCGTAATCCAGGATGGTCCAGCGTCGCATCCAGTGCTGCTGCATGGAGGTGACCGGAGCTGCAGCAGACACAGCCGCTCCGGTCACCTCCACACAGCAAATGAAGACAGCCGTGCGATCAGCTGAGCTGTCAGTAAGGTTACCCGCTGTCACTGGATCCAGCGGTGGCCGCGGGTAACCTCAGTGATAGCTCAGCTGATCACACTACTCACCTCAGTTGCTGCATGGAGGTGAGAGGAGCAGCGGTGAGTAGCGCGATCAGCTGAGCTGTCACTGAGGTTACCCGCGGCCACCGCTGCATCCACCGCTGGATCCAGTGACAGCGGGTAACCTCAGTGACAGCTCAGCTGATCGCGCGGCTGTCTTCATTTGCTGTGTGGAGGTGACCGGAGCGGCTGTGTCTGCTGCAGCTCTGGTCACCTCCATGCAGCAGCGCTGGACGCGACGCTGGACCATCCTGGATTACGCCGGACATGGAGGGCTTTTTGGGGCTAATTAAAGTGGTTAACCAGGGTATATGTTTGTGTTTTTTATTTCTAATAAAGGATTTTTTCAGCTGTGTGTGTTTATTAACTGTAATTTACAGATTAATCATGGAAGGTGTCTCATAGACGCCTGACATGATTAATCTAGGACTTATTGGCAGCTATGGGCTGCCAATAACTCCTTATTACCCCGATTTGCCAACGCACCAGGGTAAATCGGGAAGAGCCGGGTACAGTCCCAGAACTGTCGCATCTAATGTATGCGGCAATTCTGGGCGGCTGTTGGCTGATAATGTTAGGCTGGGGGGCTCCCCATAACGTGGAGCTCCCCATCCTGAGAATACCAGCCTTCAGCCGTATGGCTTTATCTGGCTGGTTTTAAAATTGGGGGGGACGGCACGCCGTTTGTTTTAATTATTTAATTATTTATTTCACTGCACAGTATAGACACGCCCACCGGCTGCTGTGATTGGGTGCAGTGTGACACCTGTCACTGAGCGTGGGGGCGTGTCTCACTGTAACCAATCATAGGCGCCGGTGGGCGGGGAAAGCAGGGAATACGAGATTGTTTAAAGGGCGGCCGGCTTTTTCAAAACAGTAAAAGCCGCCGGATTAGTGTGAATGCCGTGCAGAGCCGGGGATCGGTGAGTATGAGAGAGGGCTGCTCAATTCACTTACTCAGGAGTTTAGCGGTCACCGGTGAGCCCTTCACAGGTGACCGCTAATCAGGACGCGACACAGACAGAGCCGCAGCATGACAATGAAGTCGGGTGAGGTTCACCCGAGTTCATTCTGACAGTGCGGCTCTGTCTGTGTCTGCTGTCATCTGCCATTCAGCTCTGCTACATGGCTGTCTGTGTCTGCTGTTAGCGGCCATGTAGCAGAGCTGAATGGCAGATGACATAGTAAAAACGCATCTCTACACATTACACACGCTTGGCAAGTCAATAAATAAAAAAAAAAAAAAGGGTGCCCAATGCATACGTCATAGAACACATGATCTAAAGGATCGCACATAAAATTGATCCATTTAACATAGACTACTAACGCACATGTGACAGCAAATGAACGACCTACGTGCAATCTCATTCAATCGCATATGCGACCTGGGCGTGTCACATCGCATACGAGATCGCACACCTAATTGTAAGGTGTAAAGCTGGCTTTAGAAGCCTAATGGATGTTTAGAAATCCTTTGAAAACACTTGTGTAAGTATGTTAGCATAGCTGAAAACAGTTTTGCTGATTAGAGAAGCTAGAAAGCTGACTTTTCTTTGAGCTAGTTAAGAATCTGGAGCATTACATTGTTGGTTCCATTAAACTCTCAAAATGGGCAGAAAAAGAGAACTTTCATGTGAAACTCGACAATCAATTCTTGTTCTTAGAAATGAAGGATATTTCATGCGAGAAATTACAAAGAAACTGAATAATTCCTACAACGGTGTGTACTACTCCCTTCAGAGGAGAGTAAAAACAGGCTCTAACCAGAGTAGAAAGAGAAGTGGGAGGCCCCGTTGCATAACTGAGCAACAAGAGTCTCTAGTTTCAGAAATCGACACCTCACAGGTCCTCAACTGGCAGCTTGATTAAATAGTACCCGCAAAACGACAGTGTCAACATCTACAATGAAAAGGCGACTCCGAGATACTGGCCTTGAGGGCAGAGTGGCAAAGAAAAAGTCATATCTGAGACTGGCTAGCAAAAGGAAAAGATTAATATGGGCAAAAGAACACAAACATTGGACAGAGGAAGACTGGATAAAAGTGTTATGGACAGACCAATCGAAGTTTGAGGTGTTTGGATCCCACAGAAGAACATTTGTGAGACGCAGAACAACTGAAAAGATGCTGGAAGAGAGCCTGACGCCATCTGTCAAGCATGGTGGAAGTAATGTGATGGTCTGGGGTTGCTTTGGTGCTGGTAAAGTGGGAGATTTGAACAAGGTACCGTGTTTCCCCGAAAGTAGGACCCCCCCGAAAGTAAGGCAGGGTGGGGGTTTCGGGGGGGTCCGCCAATGTAGGGCACCCCCCGATTGTAAGGCAGGGTAGCGGGGGGGGGGGCCGGGGAATGTAAGGCCGCCTATGGGTGGTGGTCGCGGCGTAATGTAAGGCCGCATATGGGTGGGGGTCCCTGGGGAAAGTACAGGAACTTACCGCTGCCGCTGTTCCCTCGCTCCATCCAGGCCTTCTCCAGTCTCGTGCCACCCGTGGTCCGCCTCCGGTGAATGGCCCCCGCAAGGCTCCCTGCTGGCCCTCAGCTCGAGCTGCGATTGGCCAGTCAGCCGGCTCGCAGCTGATTGGCCCTCAGCTCGAGCTGCGATTGGCCAGTCAGCCGGCTCGCAGCTGATTGGCCCTCAGCTCGAGCTGCGATTGGCCAGTCAGCCGGCTCGCAGCTGATTGGCCCTCAGCTCGAGCTGCGATTGGCCAGTCAGCCGGCTCGCAGCTGATTGGCCGAAATCAGCCGCGACGTCACCGCCTGCAGGCTCGCTCCGATTTCGGTAAGTTCCGAAAGTGTGTGTGTGTGTGTGTGTGTGTGTGTGTGTGTGTGTGTGTGTGTGTTACGATATGTGTGAGTGGTGGCAGAGTGGGGGGCAGAACCACTGTATGGGGAGGCTGCAGGGGGGAGGATGGGGTGGATGCCGGATCTCAAACAATGGGGAGGCTGCAGGGGGGAGGATGGGGTGGATGCCGGATCTCAAACAATGGGGAGGCTGCAGGGGGGAGGATGGGGTGGATGCCGGATCTCAAACAATGGGGAGGCTGCAGGGGGGAGGATGGGGTGGATGCCGGATCTCAAACAATGGGGAGGCTGCAGGGGGGAGGATTGTCATTTTTTTTCCAATGTAAGGCCTCCCCCGAAAGTAAGGCAGGGTGGGACTTTTGGGGGTAAAATTAATGTAAGACAGGGCCTTACTTTCGGGGAAACACGGTAAAAGGGATTTTGAATAAGGAAGGATATCACTCCATTTCACAATGCTATTCCATACTCTGTGGACAGTACTTGATTGGAGCCAATTTCATCCTACAACAGGACAATGACCCAAAGCACACCTCCAAATTATGCATGAACTATTTAGGGAAGAAGCAGGCAGCTGGTATTCTATCTGTAATGGAGTGGCCAGCCCAGTCACCAGATTTCAACCCTATTGAGCTGTTGTAGGAACAGCTTCATCGTATGATACGCAAAAAGTGCCCATCAAGCCAATCCAACTTGTGGGAGGGGCTACTGGAATCATGGGGTGAAATATCTTCAGATTACCTCATCAAATTAACAGCTAGAATGCCAAAGGTCTGCAAAGCTGTAATTGCTGCAAAGGGAGCATTATTTCACGAAAAATCATTATTTCTAACCTACTCAATATCTGGACTATATTTTCTATTAATTATGCAACTCATTTGTTAAATAAAAGTATGATTTTTCATGGATAAGACAAAATTGTCTGGGTGACTCCAAACTTTTGAACTGTAGTGTATATGAACTTTCACAGTCTGAATATAGTCAGAGATGCCCAAATCAGGCATGGATCTCCTGACCTAAACTCAAGAGCCTCATATCCCACCAAGGAGAAAATCTGCAAGGAGTTTGTATGTTCTCCCTGGGTTTGCGTTGGCTTCCTCCCACACTCCAGAGACATACTGATAGGGAATTTAGATTGGGAGTCCCAATAATGATAGTGTTGATAACGTCTGTAAAGTGCTGTGGAATTAATAGCGCTAAATAAGTGAGTAAAATAAATAACTAAAGAAATATACTTGAGTTCAGGTCAGAAGACTCGTGGCTGGTCTTGTCACTGCAGTTCTATCTTGGACCATAGAAATCGAATGTGTGACGTCAGCCTTAATGTAATTTATATTGAACATCTCCATATGTTTCCTTCCATACTCCAAAACAGTCTGATAGGATAATTAGCTCTTAAGGTACCGTCACACATAACGAGATTGCTAGCGAGATCGCAGCTGAGTCACGGTTTTGGTGACGCAGTAGCGATCCCGTTAGCGATCTTGTTATGTGTGACACCTACCAGCGATCAGGCCCCTGCTGTGAGATCTCTAGTCGTTGCAGAATGATCCAGGCCATTTTCTTCAATGGCGATGTCCTGCTGGGCAGGACACATCGCTGTGTTTGACACTGTGTTACAGGGTCACAGTGACTGCTGAGATCGTTATACAGGTCGCTACTGCGACCTGTATTGTTCCTGCATCGCTGGTAAGATCTGACTGTGTGACATCTCACCTGCGACCTCCCAGCGACTTACCAGCGATCCCTATCAGGTCGCATCGTTTTCGGGATCGCTGGTAAGTCGTTGTGTGTGACTGGGCCTTTATGAAATTCCTCCTTGGGTCTCAGTGTGTCTGAGACAGGGTAGTCAGATTTTATTGGTACAGTTAAGGCAACGGCAAATAAACACACTAGAGATTGTCCAGTGAGTCTTGTACAGTTATCATAATGGACGTAATCATGAGATAATGCTGCCATGTCAACACTGAGATTTTTGGACAAAGCAGAATGCACAGGCAGAATACATCAATTTCACCTCCCAGGCCTTGCAGCCAGGCTAGTGTGAGATGTCCCCTTAATATGATAGCAGTTATCTCTGACAGCAATTAACTATGGCTCCTTACACAGTGCATGGTGAGGGGAAACAGCTGTGATACACTCAGATACAAGGAATAAAGCTTCTCACTCTCCCTTAGGGACAACAACACAAGGATCACAGACTGACACGGAATTCCAACAATTATTCCTCACGTAACATCAGATGAGAGGACTAATAGCTGTTTTCTTTAAAACTGATGGCTAATGATTTTTTTTTTGTACAAATCCTAAGTATTGCACTAAAAATTACATATGTTTATGTCATTTGTAGTACAATGCTACAGCATGCGGGCATTATGAAATCTTACTATGAGATATACCTAGACCTCTCTGGTCCTGGTCATGCAACATGACTTTAGAGTCTGCAGAGTTAATATTTATCATTATTTATATAGCTCTCATATATTCTATAGTTCTGCGCAATGAATGCACTGGATTATACATGCAATATAGGAGAACACTATAAAGTTTGTATTTTCATTATGTTCATATATTAAAATAAGGATGAGACTATTTTAATTAGATTGAATGCTGGATCATCTAATGTCTTAGGAGAGAATGAATACACTATATACAAATGTGGCTTTGACACTACAGATCACTGGGTACAACAGTATGAACCTCACAATTTTATATCTTAACTTAAATAGCAAAAAAATTGAGAAGATTTCCATACTTTCACCTCTTGCCATCAGACCACGTCCTAAGCCTGGTAATGGAGAAAATCCTAACATGAGGAAAGCTCACATACCTGTAAGTCAGTAAAAAACAATCACTAAAGATTATCAAATTTATTTCAGTGGAATTCAATTGTCCTTAATATTCCAAAATACCATTTTTTGCAATTCGCTCTGTGCAAATTCAGCAATATGTCAGCCAGCTGTGGAATCCATTTTAACGAACTGTAGAAGGCCGGTCTTCTGAACTTCCTCTTTCTGTCCCAATTTGATCACATCTTCAACCTCTTCTCTCCAGCTTTTAGCTTAACCAGGTCTACTATGTCACAACGCACATTGTAATTTCACGTGTGCTGTCCAACTGACATCTGAGGCCTAGTTGAGTTGGGAGCCACAGCATGAATTAAAGAGTCTGAAAAGGATAGGAAAAGAGAAACAAAGTGGCATAGAGGACTGGAAAGTGGGCCATGGAGATGGCGGGACAGATGACGAGGGAAGTTTTTTTTTTCATTGTAGCTCCTACATTTAGTATGCTCTGGGGTCTGGAGAGACCCCTAGAGCATAACAAGGCAGACAGCAACTGCGCTGAAAATTAAAATTCCCTTTAAAATCTGCATGATTTGGTGAATTGACAGATTCAGTCATCACTAGCAGTCACACAATGGAAAAAAATGAGGAACTGGTAACTTGTAGGAAATGGATAAGATGCAATGCCAAGGTTACAGTGAGAAAAATAAGTATTTGATACACTGCCAATTTTGCAAGTTTTCACACCTACAAAGAATGGAGAGGTCTGTAATTTTTATGGTGGGTACACTTTAACTGTGTCAGACAGAATAAAAAAAAAATCCAGAAAAATCACATTGTATGATTTTTAATAATGAATTTGCATTTTATTACATAGAATATGTATTTGATATAATAGAGAAATGGAACTTAATATCTGGTAAAAAACCTTTGTTTACAATTACAGAGGTCAGACGATTCCTGTAGTTCTTGACCGAGTTTGCACACACTGCAACATGATATTTGGCTTACTCCACCATACAGATTTTCTCCAGATCTTTCAGGTTTCGGGGATATCACTGGGCAACATTGAGTTTCAGCTCCCTCCAAAGATTTTCTATTGGGTTCAGGTCTGGAGACTGGCTAGGCCACTGCAGGACCTTGAAATGCTTTTTACAGAGCCACTCTTTAGTTATCTGGCAGTGTGTTTTAGGTCTTTGTCATGTAGGAACACCCAGCCACAACCCATCTTTAATACTCTTTTGGAGGAAAAGAAGTTGTTGGCCAAAATCTCACGATACATTACCACTTCCATCCTCCCTTCAATATGTTGCAGTCGTCCTTCACCTTTTGAAGAAACGCATTCCCAATGTATGAGATTTCTACCCCCGTGCTTCACAGTTGAGATGGTTTTCCTAGGGTTGTATTCATCCTTCTTCTTCCTCCAAAGATGATGAGTTAAGTTGATACTAAAAAGTTCTATTTTGGTCTCATCTCACAACATGACCTTCTGCCATGCCTTCTCTGAATCATCTAGATGGTCATTGGTGAACTTCAATCACACCTGGACATATGCTGGCATGAGCAGGGGTCCTTGCATACCCTGTAGGATTTTAATCCATGACCACATAGTACGTTACTAACAGTAATCTTTGAGACTATGGTCCCAGCTCTTTTCAGGTCACTGACCAGGTCATAACGTGTAGTTTAAGGCTGATTGCTGACCTCTCAGAATCATCCTTACACCACAAGTCGAGATCTTGCATGAAGCACCAGGCCAAGAAAGATTGACAGTCATCATGTGTTTCTTCCATTTCCTGTTAAATTGCAACAATTGTTGTTGCCTTCTCATCAAGCTGCTTGCCTATTGTCCTGTAGCCTCTCCCAACCTTTTGCAGGTCTACAATTTTTGTCCCCCAGTGTTCTTTGACAGTTCTTTGGTCTTGGCCATGGTGGAGATTCTGGAGTGTGATTGATTTAGTGTGTGGACAGGTGTGTTATATACAGGTAATAAATTCAAAAAAGTGCAATAATACAGGTCCATACCATAGTGCAGAGTAGGAGGGTTTCTTAACCCGTTTATGACCTACGACGTATCTGGGTGGAGTGCTCAATCTGAAAGAAATGCACTACAAATATACAGTGGGAGAAAAAAGTATTTAGTCACCCACTAATTGTGCAAGTTCTCCCACTTAAAAAGATGAGAGAGGTCTATAATTGACATCTTTGGTACACCACAACTATGAGAGACAAAATGAGAAAACAAATCCAGAAAATCACCTCGTCTGATCTGGCAAGATTTTGTTTTTGCAAATTATGGTGAAAAATTGGTTAATAATAAAAGTTCATCTCAACATTTTTGTTATATATCCTTTGTTGGCAATGACAGAGGTGAAACATTTTCTGTAAGTCTTCATAAAGTTGACACACTGTTGGTGGTATGTTTGCCTATTCCTTCAAGCAGATATCCTCTAGAGCAGTGATGTTTTGGGCCTGTCGCTGGGCAACACGGACTTTCAACTCCCTCCAAAGGTTTTCTATGGGATTGAGATCTGGAGACTGGCTAGGCAACTCCAGGACCTTCATATGCTTCTTATGAAGCCACTCCTTTGTTGGCCTGGTGGTGTGCTTGGAATCATTATCATGCTGAAAGACCCAGCCACATTTCATCTTCAATGCCCTTGCTGATGGAAGGAGGTTTGCACTCAAAATCTCACAATAATGGCCTCATTAATTCTTTCATGTACATGGATCAGCCATCTTAGTCCCTTTGCAGAGAAACTGTCTCAAAGCATGATGTTGCCACCTCCATGCTTCACAGTAGGTATGGTGTTCTTTGGATGCAACTCAGCATTCTGTCTCCTCCAAACACAACAAGTTGTGTTTCAACCAAACAGTTCTACTTTGGTTTAATCAAACCATATGACATTGTCCCAATACTCTTCTGGATGATCTAAATGCTCTCCAACAAACTTCAGATGGGCCTGGACATGTACTGGCTTAAGCAGGGGAACACATCTGAACTATAGGATCTGAGTCCCTGGCGGCGTAGTGTGTTACTAATGGTAGCCTTTGTTAAGGTTGTCCCATCTCTATGCAGGTCATTCACTAGGTCCCCCCGTGTAGTTCTGGGATTTTTGCTCACTGTTCTTGTGATCATTATGACCCCACGGGGTGAGATATTGCGTGGAGCCCCAGATCGAGGGAGATTATCAGTGGTCTTGTATGTCTTCCATTTTCTTATTATTGCTCCCACAGTTGATTTCATCCCACCAAGCTGCTTGCCTATTGCAGATTCAGTGTTCCCAGCCTGGTGCAGGGCTACAATTTTGTTTCTGGTGTCCTTCGACAGCTCTTTGTCTTCACCATAGTGGAGTTTGGAGTGTGACTGTGTGAGGTTGTGGACAGGTGTCTTTTATGCTGATAACAAGTTCAAACAGGTGCCATTACTACAGGTAATGAGTAGAGGACAGAGGAGCCTCTTAAAGAAGGAATTACAGGTCTGTGAGAGCCAGAAATATTACATGTTTTTAGATGACTAAATACTTATTTTCCATTATAATTTGCAATAAAAATTCTTGACAAATCAAATAAGGTGATTTTCTGGATTTGTTTTCTCATTTTATCTCTCATAGTTGTGGTGTACCTATAATGTCAATTACAGGCACCTCTCCTCTTTTTAAGTGGCAGAACTTGCACAATTGATGGCTGACTAAAATACTTTTTCTCCCCACTGTATCAAAAAGACTGACCGGCACATCTAACAAGTGCCAGCTGAAAACAAATTATAGCTACAAAATGCATACATCTGCACGCTAAAATGCCAACAAGGAATAAGGGAACTCTGGCATTGCATTACTGCTCTAGGAATATTTGAAAATAGAGATATTTAGCTTATGTATTGGCCAATGCGTATGAGCCCGGTCACCAACGGCGAGGTATATCTCTATATACCGAGAACCTAACTCAAAATCCTTTATCTAGGTTAAAAATATACATTTCTGGGCAGCTAAGATCCAGCAATACAGGGAAGTGATCAAATCCTATTTACAGGGCGGAGTGCTCAATCAGAAAGAAATGCACTACAAATATGTCAAAAAGATTGACCCGCACATCCAACAGGTGTGAACAGGTGCCAGCTGAAAACACATTTTAACTCAGATAGAGGCTTTTGAGTTAGGTTCCCAGTATATAGAGATATACCTTACCATTGGTTAGCGGGCTCACATGCATTGGCAAATATATAAGTTAAATATTTATTTTTTTCAAACATTCTTATAGCAGTAATGCAATACCAAAGTTCCCTTATGCAATCTTAGCATGCAGTTGAATGTGTTTTGTTGTAAAACTGGAAAGTTAGGCTGCCAGTTACATAGGGTTTGTCAGATGATTAAGGAAATTAGCACCAGGTGCCAGATTAACACCAGTAATTTGCAGGTATCTGAAAGTGTTCTCTAATTTTGATGAGTGTTCTTTTACATTTATCTCATTTACATTTTTATTATGTGCTTTACAATAAATTCAATTTATGAAATAAGTTTAAAATACTGCGCATCTACTCATGTTAGGATATGATCACAAAGGAGTACACAATGACCTTAACAATTAGAAAACTGTGTGTTGTTTACTAATTTTGATCTCCAGTGGATGCCTTTACACATTTACACACACACACACACATATATATATATATATACATATACATATACCCACACTAGCGTAACTAGAGTACGATGAGCCCTGGTGTGAAATTTGGACCTGGCCCCTTGCCTAGCATACCTGGTCCTCCTCCTGGTGTATGCAGTATGTCCCCATTCCGATATACATGGTCCCTATCCTGGTATATATGTACCCATCCTTTGCATTGTCCCCATGCTGGTATACAGTTTATATATGTTTTACTCCTGGTCTATATGGTCCTCATCCTTTTTATATAAACCCCCCCATCATGGTATACATGGTCCCCATCCTAGTTTATATGGTCCTCGTCTTAGTATATATGGTACACATCCTGGTATACATGGTCCTCATCCTAGCATATATGTTCCCGTTCTCCCACATAATATACTGGAAAAAGAGAAAAAATTCTAAGTGCATTGAAACTGCAAAAAAAGTGCAATTCCACAATGTTTTTTTGAGTTTTTTATTTACCATGGTAACTTTATGGTAAAATTGACTTTGCAAGATGATTGCTCAGGTTAGCATGAATACACAGATATGAAATGTATAGTTTTTTTATTTTTGTTTAAGTGGTGAAAAAAAATTCCGAAATTTTGAAAAAACAAGTTGCTTTTGTTGCAGTTTTCCCAAACCCATAATATTTTCATTTTTTTGGGATATGGGGCTTTGTGAGGACTTATTTTTATGTGCCCTGAGTTGTTGGTTTTACTGATACCATTTTGGGGCAAATTCAAAGTTTTGATCTCCTCTTATTACATTTTATTGCAATGCTACAGTGGCCTCAAAAAATGCAATTTTGTTTTTTTTTATTTTTTTCTTGGTACACTATTTACCAATCAAATCAATTTACTTTATATTTTGATAGATCAGATTTTTATGAGTGCAGCAATACCAAATATGTGTATTTTGTAGGTTTTTTTTATTGCTTTAATGCTTTTATCAGTGTAGTTCCTGCTGTAGACCCTGGAGGCCCCCAAGATAGTGGGGGGCTTGGCCAATTTCCCGGTTTGCCCCTCACCCTCCACCCTTAACGCAGGCCCTGCACCAGACAAATAGGCTGACACTAAAATATGTTTTACTTTTTATTATTATTATTTTCTGAAAAGTCTGCTGTAGATCTTCTGGGAAAAAAAATAGCTTTCTCACCATATGGTTCATACGTCTATACTTACAATGAATAATTTAATGTAGCACAAACAATGACTGGCTCTCAGAGAACAGTAGATGTAACCAAAGTGTCAAAATTATTGCACAGGATTATTGGGCTGCGTAACACTTGATACAAAACCTCTTTGCACAATTAAAGACCAAACTGCTACAGTTAGGTCCAGAAATATTTGGACAGTGACACAATTTTCGCGAGTTGGGCTCTGCATGCCACCACATTGAATTTGAAATGAAACCTCTACAACAGAATTCAAGTGCAGATTGTAACGTTTAATTTGAAGGTTTGAACAAAAATATCTGATAGAAATTGTAGGAATTGTACACATTTCTTTACAAACACTCCACATTTTAGGAGGTCAAAAGTAATTGGACAAATAAACCAAACCCAAACAAAATATTTTTATTTTCAATATTTTGTTGCGAATCCTTTGGAGGCAATCACTGCCTTAAGTCTGGAACCCATGGACATCACCAAACGCTGGGTTTCCTCCTTCTTAATGCTTTGCCAGGCCTTTACAGCCGCAGCCTTCAGGTCTTGCTTGTTTGTGGGTCTTTCCGTCTTAAGTCTGGATTTGAGCAAGTGAAATGCATGCTCAATTGGGTTAAGATCTGGTGATTGACTTGGCCATTGCAGAATGTTCCACTTTTTTGCACTCATGAACTCCTGGGTAGCTTTGGCTGTATGCTTGGGGTCATTGTCCATCTGTACTATGAAGCGCCGTCCGATCAACTTTGCGGCATTTGGCTGAATCTGGGCTGAAAGTATATCCCGGTACACTTCAGAATTCATCCGGCTACTCTTGTCTGCTGTTATGTCATCAATAAACACAAGTGACCCAGTGCCATTGAAAGCCATGCATGCCCATGCCATCACGTTGCCTCCACCATGTTTTACAGAGGATGTGGTGTGCCTTGGATCATGTGCCGTTCCCTTTCTTCTCCAAACTTTTTTCTTCCCATCATTCTGGTACAGGTTGATCTTTGTCTCATCTATTCATAGAACACTTTTCCAGAACTGAGCTGGCTTCATGAGCTGTTTTTCAGCAAATTTAACTCTGGCCTGTCTATTTTTGGAATTGATGAATGGATTGCATCTAGATGTGAACCCTTTGTATTTACTTTCATGGAGTCTTCTCTTTACTGTTGACTTAGAGACAGATACACCTACTTCACTGAGAGTGTTCTGGACTTCAGTTGATGTTGTGAACGGGTTCTTCTTCACCAAAGAAAGTATGCGGCGATCATCCACCACTGTTGTCATCCGTGGACGCCCAGGCCTTTTTGAGTTCCCAAGCTCACCAGTCAATTCCTTTTTTCTCAGAATGTACCCGACTGTTGATTTTGCTACTCCAAGCATGTCTGCTATCTCTCTGATGGATTTTTTCTTTTTTTTCAGCCTCAGGATGTTCTGCTTCACCTCAATTGAGAGTTCCTTAGACCGCATGTTGTCTGGTCACAGCAACAGCTTCCAAATGCAAAACCACACACCTGTAATCAACCCCAGACCTTTTAACTACTTCATTGATTACAATTTAACAAGGGAGACGCCTTCAGAGTTAATTGCAGCCCTTAGAGTCCCTTGTCCAATTACTTTTGGTCCCTTGAAAAAGAGGAGGCTATGCATTACAGAGCTATGATTCCTAAACCCTTTCTCCGATTTGGATGTGAAAACTCTCATATTGCAGCTGGGAGTGTGCACTTTCAGCCCATATTATATATATAATTGTATTTCTGAACATGTTTTTGTAAACAGCTAAAATAACAAAATTTGTGTCACTGTCCAAATATTTCTGGACCTAACTGTATATACCGTCAAGGATCTATACAAATATAGTGGTGTTTCCTGTTCACAAAATGTACTTAGAAAAAACAGATACACTACTCACAAAAAGTTGGGGATATTTGGCTTTCGGGTGAAATTTATGGAAAACATAAAAAGTTCACACTACAGTGATATTTTATCATGAAAGTAGGGCATTTAAGTAGAAGCATGCAATTGTGATTTCCTCATCTCCAACAATTTATTGAAACAAATGGTATACCCCCAAAAATGTTGATGTCTCAATGACTTGTCATAAGGCCTTGAGCATCAATTACAACTTGACACAATGTCACCTGCTGTTCATAAGTGGAGTTATTGTCTGTGAGGCAAGGCATCCTACTCTACAGAGTTATAAGCCTCTAAAGGGTGATCAGGTGATACAATAGGTTTCTATGCGATTCAGGACTGGAGAAAGTGCAGCCGCGCCATTTGAGGTTCCCCAGTCTCCAACAACCATTCCCTAATGATGCGACCTTGATGAGCTGGAACACTGTCGTCCATGAAGATGACATTGGGCCTGTTTTATTCATGCAGAGGCACAATGACTGGATTAATGATGTTATTCAAATACTAGGGGCTGTCACTGTACCCTTCACAAAGTGTAGGGCAGTTCTGTATTGACTAAACTCACCTGCCCACACTGTAACACCATCACCCCCAAATACTCATCTGGTGACAACAGTGACAGATAATAATATTTATTGATTTATATAGAGCCATTAAAACTATAAAGCACTTTACATACATCAGCAACACTGTCCCCATTAGGGCTCACACTCTAAATTCCCTATCAGTATACCTTTGGTGTAAGGAAGAAAACTGGAGTACCCAGAGGAAACCCACACAAAGATGAGTAGAACATACAAACTCCTCGCAGATGCTGTCCTTGGTGGGATTTAAATCCAGGATCCCAGCGCTGCAAGACTGCAGTGCTAACCACTGAGCCACCATGCCACCCCTAATGTGCAGAGTTCTCTCCTTAATATCTCCAACATCGTTGAGGGCCATTATTTCTGCTCATTATGAATCAACTTTCATCAGTGAACAATGAGCACTGAAGCCCACTGGTCCATCATCCAGGAAGACGATGATGCCTGTCAGGTACCCTTGTAGATTGCCTAGCACACAGACCACACAAATGTAGACGTTTTGGAATGGTCTGACATGACACGTGGATGCCTCTCACCTCTGATCCACTCGGGCATGTTAACTAGTTAAAGCCGAGATTGACAGCGGGATTCCCCACCCCATCAGCGACCCTGTGACATGAATATGGGGTTGTCATGACAGCTGATAACCGCAATCGCTGTCATGATGAAATCCCTGTGAATGCCGTCCGAGCGCTGACATTCACAGGAGATCAGCATTTCTGCTGTTCAGAGCAATGCTGAAGCATCGTTCTGAACAGCAGAAGTGATCAGAGTGTATCAGCTTCAAGTCCCCTAAGGTAACTTGCACAAACAAAAAAAAATTAAAAAAAAATTAAAAAAAATGAAAAAGAAATACAAAAGAGTTCAAATCACCCCGTTTTGCCAATTTTTGCAATTTTTTACAATTTAAAAAAGAACACATATTTGGTATCACCACTTTCAGAAAATGCATGACCTATCCAAATATAAAATAAATTAACCAGGAACCAGCATGAAAAACTAAATTCTGACAGTGAGTTTATTATACAATATTAGGACTGGTCATGCTAAAGTGCTAAATTTTATAATTATAGTGCTTGTCCAGGTTTATTATCAAAGTTTGGAGTCACTTTAGGAGACTGCAAGCTTCTGAATTTCTCACAGCACTCACTGCACACCTTTTTAAGTTACGCAAATTAGACACCACGGCCCCCCGAAGAAGATATTGAAACGTGCACGTCGGGGCATGTTTTTCTTGGGCATTCCTAACCACCATGGGTAAGTGAATACTGCTTCATAGGATCATCTCATAGGTTTTGTAACTATTTGGAATATGCATTATGTGGGAGTTCCTGTATGGAAACCCTGATTGAGCTGAGTCTTGTACTTCAGCAGAAAAAACTTTGATTTAATAGACAAACAAAATCTATGATTTGCATCTGTATATGGGATAAGTGTGGTTTTCCCCTATTGTCTCACACCTTTATCAACTTTTTTGCATTTGCATTATATCTACCTAAGATTCCATTGAGTATGTGCTTGCTGATGAACATTGAAACAACTGTTCACATTCTGCCATATGTGGTTTCCTGGCCCTCTGTGATTTGTCTTCAGGGACTTCTTGAAAAAAGCTGATAATTATGATTTGATGAATTTGTATGTCACATTTAATGTTTTATATTTTTGCAAGGAGTTTGTATTTGACTTGTCTTTGATCTATTTGATCATTATATGACCAGGACTATGTTTCCCCTTAGTTCTCCCATTACAAACACCTTTTACGTTATCATATGCTGGCGGCAAGAGTGGATGGTCATGACAGTGCAGGTATGCGATTTGCTTATTTCCAGCAGAACATGTCCAGCCTCACTTATTTCATCTGTATTGAGCGAGGCTATGGATGTCTGGTTGTACGTGACCATATGTATGTAAATCGCATATGTGCAGTTTCGTGACCTCTTACTATCACCACCAGCACCAGAGAATCCTGACAGCATGCAGTGTTTGCTCCCCTTACTGTCAGCACCCATTCCCCCTTACTTCCCAAACTGTGTCCTCAAGTCCCCCCCGTTGCTCCCCATTCTGTATCAGCACCCACCCATCCCTTGCTCCTCATACTGTATACTGTCTTTCAGGCGCGAGTCCAATTGATTGCTAGTAGCTGGCATGCTGCATCTTCTCTGAGCCGGCTGTCAGCTCGACAGCTGGCTCGGAGAACTGCCATATCCCAGTCCAGAGGATGGTAAAATACAACTGCCAGGGAAACATCTCAGACTGCCATATCTGGTGGCCCATCGTAGTCCCTGCCGGCTGCCCCGTTCACCCCGTATATTCCCCTGAATAAACTCAAGTGTGAGTATTTATATATCTGCTGTGGCAGTGTGACAGTGTGACACACAGGCAGTGTGACAATAGCTTTGGCTCTGTTCTGAAGCCATGAATCAATGCTAGATGGGTTATATGATGGACCCCTCTGAATTGCAATGGAAGCCATCTTTTCCAGGTTTTTTCACAATTCTGATATATAAATATGGCTGCATATGCACTGCTATTCTTTCACTCATATTTAATTGCGTTTATAATGTAGGCTCTGTGTGGACACAGCCCAATCAGTTGGATTAGCTGGAGCAGCTTGGAAAGTGAAGCTACCAACGTTTGACCCAGAATTTCTGAATTACTGAGTAGCAGAATAAGAGAAATTCATTTATTACATGTATATTATCAGGGAGGGACATGAGAGAGCTGGCCTCACTGTCAGCAGAACAGAAGCCAAGTAATAACAAGGCTCTCGATGTTCTCTCCCTCCGTCTCCTGCTATTAGGAGATATTAAAGACAGCCTGCAATTAACCTTCATTTGCAGGTGCACGGAGGTCTGTCTAATGAACTCCGCTATAGGTTGGAGTTTTTCTATCATGGTCCTAAGGAAGTCAATTAGATTTGTTTTAATGACTGTAAGCAATTACAGTTAACCCTAAACTTTATCAGCAGTAACATACATAACATCACTGCTCTGGTAAGAGAATGAAATATGATGGCAGTTACCAGTACATTTTATTTAATACAGCACTGATAGGGCATCCATATACTAATATATGCACTTGGATATATCAATATGACAGAATTGATAAAGAATTAGTGGCATGGAGATATTATGCAATAAATATGCAGCTTTAGGACTTAAAGAGAATCTGTCAGGTGCAATATGCACCCAGAACCACGAGCAGTTCTGGGTGCATATTGCTAATACCTGCCTAACCGTCCCTGTATCTAGTAGCATAGATAAAGGGATCTTTGCTAAAAGTATTTCTAAACATCTTTTAGCCTTTGCTAATGAGTGCGGGGACTAATCCCGAGGGTGTTATATTCCCCAACTAGTCTGCCCTCTTGGCATGTTAGCATGCTGACAGGGGTGTACTAACATGCTATTCAATTCAGCATCACCAGCGGTGACCCATGTACCTGTGTTCGCTGTGACCGCGCTTCTGAATGCCAGGCACTTCTGGTCATGCACAGTAGACCTCTCTGAAGCTAGGACACATACACCCGGCTTCATACTGCTCATGACTGGAAGTGCCCGGCATTCAGATCAACGTTCATAGCAAACACAGGTACGCGCGGCACCGTTCGTGACGCTGCATAGAATAGCATGTTGGTACGCCCCTGTGGGATTGCTACCATGCTAAAAGGGTGGACTAGTTGGGGGATATAACGCCCTTGGGACTAGTCCCTTCGCTTATTAGCATAGGATAAAAGATCTTTAGAAATACTTTTACTAAAGCTCCCTATGCTAGTGTATATGTAGCACTCATGGGGCAAGGAGTTAAACTTACTTGTCGCCAGGCTGGTGATGTCAGGTCTGGGATGTCACGGGTGGCCCTGCCCGGCTCTGTGGCCCCGAGGCGTACAATAAAAGGAGGGGATGATGAAGAAAGATGTTTGTCTCGTGATGCTACCTGCGGTACGCTGCCAGGGAATAGCCGCCGCTGCTGTCGCTGTCCCTGGGATGGATGGCTATAGCAGCTAAGACGTTTCTGCTCCCCACAGGTAGAGCAGACCCCGGGGGGCATGATGAGGGTTGTAGTGATTGCTGGCGTCAAGGCGTGGGGTGCCGGCGCTGGCAAGGACAGGCGGATACAGTCTCTGCGGGTTCAAGGTATCTTTACAGTTCTGGTTTACTCGGGAGTTGCCAGTCCCCGCCGTGATGGGCTTCAGCCAATACCATATCCGTTGGAGGTCAGAACCAGTACAGTGGACGGTGGGCCCTTTCTCCTTTTACCTTTAGAGATGGATCCCCGTCGTCTGAAGTTTTTTGGGGACCCCTGTTCTTGAAAAGTGTTTGTGTCCATCCCATATGCAGGTGCCGCGGGTCCGTGGTGGGGCCAGATTTCTTTCACGACTCCGGACCCTATCTAGCACTGTGCTCCGGGAACTGTGGTATCCGGCGGGACATACAATCCCTCTGGCCTGCAGATTTTGGAGGATAACCTGAAGTTTAATCCACCCTAGGATTCTGTACCCTGCTCTGCGCCGATCCCGAGTGTGCAATGAAGCTCTCCGCTCGGTGACCGTATTGACTCCTGCGTCCCACCAGAGCCACCGGTAAAACCCATCTGCCATTCCTCTCCTGCTGCAGAACTCTCTAATGTTGTGTTGCTCCTGACTCCCCTGGTGGCTGCTCCTTCCCTAGTTCTCTGTCGTTAGTGAGTGGCAGCCCCCCATGTTTGGTGACTGCCTTAAGACCCAACCCTAGCCGGTCCCCAGTGGGGAGGCCAACCTGGTTGTGTGTTTGAGTTTTATGTGTTGTAGAACTGGTACCGACCTCCTCTGGATCCTGGATGAGTACCGCACCTTAAGTTTGGTGCAGTACCCTGTGGCGACAGAAGCCTCAGGGGTGCCACATATACAGGGACGGTTAGGCAGGGATTAGCAATATGCACAAAGAACTGCTTGTGGTTATGGGTGCATATTGCACCTGTCAGGTTCCCTTTAAAGGGTTATATCCCATCTTCATTGCCAGGTATTGATAGCAAGGTTAGGAACATTTTCTGCAGCAAAACATGAAGCAAAAACGCGGCAAAGCCGCGGTAAAAAAACCCGCAGTGTGCGCACAGGGCTTTAACCAGTTAAATACCGCTCTCAATCTCTGACAGCAGGATTTACCACACGCCAGGGGGGGAGTGCATCATTCATCGCTCCCATCAGCACTCCTGTGACATGATCATGGGGCACTGATGGGTTGTCATGACCGACAAGGTACAAGTAATGACCCCAGTTTCTCTCATTACAATCCTCCTATGAATGCTGACTGTAAGCCGGCATTCATAGATCATGATTTCTGCTATACAAAGCAGTGCTAATTCTGTTGCACTACTCTGTATAGCACAAGTGATCGGATGATCACAACTTCAAGTCCCCTAAGGGAAGTAGCATAAACAGTAAAAAGATAAAAAAAAATAAATAAAATAAAAATAAGAAAAAGAAACCCATGAAAGCTCAATTAACTCCCTTTTGCTACAGAAAATAAAACAGTTAAAAATAACCATATTTACTGTTGCTGCTTTTAGAAATGTCCAATCTATCAAAATATAAAATAAATTAATTTTATCGGTAGACAGTGTAATGAGAAAGAAATCAAAACACCAGAATAGCAGTTTTTAGGTCAGCACCACAGAAAAAAAATGAATAACTGGCGATCAAAACATTATATACACCCCAAAATTATATAAATAAAAATATCAGTTCATGGAAAAAAAAACAAGCCCTCCTAGAGCTCCATACTTCAAAAATTGAAAACATTATGGCTCTTGGAAAATCTTGACAAAAGCAAGATTTTTTTTTTTAATTTTCTTATTATTTTTACACCACTTAAATAAAATAAAAACTTTACAAGTTTAGTGTCTGCATAATCATACTGACCTGGAAAATCATAATGCCAGGTCAGGCTTATGGTAAAATGAACGCTGTAATTAAAAATCCCAAAAAATAATTGCAGAATTTCTTTTTTTTTTATTTCGCCACACTTGGAATTTTTTTCCCCATTATGACTATGACATGATACGATAAAATGATGGTGCATTCAAAAGTACAAGTCATCCCACAAACAAACAAGCCCTCACATGGCTATACCAATGGGAAAATAAAAAATGATGGCTCTTGGAATTACGTGAGGAAAAAATGAAGGCGCAAAAATGAAAAATCACCTGGTCCTTAAAGGGTTAAGGTGCATTTGTGGTGCCCCTGACCTGGTCAGGCACCACTGAGTACTGCACCCATGCTGGGGGCAGTACAATACAGGTAATCCAGAAGGTTGACCGAGGTGTGACTACACAGGCGCATAGTAATCAGGTCTCACACATGCACCTTTGGGAGGACTCCTGAGAGCTTCCAGGAGGGGGCGTAGCCTCCATGTCCACTCAAGGGGTGTGGTACGGAGCCTGGTTGCTAGGTGGCATAGGCAGGCATGAGTGGGGAAAGGAAGAAAAGAGGAGTGAGCTGAGTCAGTCAGTGAAGGAATGTCAAGGGAGAAGGGAGTTAGTGATAAGACAGCGGAGAGAGCAGATGTGCAGAACCCATGAGTGAGCAAGTTTAGTGTGCAGCTCAGGGAGAGCAGAAGCAGACCCTGGAGCTGTAGCAGTCTAACAGCGTCCGCGCAGCGACTACTGACGGGGGAGACCGGTCACCTGGTAGTGCCGCCGGAAATCCACCCAAAGCTAGAGAGAGCAACGGGGTGGCAAAGTAAGGGGACTGCCAGGGAGTAACCAGGCCCAAACGGGTAACAGGTCCCAGTGCAGAGATAGATCCACCTTTCTTCTCCCAAACCTGCCTGAAGGGGCACTTAAAACCCCCAAGACAACACCTCAGAGTCCGCAGCCACGTAGCAGAGTGAGGGCCCATAGCTCACAGGAGGCAAGCAGCCGGAGTGACCTGGTCCAGGCTACAAGCAAACGGGCCGAAACGAGGAGAGCAGTAACTTCCCTGGGTGACCCCCGTAGGGACTGCAAGTCGGGGTTACCACAAACCACCAAAGGGCTAAGGAAGGCGAGTCAGTAGCCACCCTCACCAGTCAGCCGGAAGGATACCTGGTTCCAGCCTGGTTCATCCCAGCTACGCCCGGGTTACTCACCCTGCCATCAACAGTGAGTCAAAACCCTGAACGACATTCTGCTTGTGTTGAGTTATTCTGCGCCTTGTGGTTCCACACTCCTACACAGGGCCCTGGGGCTTGCCTCACTCTCAGGAGGCTATTACAACTGACTGCACCCACCATCAGCCCCAGGCATCCCTTAATCTGCAGTGGCGGTCCCCATTGACCGCAATTCTGAGAGTGGCGTCATGACAATCCCAAGAAGGTTCCCTACCTGTGACCAGAACCGTCCCATCACGTGGAGTCCCTAAAGGTAATGCACCGCACCTGTGGGGCTTCACACATTCACATATAGCTGGAAGTCACAATGTATTCTCGGTGGTGTTTTATACAAACATATTGGGGAAATTGATGACATAACTGATCCTATTGTTTGCTTTGTTTGTGTCTGATATTAAAGGGAACCAACCAGCAGGATTTTCGTATATAACCTAAAGCCAGTGCTATACTGGCACTATCAGACAGATTCTCTACATACCTGTAGTGGTCAGCTCAGATATTTAGGTTTTGAAATCCAAGAAAGTAAAGTTTATAGAATCACCAGCTTCTTGAGTGACAGCAGCTGAGGATCAGATAATATCTGGGGGATGTATTCAAAGCTATCCCCTCCTTATGTTAGAATTAGCATAAGTATTATACAATCGATTTACTTTTTCACTAGCAGGACCTGTGTGAGGTCATAACCATGTGACCAGAAGGGGCGGGGCCTCAGCAAACAAAGCTGACACCAGGAAGCAACATTTTCCTGTTGGCTGAGGCCCCGCCTCTTCTGGTCACACATGTATGACCTCACACAGTTCCTGCTAGTGAAAAAGTAAATCGATTGTATAACAATTATGCTAATTCTAACAGGGGGAGGGGATAACCATGAATATATCATCTGATCCTCAGCTGCTGTCACTCAAAAAGCTGCCGATTTTATAAACTTTACTTTCTTGGATTTCAAAACCTAAATATCCTAGCCGACCACTAAAGGTATGTATAGAATCTCCCTGATAGTGCCAGTATAGCAGTGGCTTTAGGTTATATACTAAAATCCTGGTGATTGGTTCCCTTTAATTCTAAATCTTTATTAGAAATCAGTCTTGAGTGCTTCTGCTTTCTTTCATGTGGGACAGTAAAGATATATGTTCTGCTGGATGGGAAGGATAGGCCCATTCTACAGACAGAGGGAACTGATCAACACGCTCACAGGGTGTTCTATATAATACAGCCCTATAAAAGGCATTACTTATAGAAAGCAACTCCAAAAACGTTAAAAAAACCTATACTATGCCAAATAGAATATCATACAATATGTACTTTACTACAGTATATAAAAAACCGACCTTAAATATTATATATACTGTTACTTGGTCATAAATGAAGAAAATAACTCACTTTACGATTTTCAGATTTTCTAGATGTATATCATGTATACAATTTATTATGTCCGGTGATATGTATATATATATGCCGAGATAGGGGGTGCGAAGGATATAAAGCAGGACACTTTTCACTTAATCAAGTAACCTTCAATGTTTACAACACTAACATATCAAGACTTCTCTTGACAATTTGCCTTAAGTCCTAGGAGAATAAATTACCACATTCTCTATTATATCTCATTATCGGCATATGTAGACCAATAAGGCACCCAGTATTTATCCGAAATCCACCTGTGCTCATAAATGGGAATACTTTAAACTGCTTAACTGTAGACTATTCGATCAATGCTTTCCCCAAGTGATGTTTTTCTCCTGTTAAAATTCCTCAGTATGACCTCGATGGTGTGTCACATTTTTCCATCTGTGTTTGCCCATATGTTCTGCATCCAATATCCCCCAATTTAACAAATTGCATGAAATGCTTCACTTTTCCCACAAACATAAAAATATTGTTTTTGTTAGTGCCATAAAAAGCAAACTATAAGGAATCGGCCATTGTTTGACGGCAATAAATCCAGCATACGTTTCTAATGTGCTGTAGGAAAAGAGACATACATGTCTGTATATTTAATCTTTTATATTTGTGAACTCAAAGCATATGCTGACAGTTAACGTATGGATTATATTACAGTTAGGATTCCAATGTGTTTTCATTTATCGCAGTAGAACGCTAAATTAGTCATTAAAGAGTGGCAATGCCAAAATTTGGTGGTTTAAGGATTCATAGCTGGTTTATAGCTAGTGAAATGAAAACATTTATAGAACCCTTAAATGTATATGTATTCCAGCAGAGTGATAGATGTGCCCCGGGATGCACATTCACATAGAAAGTTCGTGCTACACCCAGTTCAATCTCACCCACAAAGGCCTGAAATGACTTAGAGCAGTGTGCGTGAGTGGAGTTTTATAAGTTCTGCAGCTCTGATAAATGACGCCCTGAATGTTGTGAGTTTCCTGCACTCATTACAGATCCCTGGTGTCATATATGTTTAAGGCTTCGCTTAACTTTGGAATCTTTGGTTGCCAATATTCGATTAACGTAATGAAGAAAAAAGGAAAGAAAGCTGAAAAATAGATATATAAAAAACAATGGCAAGAAATGGTGAAAACACCCAAACTTTTCTTCACAATGGCACTTCATCAAGGGTATGAAATATGTTCTTCAAGTCTTTTGGTTTACAATTATTTTCAGCTATTACCATGGAAATCTTTCATGAGAACCTCAGTCTATTTTAGATTATTACCGTCAGCATGAGGCACGAAAGGGTTCTCTGTATACAAGAGTAACTGTACAGTGTCATGAAAAAGTATTCATACCACATGAGCTTTTCTACATTTTTTCACATTACATCCACAATCTTAAACATATTTTATTGGGATTTTATGTGATATACCAACACAAAGTAGCAAGTAATTGTGAAGTATAAATGAAATTATACATAGTTTTCAAAATATTTTAAATATATAGACGTAAAAATTGTGAAGGGCCTTTGTATTCAGCCCCTTTTTATCGGTTACCCCTAAATAAAATCTTGAGTGACAACTGCCTCAAGAAGTCACCTAATTAGTAAACTGAGTTCACCATTGTGTAATTTATTGTCAGTCTAAAGGCCGCTTTACACGCTATGACATCGCTCAAGCGATCTCACTGGGGTCACGGAATTTGTGACTCACATCCGGCCGCATTAGCGATGTCGTTGCGTGTGACACCTATGAGCGATTTTGCATCATCGCAAAAACGTGAAAAATCACTAATCGGTGACATGCCCCCCTATTCCCGATTATCGTTGCTGCTGCAGGTACGATGTTGTTCGTCGTTCCTGCGGCAGCACACATCGCTATGTGTGACACCGCAGGAATGAGGAACTTCACCTTACCTGTGGCTGTCGGCAATGTGGAAGGAAGGAGGTGGGCGGGATGTTACATCCCGCTCATCTCCGCCCCTCCACTTCTATTGGGCGCCCGCTTAGTGACGTCGCTGTGATGCCGAACGAACCGCCCCCTTAGAAAGGAGGCGGTTCGCCGGTCACAGCGACGTCGCTAGGCAGGTAAGTAGTGTGACGGGTCTGAGTGATGTTGTATGCCACGGGCAGCAATTTGCCTGTGTCACACAACCGATGGGGGCAGGTACGCATGCTAGCGATATCGGTAACGATATCGCAGTGTGTAATGCGGCCTTAAGGCCAGTTTCACACATCAGTGATTCTGGTATGTATGTGACAGTTTTTATACGTACCAGAATCACAGACATACACTGACTAGTGATGGGCGAACCCGAACTGTAAAGTTCGGGGTTCATACCAAACACATAGTGTTCTTGCACATGATCCCGAACACAAGCTTTCCTGGGAAGCTCGTGTTACAGTGCAGGTCCAGTTTGGGTCCAAGGGCTGTAAAAAAAAACCACATTATTAAAAAACATTATGATCATACTTCCCATTCCCGTGACGCGTCCTGCAGACTCTGTCTCACAGCCGCTTCTGCTTCCACATCTGATCATTGCTGTGCTGTGCATTCTCATCTGGTATTAAGCATGAAATTCATGGTGTCACGCCACATTAGACATGGGCACCATACATTTTTAGTAAGCAGTAAAAAAAAAACACAACTCAGAGAATTTTTTTTATTAGAAATAAAACAAAAAAAAAACATTTAGAGTTTCAATATTTATTATTTAAAAAATCTGTAGTCCGATGTAGTCCACAGATAGAGCCATGTCAGCACTGCTTCATCACTCTGCATAGACAAGCATCTATACAGAGTGAGAAGCAGAGAGAGCATTGTCAGCTCTGCTTCATCAATCTGCACAGGCAAGCATCTATAGAGAATGAGAAGCAGGCTGACACTAATGCCGGAGTTCCACTTGCATATGACTCATGCAGTCTTGCATCAGCATCACCCGACATGGACTGACACTCTCCAGACACAAGCGCTTCAGCTGCATGGAAATACATGCAGCTGACCGCTTCTATCAGGAGAGTGTGCGGCTGTACCGGGGGATGCGATGTGATACTAGCACAGTGACAGTCAAAGTTCAATAGAGTCCATGAGCCATGGACTCGGTGAACCCTGAGGTCATCGCAAACACAGCCGAAAACAGCTGAGGACTGCCGAGTGATGAGCAGTGCAGTGAATACCACCGGAAGTTAACAGGCCCTTCAATGATGTCATAGCCATGTGACCAGTCTGTAAGCCAATGTCTGTACAACATTCACACCAGACTGGTCACATGGCTATGACGTCATGGAAGGTCCTATAGTCAGTGGTGGTTGCCCGGGTGCAAAGCAATGACCGGACGTGGAAGCAGAAGCGGCCTGGAGACAGTCTGCAGGATGCCACGTGGGACCCGTAAGTATAATGACAATGTTTATTATTAACTATATTCTTTATTTTGCAGCCCCCCGCCCCATCCCATAACTGTAAAGCCCGGACGCAAGTTAGTGTTATCTCAGAACCTGAACTCGATCTTTAGAAAATGTTCGGGCGAAGCTCCCGATCCTGAACATCGGGGGGTTTGCCCATCACTAACACTTACCCATTAAAATCAATGGGTCTGCGCACACATCAATGATTTTTCACTGACCATGTTTCCATGCGGTATACGTACATGCATGTCCGTGTTTCCGCACGGAGAAAAGTCCATTTTTTTTCTGGAATCACTGATGTCCCACGGACCACACTATGGTGAGATCCATGAAACACGTTCCAGAAAAAAAACGTATCTTTGCAATAAAAAGCTTTTTATACTCACGTCTCTGGTGATGCTGTCTTCAGCCTCTGCTGCCTGCTGCTTCCAAGCTGGCTAATTACTCTCATGAATATGCACTGCACAGCCAACCTGGAAGTAGCAGCCGCAGTGACACAGCAGTGGCCAAACACAGCAGAGGTGGAGATTCAGCATCACGGAGAGCAGGAGCAGGGACAGGTGAGTTTGGAATACCTGATCTCCATGTGCTATCATAGATCACGGATCACAGAAAGCACATGGACAACATATGTGTGCCATGAATCACGGCACATGGAGGGACATATGCATTTTTAACACATCAGTGAAAAACATCTGTGTTTTTTTCACTGACGTGTGAAACAGGACACTACAGCTATTCTGTGAAGTACTGAGAGGTTTGTTTGACAGTATTAGGGATTAAACAGTATCCTGAAAACAAAGGAACACAGCAGATAGGTCAGATAAAAAGTTGTGGAGAAGACTAGAGCAGAGTTAAGCTGGGTTTACACACTGCAACATCTCAAATGACATCACTGTAACGTCACCGATTTTGTGACGCAATAGCGATGTTGTTTGCGATGTTGCAGTGTGTGAAACCTATCAGCGACCTGGCCCCTGCTGTGAAGTTGTAATCGTTACAAATCGTTCAGGACCATTCCTAGGTCCTTTGTTTCCCGCTGTGCAGCATGAAGTTTCAGTGTGTGAAGACTTTGCAGTGACTTTGTTAGCAACTTCCCTTTCAAAAGGCTGCTTATCAACGTCCCCAACAACCAGCTAGGTCGCTCTGCAGGTCCGGATCGCTGTTGCGTTGTTGGCCAGGTTTGCCTGTTTGAACGCTCACCAGAGACTTAGCAGAGACTTAGGGAGGTCGCTATTGCGTCACCAAACCGGTGACGTTACAGCGATCTCCTTTGCGATGTTGCAGTGTGTAAACCCAGCTTAAAGGTAGAAAAAAAATAGCCCAAGCTCTGAATATCTCACAGAGCATTGCTCAATCCGTCACACAAAACTGAAAGGATTATGGCACAACTGTCAACTGTAAACCTACCAAGACATGGCTGTCCACCTAAATTTATACCTCAACCAAGGGAAGCACTAACTAGAGAAGAGTCAAGAGGCTCATAGGCACTGTAGATGAACAGTAGAGATCCACAGCTCAGGTGGGAGAATCTGTCCGCCAGATAACTATTAGTGGTATACACCACAAATATGGGCTTTATGAAAGAGTGACAAGAAGAAAGCCATCTTTGAAAGCAAGCCATAATAAGTCCCAATTGCAGTTTGTAAAAAGTCATGTAGATGTAGAGGACACAGCTAGCATGTGGAAGAAGGTGGTCTGGTCAATTTAAACCAAAGTAGAACTTTTTGAGCTAATGCAAATCGCTATATGTGGCAGAAAACTAACACTGCCTTCTGTGGTGATGGTGGCTGAAAGCCCACTTCGCTGCCACACTACCTTCCTGATGAAGGTTCTAGCTCAAACTCCTCCCCATCTTGGCCGTCCCTGGATTTTATATTAAACACTTGCGCAAAAACTGTCACATGTCCCACTATGTCTTATAAAATTCTTCCATTGAGGAAATACACACTCTATTCTTCAGTTCCTGCTTGCTCCTCTCAGTAAAGGCCCTGTCACACACAGAGATAAATCTTTGGCAGATCTGTGGTTGCAGTGAAATTGTGGTCAATCAGTGCCAGGTTTGTGGCTGTGTACAAATGGAACAACATGTCCATGATTTCACTGCAACCACAGATCTGCCAAAGATTTATCTCTGTGTGTGACGGTGCTTTAAGATTACGATGTTCACTTGTAGATACTGTATGATGTTAACTGAGTGTGCCTTCTTTTCACTACCCTCTTATATATCCCTAGAGAATAGTGTTGAGCGATCCCGATCTCTAAAGATCAGGGATAGTACCGATCACATAGTGATTGTGTACATGATCCCGATCATGAGCTTTCCTGGGAAGCTTGTGTTACAGATTGGTTCCGGGGGCTGTAAAAAAAGCACATTATTAAAAAACATTATGATCATATACTTACAGGTCCCACAACGCGTCCAGCAGACTTTGTCTCCCGGCCGCTTCTGCTTCTGTGTTCTATCATTGCTGTGCCCTCCCGGTAACCACCAGTGACTAAAGGACCTTGCGCGACATCATAGCCATGTGACCAGTCAGGTGTGAATGTTGTATTACTTCATTGGCTACAGACTGGTTACAAGACTATGACGTCATCAATGGTCCTGTTGACTTAACTTTGATTGTCACTGTGCGAGTGTCGCATCGCATCACGGCACGTAGAAACCCGACAAGAAGGGGTCATCTGCTTGTGTTTCCATGCAGCTGATTTGCTCTGGTTCCGAGAACGTCTGGTGCGGGGTGATGCAGACGAAAGTGCAATCATACCCTGTCAACCTGCTTCTTGCTCTGCACAGAGCAATGTAGCAAAGTTGACATGGCTCTCTCTGCTTCTCACTTTATATAGACTGTGTCTGTGCAGAGTGATGAAGCAGAGCTGACTATGCTCTACCTGTGGATTACGTCAGACTAAGGATTTTTTTTATAATAAAGATGGAGTCTCTAAATGATTTTTGTGCTTTATTTCTAATAAAAAAAATGTCTCTGTGTTGTGTTTTTTTTTACTGTTTACTAGAAATTCATGGTGGCCATGTCTAATTTGGCATGACACCATGAATTTTGGGCTTAGTACCATCTGAGAATACAAAGCTGGTAGAAACCCCTTTATTACCCAGTGTGCCACTTGGCACCAGGGCCACTGAAAGAGCCGAGTAAAGCGCTTGGAAATGGCGCTAAGAAACAATGCGTCATTTCCAGGGATGGCTGCTGCGGAGAATCCCAGCCCCTACCTACCTGGCTTTACTTGACTGGTGATCAAAATACGCAAAAAAATGATGTAGTGCTTGGCTGTATTTTTGATTCTCAGCACAGATAAAGCGGATGGCTAAGGGCTGCCAATCCCGTCTGCCTGGCTTTACCTTGGCTGGAAATCAAAATACAGGAAGCCCATTAATTTTGTTTTAATTATTTAAAAAATAATTTAAAAAAATTCTTGGCCTCCCGTGTACACTGTGTGCAGAATAATTAGGCAAATGAGTATTTTGATCACATGATACTTTTTATACATGTTGTCCTACTCCAAGCTGTACAGGCTGAGAGCCAACTACCAATTAAGTAAATCAGGTGATGTGCATCTCTGTAATGAGGAGGGGTGTGGTGTAATGTCATCAACACCCTAAATAAGGTGTGCTTAATTATTGGGCAACTTCCTTTCCTTTGGCAAAATGGGTCAGAAGAGAGATTTGACGAGCTCTGAAAAGTCCAAAATTGTAAGATGTCTTGCAGAGGGATGCAGCAGTCTTGAAATTGCCAAACTTTTGAAGCGTGATCAATGAACAATCAAGCGTTTCATGGCAAATAGCCAACAGGGTCGCAAGAAGCATGTTGGGCAAAAAAGGCGCAACATAACTGCCCGTTAATTGAGGAAAATCAAGCATGAAGCTGCCAAGATGCCATTAGCCACCAGTTTGGCCATATTTCAGAGCAGCAACGTTACTGGAGTATCAAAAAGCACAAGGTGGGCCATACTGATGAAATGAGAGTGACTCTTGATGGGCCAGATGGATAGGCCAGAGGCTGGATCAGTAAAGGGCAGAGAGCTCCACTCCGACTCAGATGCCAGCAAGGTGGAGGTGGTGTACTGATCTGGGCTGGTTTCACCAAAGATAAACTTGTGGGACCTTTTCGGGTTGAGGATGTAGTGAAGCTCAACTCCCAGACCTACTACTAGTTTCTTGAAGACTTCTTCAAGCACTGGTACAGGAAGAAGTCGGTATCGTTCAAGAAAAACATGATTTTCATGCAGGACAATGCTCCATCACATGCATGCAACTACTCCACAGCGTGGCTGGCCAGTAAAGGTCTAAAAGATGAAAAAATAATGACATGGTCCCCTTGTTCACCTGATCTGAACCCCATAGAGAACCTGTGGTCCCTCATAAAATGTGAGATCTAAAGGGAGGGAAAACAGTACACCTCTCGGAACAGTGTCTGGGATGGCTGCTGCACGCAATGTTGATCGTAAACAGATCAAGCAACTGTCAGAATCTATGGATAATAGGCTGTTGAGTGTCATCATAAAGAAAGGTGGCTATATTGGTCACTAATTTTTTTGGATTTTGTTTTTGCATGTCAGAATTGTTTATTTCTAAATTTTGTGTAGTTATATTGGTTTACCTGGTTAAAATAAACAAGTGAGATGGGAATATATTTGTTTTTTATTAAGTTGCCTAATACCTCTGCACAGTAATAGTTACCTGCAAAAACAGATAATCCTCCAAGATAGCCAAATCTAAAAAAAAAACACTCCAACTTCCAAAAATATTAAGCTTTGATATTTATGAGTCTTTTGGTTTGATTGACAACATAGTTGTTGATCAATAATAAAAAAAATCCTCTAAAATACAACTTGCCTAATAATTCTGCACACAGTGTATTTTGATTGCCAGTTAGGTAAAGCCAGGCAGCTGGGGCTGGGATTCTCCGCAGCCCGCAGCCAACTCTGGAAATGGCACATTGTTTCTTAGCGCCATTTCAAGGCATTTTACCCGGCTATCTCAGTGGCCCTGGTCTTGGGTGGTATGCTGAGTAATAAAGGGGTTAATACCAGTTTTGTATTCTCAGATGGTACTAAGTCCGAAATTCATGGTGTCACGCCAAATTAGACATGGCCACCATGAATTTCTAGTAAACAGTAAAAAAAACCCACAACATATAGAACATATTTTTTTATTAGAAATAAAACAAAAAAACATTTAGAGACTCCATCTTTATTATAAAAAATTCCTTAGTCCGACATAATCCACAGGTAGAGCATTGTCAGCTCTGCTTCATCACTCTGCACATACACAGTCTATACAGAGTGAGAAACACAGAGGAGTCATATCAGCTCTGCTACATCAAGCAGGCAGACAGTGAGGGTATGACTCATACAGTCTCGCATTGTATCACCCCGCACCTGACGCTCTCCAGACAGGAGTGCATCAGCTGCATGGAAGTACATACAGCCGCCTCGCTGCTGTCAAGAGTTGTGCGCCGTGCTGGGTGATGCGATGTGACACTCACACAGTGACAATCCAAGTTCAGTTAACAGGACCTGCGAGATGTTATAGCCATGTGACCAGTCTGTAGCTAAAGAGGTAATACAACATTCACACTAGACTGGTCACATGGCTATGACGTCATGGAAGGTCTTATAATCAGTGGTGGTTGCCCGGGCGCACAGCAATGATCGAACGTGGAAGCAGAAGCAGCCCGGAGACAGTCTGCAGGATGCGTCGCGGGACCTGAAAGTATAATGACGATGTTTATTATTAACTATATTCTTTATTTTACAGGCCCAACCCCCCCTCGCCCCATCACATAACTGTAAAGTCCAAGATCGGTGATCAGACACAAGATCGTCTTATTTCAATCCCGATGCCAATCTTTACAAAACGATCGGGCGAGGCTCTCCGATCCCAACCATCGGGGGGATCGACCATCACTAGTAGGGAACAAATCAGAGGCCATATGTCAAAAAATGTTGCTTTGGCATGTATTTGTTTGCAGCTATGCATAAGGCTTATATATGGATCTTTCTTGAATTGAGTACATAGAGGCTCCGAGGCTTCTCCTGTCCATTAGAAAGTGAAAAAAAGACAGCACTGAAATGCAACATGGATCCGTAAGCAGTGATTTTGTTCATGGATCTATTGACTTAAATAGACAATTTTGAGCTTCAAACTAACAAAATATGGATATGAGAACATATGCATAGGGAATGCTCTATCCATGAAAAAAAAAAGAAATAACACATATGAGAATATCAGAAGTGTGAACGGAGCCTCAATATTATTCCGCTGAACTGGCTAATCAGCTAAATTTTATTCTTAGCATTATAACTTTATAACGGTGGTCACAAATTTCATAAATCAATAGTACACATGAAATACAAATACAAAATTAGCAACTTTGCAATATATTTTATCAAAGAAATGTGCTTCTTTCTCCACCTGGATCCATCACTCACTGTCAATTCATAGTTAGAATCTGTCTTCAGTGAATACAGATTTTTCCATGATTGAGATCGAGGATGACAGTTGATGTTTTTAAAAGGAAGGGAGAAGTTAGATGGAGAAGCCAGAGACACAGACATTGTGCTGCAAGTTCTCCAAAAATGACCGTTATAGGTCTCCAAGAACTTTATGAGCAGCAACTGTCATCTTGTATCTCAGTAAATATAAAAATCTGTGTTCACTGAAGACAATTGTTTTAGATTTTTCTTGTGAATTGAGAATGATCAGTCCAGGAGGAGTAAGAACAGATTACACTAATAAGATATGTTAGAAAGTTGCTTATCTTCACATGTACTAATAATTTATGAATAAACAAAAATGTAAGAAGGCAGTAACTCTTAAAGGGAAAAGTATAGAAAACACACTTAAACATACTAGATTTTTCATCTGGAGTGCATAACTGCATATTTGATGCTGACAATACAAAAACCTAAGCAAGCAAATGACACGCTCACGCCGGGGCAGTGGTGTGACTCGTTATTGGGCTACGATTCAGCTCCTGGGACACCGCGGTGGCGAGGCCGTGTTCCGTGACCCTGGTGGTGTCGTTTAAATATGAAGGGGATGATGACAGTTTATTCGTGACGCCACCTATGGTATGCAGCAAATTAGGTTCCGCCGCTGCGGGATGGAACCTCTGGGGCAGATGGTGATGCAGCTTGGTTGGTATAGCTCTCCACAGGCAGAGCTGGGCCCCAGGGCGGATGGGAGTCGTAGTAGGTGATGGCGGGGGTGCAGGGCCGGAGGGGCAGGCGAATAACAGAGCGACACAGGGATACAGTCTCAAGGTTTTTACTCACTGTAGCAGGTTCCAAGGTAACAACATGTCAGTGACTGCCTTTGGATTGCTGGGGTTTAACTGTGATGGGCTCCAGCTGATCCAGGGTAGTTCAGAGGTCGAGTCTGGTGCACCTTTCTTATGTGTACCTTCCTTGGTCATCTTCCTGCACTTGCTTCTCCCTCCTGCTTTGCACCCTCATACACAAAGCCCTGAGCCGGTGCCCTCAGACCCTGTTGGGTAGCGTGAAGCTCTATCCCTTGGCCCTTTGGGGTCACCGTCCACTGAATTCATGTGCGAATGTGGCCTCGGTGCTTGCAGTCACCTCAGCCTCTAGTTTTACTACTGGAGTACGTATGTTCTTCTCCTCTAGCCTAGGGAACAGTCCCCAATTTGCGTCCAAGTCCTTGCACTCAAAGGTTGAATGTTGAACAAGGCCACGGGTGTATGTTGCACTTCCCGTGGTCTCTAGGACCCCTTCTGTCTTGAATCTGGGTCAAGCTGCAGCAGCTCCAGACCAGAAGTCTTTCCTCCTCCACTGCTCCTTTCCAACTGCACACTCTACTACTGTATGTTCCCACTCCTAAGGCTCCACCCCCTGCCTGGCTTTGGGTTTTACATGACATTGCCATGTTTGATGAGATGTTGCTGAGTGAGAGCGTTGTGTTTTATGTGAACCGGTGGATGACCTCCTCCATACTAGGATCGGATACCACACCTCTGGCTGAGGTGCAGTACCTCTGTGGCGACTGAAGCCTCAGGGGCGCCACACAAGAATTACAGCAAATCTGCAATGTGAGAGCACAGCCTAATATTTTATCTGTAAAGTACTAAATAATAAAGATGCTGTGAGAAACATATACAGTGTCAAGTACAATTTTGGGCACCCCTGGTCAAAATTACAGTTAAGCAAGCTGAAGATGAAATGATCAAAAAATAAAGTTAAAAATGACATTTTAGGCAAAAAATATATATATTTTCATCTTTTACATTTTAAAAATTATGTTAATGAAAATGGGCTGATGTAAAAGTGTAGACATCCTTGAAGATTTGTGTGCTCAGATAACTTTGACCAAGGTCTCAGACCTTAATCAGCCTGTTACAGTTATAGTCTGTTCTCGCTCATTGTTAAGAAGTATCAATATGATAGCTTTATAAAAACCCAGCCTCCTGTAACTTTGTGCCAAAAAACATCAGCCATAAGTCCTTCTAAGCAGTTGCCTAACACTGTGAAAATAAAAATGGTGGAGGCCCACAAAGTAGGAGTAGGCTATTAGAAGATTGCAAAGCGATTTCAAGTTGCCCTTTCATCAGTTTGACATGTACTTAAAAAATGGGAGTTAACAGGAAATAGTGGAGGTTAAGATAGGGTCTAGCAGCAACATTTCTGTGAGAGCTGCTCGTAGGATTGCTAGAGAGGCAAATAAGAATCCCCGCCTGACTGCAAAAGACCTTCAGGAAGATTTAGTAGACACTGGAGTTGTGGTACATTGTTCTACTGTTTAGAGATATCTGCCCAAATATGGCCTTCATGGGAGCGTTATGAGAAGAAAACCTCTCCTGTGTCCTCACCATAAAATTCAGACTCAGAAGAATACAAAAGAACATCTAAACAAGCCTGATGTATTTTTGAAAGAAATCCTCTGGACCGATGAGATTAATATAGAACTCTTTGGCTACAATGATCAAAGGTATCTGTGGAGAAAAAAATGACACAAAAATTCTGAAAAAGAATATCTTGCCAACTATTAAGCATAGGCGTGGCTCAATCAAGCGGGTTGTGTTGCAGCCAATGGCATGGGGAACATTTCATGGGTAGAGGGAAGAATGGAGTCAGTGAAATTTCAACAAATTCTTGATGCAAACATAACTCCATCACCAAAGCTCAAGTTGTAAAAAAGATGGCTTCTACAAATGGATAATGATAATAAATACATGTCAAAATCTACAATAGAATACCTCAAAAGGCACAAGCTGAAAGCTTTACAATGGCCCTCACAGTCACCTGATCTGAATATCACTGAAAATCTGTGGCTGGACCTCAGAAGAGCAGTGCAAGCAAGAGCCCAGGAATCTCACAGAACTGGAAGACTTTTCCAAGGAAGAATTGATAAAAATCCTTCAAACAAGAACTGAAAGACTCTTGTCTGGCTACAAAAAGCGTTTACAAGCTGTGATACTTGGCAAATGGGGTGCTACTAGGTACTAAACATGCAGGGTGACAAAACCTTTGCTTCGGCCAATTTTCATTTTTTATTTAAAAAATTAGTGAAAGACAAATCTGAACTGAGTTTTGGGGTCCGTATTGGGCACCTACTGTAGTGTCCAAGTACAGACCCCAAACACAGACTTCTCAGCGTAGTCTGTGTTACTGTTCAGGTTTGGCCATCCAGATAAAAAATTTAAGAAAGGGAAGCAAAATGGGGACAGTTATACATAACGAGTCTGTGTGGCTGTCACACTGGCTTTCGAATGTGACCATGCACTGCGACCTCAGATGAAGCACAGCCTGCATTGTCATGGTGTGGATTATATTGAACCTGCATGGGGTGTTTTAGGTGTTAAAGAATTGGAGAAAGAGGGTGTTTTTTTTCTTCTGATTAAATAAAGGATTTTTCTCTGTTTTGTGTTTATTTCCCTTTACATATACAATTAATAATGGGTAGGGTCCTAGACTCCTACCCATTACTAACCTAGAGCTTGATGACCGCTGTGATTTTTTTTGACAAATCACAGCTGTCATAAACCCCTGATATTACCCCAATTACCACTGCACCAGGGCAATCAGGATGAGCCAGGTAAGCGCCAGAATTGGCGCATCTAATGGATGCACCAATTCTAGGCAGCTGAAGGCTGCTACTTTTAGGCTCGGGGGCTCAATAACAATGGGCCTCCCCAGCCTAAGACTACCAGCCCCGACCTGTTTTATTTGTCTTGGCTGGGTATCAAAATTGGGTGGGCGGGGGAGGCAGTGCATATTCATAAAAGTTAATGAGCGGACCTAGCAGCAGTGTGACAGCCATGTAGGAGACTCAGAAAGTATAACTGTCCTGCTTTAATCCCCATTTTGCTTATATGGGGTCAGATCTCCGGGCTCAAGTTTGCGTTCAATTCCGGTCCCGAATTGTACTTTTTTATGTTCAGCTGTATCCGCTGGACCTGAACATCTGCGATATTGCCCATCTCTACCTAACATACAAAGAAAATGTGCCATCTTTAATTTTATGCCTTTTAGAGAGCATTTCATCTTCAACTTGCTTAACTGTTCACAATAACAGTATTTTGACAAGAGGTGCCCAAACTTTTGCCACTGCACTAAGGTAAAATTTTCCTACAGAAAAAACTACAAATGATTTTGATGTGGATTAGTCTGCTAGAAAAAGCTTTCTGTACATAGTCATTTACTGCTAAAACCCAATGCTCAGCTCCCTCAGAATACACTTTTGATTATATCTTCCGTTATTTCCATGTAGGTTGGTAAGACTCTGGCCACCCACGTATAGCAATATACAAGAAAAATCCTTCTGTTTGGTTAGACATTATTCTTTCACGGGTTCTAATCCTACCATCACTGCATTTAGCCCAATCAAATGTAATTGTACATTCAGTAGAATGAAACCACATGTGAATCAAGATGGAAAATATGGCAGCTCTCACACAAAAAGACTGACGGCCTTGTGCTTTCGCCAGCTCATTGGCAAAACTTAAGCTGGCTATTTGGTGAGTGAATTTTATATCTCCAGTTAGAGAAATCCTGCGTTGAAGTGGTAATTCCCCTCATTCACTCCCGGCTTTCTTTTCCTCCCTGTTCTGTATGAAGGTTATGTTCACCACACCGCTGGAAATCTTCTGGACTTTCTCCAAGCAGGATCTAATGAGGTATAATGTTTAAAATGGCTGCTACAGACTGTTACTATAACCTTCAAAATAATTTTGCACTTCACAAAATTCGTGTTTACACTGAAGCCTATGGCTTATTTATTTCATATTACCATGATTGCAGTTTATGTTATGGGAATATATCACAGTTTTCTTTACAATTTTTCCCAATTAGATCTGCTCACATGTGTGTTGTGGCTTCCATTTAAGAAAGAAGCCAAAGCAGTATCATGGATGCAAACCATAACTGACGCCAGAGGCATCTGATAGACCCCCACTGACTTATATACACTGTGTGCAGAATTATTAGGCAAATAAGTATTTTGATCACATGATACTTTTTATACATGTTGTCCTACTCCAAGCTGTATAGGCTTGAGAGCCAACTACCAATTAAGTAAATCAGGTGATGTGCATCTCTGTAATGAGGAGGGGTGTGGTGTAATGACATCAACACCCTATATAAGGTGTGCTTAATTATTAGGCAACTTCCTTTCCTTTAGCAAACTGGGTCAGAAAAGAGATTTGACGGGCTCTGAAAAGTCCAAAATTCTGAGATGTCTTGCAGAGGGATGCAGTAGTCTTGAAATTGCCAAAGCTTTGAAGCGTGATCACAGAGCAATCAACCGATTCATGGCAAATAGCCAACAGGGTTGCAAGAAGCATGTTGGGCAAAAAAGGCGCAACATAACTGCCCATGAATTGAGGAAAATCAAGCGTGAAGCTGCCAAGATGCCATTAGCCACCAGTTTGGCCATATTTCTGACCTGCAACATTTACTGGAGTATCAAAAAGCACAAGGTGTGCCATACTCAGGGACATGGCCAAGGTGAGTAAAGGCTGAAAAACGACCACCTTTGAACAAGAAACATAAGATAAAACATCAAGTCTGGGTCAAGAAATATCTTAAGACTGATTTTTCAAAGGTTTTATGGACTGATAAAATGAGAGTGACTCTTGATGGGCCCGATGGATGGGCCAGAGGTTGGATCAGTAAAGGGCAGAGAGCTCCACTCCGACTCAGACACCAGTAAGGTGGAGGTGGTGTACTGGTATGGGCTGGTATCATTAAAGATGAACTTGTGGGACCTTTTCGGGTTGAGGATGGAGTGAAGCTCAACTTCCAGACCTACTGCCAGTTTCTGGAAGACAACTTCTTCAAGCACTGGTACAGGAAGAAATCGGTATCGTTCAAGAAAAACATGATTTTCATGCAGGACAATGCTCAATGACATGCATCCAACAACTCCACAGCATGGCTGGCCAGTAAAGGTCTAAAAGATGAAAAAATAATGACATGGCCCCCTTGTTCACCTGATCTGAACACCATAGAGAACCTGTGGTCCCTCATAAAATGTGAGATCTACAGGGAGGGAAAACAGTACACCTCTCGGAGCAGTGTCTGAGAGTCTGTGGTGGCTGCTGCACGCAATGTTGATTGTAAACAGATCAAGCAACTGACAGAATCTATGGATAGTAGGCTGTTGAATGTCATCATAAAGAAAGGTGGCTATATTGGTCACTAAGTTTTTTGAGTTTTGTTTTTGCATGTCAGAATTGTTTATTTTTAAATTTTGTGCAGTTACATTGGTTTACCTGGTGAATATAAACAAGTGGGATGGGAATATATTCGTTTTTTATTAAGTTGCCTAATAATTCTGCATAGTAATAGTTACCTGCAAAAACAGATATCCTACTAAGATAGCCAAATCGCAAAAAAAAACACTCCAACTTCAAAAAATATTAAGCTTTGATATTTATGAGTCTTTTGGGTTGATTGAGAACATAGTTGTTGATCAATAATTTAAAAAAAATCCTCTAAAATACAACTTACCTAATAATTCTGCACACAGTGTAGTATCTAAATCCTGAATCTGACAAGACGACTTCTACAAAGCACCCAACACACATGTCGATGGAATCTGAAGCGGCCATACACATTTGATAGCTATCATTTGTATCACAACCATCTCTCCCATCTCCCGCATACACAGAAATGGTCAGCAATGCCGGTGTTCTCTACACAAGAATCACTGACAGAATCATCTGGCAGTAACTCATCTGACTGAAACAGAAGGCTCTGAGTGAATTTCAACTGTTCAATCCTTTTGTCCTCTGATATATTCAGTAGGGGAACAATTAGAAGGTTGCAGCACCCATTTGATGGTGACCTATCACGGCCTATCTACCCAAATCCCTTTATATCTATGTTTACAGGGGCTTAATCGTGTTCTTATTTCATCCAGTTCCTATTTGAAAAAGCAAAATTCCTGTAAATTTGAAAAAATGTGAAATGGAGAGTTGTCATAACAGATTAAGACATAAATAAAAGCTATTCTTTTTTGTGCTGTCATATTGTGACTGGGTGGGCAGAAGTATGGTTCGCTGACCACAACATCTGTGCGCAAATGCTAATGTTTTCCTGTGGTGTTATGCCAAATGTTCACTGGTCTTTAATTTTAGCATTCTTCCTTCATTTAGATATGAGGTCACAACCCACAGACAGAGGCACAGCATGGTGGTGACAAGTTGTAACAGTTGTGCTTCAGCCTGAAATGCTATAATATTAGAGACAAATTTAAGGGGCTTTCCATTTTCAGGAAAGTTGTGTTATGAGATTATGTATGTTCTCCCATGTTTGCGTGGGTTTCTCTGGGTGCTCTGTTTTCCTCTCACACTCCAAAGACATACTGATAGCGAATTTAGATGTGTTGCCAATGTATGTAAAGCACTGTGGAATTAATGGCGCTATATAAGTGAATAATTATTATTATTATTATTATTATATACCCATGATACTGGTGAATTTGGGTCAGGAAACCTGCAGCTGAATCAGCATAATTGTCCTTTAACGCAGATGTGTGACTCTGGCTGTAGGCTTCGTTTAGATGTCCATGCGTCACACACATGTTCTGAGTTTTTCGGGAGCAGACCATGTACACATTACAGTTTACAATTTTGTTCACATGTACAGATTGATTGTTTTAAAAAAATAGACATTTCCATTCTTTATCCAATCAACATCAAAATTGCACCTTCAGGAGAAAGGGTCAGTGAAGAAAAGAGGACAGCACACATTGCCATCCATATGCAATCTGTGTGCTATCTATTTTTTTTTTTACTGTTTAATGATAAGAAAAGCTTGGAATATATAGATTTTTTATTTTATTTAAGAAAAACAGAGGCTAAAACAGACACAAAAGGATGAAAATTGGATCCAGCACACTGATAAACAACAGTGACCGCTCCCTGTCAATAGCTGATCGATGGGGGTTCCAGGTGTCTAACCCTCACTAATCTGACACCTTTAAGAATCCAACCTAACTTCCTCACGTATTTTGCCTTGTCAGGCATAATAAGGGATATTAGGCTACTTCCCCCGATGACACCTGACGAAGTGAAACATTTTTTTCTCAGGCCTCTTTCACACGTCAGTGATTCTGGTACGTATGTGCTAGTTTTTATACGTACCAAAATCACTGACATACGCAGACCCATTAAAATCAATGGGTCTGCTCACATGCATGTTCCTAATTGTGTGACGCCCTGGACACCCCAGGGGTCACAGGTCATTACACTTACCACATACACCCCCACCCCAGTCAGGTACCACCAGTCAACCAAAAGACCTGATTGCCTCACTCAGAGTCAGACAGGCACACCAGGTGAGTGGAGTTAGGCAGAAAGACATGCCCACGAAGGAGTCTGCCTGCCTGAGGCAGGGAAAACACAAGTAGATAGTTCAAGATAGCTCGAGAGGAAGTGAGGAGAGAGGAGCGCAGTTCTGCTTGGGGCCTGGTTTGGAGCCTAGGACCCCAATTCAGTCAGGCAGGCAGATGGTAGTGGCCGCCTGCAGGAGACCGGGAATACGACCTGCGGAACCGTAAGGGACCGGGACAGGGTAGTGGCCCACCAGACCCGAACCGGGGAGCTAACTGGATACCGGAGCACCAGGCAGGTTACTCAAACCCCGAACTAGGCTATAAGCCACCACCATAGTCAAATTAACTGATTGCGGTCTGGACCTCAGGGGTTCATTCCCACCTAAGTCCCGATTGAAGGCAACAGCCCCAACCCGTCCGGATAGGAGCCACCACCAGAGGCCAGAGATCCAAGGGGCCAGCGTCTGTGGGCAAACGGGCTCCTCCAACACATATACGCCGGGGAGCGGGTTACCAGTGCCCAGGCACAGTAGCCAAGATCACATACAGGTGCAGGAGAAATGCGGACATTACCAACCAATCTGGAGAAACTACAGCCGGCTGCGGGCCCCGTTCGTCACCCTGTTTGGTTTACCAGTGAATCTGTGTGGTTTAAACGTGAGTACACCAGTGCCCTCGGGCACCGCACCGCACCGCAACCCTGCGCCCTGCAACCTCACTACCAGGCCCCGGGACACACCGCCCCTATCCACGGAGGGGTTAACACCAAGCTGCGCCACAACACCGGTCCCGGACGAGCCCCCGCACCGCAGCGGTGGTGTCCATCATCACCACAACCCGTGGGTGGCATCACGAACTGTACAACACCACCACCCCACAACCCCTGCGTGCACCGCCACTTCACCCCCCTTCCAGAGCGACGTGACCCCTGGGTCCGGAGGCGCTCGAGCCACCGACACACACACGAGCCCGGACCCGGTCGGGGCAGTACAATTGCTACACAGAGACATGTCCGTTTTTTTCTGACATCACTGATGTCCCGTGGACCACAATATAGTGTGATTCATGAAACACGTATCAGAAAAACACGGACATTGAAAATAAAAAACAATTTTAACTCACCTTTTCCAACGATGCTCTGTACTGCCTCTGCAGCTTCCTGCCTGGTTCATTACTGTCGTACATATTCATTTATGCAAGCACAGCCGACCAGGAAGTAGCTGCAGAGGTCAGACAGCAGCGGCCGGATGCTGTACCGCGGGACTCCAGCATCACGGACAGCAGGCGAGGAGGCAGGTGAGCTTATGTCCATGTGCAATCACAGATGACGGATCACATCTCACGGATTGCACATGGACAACCCACGAGGGACATATGCGTGTTTAACACATCAGTGAAAAACGTCTGTGTTTCTCACTGACGTGTGAAACAGGCCTAAGACAGAAAACTATTATATATTTCTTAATCATTGATTCACCCTGATAAATTGGTCTTTTTCACGCAAAAAATTTCACTGAAATTATGGATACACACTAGAAAGTTAAAATATAATATTTAGTAGAAATGCTCTAAAATCGAGCAAAAAAAAAAAAGGTTCAGGTTTGAAGTACAAGTGAGTGAGGAGTTCAAGCGAGCAGCGCTGTGCTTGGATATGAGTTATGCACAGCCCTGTGCAAGCCACATGCAGTGTTTGATCGGCTCATATTTGGGGTAAGATCAGTGTGATCAGACGTAGTATAACCCCCCAATTTTATTTAGAAACCCCGCCCACGCTGTTCTGGAGGTGTCTTGTTTATGGTGGGCCATTATCAAAACACTTCCGGGGTAGGGTGGGTGGGGTTTATATAGCTATATATATATATATATATATATATTTATATATATATATAGATATATATATATATATATATCTATATATATATATATATATATATATATATAGATATATATATATATATATATATAGATATCTATATATATGACGCCCTGGCAAAACCAAGTAGTCACAGGTAGGCCCCCGCATAACACCATCCCTCAATTAGGAAACACACAGCCGACCTGACACCCTAGTCACCCCCCCTTAGGGAAAGATAGACACACTAGTGGGTGGGACCAGGTGGTTGGACACGCCCACCCAGGGGTCTAGACAGCCCGAGGTGAGAAAACAAGCAGATTAAGTTTGTAGTTCACGTTGAGAGGAGTGTGGGCTGGAGCTAAGTGTAGCTCAAGTAGAGAAAGTTCAAGTTGAACGGTGCCAGGGTAGGAGCCCTGGTACATTGGCTAGGTGGCAGACGGTGGTCCCCATCAGCAGGAGACGGGAAGACGGCTCGGCAGAACCGAGGTGGACCGGGACAGAGTTGTAGCCCGCCGGTACCGACACGGGGAACTGACCCGGAAACCGTAGCACAGAGGGGGTACTCGGACCCTGAAGTCAGGACCGAAACCAGCGGCCTGGCTAATTAGGCCAGGATTTTAGGTCCTGTCCCACCCAAAGTCCCTAAGAGAAGACAACAGCCCACCGATAGGGATAGGAGGCCACCGCCAGGGCCCATAGAGCCCACTGGTCAGCATCTGCGGGCACGACTCCTTAGTAGAGTTGAGCGGACTTCTAATAATCCGGGTTCGGCGGATCCGTCGTGGATTGGAAAAGAAGTCCGGATCCGATCCGGAATCCGGACCCATGTATGTGACTGGTGGGCGGATCCGGGAAAAGAGAGAGAGAGCGAGAGAGCTCACAGCTGATCTCTCGCTTCTCGCCCAGATCCGGATTGTGCAGCCGGATTCCCGCTTCCGGGTCGGACCCGGATCGGACGCTGAAACCACGCGGATCCGGATTTTTACAGTTCGGATCCACTCAACACTACTCCTTAGGCCATATCCAGCCGGGAGCGGACTCTTGAGTTCCAGACCAGGCAGTCCACCATACACAAAACAAGTGCCACAGCACCTTGGTTTACCAAAAGACTCGTGTGATTCATTTACTGTGAGTAACCAAACATCCCCCTGCTTGCTCAGGCGCGCCGGCCCTCACCATCGCTATACCCAGCACAAAGACACTGGGTCCCAGGGCAACCATCCCTACTCACGGAGGAGTTAACATCCAGCTGCCACTACATCTCCCCCGGGGGGCCCCATAACTGCAGCGGTGGTGTCCCACCTCACCACACACCGTGGGTGGCGTCACAAACTTAATACGGCCTAGCTCGTACATCTACGTCCCTCTTTTTATTCGGCGTGTCCGTGAGACCTCCGGGTCCGGAGACCCTCGAGCCACCCCCCAAGACGGTCCGGATCCGAGCAGTGGTCGCTGCTGGCACGGGGGCGGCACATATATAGATATATATATATATATAGAGAGAGAGAGAGAGAGATACAGATATATATATATATATATATATATATATATATATATCTGTACAGAGACTTTATAGTTGAAAATAGAGTCAAATTTTATTAAGTACAAAAGACAACAATTAATATGATAAAAACTTTTTTGTAGAGACAGGTTTGAATTGTGACCCATGCGCTACCCACCAATACCATTGAGCAGTGTGTGCACACCCCACAGGTGTCGGTTCTGGCACGCCCCCGGATTGATGACGCGATGCCTATACCTGTACACTTCCGGTTCTCGCGTCATATATGTGGGCGGAGTCTGACCGGGCTGTCTGGGCCACTCACCAATGGCAGTTGCTGTTATAGTATTTTCGGGCTGGGTAGTGCACTTTTGGACGTTCTGATTGGCCAGGATCGACCTGGTCTGGGATTGGATAGGTTTTATTTATAAGGACGCTCTTTTTTACTTTGAGACCACCCCCGGAAGAAGAATTACGAAACCTATAGGTCGGGGTTCCTTACTCCTATATACCATACCTCAGGTACGATATTGCCTTGTGTTTTGTTGCCCTGTGCCACTAGTGATATACATATTTGCATTTGGTGGTTGGATTGTTTAGCAATGTTGGCACAGGGTACCTTTAGCAGTCAGCAGGTGTTTTGCATTTACATCCATTGAGCATATGGCTGTCTATGTGTTTGGTATGTATAACTCTGTTCTTGCATGGCACTTTTACCACTGTAACTTATAGCCCTAGTGTTTCAGCCTGGGGTTCCCTTAGAATGACTACATGCCACATGGATAGTTATTTGTACTCAGTGGTGGTTACATTGTAGGTTGTCAAGTATAGTGGAGATTTAAAGCATGGTGCTAGTGGTTATAGTTGTACCTCTTGAACATATTACAGTACCTACCTTTAAACATAGGGTTTTCATAACCTTATGCCAAGTGATCTCCCCTTTGTTTGATCATCTGTTTGGGGTAATTTTTGCTCTCTGACTGTTTTTTACATGCAATGTGTGCCAGGTTGGTATATGGGTATCATCTGGTAATCATCATCACCTGTCTCTACAAAAAAGTTTTTATCATATTAATTGTTGTCTTTTGTACTTAATAAAATTTGACTCTATTTTCAACTATAAAGTCTCTGTACAGATCTTTTTCTTTATGGTTCTACTTATATTCTGTATATGGCTTTTTCCATATGCTAACTATGGCACGAGACTCTTTGTGTATATTGGTATTGTTTGTTCATATATATATATATATACTAGATGGTGGCCCGATGTATGATTTTTGTTATATATATAGATGTTGTTGTGTGTAGTTGCCACGTGTTTGTGTAGGGCGCTGTAAATGTTCTGGGTGTTGTCTGGGTGTGGGGGTGTGTGAGAGCGGTGTTGTTTGTGTGTTGCGTTGTGTGTGTTGCGTTGTTTGTGGAGCGCAGTGTGTCTGCTGCATTGGGTGTGTGTGCTGCTGTGTGTGTTGCGCGGTTTGTGTGGGTGTGTGTATGTGGGGTGCGTGTGTGTGTGTTTTGGGGGAGGTATGTTTTGTGCAGTGTGTGTTGCGCGGTGTGTGCAGCGGTATTTGTGTGTTGAGATTTGTGTGTGTGCGGCGTTTTCTGTGCGTGTGGGTGTCTGTGAAGGGCGGCGTTTGTGGTTCCCAGTGTGTGTGTGGTGTTTTGTGCGGTGCGTGTGTGGCGGTGTGTGTTTTGGGGGGAGGTGTGCACCCCCCATCGTGCGCCATCCCTCATGGTGCGCACCCCCATCATGCTCCATCCCCCATGCTGCGCACCCCCATCGTGCTCCATCCTGCGCACTCCCATCATGCTCCATTCCCCATGCTGCACACCCCTATCGTGCTTCATCCCCCCATGCTGCGCACCCCCATCGTGCTTCATCCCCCCATGCTGCAAACCCCCAATCATGCTCCATCCCCCATGCTGCTCACCCCTCAGAGAGGAGTATAATAGGAGGACTATAATAGGAGGAGTATAATAGGAGGAGTAGTCCTGGGGAGAGAGGAGTATAATAGGAGGAGTAGTCCTGGGGGATAGGAGTATAATAGGAGTAGTCCTGGGAGGGAGGAGTATAATAGGAGTAGTCCTGGGGAGAGAGGAGTATAATAGTAGGAGTAGTCCTGGAGGTGAGGAATATAATAGGAGGAGTAGTCCTGGAGGTGAGGAGTATAATAAGAGGAGTAGTCCTGGAGGTGAGGAGTATAATAGGAGAAGTAGTCCTGGGGAGAGAAGAGTATAATAGGAGGAGGAGTTCTGGTGGGAGAGGAGTATAATAGGAGGAGTAGTTCTGGGGTGAGAGGAGTATAATAGGAGGAGTAGTCCTGGGGGGAGAGGAGTATAATAGGAGGAGTAGTCCTGGGGGGAGAGGAGTATAATTGGAGGACTAGTCCTGGGGGGTGAGGAGTATAATAGGATGAGTAGTCCTGGAGGTGAGGTGTATAATAGGAGGAGTAGGTCTGGTGGTAGAGGAGTATAATAGGAGGAGTAGTCCTGGGGAGAAAGGAGTATAATAGGAGGAGTAGTCCTGGCGGTAGAGGAGTATAAAAGGAGTAGTAGTCCTGGGGCGAGAGGAGTATAATAAGAGGAGTAGTCCGGGGGGGAGAGGAGTATAATAGGAGGAGTAGTCCTGGGGGGAGAGGAGTATAATAGAAGGAGTAGTCTTGGGGGGAGAGGAGTATAATAGGAGGAGTAGTCCTGGGGGGAGAGGAGTATAATAGGAGGAGTAGTCCTGGGGGGGAGATGAGTATAATAGGAGGAGTAGTCCTGGGGGAGAGGAATATAATAGGAGGAGCAGTCCTGGGGGTTGAGGAGTATAATAGGAGAAGTAGTCCTGGGGGGGAGGAGTATAATAGGAGGAGTAGTCCTGGGGGGGGGTTGTCTAATAGGTGGAGAATTCCCGGGGGGAGGTGTCTAATAGGTGGAGTAGTCCTGGGGGGAGGTGTATAGGTGCCCAATTTGTGCCGGGGGGGCGGGGCTGAGTGGCCAATGTGTGCAGGGGGCGGGGCCGAGCGGGCAATGTTCAAACGTTCACAGTCGCTAATCGGTGACATGGGGGTCCAATCCCAATTATCGTTGCTGCTGCAGGTACGATGTTGTTCGTCGTTACTGCGGCAGCACACATCGCTATGTGTGACACCGCAGGAACGAGGAACCTCACCTTACCTGCGGCTGCCAGCAATGAGGAAGGAAGGAGGTGGGCGGGATGTTACGTCCCGCTCATCTTCGCCCCTCCTCTACTATTGGGCGGCCGCTTAGTGACGTCGCTGTGACGCCGAACGAACCGCCCCCTTAGAAAGAAGGCACAGCAACGTCGCTAGGCAGGTAAGTAGTGTGACGGATCTGCACGATTTTGTGCGCCACAGACAGCGATTTGCCCGTGACGCACAAACGATGGGGTAGGGTACGCACGCTATCGAACTCGCTAGTGAGATCGCAGCGAGAAAAGTGGCCTTTAGATCAGTTGAAGAAAGGAGAGCACTGGTTAGGTGATGAGGAGAAGGAGGAGATGTACGGTAGTGCAGAACTTTAGAGAGCTTTATAGGTGAGAGTAATGAGTTTATATTGTACTCTGTGATGTCAGAAGAAGAGCAGTGGTGTAATAATACTGTGTGGGCTTTCTGTGAGGGCATTATACTGTTTTGGAGCTCTTTTGGGGCATCATATTGTATCAGAGGCTATGAGGGCATCATACTTTGTTGGGTGTCATGTTGTGTTCGGCTTTGCACTCTCTGGGTGTCATGGCAGCTTCAAACTCTCTTCACACCACAGAGTCTGACAAGCAGTCTGAGATCTCTTAGTCTCTGGACATAGAAGTGCCCAAAACTCTTCCTCCCACTGCCAACTGGGATGCTAAGCGACGGGCACAGTACTGACAGATCCAAGAATATGTGGAAAGGAATCTGCATCAAAACCGAGAAAAGCAAGAACAGCGCTTCAACAGACAAGCTCAGGCTGCCCCGTTTGAACCCGGGGATGTGGTGCTGAAGCCCAAGAGGAGGACGCACAAGCTTGACGATCAATGGGAGAGGACCCCATATGTCATCCAGCCTACCGGGTGGGAGAATGAGAAAACCTACCTGATCAGTCGCGACCGGGGGAAGACCACGGCCACCGTTTCCAGGGACCACCTGAAGAGATGCCTGGATCCCCTGAGGCTGGTAGACGAGGCTCCTGTTCCCATGCCGAGAGGGGAGAAGAAGAAAGATGTGATCCATACCGTGATGAGTGATGTCCCAGCCGACTGGCCTATGCAGAATGGCGCGGTGATTGTTTCCGTGATAATGTTCCCACAACCAGTGGAAGAGATGGAGCTGGAGATGCCCGCCAGCGAGCCACCCGAACAAGTGCCCAGGGATGCACCTACACCACGCCCCCGCAGGTCTCTACCCGCCATACCTGACACAAAGGAAGAGGGACTGGTCGTTCCCTCTCTCCTGCTGCCTCCCCCTGACAATACTGGGCCCAGGAGGTCCACATGCCCTAATCTAGGCAGGCCCCCGCTTAGATACAGGGAAACTGCCATCTAGGTGTGCAACATGTTGATTGTGTAAATAGATGTATGAATGAATGTCAATCACCCGAAATTCTCACCTGATTAAAGCAGAGTAAAGGTAGCGGATACCGGCTACAATGTTCCAGTCCCCGTTGGGACTTTGATCCCGTTATTGCCCGTTTGTCATAGACAAGGCCGAGAACTTGCAGGCCACCCAATAACTTTTGGGTTTGAAAATAATCCCGGACCACCCTTTCAGGTCCTACAGTCTCCGAAGGGCCTGTGGCAGAGGAGGCCGAGGTCCCGTCACCATGCAAACCGGTGACAACCCTCCGTGTCAGGGGTCCCCTGGACGTGGGGCCTCTGAGAGACTGCCGAGTAAGGAACTTTTTACCCGGCCCATATGGGCAATACCCGGACTTGAACCGATTCCTGGACTGGGGAAAAGGGGTGCTGACCTGGTTTTAGAGGCAGCATCAAGGCTAAGTTTGCTTGGGTGCGCAAACGGAAGGACCCGGTCACGTCCCGTACTCGTTAATAAAAATGTTTTCATAAGATATATGCCTCCCGCAAGGGAAGAATCCATAAAAGAATGCTTAATGTAAATAATGTTATTATAAATGTAAATGTTTTTCCGTTTTATCTTTTTAGTTACAAAAATAAACCGGTGGTGGTCAGGCAGCCCGCGGACGGTCTGCATTTAACCAAGGGGGAATGTGACACCCTGGACTAGCCAGGTAGTCATAGACAGGCCCTTGCACAAACACCTGTCCCCCTAAAAAGGTAACAGCATCCAACCTAAAAACATTGGTCACCCCTCTCAGGTTTTGACGTTCACACCAGGGGGCGGAGCCAGGTGCTTGGCCACACCCACTGAGGAGTTCGGATAGCCAGAGGCGGGAAAAACAGAGCAGATTAGTTTTGGAGGTGAAAGAGAGAGGAGTTGAGAGGAGTAAATGTCTGACAGTGGTCTGGGTCGTAGCCTGGACACCCTTTGGCCAGGAGGCAAATGGTTGTCGCCGCCTGCAGGGTAGTGGCCCGCCGGTACCGAAGCGGGGAACCGTCTGGAAACCAGAGCACAAAGGGGGGTACTCAGACCCTGAAATGAGGTCCCGAATCTACCGGAATAAGTTAATTCACTGATTGAGGTCTGGACTTTAGGTCCTTTCCCAGCCAAGTCCTGACTGAAGACAACAGCCCAACAAGGGGGATAGAAAGCCACCGCTCAGGCAGAGAGATCCCATGGGCCAGCGTCTGCGGGCAAACGGGCTCTCCCGACACACACACAGCCGGGGAGCGAACTCCCATCGCTGAAGTGCAGGCAGTCCACAACTACAAAACAAGGTGCAGGAGAAAGACGGGGACCGCCAAACTGGGTGGGGGACCAGACGCAGCCGGCTGCGGGCACCGACCACCATCTTTTTTGGTTTACCAGAGACTCCGGTGTATCTGTCAGAGTGAGTACAGCTGTGCCCTCGGGCCGCACACCGCCCCGCACCACACCAATCCGTCCGCACCCTCACAACCGGGCCCCGGGACCATCACCCCCCTACCCATGGAGGGGTCAACACCTGGCTGCCCAACACTGTCCCCGGGGCCCTAGTAAACAGCAGCAGTGGTGTCTACCTTCACCACAACCCGTGGGTGGCGTCACAAACTTAACTAAAAACCATGGCCCCGGCCATAAACCTAACCCCTACTTGGCGCCAGCATCCTTTCAGAGCGAGGTGACCCCAGGTCTGGAGGTGCTCGAGCCACCCACCAACGAGCCCGGATTCGAGCGGCTCGGCTGCAGCCAAGCGCGGGGTGGTACAAAAGCACACGCAAATCAAAGGAATCCTCTCTCATTTTTCATTGAGTGCTGAAGTTCTTTTCTTAGCCATTATATTTTGTTACTTCAGAGCATCATTTTGGTCAGTTGAGACCGGACTAGTGCTTATTTATTTGCAAAAAAGTATAAAGACATTATGGATTAAAGCTGTTATGGGGGGCTGGCGGATTGAGGGAAAATAAGAAACGCAACCTTCTCCCTCAATCGTACCTGCCAAGACGTCCTGTCTAGGTTGTGAAGTTACCCTCTCACAGATCCAGGCCACGGGGTGAACTGTATTTGCCTAGGTGACCTGTCTAGGGTGTGGAGCTTCCTCTTACAGAACCAGATCACAGCAATGGTGTTCAGCCAGACATCCAACACATGAGGTATAGGTTTTAATAAGTGCACACCCATGTGTGCCGATGAGAGCTATAAATAACATAAGCTCCACCCCCAAAAGATGACAAAACCGCCCCAAACAACAGTGTCAGTCATCATCACATGACCACATCCAATAGTCCTGAAGGCGAGCATCCAGCTGCGAATCAACAACTGACACATCAGCAGAGCAGCTGACATAAAAGAGCCAGTCAGGACCCGCCACATCACAGGCATGCTCAGACCAATCAGGACCCGCCACGTCACAGACATGCTCAGTGCAGTCCTTCTGAACTAAAGGCAGCTTTACACGCTACGATTTATCTGATGATATGTCGTTAGCGGCGTCATTGCGTGTCACAACTACGAGCGACTCCAAACAATCGTAAATATAGCGAAAATCGTTGATCATTGACACGTCGTTCATTTTCAAAATATTGTTCGTCGTTTTGAACGCAGCAGACATATTGCTACGTTTGACACACTGCCAATGACAAACAACATCGTTAGTGCGTCCATCATCAGCGACGCAGGCATGTTGTTACGAGCAATGCCCCACGCCTCCTCCGCTCTGATTGGTGTCACGCCAGGGTGTATGTTATAGACAATTATACACCTCTGTCGTTGCCGGAATCGTTGGGAGGAATGCTGTGTGACGGTGTCCACATGACCACCTTGGTCAAATAATATATCGCTGAATGATGTAGCGTCGTTTGTGAGATGGGGACATGTGACCGCTACAAAACGACCTATGAGCGACTTCTGCAAATCGTAGCAACGATCTTGGCGTGTCACATCGCTACTAGAGATGAGCGAATCGGTTGTGGTTCGGCTCGAGTTCGGTTCGTCGAACGGAGGTCCCGTTCGAGTTCGGTTCGTCGAACGTTCGACGAACCAAACTCGAACCTATAGGATATAATGGGAGGCAATCACAAACACATAAAAATGCATGATAAATGTACACAAACAGTAAATAAACATTGCCATAACACTTACCGGTCCCCGCGATCCCTCCTGCACTCTGTCTCCTGCCGCTATTCCATCCGATGATCGCTGAATCCTCCCGGTGACTAGAACTGTCAGCAGTGATGCAGGACCTATCGTGACGTCAAAATAACCATGTGACCAGTCACGTGGCTATTATCTCATTGGCTACAGACTGGTCACATGACTATGAGGCGTCATGTAGGACCTGCGAGTGCATCTCTCTGGTAAACGGTGCACATTTGTGTATCGCCGTGTACCGGCGACATGCTCTAGCACACGGTCGACTCCCCGTTCTGTTAGGGACCGGCTGACACAGCCGGTCATTAACGGAGGTCACCGTTGCCATAGCAACGCAGTTAGCGGTGACGTCACCGCTAACCGCGGCTCCGGGAGCACCGTTGCTATGGTAACGCGTCTGTCAGCGTTACCGCTGACAGCCAGCAGCACTGATCACTCACGGAGTGAAGGCTGCACGGGGAGCAGCAGCGTCTTCCCCCATGCAGCAGTGATGGAGCAGAGCTGCATTTGTTGAACGAGAAAGACAGAAGACCATTGATCGTGGAGGGCTGACAGGGGGTAATAAAGAGGGAGTCTCTAATGTGTCTGTGCATTTATTTCTATTAAAGTATTTTTTCTCTGTGTGGTGTTTTTTTTTAACCCTTTATTGGAGATTCTTAATGGCCGGGTCAAACGTGCCTGACATTAAGAATCTCTGGCTTAATACTGGCTAGTAAAACAAAGCCAGTATTAACTCATGATTACCCAACAAGCCACCCAGCTCCAGGGCTGTTGGAAGAGTTGGGTACAGCGCCAGATGATGGCGCTTCTATGAGAGCGCCATTTTCTGGGGCGGCTGCGGACTGCAATTCGCAGCAGAGGCGCCCACAAACCTCGGGCTAACCTGTGCTGCGGATTCCAATCCCCAGCTGCCTAGTTGTACCTGGCTGGACACAAAAATGGGGCGAAGCCCACGTCATTTTTTTTTTAATTATTTCATGAAATAAGTGAAAAAATTAAAAAAAACGGGCTTCCCTATATTTTTGGTTCCCAGCCGGGTACAAATAGGTAACTGGGGGTTGGGGGCAGCCCGTGGCTGCCTGCTGTAACTGGCTAGCATACAAAAATATGGCGAAGCCCACGTCATTTTTTTGGTGGGCAAAAAACTTCTGCATACAGTCCTGGATGGATATACCAAGTAGTCTACAGACAATTGTTAGCGCTTGACCCCAATAACCATTAAATCTGCAGCTAGGTTTGTAGGCAAAAAATCCCCTTTAATTTGCCTGGAATCAGAAATGAATTTTAATTGAGATTTTTTAAAATAAAAGATCCCCAATAAACCAGCGCTGATAAGAGTTTTTTTTTATTAATATTTTACACTTTTTATTGCTATCCTTGTTTTAGACACACATTTATTCAAAACAATTCACACAATAGAACAAGGAAAAAGAAAGAAGAATAAACCACATATGGTAGAAATAAAAGTAAAAATAAAGAATAAGTAATTGATAGTGCAGAAAACAGATACCAGGTGTCTGGTTCCAGTACCCCGGCCGGTAGTAGAACAATTATTAAGTCTAGTATAGTATATTAAGTGATGCTTCAAGGCATATGATATTTAATGCCAATTGAAACTATCACTGCAATATGATTTTTCAGATACCTGGAGAGTTTTTTTCAATCCATAAGCAAAAAGGTTTTTAATAGAGGCTTAAATTATAAGCAGCAATTTCAGCGTTCCAAGTGCCTTTAAATGAATTGGAAGAAACTGCACTTCAGGATTGTAGTGAGGATGAGGTGCCCCAGCTCATCAAGTGTTCCAATAGGAGTTTACCTCATCCTCACTACAATCCTGAAGTGCAGTTTCTTCAAATTCATTTAAAGGCACTTGGAACGCTGAAATTGCTGCCTGAACTTGACTGCAGGTAAACTCCTATTGGAACACTTGATGAGCTGGGGCACCTCATCCTCACTACAATCCTGAAGTGCAGTTTCTTCAAATTCATTTAAAGGCACTTGGAACGCTGAAATTGCTGCCTACACTTGACTATTTGTACCCGGCTGGGAACCAAAAATAAAGGGAAGCCCTTTTTTTATTATTTCAGGAATTTCATGAAATAATTAGAAAACAAATGACGTAGGCTTCGCCCCATTTTTGTGTCCAGCCAGGTACAACTAGGCAGCTGGGGATTGGAATCCGCAGCACAGGTTGGCCTGAGCTTTCTGGGCCCCACTGCTGTGAATTTCAGTCTGCAGCCGCCTCAGAAAATGGCACTTTTCATAGAAGCGCCATCTTCTGGCGCTGTATCCAACTCTTCCAGCACCTGCCTGCTATACCTGGCTAGCATACAAAAATATGGCGAAGCTCACGTCCTTTTTTTGTAGTTTTTTGGCAAAAAAAAATGCTTCCCTGGATTTTACATTGCCAGTGAAGGTAACACCAAGCAGTGGGGGTTAGCAGCCAGTAGCTGCTTGGATTACCCTTAGCTAGCAATACAAAAATTGCAGCGGGAGCCCATATATATTTTTTTTAATTATTTATTTAAATAACTAAAAACAAAATGGGCTTCCCTGTATTTTGATTGCTGGACATCACAGTGCTGTAAAAATAAATCTTTAAAAAAAATGACGTAGCGCTCCGCGGTATTTTTGATTCTCAGCGCAGATAAAGCAGAGAGCTATGGGTTGCCACCCCCATCTGCCTGCCGTTACCTTGGTTGGCAATCAAAATACAGGGAAGCCCATTAATTTTTTCTATTTAAAAAATAGTTAAAAAAAATGACGTTGGGTCCCCTCATTTTTGATAGCCAGCTAGGGTAAAGCAGAAGGCTGTAGCCTGAAAACCACAGCTGGCAGCTTTACCGTGGTTGGGGATCCAATGTGGAGGTCCCCCCAGGCTCTTTTTTTATAATTATTTTATAAATATTAATAATTACACAAAAAAAGTAGGGTCCCCCCCAAATTGAATCACCAGCCAAGGTAAAGCGGACAGCTGTGGTCTGGTATTCTCAGGGTGGGAAGGTCCATAGTTATTGGGCCTTCACAGCCTAAAAATAGCAGGCCGCAGGCACCCCAGACGTGGCGCATCCACTAGATGCGCCAATCCTGGCGATTCACCCCAGCTCATCCCGTGCCCTGGTGCAGTTGCAAACGGGGTAATAAATCGGGTTGATACTAGCTGTAAGGTCACCTGACATCAAGCCCAGCAGTTTGTGATGTCATGGCGTCTATTAGATACCCAACATCATAAACTGTCAGTAGTAACAAAAAAAAAATCGACAAAAGAAATTTATTTGAAAAAACAGTCCCCAAAACATTTCCTCTTTCACCAATTTCTTGTAAGAAAAAAAATAAAGGGGTCCCACGACGACTCTGGACTGTTTAGAATATGGGGGGGAGACACTCAGGGATCGTATCCCCCATTTTCTAGGAGTGCAGACCCTTCATGTGAGGAGTGTGGGTGCAATGAATCTGCACTCACTCTCCCCGGGTCCACAGCAGAAGAGTCCATGTCGTAATGGTTGCTACCAAAGCTGCAATGCCCTGCTCATGAGGTAAGGGCATGCCTAATCAGGAGAACTATTCTACATTTCCAAATATTGGTATTTGCTGATATTATTGCTATTCCACCTACTATATATTGGGGATAGGATCTTGGAGATGGAATACCCCTTTAAGTCCAGTTATCCAGCTGAATGAATACTTAACAACAGAGCTCGCTATTTAGATGTGTTTTCTTGTGGCATATAACGGACTCTCATGTTTGGTAGTCATTCAGCAGGGAAACTATAAAAGCAAATCCCTCCATTTGGAAATGTAGTATATAGCTCTCCTGATCAATTATGTTCCTTACCTCATGAGCAGGGCATTGCAGTAATAATAATAATTTATTCATTTATATAGCGTTATTAATTCCATAGCGCTGTATGTCTTTGGAGTGTGGGAGGAAACCGGAGTACCCGGAGGAAACCCACACAAACACGGGGAGAACATACAAACTCCTTGCAGATGGTGTCCTTGGTGAGAATTGAACCCAGGACCTCAGCGCTGCAAGACTGCAGTGCTAACCACTGAGCCACCGTGCCACCCTTTTAGCTTACAGATGCATAACCACCACTCACTGTGTCTGAACACAGGAAGCTGAGCTGACAGCCGCTCTGTGCATGCGGCAGTGTCTATTGTGAAGGAGAGGGCCGTGGGGGGATCAACGCTGCACAGGTACCGTGGGACACCGGGGAACACCGGTGGGGTTATAGGGGGTGACCTGGCAGGGCCTGGGGAGGAGTTTTCTGTCGCATGTGTCATGGCACATGCGACAGAAATCAGAGGAGTAGGGTGAATGCGGCCGGCGCGCTCTTGTGCGTGTGGCCATCTTGGATTTCTGGGAGGGCATCAGGGGGGGCACTTTGGCGACACCGGGGGACCGGAGGGGACCGGGGAGGAGATTTATCATGTTTGTTCATGCCAGATGGGAGATAAGTAATTTTTTACCGGCGCTGTCATTTACTGTAACGTGATCATCGGTGTACGGTGTATACCTGTGATCACGTGAGCGGGGACCGGAAAAACCGTCCTGAATCATGATCTCCAGGGTCTCAGCTAGCCCTGAAACCCCGGAGATTTTCTGACGCTGGGGGGCGTTATACACTTATTTCTGCCTGCTGTTTATAAACGGCAGATCAGAATAAGGCTACATTAACACGACCGATCCATTTTTGCGGTCTGCAAAAAACAGTCCGCTTTTTTTCACGGGTGCATCCGTGTGGCATCCGTTTCCGTTCCGTAGATGGTCCGTATGTCATCTGTTTGTCATCCGTGTGCCTTCTGTTTTTTTTGTGTACTGCAAAAAAACTGAAGTAGGGTAAATGCATAAATTTACCCAGGATCCCTAGCTTCATTCTACATGAGGCGGTCACATGTTCACTCTGGTGATTTTCTTGTGCTTGTGCACTTCATATCAGTCTTTTCTGTCATTATAATGGCAGAAAGACATATAATGTCCCACTCTCCTGCATTTTGTAATTTTGCACCCTTTGGTGCCTTTCATGTGGCACTAAGGGGTGCTTAGCTTTGTATTTAGCCAAAAAAATGAAGAAAAAAATGACGTAGGGTTCCCCCTATTTTTGTAGCCAGCTAGGGTAAAGCAGATGGCTGCAGCCTGCAGACCACAGCTGGCAACCTCGCCTTGGCTGGTAATCCAAAACTGAGGGCACCCCACGCTGTTATTTTAAATTAAATAAATAATTAAAAAAAAAAAAACACTTAGGGGTCCCCCCAAAATTGGATCACCAGCCAAGGTAAAGCAGACAGCTGGTGTCTGATATTCTCAGACTAGGGAGGTCCATGGTTATTGGACTCTCCCCAGCCTAAAAATAGCAGGCCGCAGCCGCTCCAGAAGTGGCGCATCCATTAGATGTGCCAATCCTGGTGCTTCGCCCCAGCTCATCCCGCGCCCTGGTGCGGTGGCCAACGAGGTAATATATGGGGTTAATACCAGATGTGTAATGTCACCTGGCATCAAGCCCTGGGGTTGGTGAGGTCAGGCGTCTATCAGATACCCGACATCACCAACCCAGTCAGTAATAAAAAAAAATAGACGACAAACACATTTTTATTTGAAAAAATACTCCCCAATACATTGCCTCTTTAACCAATTTATTAGAAAGAAAAACAAATCCAGGTCTGGTGTAATCCAAGGGGTTGCCATGACGATCCACACTGTCCCAGTCAATGAAGAGCAGGATGTTCCCCATTGGCTGGGAGAGCAGTGCAGTGACCTGAGCTAACATCAATGGGTCAGCACAGGTCACTGCAGGGGATGACAAGTGCTGCTGTCAGCGAGGTACATTACCTGCGCTGATCTCCTGCACTGCTGACAGCACCTGTCACTGAGTTCAATGACCTTCACAGCCAAGTATCGCGAGAGGCCCGTGACGTCACCGCTAGTCAGTCTCGGGTCGGAAGCGAGAGAAGGTGATGTGACAAGCGGCGGCCATGGATGACAGTGACAGCGCTGAGGTCGGGACTTCATCACCGCAGGTAAGCCGAGCGGGACCATGTGTGCAGAGTGCCAGGAGGACGTCAGTGTCGTGGACTGCATGGCTGGGGACGTGTGTGTGTGTGTGTGTGTGTATGTGTACATGCCGCGTGCAGGAGGGGGCGGAGCGAGGTGAGCGGGGAAGTGTGGGCTTCATGCACGTAACTAGAATAAACATCGGGTTACTATCCAAAGCGCTTTGCTTGGATACCCGATGTTTATCTTGGTTACCAGCTTCTGGCAGGCTGCCAGCGATGGCTCCTGCACACTGTAGCTGTAAAAAGCCCTGCTTTTTGCTGCTGGAACCGTTCTCAAACGTATCTAGAACTATCGAGCTTTAGCAAAAAGCTCGAGTTCTAGTTCTATCTAGAACAGCCCCCAAAATCACTCGAGCCGCGAACTGGAGAACCTCGAACCGCGAACCGCGCTCAACTCTAATCGCTACCGTTGTGTGTAAAGCGGCCTTTAGTCTCTGGAAGAGGAGACTCACCCCGAGTATGCTCAGTAGGCAAAACACAAGTCTTAAGGGTGCTTTACATGCTGCAACATCGCTAATGATATATTGTCAGGGTCACGGTGTTTGTGACGCACATCCGGCATCGTTAGTGACATCGCAGCATGTAACACCTCTGAGCGACCTAAAACGATCGCAAAAGAGGTAAAAATCGTTGGTATTGGAGAGATCGCTCCAACACCAAAAATAGCTGACAGGTGAGTAGCGAGGTTGTTTGTCGTTCCTGCGGCAGCACACATCGCTATGTGTGACACCGCAGGAACGAGGAAACTCACCGTACCTGCGTCCCGCCGGCAATGAGGAAAGAAGGAGGTGGGTGGGATGTTGGCCCGCTCATCTCCGCCCCTTCTCTGCTATTGGGCGGCCACTTAGTGACGTCGCTATGACGCCGAACGAACCGCCCCCTTAAAAAGGAGGCAGTTTGCCGGTCACAGCGACGTCGCTAGGCAGGTAAGTAGTGTGACGGGTGTAAGCGATGTTGTGCGCCATGGGCAGCGATTTGCCCGTGTCGCACAACTGACGGGGGAGGGTACGCTCGCTAGCGATATTGGTACCGATATCGCAGCGTGTAAAGTACCGTTTAGTCTCTGACAGAGAACTAAGTACCTGAGCATGCGCGGTAGAGGATTTTTGGTACATAGCACTCGAAACAGACTGAACAGTCAGAACATGTGCTGTGGGATCTTTTAAGGACTTAAGCGGGGTTTACACGCTACGATATCGTTAATGAATTATCGTCGGGGTCACGTTGTTTGTGATGCATATCCGGTGTCATTAAAGATATCGCAGTGTGTGACACGATCGCAAAAGCGGTCAAAATCATTTGCCGTGGAGAGGTCGTCCTGAATCAAAAAATCGTTTGTTTTTTTTAGCGATGTTGTTCCTCGTTCCTGCGGCACCACACATCGCTGTGTGTGACACCGCAGGAGCGACGAACATCTCCTTACCTGCTTCCACTGGCAATGCGGAAGGAAGGATGTGGGAGGGATGTTATGTCCCACTCATCTCCACCCCTCCACTTCTATTTGATGCCTGTCGTATGACGTCGCTGTGATGCTGCACGAACCGCCCCCCTTAGAAAGGAGGCGGTTTGCCGGCCAGAGCGACATCGCAGAGCAGGTATGTGCGTGTGACGCTGTCATAGCGATAATGTTTGCTACGGCAGCGATCACACAATATCACACATATGATGGTGGCGGGTGCTATCGCGCTCGACATTGCTAGCCGATGCTAGCGATGTCGCAGCGTGTAAACCCCGCTTTAGTCTAGGGCAAAGGTAATTCAGGCCGCACATGCTCAGTTGCCAAAGCTTCACATTTAAATGTGGAAGCAAGAGCAGCGAGCTAAACTACCCTTGGCACTGCAAGAATCCGAGGCTGGCACCTTGGTGGACCAGATACCGCAGCAGGGTGTCTCCGGCATCTGCGGCGCCGGTTTGTAACAATAGCTGATTCTTTTTGTGATGTAAAATATTTCCTTGCCTGTTTTGAAAAAATGTTTTACTTCAAGGAAAGAATCATTCGCAATCCCATGCTGTAATGTCTGGATTTTACTACCTCCCCAGCTGCAGAAATGTGTATGATCAGATCATGTCACTCTACGGACAGACATGGCCATTACACAGCAACATAGCAGGAGCACATAAGTAAGATTATTTCAGACAGAAAAATTTATTTTTTTAAACACATCCAATTGTGAATATTACTATTATTCCAACGTCTATTGATGAAAATTAAGTTTGTTGGTGGGGAAAAAAGACTTTAAGGGCAAATATGATAGCAGGAGGCTCAGTATTACGGTATCAGCAAGATGGGGAGTTTATGTAAGGTGGGAAAAGCTGGGGCTGGTGATGGAAAAGCGATAAGGCAAATGTGTCTTTGTTGTAAAATTTACAGTCGAGCCGTGGCTGGAAGATGTCTTGTTGGTGTCGCGGGCGGGGAGGGGGGCCGCTGCGCTCACCGCGCTCGGGTCCGGCTCTGGGCTGCTGCTTGCTCGCCGCTGCTCGGTGGCTCGAGCGGTGGGCCGGATCCGGGGACTCGAGCTGCGCTCCTCGCCCGTGAGTGAAAGGGGTGGTTTGGGGTTGGAGGGTATAGTCCATGATGCCACCCACGGTTTGTGGTAAGGTTGGGACACCACCGCTGCTCTGGACGGGGATCCCGGGAGCGTTGACAGGGAGAAGCCGAGATGTTTCTCTCCCCTCCATGGGTAGGGGGATTTGGTGGTCCCGGGGCCCGGTGAGGTGTCGGGGGAGGTAGGGTTGGCGAGGTGCAGGGTCGCGGGGGCAGCGCGGTGCCTGGCGGCTTGGTGGTACTCACTCAGCCAATGATGAATACAGAGTCTCCGGTAAAACAAACGGCTGGATGGACGGGTCCCGCAGCCGGCTGCGGTGGTTACTCCGGACGGGTGGTGGAGGCTGCCTTTCCCTGCAGCTGTTGTGTGTCTTCGGTTCCCATGGCTTCCCACCGGTAACCCGCTCCCAAAAGTAAAAAACAGTAAACATTCAAACATAAGCATTTTTATCAATCTTCCCTGACGGGAGGCACGGTACTTAAACGTTGCTAACGGTAGTCATTTTTATTAACGGTAACGGTTGGCTTCCGCTCTCTCCCACCCAAACAACCTGGCCCTGATGCTGCCCCTAAGAAATGGGCAGCACCCCTTGACCCCAGTCCAGAACCAAGCTGCCCGAGCGGGTACGGGTACGGTATTTCATACCCTACGGTCACTTCAGGGGACCCACGTCCATGGGGAACCCCTGACCCCCGGAGGATCGCCACCGGTTACGGTAGTGGCGGGCCTGGGCCATCTCTTTCCTCCAGGCCCATCCTCCAAATCAGCCTCTCCGGAGGCGGTCACGGAATCAAGCCAACATTTATTTACATTCCACAAGTCTGTGGTTGCCCTGCAAGTTCTCGGGCTTGTCCGTAAGCAGTTCCTTACGCATGGTTGCAAAAGGTCCCTACGGGGACTAGTTGCCGGCAACGGACGGTTTAATCATGGTTGACAATCTGGTTACAGTTCGGTTGATTACTTTTCCTTTACTCACATAACGGTGCTGATGGTCCCAACGGGGACAACTGTGCAACGGGGGGACCGCTGCCTTACTCCGACTCTTCTGCTGAGGTGGCCTCACCCTCCGCTACCAATATTTCACACATGCGGTGGCAGGCCTGTTGGGAAAGGGGCGCCCGGTGTCCATTTACACCGGTGCGCAGGCTATAGAAAACTACCGGTCCACCGTCGTGGCGGAGGCTTTCAACCGCTTCCTTGGACTCTGAAACTGGCTCTGTATCAGGTCCGGAGTCACTATAATCCGTCCCTGCGCCAGGCGGGTTGCCGCCAGCTGCTGCAGTCTCCGGGCTCGCCACTCTTTTGGCTACCGCTACGAGGGGGCGCAAGCCAGACGGACCTGCAGCGGCGGGGCATGCGGGCAGGGAATACGGAGGCAGTATGGGGGCCAGGGGCACACTGGGTCCCTCAGCCGCAGCGGCCGGTCCCTCAGGGACACAGGGGCATGGGTCACTCACCAGCTCCTCCATCATGGCCTCCATCCCGTATACCCGGGTGACCGCAGCTACCTCCTCCACCTCCACGGTCCACTGCTCCATCAGAAGGCAGATCTGATTCTGGTAGCGCCGGCAGATCCCCGCAGTTCGGGCCCTGAGCCATGCCGCTGTTCCGGGCACCGGCTCCGTCTCTGCGTAGCTGGACGGGGCGGACATGTTGGCAGAGGTACCTTCCAGGAACCAAATATGGCCGCAGAGTCCTGGCGTCCCTCCCTCCACAGCCGTGGCTCACATGCGGCCGGATGCCATCTGTCCCCCCTAGTCTTTTCTCAGCACCTCCTCTTCTGGGGCGGAGCTTCAGCTTTCGTGCCTCCACTGCTCGAGAAGACGCTCGAGCGGGAAGATATTCACGCCCAAGATGGCGGATTCTGAAATTTTTCGGCCGGACACCTCCGGCGGGACACAAGGCGCCCTTCTACCAGCCGGTAGAATGGTAAGATCCTGTTTGTGATGCCAAGTTGTCGCGGGCGGGGAGGGGGGCCGCTGCGCTCACCGCACTCGGGTCCGGCTCTGGGCTGCTGCTTGCTCGCCGCTGCTCGGTGGCTCGAGCGGTGGGCCGGATCCGAGGACTCGAGCGGCGCTCCTCGCCCATGAGTGAAAAAGGTAGTTTGGGGTTGGAGGGTATGGTCCGTGACGCCACCCACGGTTTGTGGTGAGGTTGGGACACCACCGCTGCTCTGGACGGGGATCCCGGGAGCGATGACAGGGAGCAGCCAAGATGTTTCTCTCCCCTCCGTGGGTAGGGGGATTTGGTGGTCCCGGGCCCGGTGAAGTGTCGGGGGAGGCAGGGTTGGTGAGGTGCAGGGTCGCAGGGGCAGCGCGGTGCCTGGCGGTGCGGTGGTACTCACTCAGCCAATGATGAATACAGAGTCTCCGGAACAAACGGCTGGATGGACAGGTCCCGCAGACGGCTGCGGTGGTTACTCCCAAATGGGTGGTGGTAGCTGCCTTTCCCTGCACCTGTTGTGTGTCTTCGGTTCCCATGGCTTCCCACCGGTAACCCACTCCCCAGCTTGGATGTGTGCCGGAGGAGCCCCTATTGCCCGCAGGCTCTGGCCTTGGCCCTGGGAACTCTAGCTATGGCGGTAGCTGTATTTCCCTTTCTCGGTTTGGACGGTTGCCTTCTACCGGGTCTTTGCTGCTAGGAAACCCCGGAGGTTCCAGTCGCTAACGGATTTGACCGGTTTAACAGCGACTCCAAGCCTGATCGGGGTCCATAGGCCCTGCCGGTTTGTGCTGGCTTCTCTTCGCTCCCCGGTTTGGTACCGGCGGGCCACCACCCATCCCCGGTCCTACGGTTCCGCGTTGATCGGCCTCTCCTGCAGACGGCCACCACCGTCTGCCAACCTTGCTGTATGTGCCCGGGCCACGTACCCGGACACGGTCAGTCTGCTCTTTCTCCTCAACTACCACTTCTCGCTCCTTCACTTTCACTCTCCTAAACTACTCTGCACTGACTTCCTTTCCTGCCTCCAGGACTGTGAACTCCTCAGTGGGTGGGGCCAACCGCCTGGCTCCACCCCACCTGGTGTGGACATCAGCCCCTGGAGGGAGGCAACAAGGATTTGTGTGTGACTGATGTGCCAATCTCGGGGTGTGGGGTGTGTTGTTGCAGTACCTGTGACAACCTGGCTTGTCCAGGGCGCCACATTGATCTTGGCTAGATGGAAAAGATGGAAGAACAGAACAACACCATTAGAGACAATGACACCTGTAAGTCACTATCTATAAGGCTAAGTTCACCCACTGCATCTTTTACTGTGTTTTTGGTGCATTTTTGAGGTCACAAAGATGCATTTAAATGCATGCATTTCCTTTCCCCAGCAAAGTCTATGAGATTTCTGTTTTGCTGTCTACACAGTGCATCTTTTTTTGGTTCATTCTTTGCTGCGTTATTGAAGATGCCGCAGGTCAATTCTTTTTGCGTTTTTCCAGTGTTTTTAATCAATAGATTTGACTTAAAAAATGCATTGGGCAAAATGCAGTAAAAACGTTTTTGCTGTGGGTGCGTTTTTGTGCATTTTTTGGGGCCAAAATGCTGCATTTTTGTGGTTAGAAAAGATGCAGTGTGTGAACATAGCCTAACTATAGTGTTATCTCTTAATATTTTCTGCAGAACCAGTGTCTATCAGTCACTGCATAGCAGTAATATTTTATCTGTGTTTGACTTTGGATAGTGTTTTACTTTTCAGGAACAGCATAGTCATCTGCTGCGTTTCCTCTTTACCCCCTATGATTAGGAGTCTCTTAAGTCTCTACCCCCTAATTTAGGGCCTCCAGTATAGTTGTAAATATCATTACCTAGGTTAGAAGCCAACTCAGGTAAGAATTGCTTCCCCCCCACCTGTCCTAAACTCTTAGCTATGCCTCTGACTTCAGGTTCTTGCTTCTATAGGTGGCTCTACAGGCAGTGGTTTATGTGTGTACGTCATTTTCACTCGCTGCTTCTGAATTTCGGCAAAGTTTTTCTTAAACAGTGACACAGTGAAATTTGTCATATGTCCTTATTCATCTGAGGTTGTATTTACCCAATATTAAAACCTTCCAAAGTGCAGATGTCTTGTTTTATTATGTCCTGATATGTAAAACCATAGCATTTCAAGATTAGGGTTTTCTACTTAGTTTATATATTCATTTTTATTTTATTTTTATACATCCCACCAGTAAGGCATTTCTTCTTTGATGAAGATGGAGCGTGTTGTCCACGGCTTCTATCATTAATTATAAATGATAGCCCCCACTGTGAATTCTGATGTCCTTTAACCTTTTCCTGACACCAGCAGAGAAAAATGTCTGCAGAAAATTGCTCTGGTCACAGCTGTTGGCAACAGGGCAGCCGAACAATTCCAAACTAAAACCTTCCTCACTTTATGTGGCTACAGTGTCTGTTGTAATGGTTATTAAAGACCTGGGAGATTGTTCTGTCATATACATGTCAAATACTATTAGAGCAGCTCAATATATAACCTCCAATCAAGAACTACACTCACCTCTAATAATTCTTTTATCTCAAATCTCACTAATTACATTTTATTAAAAAATATATAATTTTATTTGGCATCAGAGAAAAAACAGATGCTAATTATACAGTACAACGATGGACCCCAATTATCAACAATGACTAAAACAAAACTGGACTTATCACATCAGTTTCCAGTCAGAGCTTGGCTTTCATAACTGAAAGAGGTTGTCCACTAATTTAACATTGATGTCCTATCCTTCGGATAGGCCATCAATATCTGATAGACCGGGGTCTGACACTTTGCACCCCTACTGATCAGCTGTACTCGGTGCTAGCGTCTGCCAGTGGCCGAATATACTCAATTGTGGCGCTACCCCATCAACTGATAGTGACCACGGCTGTTTACTGCACATCCGCATACTATTCAAATCAATAGGAGACGGATGTGCAGTACCTGGACACAGTCTGTAGCTGCCGGCAATGAAAACAGCTGATTGGCGGGGATGACAAGTATTGGACCCCAGATGATTAAACATTGGCAACCTATCCTAGGGATAGTTCATCAATGTAAAAGTGGACAACCTCTTTAAACTGCTGTGGTAAATAAAAAAAATATACTGTGATAAGTTGCTGAGGGTAACGAGACCAGTTTTCTAGTGAAACAGTGCCTCACAATATATTTCTGTCATTTTAATCAGAAAAATCGTTTTGGCCTCTGTAACATTATAAGTAACAGTTTAAAAGAAGAGCATACATATTACATAAATGTTGTCCAAACACAACAATCCAATGGAGGTTGAGTATCTAAAAGAGAGTGGATTCAGACATCTATGCTATGTGTGTGTGTATTGTATTTTGGCTACCCCAATATGAACACTGGCTACACAGATAGTAATAGCAAGATATACAAGTGTAAGAAGGTGGCCTATATTGGCTATTAATGTTCCAGGATATTTCGGTATCACTAATATGTATACATTGAGAGTCTTTCTGGAAGGCAAATCAATTAGTGAAAGTTTCGGGCCCTTATTTACGCACATATTTACAATGTGGTCCTCGAAAAGTGAATGACCCTAATTTCCTCTACTATCTCCATTTTTAGCCGTTTCTTATCTTTCCTTTACTTACTTTCCTCTGTCATAATATCATTGAATGTGGCTAGTGGGGAAAAAGAGGGGAAAAAAATCTGGTGGGACTAAATGTATGGAACCCCCTTGTTTGTGGGGAGAGTTGGTTTATCTTTGTGCGTATTTAAGTGAAAATGGGGAAAAGAGGTTCTGGGATAGTGATAACTAATATTTTGTATTATAATGTCTATATTGTAGACTATGATATAGTCTGATATACATACATATACATATTTTTGATACAATTATATGTTTATTTTTGTCTTTGGGTGAACTATTTTAATATAAAATAATAAAGAATATCTTTTATATATATATATATATATATATATATATATATATATATATATATATATATATATATATATATATCTGGGGTGTATTCTCTAATATAATTATTCCTCAGATTCCAAGCACACAATATAGGTCTGTAAGTTTACTTCCAGGACAAATAGGCTACATTGCTGTACTACAATGGGCAAGCCTTTTGACCTCACTTTGAGGTTTCCATTACTGGACACAAAATCTTCCAAGAAAATACAATTCATATGAATAGTCCTTTGTTTAAAATGTTATGTCAAGGATTTTCAGTGACAGCACCATTGGGCTTTTGGTTGTTTTAGGTCAGTTTAGGCATAGAACATTTTTGAGATGGAATATGTTCTACTGCTACTATTCAGTGGTACTAACTGTTGTAGTGGAAAACGGTAGCCATAATATTAAACTACACTAGGGTACGAGGGAAAGGAAAATTAGATTGTGAGCTCCATTTGTTAGAAGGACTAGTGGTAAATACATATTATTCTTTGTACCACTTACATAGAGTTGTCATGTCTTTTTATAATTTTTTTTAACCATTTTTTGTCTACAAGCTTTACAGTGCTACAAGGTTTTGGGAAAGATGGTACCTGAGCAGTTCGAATGTGTGGCCGGTCTGACCTTCTCATGTAAGGACTAGGATCATTAGGAAGGCAGTGTTTTTTCAGCTGTTTTGGGTATCAGTTACATAGAGCTCTGGGCCGACAATCAGCTCTCAATAACCATTACTTTTCAGCTCACTTTATCTGAATTAATACATTTTGGAAAAATACCCAGCTTGCTGGAAGACAACAAATAGAGTTCAGGAAACTTCCGCAGTGACTGCTTGTCCTCTACCACAAAAATATACTTCTAAATTTCATTATGATCCTGAGAGAAAAGAATCTCCTCCAAGTTACGCCTTTTTCTGTACCAAACTGATTGATCTTTAAAGAAATTCTCCCATCAGCAATATTCCTGCTAGCCAAGACAGTTCTTCTGCCCAGGATATTTAATTCTGTATTTTTTGGCTCTGGAGAAAGAGTTCTAATTTTCTGGATAAGGTCCACAGTGTAAATATACCGTCCAGAGAGGCAAGGGTGATAAAGAAAATATAAATGTTCACTGCAGTGAAATCAGAAAGTTATATTGTTCCCGTTACACCTTTTTTGGGATGTACAGCAGAGATCAGAATCCTAAATTTACTCTTCTCTCTTATGGAAGCCTGCTTCACATTATCATGCTAATGTGCTCAGAAAGAGCCAAAGGCAATAACAAAAAAACAAAAAGCCTTATTTTTTTCTTAATTAGTTAATTGTGATCCACAGGGGAGACCAGAGGTCATGCTGCTTACCAGTCAATCAAAAGTAGAGTAGAGATAAGAAGACTTTCGCAGTACAGCACCACTCCTCAGTAGTCCAGCTCAATGATATACACAATTCTCCACAGTAAGAAAAGTACTTTCAAGTATTCCATTTACTTGGCCAGAAAGGTATAAAAAAAAAACATGAGGCTGTTTAGAGATAGAAATTAATTTCCCAATTCACATGTAAGTTTGGTTTGCCAATTGCATGTAATAATAAATATGACGAGAGATCGTTGGCGCCATTTATAACAGGGGAAAACAATAAGAATTGGACCACAGTCTAAAAAGTAGTATTCTTGTAATTATCTGCCAATGATTAACTTTACCTTTACCTAATTATACAAGCTTTTACTTGGCCAAAAAGATATTTATTTTCATAGAGGTAAAAGAAAAGAGCAGTCAGCAGACAACTTCTGTGTTTTGTATATCAGGGGAAACATCATAAGAATTTACTTATAAAATAAAACCTTCCATTTTCTTTATTCTCTCTCAATAAATATTGATATGCATCTGACAACATCTATAGATATCATACAAAGAATCAGTATCTGCTGACATGTCCGTATTTCAACACATTTTCAGATCCTGTATTGAGAGCTCAAGCTCCCATGGACATTAGGCTAATGTCACCAAAACACACCGACATCAACAGTCTTAATGTACATGAGGGTGCCGGCCTACTGATTATCAGGGAAGATGTCCATTGGCTTAACAAGCACTCATTTGTATGGTAGAGCTGTCTCAGACAGCAGTCGGCTGAATGAGCACTTGTGTATGAGGTCTCTGAGACAGATGTCGGCCTAGCGAGCACTCGTGTGTATGGTAGAGCTGGCTGAGAGAGCTGTCAGCCGAACGAGCACTCTTGTGTATGGTAGAGCTGACTCAAACAGCTGTTGGCCGACCGAGCACTCATGTGTATGGTAGAGCTGTCTAAGACAGCTGTCGGCTGAATGAGGACCCGTATGTATGGTAGAGCTGGCTGAGACAACTGTTGGCTGAATGAGCCCTTGTGTGTAAGGTAGAACTGTCTGAGACAGTTTTCAGACGAACTTGTACTCATGAGTATTGTAGAGCTGGCTGAGACAGCTGTTGGCTAAATGAACACTCGTATGTATGGTAATGTTGCCTGACATAGATGTCAGCCAAACAAGCACTCATGTGTATGGTAGAGCTGTCTGAGACAGCTGTCGACTGAGTGAGCACTCGTGTATGTGGTAGCGCTGGCTGAGACAGTTGTCTGCAGAATTAGCACTCGTGTGTATGGAAGAGCTGGCTGAAACAGCTGTCAGCTGAACGATCAGCCTAAGCATCCTTCAGCTTACAGCCAACTAATATGTATAGCTGGCTATAGCTCTAGGATTATATGTACATATCTGAGAACCACCATAATTGGCATCTATATCATACATACTCTACACCACTGTCATATGTGGCACAAAGACACAAAGAAGTGCATTTAAACAGAGGAAATGGGTCATGAAATAAAAAGTGCAGCCCTCATATTGAGTGAATAGTCTCATCTGAGGCCACAGTATGTTGGTTGATTGACCACCACTGCTATAAAATTTGTCAATTGGTATATTCCATTAACTAAGGAATGATAAAGACTCATTTAGATGGCCAATATTTGGTAATGAGTTTTGATCAGAAAGCTCATTGGCTGATCATTGGCTTGTGTAAACCTGATGACAAGCACCTGTTAAAAAAGCAAAATGTTTGCTTGTTCAGTGATTGGATCATTCATTCCGGCATTTAAATAATTGATCTTGGCAGTACTCCGGTCTATACAAATAGGTGATATGTTGCTGATAAGGGCAATATTTCACAAAAAATGGTCATATTGACGATCATTTTGTGCATATAAAAATCTGGTCAGTGTTTCCAAACAGGCCATTAAACGTCTGATGATCAGCTAATATACAGCTGATCTGCAGTCTGTAAAGCTGGGTTCACACACAATGACAACGACAATGACGTCGCTGTTACGTCACCATTTCCTGTGACGTAACAGCGACCTTAGAAGATCGCTAGTAAGCTGTCAAACATGTAATTGTAAGCAGCGACGGAGCAGCGATCATAGTGACCTCGACGGTCATTGTGCGGTGTCACACGCGTCACTATGCGACGACTCAGACCTTGATGGAGGCGTGGCGTTTACCCCTAGACATGTTTTGCGTTGCCTCTTTTCACGCCCCTCTGTTCCAATTGGTGATCGCTACAGCACCTTTGTGTTGCCTTTTTCACGCCCCTCTATTCCGATTGGTGATGACTGCAGCGGCGCCTGATTGGGTGACCGTGCCAAACAAAGGAAGACGCAGTAGTGCTTTCATTCATTCTATTTCATTTCATTCAGATCCAAAAAGAACGGCACACTAGCGACACCAGACAGAGAATCTACTACGTGGAACAAAGAATGGAACTTAAAGAATGAAATCAGTGTAACGCCTTCGGCAAGGTACCCAATCGGAACGCTGTTGTAAGCACCAATCGGAGTCGTCGGGGCGTTGCACATACACCACAAAAACACGCCCTTGTCCTAACTTCAGTCCTACGTCACTGCCTTCAGACCTGGAATGTTCAGGAGCGAGCAGCGATTTCGCAGCAGGGGTATGATTGTTGTTATGTGTCACCCACAGCGACGTCGCTGTTGAGGTCATTGCTACGTCACAGAAAATGGCGACTTAGCAGCGATGTCGTTGTCGTCGTCGCTGTGTGTGACACCACCTTAAGTGTAAATGGGCCTTGACAGTTGGATGAATGGTCTTGTCTCTGTAGTCTTCATGCTTTGTATGCTATTCAGAGTTAAAAGGACATTGTAATAAGGACTCCACCCTGAATAAGTGCTTTCATGGCCTGCAGGATTCTGAATGTATATTACTATTATTACCAGTTCACATGGAGCAATGCCCTCGGTTTACCTTTGCATCTGTTTCCAATTTTATCCAGCAGTTCAGTTTCTATAACAAATGTAGTCCTGCTATAACTGGCCTCCACTGTTTCTAATAATGTCTAAGACGCAATGATCTTGTTAATCCTGATCTGTAATGATATAGTCGTAATTAGGCTATGTGTGCACACTGCGTTCTGCCGTGACAAATATTCTGCTGCATTTTGTCCCTGCATGTGCGTTTCAAAGCTGCGTTTTGGATGTATTTTGAATGCAGAATTCATGCGCTCTGGATTCTTGCTCTGCCATAGACAGAGTGGGAAAACCATCCAAAACGCACAAAAGAAGTGACATGTTGCTTTTTAGAATGCATCGATTTTGTAAAAAATTTGGCATGCAAAACGCTGCGTTCTAAAACGCAACGTGCACAAGTATTTTTCTAAATTCTCATAGACTTTTCTGGGGACACAGAATGTAAGCATTTACGCTGCAGTTTAAAACGCTGCGTAAGCGCATGAAAAAACGCAACGTGCGCACATAGCCTTAAAGGATAATTCCACCAACAATGTCCTTGTCCCAAACGAAATTGGACAGTCTTCAAGGCTCACTAACTAAAAGCTAAGATTAACCCTCTTGTTTTCTAGATATGTGATAGAAGTGAGCCATGTAAATGTTTTTTATCAATGTATCTTTATTGAATAACTAAGCGATTCGATGAAATTCAGTATCAGGAGGTGGGAACTGATTCATATCCACACAGGTTGTTGTACTAAAGGTCTAGTCACACTAAACAACTTACCAGCGATCCCAACAACGATAGGTATCGCTGGTAAGTTGCTTGGAGGTTGCTGGTGAGATGTCACACTGCGACGCTCCAGCGATCCCACCAGCAACCTGACCTGGCAGGGATCGCTGGAGCGTCGCTACACGAGTTGCTGGTGAGCTCACCAGCAACCAGTGACCAGCCCCCAGCGCCGCGTGGAAGATGCTGCGCTTAGTAACTAAGGTAAATATCGGGTAACCAACCCGATATTTACCTTGGTTACCAGCGCACGCAGCTACACGTGTAGAGAGCAGGGAGCAGCGCACACTGAGCGCTGGCTCCCTGCTCTCCTAGTTACAGCACACATCGGGTTAATTTCCCGATGTTTGCTGCAGCTAAATGTGCACAGAGCAGGGAGCAGCGCACACCGGGTGCAGCTGCACAGGGTACATATATAGGGTATAGAGTACAGGGTGCAGCTGCACAGAGCAGGAAGCAGCGCGCACCGCTTAGCGCTGGCTCCTTGCTCTCCTAGTTACAGCACACATCGGGTTAATTTCCCGATGTTTGCTGCAGCTAAATGTGCACAGAGCAGGGAGCAGCGCACACCGGGTGCAGCTGCACAGGGTACATATATAGGGTATAGAGTACAGGGTGCAGCTGCACAGAGCAGGGAGCAGCGCGCACCGCTTAGCGCTGGCTCCTTGCTCTCCTAGTTACAGCACAAATCGGGTTAATTACCCGATGTGTACTGCAGCTAAATGTGCAGAGAGCAGGGAGCAGCGCACAATGCTTAGCGCTGGCTCCCTGCTCTCCTAGCTACAGTACACATGGGGTTAATTACCCGATGTGTGCTGCAGCTACATGTGCACAGAGCAGGAGCCGGCACTGACAGTGAGAGCGGCGGAGGCTGGTAACAAAGGTAAATATCGGGTATCCAAGGACAGGGCTTCTTGGTTACCCGATGTTTACTGTGGTTACCAGCCTCCGCAGAAGCCGGCTCCTGCTGCCTGCACATTTAGTTGTTGCTGTCTCGCTGTCACACACAGCGATCTGTGCTTCACAGCGGGACAGCAACAACTAAAAAATGGCCCAGGACATTCAGCAACAACCAACGACCTCACAGCAGGGGCCAGGTTGTTGCTGGATGTCACACACAGCGACATCACTAGCAACATCGCTGCTACGTCACAAAAGTTGTTCGTTAGCAGCGATGTTGCTAGCGATGTTGCTTAGTGTGACGGGGCCTTAACCGGCTCTTCCATGTTCTCATGTTGGGGATCATCTTTTTAAATCTATATTTCTGTAGGGCTTAGGTTCTGTAAAATCAATATATCCCAGATATTTCCTTTTTAATTATTGCAGCAATGTTACCTCTTCTCTGACATATTTTTCATTACTTTATCTTTATATGCATCACACTGTCGAGCATTACACAAAAGTTTAACTGATACATAAGTTGCAGTTCTACAGTTATCTGTTAGAAAAATACTATTTTATTTTTATACTATGGGGAAATTATTTTAAGTTTCTGTAATTTAGTTGATTTTTTGTGTGTTTTATGTAATATAGGTTCTTTATACTGGAATTATAGATAAGCTTACTAGAAGTCCAGAATTTGGGGATGGGGGAAGGAGTTCTTTGGCAGATGTTTTTAAATTAGCTAATTGTTTTAAGCATAGCAAATGAGAGATTACATGGTACCTGTCAATCATTCACACAAAAGATCTAACACTTCATGTATCCCTCACCACTGCCACTCTTTTAGCATTGACCAACGTAGCACCTCATGTTTCAAAATCTTTCCTTGTCGGTTTCTACTACGTAATTATTTATGTCTGGAACCCAGAGTATGGAGTGCCCAGCAAGCTGTAGTCTATATTTATGTGTACTGGTGTTCTTGTGAATGGAAAATCGCTTAGACTGGACGTTGCTTGCATTATACAAGGCTTTCTGAATTTACGGCTCTGTAACTGCAGCTCAAGCACAGATCTGTGAAAAATAAATGGACCTTCTTATGACATATTGGAGAGTGTGGAAGTGAAGAGCTCTGCCAGGTAATGAAATATAAGAACCAAAGGTGAAGACACCAAGGATCCCACTTCAAAGCTTAGTTCCTCATCATCCCATTGCAGTGCTTCAATCATAGTTCATCTGAACCCTTCACCCCACTAAAGCCCCTAAAGTTCAACTTCAATGGTCCTGACAGTATAACAAATTACATATCTAATCCCAAAAATCAAATGATTTATTAACTGTAAGGCAGATAAAAGCATGCCAAGAAACGTCCCGAGATAATCATGTATTTACAATATTCAGTATAATATATATACATCTCAACATAATTATCCTAACGCAATTCTCATAGGTCATAGATTCTTTAGAGCAGGAAAATAATACATTTTTGAGACTAGAATACGCATTAATATGTTTTTAATATTATAAATAGATCTTATGTATCAGGCTACAATATGGGTTACATTCATATTTTTTCTGGAAATATAATAAATAGTGATGAGCGAGTACTAAAAAGCTCGGGTGCTCGAAGCTCGGGCCGAGCCTCCCAAGATACTCGTGTACTTGGCCCGAGCAACGAGCCCAATGTTATCCTATGGGAGACCCGAGTATTTTTGTGAAATGACCCCCCGGCAGCATGGAGAAACCCTAAAAATGTCACAAAAGTCTCAGAAGAGTGCTCAAATGACATGGCAACAGCATGGGGAAGACCCCTTGAAGCATTTATCACTGAAAAGTCACAGCTGTGAACAATTTTGTCCGCGTTTTACGCCATTTTTACGGACTCACCAGAAAACCTTCCAAAATGACCCCAAAATGATTTTTCATGGCGGAAATGTTAAGGGCACATACCCAATAGTGAGATAGAGCTGGTGTATGTTACTTTTTGAGATTAATACATGAAAGATTTTACGTGAAAACATTGTGTGGCACTCCGATGTCCCTGAGAAGAGACGTACATGAAGGCCTCTTGAGTCTAATGTGCCCATTTTGAGGAAGTGAGTCTTTGTAGTATTTTCCTTTGCCAGGGCAGTCCAAAATTGTGAGGTTCACCAATGCCCCTGCATACAGACGTGCATGAGGGCCTGTAAACCTGAAGTGCCCATTGGAAGGAAGTGGGTCTATTGTAGTATAGCCCTTAGGCAGGGCAGCCAAAAATTGGGAGGCTCCACATTGTCCCTGGATAGAGACGTGCATGATGGCCTGTAAACCTGAAGTGCCCATTGTAAGGAAGTGGGTCTATTGTAGTATAGCCCTTAGGCAGGGCAGCCAAAAATTGGGAGGCTCCACGTTGTCCCTGGATAGAGACGTGCATGAGGGCCTGTAAACCTGAAGTGCCCATTGTAAGGAAGTGGGTCTATTGTAGTATAGCCCTTAGGCAGGGCAGCCAAAAATTGGGAGGCTCCACGTTGTCCCTGGATAGAGACGTGCATGAGGGCCTGTAAACCTGAAGTGCCCATTGGAAGGAAGTGGGTCTATTGTAGTATAGCCCTTAGGCAGGGCAGCCAAAAATTGGGAGGTTCCACGTTGTCCCTGGGTAGAGACGTGCATGAGGGCCTCAAAACATTAAGTGTCCATTGTCAGGAAGTGGGTGTATTATAGTATAGCCCTTAGGCAGGGCAGCCAAAAATTGGGAGGCTCCACATTGTCCCTGGATAGAGACGTGCATGATGGCCTGTAAACCTGAAGTGCCCATTGTAAGGAAGTGGGTCTATTGTAGTATAGCCCTTAGGCAGGGCAGCCAAAAATTGGGAGGCTCCACATTGTCCCTGGATAGAGACGTGCATGATGGCCTGTAAACCTGAAGTGCCCATTGTAAGGAAGTGGGTCTATTGTAGTATAGCCCTTAGGCAGGGCAGCCAAAAATTGGGAGGCTCCACGTTGTCCCTGGATAGAGACGTGCATGAGGGCCTGTAAACCTGAAGTGCCCATTGGAAGGAAGTGGGTCTATTGTAGTATAGCCCTTAGGCAGGGCAGCCAAAAATTGGGAGACTCCACGTTGTCCCTGGATAGAGACGTGCATGAGGGCCTGTAAACCTGAAGCGCCCATTGGAAGGAAGTGGGTCTATTGTAGTATAGCCCTTAGGCAGGGCAGCCAAAAATTGGGAGGCTCCACGTTGTCCCTGGATAGAGACGTGCATGAGGGCCTGTAAACCTGAAGTGCCCATTGTCAGGAAGTGGGTGTATTATAGTATAGCCCTTAGGCAGGGCAGCCAAAAATTGGGAGGCTCCATGTTGTCCCTGGATAGAGACCTGTTAGGTTCTTAGTGCCTCCGTGCTTGCATTTAAAAACCGCACGTGTGTGCCTGTTGGTGGCAGCTTTCCGCTGCATTTGTGTGAGTTTTGCAAAAACTTGGATATAACGCACAAGTCTAGTGAATACACATCAGCACAGCATTGCAAAATGCGCAAGGGCGTTGTCAACGAACAAGGAAGTGGACGTGATGGTGGTGCAGGCAGAGACCGAGGTTGTGTGCAAGCTCTAATTTCGCCACAACAAAGGGCCACATCTAGTCGCTCGCACGTCCTGTCCCAAATTCTTGGGGACCGCAGCAGTACACCGCTCTTGAACCAAGACCAGTGTCAACAGGTTGTTAGTTGGATAGCGGATAATGCTTCCAGTCAGATTGGCACCACCACAAACACTCTGTCTTCCACACGGTCAAGTGTCAGTAGCCGTGATACTGCACCGCACATTTCAGAACCTGATCCTCCTTCCTACCACCAGGCCGAGTACACGTCCACGGACATTACTGATCCCACACTTGGACACCCGGAAGAGCTGTTCGTTCACGTTTCCATTCACAAATTCTGGCCTCTCGCCAGCTCCTGTTGAAGTGGGCCATGACGAGATTGTATGTACAGATGCCCAAATATTTGAGCAGCCACGTTCTCACGAAGTTGGCAACGTGTCTCAACAAGGGGTGGACGATGATGAGACACAATTGTCAGGAAGTCAGGAGGAGGAGCAGGGTGCGGAAGAGGAAGACGACGTGGTGGATGATCCAGTAACTGACCCAACCTGGCAGGAGGATATGCAGAGCGAGGACAGCAGTGCACAGGGGGAGGGAGGCGTAGCATCCCAACAGGCAGTAAGAAGCAGAGTGGTGGCCCCAGGCAGACGTCAGGCAACTGTTCCCCGGAACAACACGACACAAGGTGCCTGTACAAATGTTAGGTCTTCCCGAGTCTGGCTGTAATACTATTGTATGTATTGAGGATTTCGATTGCGTTAGGGCAATGACAACCAGAGACGAGTTCTTGGTGCAAGACGTTTATAATATGCAACCTGCAAATATGTACATAAACGGAACAAAAACACAGTAGAACATAAATACAGGAAATACCTTCCAGGGACGGAGCGAAAGGGAATTCCCGGGACCGCGCACCGGACTCCCCCAGGGAGACCACCAAGAGCGAACCCCTATACAGGGACTGTCTGGCAATCACCCCAGAAGCCCTAAATGCGCAGCAGCCGGGACACAAAAGGGCAATAGGTAAGTCCAAAAATGTCCGTACGTGATGTGAGTCCAGAGTGGTATTAAACGGAAGGAACCGGGCAGAAGTGCCGACCAAAGACGGCAAACGGAGTCCGGGCACAGCTAGATGATACCAGATGAAGTCCAGAGTCGGTGTCGGTTGTTTTCCAAGAGGATCCGAATAACAATCAGGAACCAAAAGCAGCAGGGCAGGAGCACACAGGAAGCAGTATGCTCAGGCACTGGACTAAGCTTTAGGGGCGGCTTTTAAACAGATGGACAGGAAGTAGGGCAACAGAACAGAAAACTCCATGTTAACAAAGGGCAAGCTCTTTCAAAAGAAAACTGGAAAACCCGGAACTCTGACACTGGCAGTTTTTTAAGTTGGCTCCAGATGATTCTAAAAAGGCCATTTGCAACACCTGCCATGCCAGCATCAGCAGGGGTACCAAAACTAGCAGCCTGACCACCACCAGCATGATCAGGCACATGTCAGCCAAGCACCCGACTTTGTGGGAAGTACAACAGAGTCGAGGAGCAGTGCTTGCTGATGTCACTGTTACGTCTTCGCTGGTTGTGCATGCGAGCCAATCCCCTGTCCATGCTGCCTGCGAACAAGCCTCCTCCACTCCTGCACCTGCAGTTGCCTACGCAGAAAGAACACCATCATCAAGCACGTCCTTGTCCCAGCGCAGCGTTCAGTTATCCATTCAGCAAACCTTTGAACGCAGGCGCAAATACACTGCCAACACCCCACATGCCACAGTTCTAAATGCTAACATTTCGCGACTGCTTGCGCTGGAAATGTTGCCTTTTAGGCTGGTTGAGACAGAAGCATTCCGCGACCTGATGGTGGCAGCTGTCCCACGTTACTCGGTCCACAGCCGCCACTATTTCTCCCGGTGTGCCGTCCCCGCATTGCATAACCACGTGTCACAAAACATCACACGTGCCCTGAACAACGCTGTTTCAGCCAAAGTCCACCTAACCACAGACACGTGGACAAGTGCATGTGGGCAAGGCCGCTACATCTCGTTGACGTCACACTGGGTTAATATTGTGCAAGCTGGGACCCAGTCTGAGCGAGGGACGGAACACGTCCTTCACACACCAAGTTTTGCAGGCCCTACCTCAGTCAGGGTTTCACACACACTCTACAGCTCCGGAATGTCATGCTCCTCAGCCTCCTTCTCCTCCTGCGCATCCTGATCCACTTTACCCTCCACACCAGTCCCAAGCTGGAAGTGTCGCGGGCGGAGGAGGGGACGGTGCGCTCTCCCACTGCTCGGGTCCGGCTGACGCTGCTCTACGGCTGCTGCTGCTCGTTGGCTCGAGCGATGGCCGGATCCCGGGGACTCGAGCGGCGCTACTCGCCCGTGAGTGAAAAGGGGTGGTTTGGGTTTTGGGGATATTGTCCGTGACGCCACCCACGGTTGTGGTGATTGTGTGGACACCACCGCTGCTCTGGACGGGAATCCCGGGAGCCTGTGACAGGGAGCAGCTTTGTTGTTATTTCTCCCCTCCGTGGGTAGGGGGGTTGGTTGTCTCGGGGCCTGGTGATGGGGTAGAGATGGATGACAGGCGGGTTGCGGGGCCTGATGAGGTGCAGGGTCGCAGGGGCAGCGCTGTGCCGCACGGCACGGAGGTACTCACTCAGCCCAATGATGATGACACAGTTCACGGTAAAACAAGTGGCTGGATGGACGGGTCACTCGGACGGCTGCGGTTGTTCCTCCCTGCAGGTTAGTGATGACTGTCTCTCCCTGCACCTAAGATAAGTGTTGGTAGTGATGGTTTCCCAACGGTAACCCGCTCCCCGACCTGGATATGGGCCGGAGGAGCCCCTTTTGCCCACAGGCGCTGGCCCTGGGAGACGGTTGCCCTTGGCGGTGGCGGTGTCTCCCCTTCACGGTTGGACGGTTGCCTTCTATCTGGACTTGGCTGTTTGGAAACCCTGAGGTCCCCTTCACTAACGGATTTGGCAAATTCACGGCGACACCAAGCCTTGCCGGGATCCGAAAGTCCTCTGCCAATGGTGCTGGCTTCTCTTTGTATACCGGTCCGGTACGGCCGGGTCACCACCCGTCCACGGTCCTTACGGCAGACTCCAATCGGCCTCCACTGCAGACGGTCACCACATCCTGCCAACCTTGCTGTCCTGTCCGGGCCACACACCCGGACCAACTTCAGGCTTTTTGCTGTCACTTTTCTCCTCTCTACTACTTTCCTCCTTCCACTTCCTTAGCTTAACTCTCACTGCCTGTGTTTTCCCTCCTCCTCGGTGGGTGGAGACCAACCGCCTGGCTCCACACCCTGGTGTGGACAACAGCCCCTGGGGAAGGCAACAAGGATTTTGTGTTTTGACTATGATATGCCTGCAGGGAGTGTGGGGTGTTTAAGTGTTGTGCTCTGTGGCCCCTGGCTTGTCCAGGGCGACACAGAAGCACTGCAGCACTGCCTCGGCGAAGCGGCAACAGGCAGTGCTGAAGCTAATCTGCATAGGTGACAAACCCCACAATGCAGAAGAGGTGTGGACAGCTCTGAAACAGCAGGCAGATCACTGGCTCACAACTCTGAACCTAAAGCCAGGAAAGGTCGTGTGTGACAATGGCCGGAACCTGGTGGCGGCTTTGAGGCGAGGCCAGCTGACACATGTTCTATGCGTGGCCCATGTGCTCAACCTCGTGGTTCAGCGGTTTCTAAAGTCATACTCAGAGCTGTCTGATCTGCTGGTAAAAGTTCGCCGCCTGTCTGCACATTTTCGAAAGTCACCTACTGCTTCAGCCGGCCTTGCCGGCTTAAGACGCCGTTTGCATCTTCCGGCACACAGACTGGTGTGTGATGTCCCCACGCGTTGGAATTCAACTCTGCACAAGTTGGTCAGGATATGTGAGCAGAAGAGGGCAGTTGTTGAGTACCTGCATCACCTAAGCCGTCGGGAAATGGGTCAAACTCCACACATAACACCTGAGGAGTGGAGATGGATGTCCGACCTATGCACCATCCGCCAAAACTTTGAGGACTCCACCAAGATGGTGAGCGGCGATGACGACATTATTAGCGTCACCATACCGCTTCTCTGCCTTCTAAAATGGTCTCTGCTCAAAAAACAACCATGATGCATTGCAGGCAGAGCGCGATGAGTTTGAGCAAGAAACAGTAGTGGGTGTGGGTGACAACACACAGTCCAGCCTCGTCTCATCACAACGTGCAGTGGAGGACTATGACGAGGAGGAGGATGAAGACATGGAGCAACTCTCTGGCCAAATTGAGGATATGACATGCAGTCATATCCTCGGTTCAGCGTGGCTGGCCAGAGGACAGGGTAGATGATGAGGAGGAGGAGGAGGAGGACAGCATGTTCAGTCATCGTGTTGGTCAGGATACTGAAGTGATGGCTGTTAAGAGTCTGGCACACATGGCTGACTTTATGGTAAGCTGCCTGTCTCGTGACCCTCGCGTTAAGAACATCTTGGCCGACAATCATTACTGGTTGGTAACACTGTTAGACCCACGCTAAAAGGAGAACTTTATGTCTCTTATTCCCGAGGCGGAGAGGTCAGGCAAAATGCAGCAGTTCCAGAAGGCCATAGTCACGGAAGTAGGCAAAGCATTCCCCTCACAAAACGCTAGCGGCATAGGTCAGGAATCAGTGGACAACCAAGGCGTACAGCCGAGAGGGGCACAAGTCCAATCCGCCAGAGGTAGGGGAACAGTCTTTAAGATGTGGGACAGTTTTCTCAGCCCCTCACATACCACAGCCCCTGAGGTGAGGGGTAGTGCCACAAGAAATCCTAAGTTTGGCCAGATGCTCAAGGAGTACCTTGCAGATCGAACAACTGTACTCCGACATTCCTCTGTGCCTTACAATTAATGTGTATCCAAGCTGGACACGTGGCATGAATTGGCTCTCTACGCCTTGGAAGTCCTGGCCTGCCCTGCCGCTAGCGTTTTGTCAGAGCGTGTTTTTAGTGCCGCAGGTGGAATCATTACAGATAAACGCACCCGCCTGTCAACTGTAAATGCTGACAGGCTGACTCTGATCAAGATGAACAAGGGTTGGATTTGGCCAGACTTCACCACACACCAACAGCAAATGACAGCGGAATTTAAAGTTTGTAACGGGAATTTGCCATGTACCTCCACTCACCCATGGTAACACACTTCTGGACTTTGGCTAATCGCTGGACTGCTCCTCCTTCTCCTCATGCGCCATCATGGTGACTGTTACAATAGTTAAGCCGTTGTTTCAGGTATACCCCCAGTGGTAAATTTTTTCGCCCATTCTTTCTGAATGGGCATTACGACAGGAGACCCGCTCCTTTGCAATGGGAACAATGTTTTGAGGCCCTCATGCACATCTCTATCCAGGGACAATGTGGAGCCTCCAAATTTTTGGCTGCCCTGCCTAAGGGCTATACTACAATAGACCCACTTCCTTACAATGGGCACTTCATGTTTACAGGCCATCATGCACGTCTCTATCCAGGGACAATATGGAGCCTGACGCTGCCACCGACTGCCACACACGTGCTGTTTTTAAATGCAAGCACGGACGCAATAAGAACCTAACTGGTTTTTAGGAGCGACAATTACTGAGAAGTCTGACACTATCAGACACTGCTGACTGACGTGTATTATACACTAGACTTGTGCGTTATATAATAGTTTGTGCAAAACGCGCACCTGTACGCTGCCACCGACAGACACACACGTGCTGTTTTTAAATGCAAGCACGGACGCAATAAGAACCTAACTGGTTTTTAGGAGCGACAATTACTGAGAAGTCTGACACTATCAGACACTGCTGACTGACGTGTATTATACACTAGACTTGTGCGTTATATAATAGTTTGTGCAAAACGTGCACCTGTACGCTGCCACCGACAGACACACACGTGCTGTTTTTAAATGCAAGCACGGACGCAATAAGAACCTAACTGGTTTTTAGGAGCGACAATTACTGAGAAGTCTGACACTATCAGACACTGCTGACTGACGTGTATTATACACTAGACTTGTGCGTTATATAATAGTTTGTGCAAAACGCGCACCTGTACGCTGCCACCGACAGACACACACGTGCTGTTTTTAAATGCAAGCACGGACGCAATAAGAACCTAACTGGTTTTTAGGAGCGACAATTACTGAGAAGTCTGACACTATCAGACACTGCTGACTGACGTGTATTATACACTAGACTTGTGCGTTATATAATAGTTTGTGCAAAACGCGCACCTGTACGCTGCCACCGACAGACACACACGTGCTGTTTTTAAATGCAAGCACGGACGCACTAAGAACCTAACTGGTTTTTAGGAGCGACAATTACTGAGAAGTCTGACACTATCTGGACTGTTTTAGACTGTGTACACCAGCCCCAGATATGATGAAGGCTGGTATACGGTCACCACTAGGAATGGCTATATACCCTGCCTGCCTGCCTGCCTGTATACTGCTACAATAGTCTTGACAAGGACTCTTCTGGTCACTAGCCTGTATTCCGACCTGGCTATACCCTGCCTGTATATAGCAACAATAGTCCTGAGAAGGACTCTGCTACTGTACTCCAACCTGGCTATACCCTGCCTGCCTGTATACAACTAGAATAGTCCTGAGAAGGACTTCTGGTCACACTGTTTGCAGTCCTGCTCCGGAACTAACTATAAAGGGCCGCAAAGCTTTCCCTGAATCAGCGACACTCTCCCTGCACTGACTGTCTGGATAGCTGTGAGCAGAGCACAGCGCGCCGGCCGGTATAAAGGCTCGGTCACGCTGTGCAGGCCGGCCAATCACTGCAATTCCACAACTAACAGGGCTGTGGCATTGCAGTGGTCTGCCAGCCAATCCCTGCATGAGGGCTGGCTCTCAAAAGAGCGCCAACATGCAGAAATGAAGACCACGAGTACAGCACGAGTATCGCGAGATTACTCGGTCCCCGCCGAGCAGCCCGAGTACAGCGATACTCGTGCGAGTACCGAGTAGTTACAAGCATGCTCGCTCATCACTAATAATAAAGTAGTTAAAGGGGTATTCCAATATTTCAAAACGATGGAGTATAACTACTATAGCAGTCCATGACAGTCAAAAGTTCCTTAATCTTATAGTGAGTTAATCTACAATTCAATTTATTAGCAGATATTCAAAAACCACTACACAGTGTACAAAGTGGTGCTAGTCCACACTGTATACTGTATATACCCAGACAATTGTGGAGCCCTGGACTAGCCAGGTCGTCACAGGTAACATACATACACCCCCACCACCACTAGACAGTAACATTAGCCAAACATAAAATCCTTGTTGCCTCCCTCCAGTGTCTGATGTCCACACCAGGTAGGGCAAAGACAAGCGGTTGGCCCCACCCACCGAGGAGTTCACAGGCCTGGAGGTGGGAAAAGTGACAGTTTAGTTGAGGAGGTTGAAGTGAGAGGAGTAAAGTGGAGAGTGTCTGGGTTTGTGGCCCAGGCACTGACAACAAGGTTGGTAGACGGTGGTGGCCGTCTACAGGAGTGGTGAATCAACGCGGAACCATAGGACCAGGGTCGGGCGTTGGCCCGCCGGTACCGACCGGGGAGCGAAGTGAAGCCAGCACACACAGGCAGGGCCATCGGACCCCGACTAGGCTTGGAGTCGCCGTCAACAGTCAAATCCGAGTGTGACAGGAACCCCGGGGGTTTCCTAACAGCCAAAGACCCATTAGAAGGCAAACGCCCACACCGTGAGGGTATACAGCTACTGCCTAAGGCTAGAGACCCAAGGGCCAGCGCCTGCGGGCATATGGGCTCCTCCGGCATCCATACACCGGGGAGCGGACTACCGTTGGGGATCCATCGTAGTCAAACAAGTACACAAAGGTGCAGGGAAAGACAGCCGCCATCACCTGTCTGGGGAGAGACACTGCAGCTGGCTGGGGGACCCGTCCATCCAGAGGTTTGGTTTACCGAGGACATTGTGCATCTCTTGCTGAGTGAGTACACCCGTGCCATCCGGCACCGCGCCGCGCTATCCCTGCAACCCTGCACCTCACCAACCCTGCCTCACCGTCACACCACCGGGCCCCGGGACCACCGACCCCTACCCACGGAGGGGGAAAACAACATCCCAGCTGCTCCCTACCATCGCTCCCGGGATCCCCGTCACCAGCAGCGGTGGTGCCTATCTTCACCACAACCTGTGGGTGGCGTCACCGACTAAATCCCCTAAACCGACCACCTTTTTCACTCACGGGCGAGGAGCGCCGCTCGAGTTCCTGGATCCGGCCCACTGCTCGAGCCACCGAGCAGCAGTCACAGCAGCGCCGGACCCGAGCGTTAGCGAGCGCAGCGGCGGCGTCCTCCCCGCCCGTGACACAATGCCAGAGCTGAAGACAGCTGATTGGTAGGGCGAAAGGTGTTGAACCCCGTGTGATAAGAGACTCTTATGAACAGCCTATTTGCGGGCGCTGCCTGGAAGATGATAGTGTAGAATCATGATATGGAGTAAAAAAGATTATTTTTTTTTATAAAAATGTAAAATAACCCATTTTAGTGCAAACTTTGCTGTAGGCTCTTGGCTCTTTCTTCTTTTGGAATGCCTCCAAATCCGGCCTGCAGCGGGAATTATTCTGCGGAGCAGCAGCGGGAACTGAGGATTACAACCCTACGGAGCGGTAGCCTGCACCTGCTGAGAAGTACAATTATCCCAGCCATCTTTTTCTCTAGAGTTGTTCTTACTCTTGCAAACCAGAAGGGCAGTTTAAAACCCTGAGTCCTAAGGCTATGTGCGCACACTGCGTTTTTTTGACGCTGCGTTTTTGTGCGTTTTTAGCCGCTAAAAACGCACAAAAACGCACCTGCGTCGAAAAAACGCAGCAATTTGGTGCGTTTTTTTGCTGCGTTTTGCTGCGTTTTTGCTCACTGCGTCCTTATGCGTTTTTTATCAGTGAACAAAAAAAAAGGTCTGATGTCATTTCCTTCTTCAATGTGTTCTTCATTCTCCACTAGTGTATGCAGAAGAGCAGACAGCTGCAGAACTACAAGGCTCAGCATGCTCGATCCAGGACTGTATGCTTGAGGGAGAGTCAGGGGAAGCAGACCTAAAAGGCTCAGCATCCTCCATCCAATAGTGTATGCAGGAGAGCAGACAGCAGCTGTTGAACTACAAGGCTCAGCATCCTCCTTCCAGGACTGTATGCAGGATTTCTTTGCCCCCCCAAACAAAAAAAATGACGTGGGCTTCGCCATATTTTTGTATGCTAGCCGGGTACAGCAGGCAGGTACGGGCTGCCCCCAACCCCCAGCTGCCTATTTGTACCCGGCTGGGAACCAAAAATATAGGGAAGCACTTTTTTTTAAATTATTTCATGAATTTCATGAAATAATTTAAAAAAAAAATGACGTGAGCTTCGCCCAATTTTTGAGTCCAGCCGGGTACAACTAGGCAGCTGGGGATTGGAATCCACAGTGCAGGGTGCCCATGCTTTCTGGGCATCCCCGCTGTGAATTGCAGTCCCGCAGCCACCCCAGAAAATGGCGCTTTCATAGAAGCGCCATCTTCTGGCGCTGTATCCAACTCTTCCAGGTGCCCTGATGCCGGGTGGCTCGCCGGGTAATAATGGGGTTAGGGCTAGCTGTATAGCTGGCCCTAAGCCCGAAATTCATGGTGTCATGCCAATATTAGACATGGCCACCATGAATTTCTAGTAAAGATAAAAAAAAAACACAACACACAGAAAAATATTTTTATTAGAAATAAAACACAACACAATTAGTGACTCCATCTTTATTGAAATAAAGAACCCCCCCTCCGCAGTAATCCTGGGTCAGGGTCCCGCGCCGTCCAATCCGGATCCAATATCATCTGATCGGTTTGCTGGAAGGCAAAGCGATCAGATGATGTGTCAGGTTAAACTACGTGAATCACATCACACAACAGCTGATTGTATAAAAGCCGATTATACAATCAGCTGATGCATCGGTGCAAAAAAAAATAAAAAAAATAATACTCACTTATGTGCTGATTACCGGCAGCTCCTGCAGCGATGGGGCGGGAGTCTGATCCCGTCCGATCGCTGCAGCAGCTGCCGGTAATCAGGGATGAAGTCTCCTGACGCATCCGCTGATACCGGCCGGGCGCCCGCGTCACCGCGATACTTACGATCAGCTGATGCGTCAGGTGACTGCATCAGGTGATCCATCGCCAGGTCCTGCATCCATCGGAGGTTTCCCGGCCGTCTGCACACAGCCGGAGCGGGGTGGCGATACCGTGAGAGGAGATGGGAGCGGGCATGGCACCGGGAGTCTGCAGACAGGTGAGTATAACTTTTTTTTTTTTTTCTACTGTTAACTTTTGTTTTCGCAGCCGCTTCCACCTCCCGCCTGTACATGGTGCCGCACGGCAGCATACATGCACAGGACGGGAGGTGGAAGCGATGGTGACGGTACCGGGAGGATTCACGCTTCTGTATATACTGACAGAAGGAATCCTCTTCCTGTACACGTCACTTTACTACCCACCTCCTGCGTTTATAGCTGCGTTTTTGGTCTTAGAAACGCACCAAAACGCACCAAAACGCAGCTATTTGCGTTTCTCATTGCGTCTTTCAACATCCCATTGAACTCAATGGATGAAAAGCGCAGTGAAAAACGCGGGAATAATTGACATGCTGCGTTTTTGTGGCACCACAAAAACGCAGCTGAAAAAAAACAGATGTGTGCGGACAGCAAAAATGAAAACTCATAGACTTTGCTGGGGAAGCAAAGTCCTGCAGTTTTGAGGCCAAAAACGCACCCGAAAAACGCGCAAAAACGCCGCGAAAAACGCACTGTGCGCACATAGCGTAAAGTGACGTGTACAGGAAGAGGATTCCTTCTGTCAGTATATACAGAAGCGTGAATCCTCCCGGTACCGTCACTGTCGCTTCCACCTCCCGTCCTGTGCATGTATGCTGCCGTGCGGCGCCATGTACAGGCGGGAGGTGGAAGCGGCTGCGAAAACAAAAGTTAACAGTAGAAAAAAAAAAAAAAAGTTATACTCACCTGTCTGCAGACTCCCGGTGCCATGCCCGCTCCCATCTCCTCTCACGGTATCGCCACCCCCGCTCCGGCTGTGTGCAGACGGCCGGGAAACCTCCGATGGATGCAGGACCTGGCGATGGATCACCTGATGCAGTCACCTGACGCATCAGCTGATCGTAAGTATCGCGGTGACGCGGGCGCCCGGCCGGTATCAGCGGATGCGTCAGGAGACTTCATCCCTGATTACCGGCAGCTGCTGCAGCGATCGGACGGGATCAGACTCCCGCCCCATCGCTGCAGGAGCTGCCGGTAATCAGCACATAAGTGAGTATTATTTTTTTTATTTTTTTTTGCACCGATGCATCAGCTGATTGTATAATCGGCTTTTATACAATCAGCTGATGTGTGATGTGATTCACGTAGTTTAACCTGACACATCATCTGATCGCTTTGCCTTCCAGCAAACCGATCAGATGATATTGGATCCGGATTGGACGGCGCGGGACCCTGACCCAGGATTACTGCGGAGGGGGGGTTCTTTATTTCAATAAAGATTGAGTCACTAATTGTGTTATGTTTTATTTCTAATAAAAATATTTTTCTGTGTGTTGTGTTTTTTTTTTTATCTTTACTAGAAATTCATGGTGGCCATGTCTAATATTGGCGTGACACCATGAATTTCGGGCTTAGGGCCAGCTATACAGCTAGCCCTAACCCCATTATTACCCGGCGAGCCACCCGGCATCAGGGCAGCTGGAAGAGTTGGATACAGCGCCAGAAGATGGCGCTTCTATGAAAGCGCCATTTTCTGGGGTGGCTGCGGGACTGCAATTCACAGCGGGGGTGCCCAGAAAGCATGGGCACCCTGCACTGTGGATTCCAATCCCCAGCTGCCTAGTTGTACCCGGCTGGACTCAAAAATTGGGCGAAGCTCACGTCATTTTTTTTTTAAATTATTTCATGAAATTCATGAAATAATTTAAAAAAAGGGCTTCCCTATATTTTTGGTTCCCAGCCGGGTACAAATAGGCAGCTGGGGGTTGGGGGCAGCCCGTACCTGCCTGCTGTACCCGGCTAGCATACAAAAATATGGCGAAGCCCACGTCATTTTTTTTGTTTGGGGGGGCAAAGAAATCCTGCATACAGTCCTGGAAGGAGGATGCTGAGCCTTGTAGTTCGACAGCTGCTGTCTGCTCTCCTGCATACACTATTGGATGGAGGATGCTGAGCCTTGTAGGTCTGCTCCCCCTGACTCTCCCTCAAGCATACAGTCCTGGATCGAGCATGCTGAGCCTTGTAGTTCTGCAGCTGTCTGCTCTTCTGCATACACTAGTGGAGAATGAAGAACACATTGAAGAAGGAAATGACATCAGACCTTTTTTTTTTGTTCACACATAAAAAATGCATAAGGACGCAGTGAGCAAAAACGCAGCAAAACGCAGCAAAAAAACGCACCAAATCGCGGCAAAACGCGTGCGTTTTTTGCAGCGTATTTTCGACGCAGGTGCGTTTTTGTGCGTTTTTAGCGGCCAAAAACGCAGCGTCAAAAAAACGCAGTGTGCGCACATAGCCATAGCCTAATTTTGCTAAAAAAGAAGAATGCTTAAACTTAGGCTTGCTTGTTGTCAGCAGGGAGGCAATACGTCTTTTTATAAGAATCAGAAATCTCCAGAATCCAGAAATGTAAAATCATCTGTCTACCTTACAAAGTGTGCATGTTGGTAAATGTTTTCTCTTTTTTTTGCACACTGTTTTATTGTGGGAGTCGAATATTAGACCGATACATGCCAACTGACTATAGCAGATTTTTGCAGGTGCTCACATACGGGACGTAAAACTAACAAGCTTTTGATGTGTCTACTTCTGACATAATAGTGGGGTGCATATGTCATAACGATAACCTATCTTACCAATAACTTATTAATATGATGTGACACATTCAATATTGCATATGTGCAAGTAGGATCATTCTATGACTGTAGCACTACTTTTAATCAACATGCAGTATATGATTGTTATTATTATAATATTATTATGAGTTTTATCTTTTTATTATGGTGCATGAGCCTCTCAGTTTAAAACTCTAGTAGTAAACTAAATTATAACAAGAGTAACCATAACAATAAAGTTACATATCCGCATTGCATTTATTACATTTTATTTAGCAAATAAAAGCATTCAATGTGATACACATTAAAAACTATAATGGTCACATTTAATTAAACTAAAATGTATGTTTCATAAATTTTGTGATTATTTTACTCACAGTTAAGCAGATAATAATAAAAATATTTTTACATGTTCTTTAGGAAAGAAGGCAGTACATATTAGCAAGTATAACTTTGTTAACCCCTTCAGCCCCCCGGGCACTTTCCGTTTTTGCGTTTTTGTTTTTTGCTCCCCTTCTTCTGAGAGCCGTAACTTTTTTATTTCTGTCAATCTTGCCATATGAGGGCTTGTTTTTTGTGGGACAAGTTGTACTTTTAAATGAAACCATAAGTTTAACCATATGGTGTACTGGAAAACAGCAAAAAAATTCCAAGTGTGGAAAAACTGCAAAAAAAGTGTGATGGCACAATAGTTTTTAGGATGTTTTATTCACGGTGTTCACTATATGGTAAAACTGATGTGTGGGTATGATGCCTGAGGTTGGTGCGAGTTTGTAGACACAAAACATGTATAGGTTTACTTGTATCTAAGGGGTTAAAAAAATTCACAAGCTTGTCCAATAAATGTGGCGTACGTTTTGCGCCATTTTCTGAAACCCATTTTTTGGTATCTATGGCTCAGTGATGGCTTATTTTTTGCGTCTCAAGCTGACATTTTTAATGGTACCAATTTTGCCCAGATGCTACGTTTTGATCGCCTGTTATTACATTTTGCGTAAAACTTGCTCCATATTTTGATAGATCGGACATTTCTGAGTGCAGCGATACCAAATATATGTATATTTATTTTTTTTAACCCTTTAATTTTCAATGTTGTGAAAGGGGGGTGATTTGAACTTATAATAATATTAAGTTTTATTTCTATAGCGCCAACATATTCCGCAGCGCTTTAAAATTCAGAGGGGACATGTACAAACAATATGAGAATACAAAATAGCATAATTACGTAAGATACCAGTAGGAGTGAGGACCCTGCTCATAAGCTTACAGTCTATGAGGATATAGGGGAGGCACAAAAGGTGAATGGGGGAGAGAAAAGCTTGTCATATATGGTCCAGCCATCGATTTAATAGGGGATTCAAAACCAGCTGCGTGGACCAGTCGCCAGCCAGAATTTATACAGGTACAAAGTGTAAAAAAGTACATGGAGAGTGAAAACATAAAACATATTAACTTTATGTCAGGAAGGGGTTAAAAAGGAATGGTTAACATTCACACATCAGTGTTTTGCAATCTAAGTATGGACTGCAATGCATTGACAAGCCATGGGTCTCCTGACCAGATATCGACAGTTTCATAAGGATATATGAGGCTGTAGAATTTGAGTCAATAGACCCTCGGGCGGGCCATGCTTTGACCGCAAATCACGGTACTGAAGGATCCGTACGCTAGCTACCTTTTTGTAGTCAAGGAGGAAGAACCATTGGAGCAGAAAGTTAATATAAGTGGGTGCTGATCTTGTCTAAATTATCTTTAATAGCATAATTGAGAACAGGGTATTAACCCTAAGGCTGTCTATAATCTTGAACATGAGTAGCAGAGTTCTAATTCCATCCCATTCACAATAAAGCAAAGTGAATGTGAACAAGGGTACTGTGCATGATTTAAGAGTGATCCATTCTGCGTTGATTTGTAAATAGGTCCAGACTGGCCATCGTGCAACTCTGGCAAATTCCAGATAGGATGGCCCAGCAGTAGTAGTTACCCTGGAAGGCTGCTTCTGGCATGCAGACTGTTGGTGGCGAGCACCATGTAGGGGATATCAGGCTGGGCGATTACATCACTGCATGGCTAGCAGGGGAGATGCAGTCTCCTGGGAATGGGGAACCAGTATCGGGTAAGTATAAGCTTTTTAATTATTATTATTTTTATTATTATTATTATATATATAGCAGCTATGGGCATTCACCTGTGTATAGTGGGTCTGTGGGGCATCATACTGGGAATACAAGGGATATGGGCCATTAGACTGTGTATAGGCAGGTATGAGGCATCTTACTGTGTATAGAGGAGCTATGGATCTTCATACTATGTATGGAATGCTATTGAGTATCAAACTGTGTATAGTGGGCTAAAGTGAATTATACTTTACTTAGTAGTCAATGGGGCACCATACTGGGTATACGGGGGCTGTAGTAGCCATCATAACATGTATAGGCAGATTATGAGGGCATCATACTATGTTTAGGGGTATGTGGGGCATCATCCTGTTGATAGAGGTTATGGGACATCATCTTGTGTATAGGGTGGGGGCTATGGGACATCATACTATGTATGGTGAGCTATGGGGCATCATGTTGTGTATAGGGTGGGGGCTATGGGACATCATACTATAAGAAGAAAAATAGCAAAGATGTATATACCAGTAGGTAAACAAGATACTCTTACATGTATAAATTTAAGTGAATGTAGCAACATGTAATTTTAAAACTTAACTTTTAATCGGATTCAATAATAACTGTTACAAAGTGAACAAACCGTGATCCAAACACCAATTTAAAAGACCTGAGAATGATGAGGCCAATCGAGGATTATAGCGCCATCACTATCATTCAAAAGGGTATGATTAACAATCACCCATATCATATATCACAGGAAAAATGAAGGGTGAGATATCCCATACACATATGTCACTTCCACAGATAATCGCTGGGGGGGGTGATAGATATAAATGACCTACAATATTACATGAGGCCTATATCAAGCACCCCAGATTTGGTCTGTCGTAAACTTCTTAAAGTATGCATAAAAGACTACACAGCCTGTAAATCACACACTTTGAGTAGACGAAAAAAGGGGGGGGGGACACCTTACTCAGCATATAACATGAATTGTGGTATCCAGTAAATGGTAGCTTTTGATAAATATAGTATGTATAGCAACCATTAGATCCACTCATCTACCAAATCCATGAATTATGCAATGGTGTTAATGACAGATGAATAGAACAGTCCCACCTGATTCTTATGTCTCAATTGAGATAGAGGTACTGGTATGCTGTCGAGGTCCAAATGTCAGGACGAGGGGAAAATTGAATTGGTCACTGACCTTATTAGGGGTCAAGCTGGCCCTTTTTCCCTTAATCAAGTTTCCGCCCTTGACTTGGACAATCAACAACCGGCCTTGTTATCGCATACCATAGGTGAGACAGGGGGTGGGATATCTCATATATACGTGCCCCTTTCAGGGGTGGTAGCGGGGGGATAGTGGCTATAGACAACCCGCGCTAGTCCAAAGCGGTCTATATGGAATACCCCAAATAGACTTAGGCATATAAGAAAAAAAAAAACAAAAACCTACACAGCCTATAGTACACTCACTGTGGATTAACAGACTGAAAGACACCTAGTTAGGCATGTAAAAATTGAAAAGTAGAGTCCAATAAATGGTGGCCTTTGACAATATAACATTATTACATGCAGCAACCATTACATCGACTCATCATGCATAGATGTCATTGACACAAAAAAAGGAACAATCTCACCCGAATCTTGTATCCCAATGGGGGTCAAGGTTCTCCTGTGATGCTGAAATCCGTATGTCAGGATGACGGGAGAGGTGGCTTGGTCGCTGACCCTGTCAGGGATTAAGCTGACCCTTTTTCCCACATAACAACTCCCGCCCTGACAAGGGCAGTCCACAGCTGACCCTGTTGTGGCTGACCCTATAGTCCAGACCAAGTGCCTCCCGACGCGTTTCACATTATATGCTCATCAGGGGAGACATATGGCACTAAAGAATACTGGTGGTGGCTCAAATTGGAGCTCAACCCCGTGTGGCCTGGTATCATTTGTGTCAATGACATCTATGCATGATGAGTCGATGTAATGGTTGCTGCATGTAATAATGTTATATTGTCAAAGGCCACCATTTATTGGACTCTACTTTTCAATTTTTACATGCCTAACTAGGTGTCTTTCAGTCTGTTAATCCACAGTGAGTGTACTATAGGCTGTGTAGGTTTTTGTTTTGTTTTTTTTCTTATATGCCTAAGTCTATTTGGGGTGTTCCATATAGACCGCTTTGGACTAGCGCGGGTTGTCTATAGCCACTATCCCCCCGCTACCACCCCTGAAAGGGGCACGTATATATGAGATATCCCACCCCCTGTCTCACCTATGGTATGCGATAACAAGGCCGGTTGTTGATTGTCCAAGTCAAGGGCGGAAACTTGATTAAGGGAAAAAGGGCCAGCTTGACCCCTAATAAGGTCAGTGACCAATTCAATTTTCCCCTCGTCCTGACATTTGGACCTCGACAGCATACCAGTACCTCTATCTCAATTGAGACATAAGAATCAGGTGGGACTGTTCTATTCATCTGTCATTAACACCATTGCATAATTCATGGATTTGGTAGATGAGTGGATCTAATGGTTGCTATACATACTATATTTATCAAAAGCTACCATTTACTGGATACCACAATTCATGTTATATGCTGAGTAAGGTGTCCCCCCCCCCCTTTTTTCGTCTACTCAAAGTGTGTGATTTACAGGCTGTGTAGTCTTTTATGCATACTTTAAGAAGTTTACGACAGACCAAATCTGGGGTGCTTGATATAGGCCTCATGTAATATTGTAGGTCATTTATATCTATCACCCCCCCCAGCGATTATCTGTGGAAGTGACATATGTGTATGGGATATCTCACCCTTCATTTTTCCTGTGATATATGATATGGGTGATTGTTAGACATCATACTATGTATTGTGGGCTATGGGGCATCATGTTGTGTATAGGGGGCTATGGAGAATCATACAGCATGGTGGGGTTATGGGTCATACATCATAGTGTATATGGGAGACTATGGGGAATCATAATGTGTATAGGGGGCTATAGGGCATCATATTCTACATAGTTGGCTCTATAGAATCATAATGTGTATAATGTGGGTACAGGCACCAAGGTCTGGACATCATGTTATTTTACCCGTGGAAAGTGCCATTCAAATTTGGTAGCATACAGAAACAATGTCATTTACATAGGAATTGATGGCTGCCATCAAGTCAGGACCTTATTGTATAATTTATAAAACGCATGGTTAATTATGTTTGGCATGGTCTAAAGACCTAAACAAGTGAGTTCTGATTTGGCAGCATGCAGGAAATTACATTTGTTGTTATGGACTTTCAAGAACGGTGTGCCTGATCACAAAAGTAAGAAGGATCATTTTTGGATAGTTTTTGTAATTTTATAAAGTCTGTCTGTGCTATGTTATTAAACAGTGTGAGGCAAACCCTGGGATATGAAGATGAATTATGACTTCCAGTCATAATCGCTCTCATCACTCCATGGCAGTGCCCCCTCCCTTCTTGTTCTCAATGTCCACCATCTGGGAAGGTGTCACATCCCACTTACACCTCCAACAGCCATCTCCTGTGATATGGAAATGAGATGATGTGGGAACAATGGACACAGGATGACTCCCTGCCGTGACCCTGTAGTAGGGGCTGCTATCTAATTAGCAAGGCTATGGAAGTATCCAGACAGAACGACTCCAGTAAAAAATGGTTCATATCTCGCAAGCCATATTTCCGATAAATATGGCAACCATAAAAATGGTGTCTCCGCATGCGGACGATGCTGGCACACCCTTTTTATGGGAGCAGGACCTGGGGAAATACCCCAGGCGTGATATCAGCCAATGGGGAACTAGTAGACAAGTCATGAGTCCTCTCGTTCTGTAGCTAAATTCATAGCTGTCACAATGAGAGCGTTGGCGTCTGCCTACGACGCTCCCAGGCAAAGTTATGGCCCATATTCCATGTTGGGATATTGTCCATAACTCAAGCCAGGGGTGGAGCAGTGCTCCCTCTGAGGTCACTAAGGTAGGAGGGGACCTGGATTTGCCCAGGTTGATAACCCTACTTCGGCCATTTTCCAGGGTTCTTTCGCTGGGGGTCACGTGCAGGAAACATCTGTGGGAGTTCCTAGAAACCTGGTCTACAGCGCCCCCCTGTGGCCAGACGCACAAGGTAACTGATTGAATTGCATACCTGTTTGTAAACCATGCTTTATCTGTAACTGTACTCTGACATATGTATATTCTGTAGATTCCCTATTGTATATATTGTAGTTTCTAGTGTGCTTTAGGCTGATTAAATTATATAATTAATCTTGGGCTGTTCTGTTATCTCGATCTTGAATCCCACGTCTGTGTGTTCGGCTAATAGTTACCGTGAAGCGGTTGGTGGCAGCGAGTTGTGCCAAGGATTATTGTGGGGAGGCCAGTGAGATTCGGGGAGGTTTTATATATTCCGCCCGCGGAGGTCGGGGGAATATATACCCTACTCTCACCGGGGACCCTTCGATAATCGGCATAAGTAGTATAGCGGCCTCCTTGCTTATTGTCGGGCAATTCCATAATTGGCCTGACTATAAGAGGGGCGCTAGAGAGCGCGTCACGTGCTCTGCCTGTCTGTCGGGAGGTATAAAGGAGGGGGACCCCCACTTGTTACCCCCCGATTGTGACGTACTGGTAGCCAGCGCGGGGGATTTCTGAGTGACCCCCCCGGTGGTTTGTGACATATTGGTGGCATAGCGGTGGGATCGAGATAATAGTGTGTGTGAGTGTGAGACCCATACTCCCAGACACTAAAGACTGCCTGCAGCAGCTGTGGCTGCTGGGGTCTTCAGACTAGCTCAACACTAGAGTGTCAGAGTGCAGATACTGTAAGGTGTGTGGAGGCATCAGGTGTCAGTTCTGTGTCAGTGACCAAAAGTCTGCAAGAATGGCTGATGGCATCAGGAGCAGAGCTATGCAACTGGCCAATGCTAAAGCAGGAGCCGAAGAGAGGGAGGACGGTGCTGTGGACAGTAATGAGGAGGTTGCCCACGAGTCCTCCAGGAGCTCGACGCCAGAAAACAGCTCTGCAGAGGACATTGCACAACCTGGCACTGCTGGACAAGATGAGGAGCAGCTCACCCAAGGGTCCTCAACGAGCCAGATGCCAGCCCTCCGCTCTGCAATGGACAGTGAAGCACCAGGCTCCGCAGCGGGCCGCAGATCACCACGTGCCATTCCACCGAGCCTGGGAGGCTCGGATAGCCTTCTTCAAATGGCTATGGCCCTTCTCCAGGCTGGAGACCGGGATACCTACGAGATACTCATGGCCGAGCGTGAGCGACAGGCAGCGCGTGACGCTGAGGCTGCGGAGCGGCAAGCAGTGCGTGAGGCTGCGGAGCGGCAAGCAGCACGTGAAGAGCGCCAGGCAGAGCGTGACTACCAGCTGCAGCTAGCTCAGCTCCGGCCCTCATCAGCCACACGTGACCTTCAAGACACCAAACTTCCAAAGGTCCGTGTTGAGGACTTCCCAGTGCTGGAGAAGGATGGAGACTTGGACTCTTTCTTGACTGCTTTTGAACGGACTTGCCTGCAGCACCATCTGGACAAGGACCAGTGGGCCAAATACCTGACCCCCCGTTTAAGGGGTAAGGCCCTGGATATCCTTGGGGACTTGCCTGCTGAGGCAGATCAGGGCTACGACACCATCAAGCGGGCCCTGATCCAACAGTACAACCTCACTCCAGAGTCCTACCGCAAGAAGTTCCGGAGCCTACAGAAGGGACCAAAGGACTCCTGGGCTGACCACCGGCGGGCACTTGCCCGAGCTGCCGACCACTGGACCCAAGGCCTGCAGCTTTCCACCGGACCGGAGATCCTGGACTTGTTCATCACGGAGCAACTCTTGTGGAACTGCCCTGAGGATCTCCGCCAGTTCATCCGAGACCAGAAGCCAAAGGGGTCCACGGCTACAGCTGCCCTGGCCGATGACTACACCAACAATCGGGCTCCTGAGGCCAGGAGAGCAGCCACCAGCAGCACCTGGAGAGGGGGTAAGACGAACTCTGCGACTGCCCCACCTGCCCCTAGACTGCAGGGGGTGTCCTTCTCAACTCCCCTCTCCAGGCCCGTGGCAGAACCAAGACGGTGCCACCAGTGCAACCTACCTGGACACTTCAAGGCCATGTGCCCTCAGCGTCCCAAGGCCCCGGCTCCGTCCCCGTCCCAAGGGCCGCCCAAGGTGTATTGTGTGGGTGGGGGTGGTGGTAGGTCCCTGGACAGCTTCCAACCTGTCACCGTCGGCCGGTCTGTGACCATGGGACTGCGAGACAGCGCCTCGGAGGTGACTCTGGTGCGGCCTGAGATGGTGTCCCCCCAAGACTTGATCCCTGGAAAAACCCTCGCTGTCTCCGGGATTGGAGGCATTGACCCGGCGCTGCCTGTTGCTGACATTTATGTGGACTGGGGCGCAGGGCGAGGGGTGAGGGAGGTGGGGGTAACTGATCGGATCCCCGCAAACGTGCTACTTGGGACAGATTTGGGGCAGATAACCTCCCAGTTTGGGCCCCCCCCCAAGGGCTGAACCTTCAGCCAGTACTGACGTGCCTCCGGACAATGTTAATGTGTTATCTATGAATGATGTAAGGGAGGAGGGAGTGAGCTCTGATATTTCTGCTTGCATAGACACCATAGACACACACTCAGCTGCAGCTGTGACAGGGGAGGGGGTCAGAGAAAGGTGTGACAATGCCTCTACAAGTAACCAGCCAGTGAGCTGGGATCTGTTGCCCTCTGCAGGGATAAGCAGAGAGCAGGGTGCTGCAGGGGGAGGACCAGTGTGTGGGGTGGGGGCTACCACAGCAAATGTGGGGTCCCCAGAGATTTCACAGCGGGGTTCTGTTGCTGCAGGGGGGGAACAGGCAGGTGAGATTGGGGCCGGTCCCGGAGCGGAAGTGCTCCCAGGTAAGATCTCGGTGCAGGGTTCCCCCACAACCGGGGTGTCAGGAAGCCAGGTAGGTCTGCCTGAACCGGCGACTTGGTCAGGAACGGAGGAGGAGCAGGCACGACCCACGGGCGCAGCGGCTGTGGCCGCTGTCACCCGCAGTGGGAGTGCTGGAAGCCAAGGGGCCTCCCGGAGGTCCGATAGCTCTTCCCCTCCTGACCAAGTGGCAGCCGAGTCAGGTGGAGGCCAGGACACAGGTCCCGGGGTACTGACCGAAGATGTGACAGTCTCGTCGATTCTGGCCACATCTAGTCAGGGGTTTCAGGCAGCGTTAGAAGCTGACGACAGCCTGAAAGCTCTTAATGAGCAGGCGGCACAGCCTCCCTCGGACTCGGACCCGGAGCGAGTGGTCTGGGACCAAGGACGGCTGTACCGGGCCACGGTCCAGCAGGGTTCACCGGAGGCGTGGCCCAGGGACCGACAGTTGGTGGTACCCTATCCGTTCCGGACGGAGTTGTTGCGGATCGCACATGAGATTCCGATGGCCGGACACCTAGGGATCGCTAAGACCAAGGCCAGGTTGAACCAGCATTTCTACTGGCCAAAAATGGGGGCCGATGTGGCTGCCTACTGCCGTTCGTGTGAAACCTGTCAGAGAGTGGGGAAGGCGGGGCCACGCCCCAAAGCCCCACTGGTATCTCTGCCCATCATCGATGAGCCTTTCAGGAGGGTGGCTGTGGATCTGGTCGGCCCGCTGGCCATCCCCAGCAGCTCCGGGAAACGCTTCATACTGACGGTAGTGGACTATGCCACCCGGTACCCAGAAGCAGTGGCCTTGTCGTCCATTCGGGCTGACAAGGTGGCCACCGCATTGCTGGAGATTTTCTCCCGAGTGGGTTTTCCCCAGGAAATGCTCACTGACCGGGGGACCCAATTCATGTCCCAGCTGATGGAGGCCCTCTGTAAGCAAGTCCAGGTGCGACATCTGGTGGCCAGCCCGTACCATCCACAGACTAATGGCCTGTGCGAGCGGTTCAATGGCACCTTAAAGCAGATGCTTAAGATGTTGGTCGACTCCCACGGGCGTGACTGGGAGCGGTATCTCCCACACCTGTTATTTGCTTACCGGGAGGTTCCACAGGCCTCAACCGGATTCTCACCATTTGAGCTCCTGTACGGGCGACGTGTGCGGGGCCCCCTGGCTCTGGTGAAAGAGGCTTGGGAAGGGGATTTGGCCACCCCTGGAGTGTCGGTTATCGAGTATGTCATGCGCTTCCGGGACAAAATGCAGGCCTTGACGCAACTGGTACACGACAATATGGCTCAAGCCCAGGCCGATCAGAAGCGTTGGTACGACCAGAACGCTTGTGAGAGGACCTACCAAGTGGGTCAAAAGGTGTGGGTACTGGTCCCCGTACCACAGGACAAGCTTCAGGCAGCCTGGGAAGGCCCATACCTCGTGTACCAGCAGCTCAACCCTGTGACGTACCTGGTCACCCTGGACCCTGCCCGTGGAAGGCGGAAGCCCTTCCATGTGAACATGATGAAGGCACATCATGAGCGGGAGGCATGTGCGCTCCCCGTGTGCAACCTGCCCGAGGAGGGAGAAGCGGAAACCCTCTTGGATATGCTAGCCCAGGTTAGGGCAGGCGGATCCATTGAGGATGTGGAGGTTGGCCACCAGCTCTTGGAGGACCAACGGTCCCAGCTGTGGGCCACCCTACACCCCTTCCGGGGGTTGTTTACCAACCAGCCCGGAAGGACTAACTTGGCTGTCCATCACGTGGACACTGGGGATCATCCCCCGATCCGGCGTTCAGCATATCGGGTCTCCCTGGAGGTGCAGCAACACATGCGCCAGGAGATTGACGAGATGCTGAAGCTGGGGGTGATCCAGGCATCCAACAGCGCTTGGGCCTCGCCTGTAGTCCTCGTCCCTAAGAAGGACAGAACCACTCGGTTCTGCGTGGACTACAGGGGGCTCAATGCTGTCACGGTCGCCGATGCGTACCCAATGCCACGCATCGATGACCTGCTCGATCAGTTGGCCGGGGCTCAGTACCTGACCATCATGGACCTGAGCCGGGGATATTGGCAGATCCCCCTGACTCGCAAGGCCAGGGAACGCTCTGCCTTTATTACCCCATTTGGACTGTACGAGTCCACGGTGATGCCATTCGGGATGAGGAATGCCCCTGCCACCTTCCAGCGGATGGTCAACACCCTGCTCAAGGGACTTGAAGGGTACGCGGCCGCGTACCTGGATGACATTGCCGTCTTCAGTCCCACCTGGGAGGACCACCTAGAGCATCTAGCACAGGTGCTCAGGCGGATCCACCGGGCAGGTTTGACCATCAAGCCGGGAAAGTGTCAGCTGGCCATGAGCGAGGTCCAGTACCTCGGTCACCGGGTAGGTGGGAGAACACTGAAGCCCGAGCCTGAGAAAGTGGAGGCCATCGCATCCTGGCCCACCCCCAGGACCAAGAAGCAGGTGATGTCCTTCTTGGGGACCGCTGGGTACTATAGGAGGTTTGTTCCATGCTATAGTAGCCTGGCAAAGCCCTTGACGGACCTCACCAAGAAGAAGCTGCCCTCTGCAGTCGATTGGACAATGGACTGCGAGACAGCCTTCCGGGCCCTAAAGGACGCCCTGTCCAGCCCGCCCGTGCTACAGGCAGCCGACTTCACGCGGCCGTTTGTAGTACAGACCGACGCCAGTGACTTCGGCCTCGGTGCGGTGCTCAGCCAGGTGGACTCTGCGAGCCAAGAGCACCCAGTCTTGTACCTGAGCAGGAAGCTGTTACCAAGGGAAGTGGCCTATTCCACGATGGAGAAGGAGTGCCTGGCCATAGTGTGGGCCCTGCAGCGTCTGCAACCCTATCTATACGGGCGCCACTTCATCGTGGAGACGGACCACAATCCCCTCAGCTGGTTACACACTGTCTCCGGGACGAATGGCAGGTTGTTGCGATGGAGCCTGGCGCTCCAGCAATACAACTTCACCATTCGACACAAAAGGGGCCGTGACCACGGTAACGCAGACGGGCTGTCCCGACAAGGAGAGGTCGCGGACGGGCGCACGGGGGAACACCGGAGTGTGCTGCCCCCTAGCGCCCTCAAAAGGGGGGAGGTGTGAGGCAAACCCTGGGATATGAAGATGAATTATGACTTCCAGTCATAATCGCTCTCATCACTCCATGGCAGTGCCCCCTCCCTTCTTGTTCTCAATGTCCACCATCTGGGAAGGTGTCACATCCCACTTACACCTCCAACAGCCATCTCCTGTGATATGGAAATGAGATGATGTGGGAACAATGGACACAGGATGACTCCCTGCCGTGACCCTGTAGTAGGGGCTGCTATCTAATTAGCAAGGCTATGGAAGTATCCAGACAGAACGACTCCAGTAAAAAATGGTTCATATCTCGCAAGCCATATTTCCGATAAATATGGCAACCATAAAAATGGTGTCTCCGCATGCGGACGATGCTGGCACACCCTTTTTATGGGAGCAGGACCTGGGGAAATACCCCAGGCGTGATATCAGCCAATGGGGAACTAGTAGACAAGTCATGAGTCCTCTCGTTCTGTAGCTAAATTCATAGCTGTCACAATGAGAGCGTTGGCGTCTGCCTACGACGCTCCCAGGCAAAGTTATGGCCCATATTCCATGTTGGGATATTGTCCATAACTCAAGCCAGGGGTGGAGCAGTGCTCCCTCTGAGGTCACTAAGGTAGGAGGGGACCTGGATTTGCCCAGGTTGATAACCCTACTTCGGCCATTTTCCAGGGTTCTTTCGCTGGGGGTCACGTGCAGGAAACATCTGTGGGAGTTCCTAGAAACCTGGTCTACAGCGCCCCCCTGTGGCCAGACACACAAGGTAACTGATTGAATTGCATACCTGTTTGTAAACCATGCTTTATCTGTAACTGTACTCTGACATATGTATATTCTGTAGATTCCCTATTGTATATATTGTAGTTTCTAGTGTGCTTTAGGCTGATTAAATTATATAATTAATCTTGGGCTGTTCTGTTATCTCGATCTTGAATCCCACGTCTGTGTGTTCGGCTAATAGTTACCGTGAAGCGGTTGGTGGCAGCGAGTTGTGCCAAGGATTATTGTGGGGAGGCCAGTGAGATTCGGGGAGGTTTTATATATTCCGCCCGCGGAGGTCGGGGGAATATATACCCTACTCTCACCGGGGACCCTTCGATAATCGGCATAAGTAGTATAGCGGCCTCCTTGCTTATTGTCGGGCAATTCCATAATTGGCCTGACTATAAGAGGGGCGCTAGAGAGCGCGTCACGTGCTCTGCCTGTCTGTCGGGAGGTATAAAGGAGGGGGACCCCCACTTGTTACCCCCCGATTGTGACGTACTGGTAGCCAGCGCGGGGGATTTCTGAGTGACCCCCCCGGTGGTTTGTGACAAACAGGTTGTTAGTTACCACCATTTACCAACCGTTTACCCATAGCCAGATGGTAGTGTCCAAATAACTTCAACCGTTAGCATTATAAAAGTCAAAATGGATTCAGTACCGTCCTAGGAGACCTCAGACAGGTATGCATGTCTTTTTCAGGCAATTAGAAGCTTTACAAGACTCATATATGTGATAACAACTAGGGAATAACAAAATACATGCACATAGACTGTCCCTATAAAACTTAAATACTTTATTAAATCACATAAAACCACACCGTGATTACTAAAAGTGCACAGGATAGATTGCTAAGCCTTCAATAGCTGCACCTATCTGTGCACTGCCTTACAGCAGGGGTTGGCACCCTAAAAATGCGATATGGCGCCCCCACTCCGCGACGACTTTCCCTGCTGCCTCTGAAGTCCCTGCTGGAAAAAAGGTGCAGTGCCTAAGATAAGTGCAACAAATAAATTAGTGTGGCAGGTGGACAGTAGGGAGGAAAATTCAAAAACTCATTGATGTGAATAAAATAGTAATTTCAAGCCTCAACGCGTTTCTCCCTGAAGTGGGTTCCTCAGGAGGCCAATAGTAAACTGCAATGGTGGTTCAGGAAAACCCTCTGTAGCCTAATGGCTGAGTCAAAGAGGGGATCCTGATGATAAATAGCACACTGCAGACCCTAATAGTTCTGGTGTCCGAGGGAAAACACCCTATTCAATGAGATCAATTCAAATTTCAAAAGATTCAATCACCTCTAGTGCGAACATGGACATACACAAATGGCGAGACAGCTCTGTCCAACAAGATTATTTATAATGCAATGAGAATGTGTAATGCTATTTTCTTACATGGCTGGGAGATGAAGGGGCTCTATGTTGTGAGGCCAGGTGCTACGCCACTGCATATACAACTCTACTTCTAAATACTTTTATAATCAATAATACAGTAGACTAGAGTTTATCAAGAATCAAATTTAATCAGTACTTCAGCACTAAAAGCTGAAAGAAGAAAGAAAACATGGTACTGGCGTCCGTGTGTGGCATCAGTGCGTCATCTTTGTTCACGGATGGATCAATAAATAAAAAAACTAAACTTTTCAATATACAGCACTCAGATGCAACACAGATACCATCTACATCCTGTACGTGTTTTTTTCACTTGCCGTAGTAATCTATGCTACCAGAAAACAACAGACATGACTGTGTATTTTGCATGGACACACAGTCTGTGTAAAAATATGGACATGTGAATAGCACAATAGATTATAATGGGTACATGCTAAGTCCAGTGGCGTAACTAGAGTTTGATGGGCCCAGTGCAAAGTGTGGACCTGGGCCCTCCCCTCCACGTACACCGACCCTTGGGGTACGGAATAATGAAGCCAACACTTGGCTCTTTCTCTCAGCACCAGGTTTCCCATGATCTGAAATCCCTCTATCAGCACCCAGCTTTCCCATGCTCTGCTATACATCTTTCCCTCAGCACACAGCTTTCCCCATATCAGAGCATGGGAAAGCTGGTTGCTGAGATATGTATAACAGAGCATGGGAAAGCTGGATGCTGAGGGAAAGAGCCTTTTTCCCTCAGCACATAACTTTCCCATACCATGCTTGTATCTTTGTCCCCCCTCGTATATAGCTCTCCAAATACTATAATGGTCCTCACATAGCCTTCCATATAGTATAAAGGGTCCCACATAACACTTCATATATTAGAATGCACCCCCATAGTCCTCCCTGTATTATAATGCATTTCCCATAGTCCTCCATGTATACAGTAGCCCTCATAACCCTCCAATTATTATAATGTAACTCCCATATTTCTCCATGTATTATAATTCACCCCATAGTTCTCCATATATTATAATGCACCCCTATAGTACTTCATATATTATACTGCACCACATAGTCCGCCATATATTATAATGCACCCCTATAGTCCTGCATGTTTTATAATGCACCCATATAGTCCATGTATAAGGTAGCCCCCATAGTCCTATATGCATTATAATGCAGCCCTATAGACCTTCATATTGTATTATGCAGCCCCATAATCCTCCATGTATAATGCACCCCTATAGATCATATATAAGGTGTTCTTCATTTTGTATAATGCATCCCCATAGACATCCATGTATAATGCACTACTATAGTCCATGTATAAGGTGTCGTTCATATTGCATTATGCAGCCCCATAAACCTCCATGTATAATGCACCCCTATAGTTCATGTAAAAGGTGTCCTTCATATTGTAATATGCAGCCCCATAGACCTCCATGTATATTGGACCCCTATAGTCCATGTATAATGCACCCTTATAGCTCATGTAAAAGGTGTCCTTCATATTGTAATATGCAGCCCCATAGACCTCCATGTATATTGGACCCCTATAGTCCATGTATAATGCACCCTTATAGTTCATGTAAAAGGTGTCCTTCATATTGTATTATGCAGCCCCATAGACCTCCATGTATATTGGAACCCTATAGTCCATGTATAATGCACCCCTATAGTCATGTATAAGGTGTCCTTCATATTCCATTAGGCAGCCCCATAGTCCTCCATGTATAATGCACCCCTATAGTTATATATAAGGTGTCCTTCATATTGCATTATACAGCTCCATGGACCTCCATGTATAATGCACCCCTTTAGTCTATGTATAAGGTAGGTGTCCTTCATGTTGTATTATGCAGCCCCATAAACCTCCATGTATAATGCAGCCCCATGTAGCCCCCTAGACCTCCATGTATAATGCCACCCCCTAGGCCTTTGGTCATCGTGTACTCACTGTTTAAAAAAAAACAAACAACAGGTCTTCACCTCTCCTTGTTTCTCTGCTTCTCCAGTCAGAGCATCCCCCGTTCTCCGTTCTGCACTCGGCAGTCTCAGCACAGCAGTCGTACAGTGGTGACATCACTGCGCTCGGCTGCACTGTGACTTTAAGCGCAGGCACTGGGGAAGAATGATGAAGCATGGAGTGGAGCACACTGCTCAATGATTCATCACTGCTCTGTGTGATTACAGGAGAGGGGGACCCAATGCAGCCACCGCTGACACCGGGCCCCCTGACTCACGGGCCATATAGCGGCCTTGTGTTCTGCCACAGAACAGTGCAGCTCCTCTCTCATAGAGAGGAGCCGGCTGCTGATCTGCATGGCGGGTGCCAGGCCTCTAACCTGCCGAGCCCAGTTGTGATGGCGACCTCTGCAACCACGGTAGTTACATCCCTCTCTGTGACCGTGAAAAAAACAGATGCAATGCATGCGGCCAACACAGATGTTTGATCAAAGTCTGACTTATAGTGAGCAACCAAGTGAAATAATCATTCCAAAATTGGGATAACAAAGTAGCTGGTATGTTGTAGAGGATATTTGTACAGACATGTAAAAAGAAGTGGAGGAATAAAAGAGGTTTAATTGCATTAACAATTTGCACTGATAAATTTCTGGTGTTGTATTTCACTTGCACATTAAGATGGCAGCATCATAAAGGTTGTATATAATACACTGTAGAAAAGAACAGATGACATGGGCTAAAATGCTTTTATCTGCAGTTAAATTCTATCCATTCGGAGCCTGAAAAAGCTGATCAATCACACTAATTGATAAGCCGAGTGCAGAATTAGGATCAGTAAAGACTTTTTGAAACTAAATTTCCCTGCACCCAGCATGTGTCAATGATAAATGGGGACAAAGTGGTTTCTTGTGGCCACCTGCCCGGCGCCTATTAAAATAATCATTTTTTTTTTTACCTTTAACAATAGCAGCATGAAGGAATATACAATTTCTTTAATGAATTATATAGTGCACAACAGCATCTGTTCCTCAATTTAATTGTATAATTCACTTATTCATCCTAAAGCATTATTTAGACTAGTTGCATGGTGATAGTTCTGGATATTTTTTTTAGTAGTAAACAAAAGTAAAGTAAATGACGTGTTACATTTACATACATTAGGCTAGGGCAACACACAACTTTTGGCCTTGACACACTCTGCTGCCGCTACATTGCAGCATAATACAGGTGAATGTGGTCACATTGCAACACTGCAGTTTACCGCAACTGCTACAAGCAAGTCACAAAACGCTCACCTGCATAATGTTGCGGTGTAGGAGTTGCATAGAGCAATTTTTAGCCCTGCAACTTTTGTGAAGGCCAAAATTGTTGTACAATCCAATCCTAAATGTGAACAGAATTTGTATCACCCGCATCCATAATTTATGTGAGTTTTAGGCCTTACTTTAGGGCGTATGCTCACACTTAAGGCCCCATTACACGCAGCGATATTGCTAGCGAGCGTACCCGCCCCCGACGTTTGTGCGTCATGGGCAAATCACTGCCCGTGGCGCACATCATCGTTCGGAGCCGTCACATGGAGTTACCTGCCTAGCAACGTCACTGTTGCCGGTGAACCGCCTCCTTTCTAAGGGGGCGGTTCGTGCGGCGTCACAGCGGCGTCACTAAGCGGCCGCCCAATAGAAGCGGAGGGGCGGAGAAGAGTGGCTGTAACATCCCGCCCACCTACTTCCTTCCTCTTTGCCGGCAGCCGCAGATAAGCTGTAGTTCGTCGTTCCCGACTTGTCACACATAGCGATGTGTGCTGTGTGCTGCCTCGGGAACGACAAACAACCTGTGACCTCAACAATCAACGATTTTATGAAAACGAATAACGTGTCAATGATGGACGATTTGGTGAGTATTTTCCATCGTTAATGGTCACTCGTTGGTGTCACACACAACAATGTCGCTAACGATGCCGGATGTGCGTCACAGAATCCGTGACCCCGGCGATATATCGTTAGATATGTTGTTGCGTGTGATGGGGCCTTTAGGCCCCGATACATCAATTTCACCAGAAATCTGGCTTAAACTGCTTTGAAAAGTCACACAATTTGTTCACAATTCTGAGTGGAACAAAAATGTAGGGATTTTTGGCATTTTCACATCAGTATGTCCCAGCTCCGCCAAAGCAAGTGGAGTTAGGGGTTTGGGGTGCAGATGGGATGTTCATCAAATTCATGTCAAGCAGGGATTTATTTTCTGCCAGAAATATCACCAAGTCACTGATTGGAGTAATAATTCTAGCATGGCAGAGAGAGGCCCACATTAAGCTATTCCATTCTAATGGGGATAAAAGTTCCCCATTCTGCCAATAAGTGCTGTTCCATGCGTCAGACCCCCCCCGATAAGCAAGTTACCACCTGTCCTATGGATTGATAACTTGCTTTTGTTAATGAAAAACTGAATTGAATTCAAATTTTGAATCTCCTAAAAGCATTGGAACCTTTTATCTCTACGAGAAAAATCTATATGAGATAAATCTCCTTTTATTTCTACAAGAAGTTAAGTTTGGCTCATTAGGGGGTTCTAATGCTTGCTGGTGTGAGTGGGGAGTGGACCCTCTGGGCTACAGCACACGGTCCCCCTGAGAGGCATGACTAGGAGCACAGTGGGTATTCATCAGAGACTCTGATGGTGAGAGTGGACTTGGATGCTGGTAGCCTCCAGGCTTCCACTCAGGGAGACTTGTCGCAACAACATCTGGTGACAGGACTACAAACACTGACAGTCTCTGATGTGACAGATGTAGCCGGAACAACTGATGTGGCAGACAAGACTGTTAGGGATGAGTGCAGCAGCTGGAATAGCAGATACAGCTGGTACGGAATGGTGCAGCAGTGGGTACAGCAGATACAGCTGGTACTGATTGTTGTAGCAACTGGTAATGCAGATACAGCTGGTACAGAATGGTGCAGCAGCGGATATATTAGATACAGCTGGTACTACAATACAGACTAGCATGAGTAATATAGCAACACAGCAATAAAGTGACAGCAGCACAAGGAACCTGACATCTAGCAACGCGTCTCTAATGAATAGATAACATTACCAAGGCACTTCCCATAGGGGGAGGATGCCTTAAATACCTAGTGCTTCTCAGTCACAAGCTGAGAGGCACTTCCAGGTTAGGGAACATTGTCTCTTTAAAAATAGCTGCGCACGCCACCCTAAGAGTGTTCCCAGGAAACCTGTGTGGTGTGTGCAGGCCCTGGGAGCTGGCAGCAACAATCAGAGACAGAGCAGACACCACAAAGCACCCGGGAGGGTGAGTGTGCCGGCGTCTCCACTGAGGGAGCATTGCAGCACAGTGCGGGGATGCCAGTAATGGCGATACAGCAGTAAAACACAAATACAATAACCTGCAACAGTACAAAATGCTGTTCATTATTTTTCCTGCAATATCATAAATTAATTCTGGTGCCCTACTTTTCTGTACCTATCCATTTATTTATTTTCTTCACCTTTTTACAAATTCCATGTATTTTATATTGTAATTGTCAATAAATGATTTATACATTTTTATAATTATTTTCTTGTCCTAATATTTTTTGGTACTCATCCTTCTTGTCCTCCTTTGTTCTTAACAGTACAAAATGCATAAGAATCAAATGACACAGCATTCATTGCCCTTAACATACTGTAATTTAAATAGATTTTTTTAAATACCTAAAACATATGGAGTTAATTTTTTTCACAACTCTGAGCCATTGGCTCTTTACCAGTAGCTTGTAGGTGAAGCCTCATGAGAAATTCTGAGGTGAATAGGAGATAATATAAGAGGTGACAAGGTGTTTGGTACAAGAGAGTTAGTAATTTAACTGATGTTACTACAGTGTTATGCAGATAAGCATTTCCATTAGGAAGGCTTCATGACATAAACATATAAAGTGAGGCTGAATGATTCTTCACAAGCACAAAAAGCTAGGCCAACATCAACACCACAGTGACAAAGTGCAGAGAATGGAGTGCTGAGGCAACATGGAGTCACCATTGATCAATGACATCACCAGGCCATGGCCACATTACTTTAATTAAATGTCACCGTATAATAGTAGGGTCTATGTAATAATGTGCATTAAGCACAAAGATATTCCAGAAAAGAAGAAATAATTCAATTCATCAAACAAAGGAGTCTCTGATACAAAGGAGAAGAGGCAGTGTCCGATGAATGCCCCATGTCCCAGGGTTTTATTTGTGAGCTCTGGATCAACACAGATAGAACTTGCCTGAATTTGTGAGACTCTCATTTTATAAAACCTTACAAATTATTTCCCTTTTTACTACATGAATAATAGGATTAAATCTGACTAAAGCAATAAAGGCGGTCAGTGGGTTACATTTTTCACGCTTTGAACACAATACTAATGTGTTTAACTTTCCTAACGTGACTAGTGACTGTCATGAATGTAAGATAAATGTAAGGAATTGCAAAATATTGGGATTGCTAACACTAATTGTTCGATGTGGTGCTAAAAATGATCAGATTGAACCATTTATGATTTGTTTTAAGATTTTAGTGTTTTTTAATATTGTCATTGACATTTAATATCGTCATTGTCATGACTAGGGTATTGTTAAGGGTTGTACGGACAATAACCGCACAAATGCTGAGTGACAATGGAAGTATATGGCCACAGCAGCCTTTATTATTTACAATTAAGAACATACTCAAACTAATAACTATCATAACCATAACCTTTGCTCTGAGGAGATCCTGGATGGCCTGAACCACTGAACAGCACCAGAAAACCATCCTCTGTCGCACCATTCCGACTCAGGACTGACAAATGTCACATTGCTGTCCCCTCCAAGTTTTAACCTATTTCCAAGGAACCGTTCCAGCCGGAACGTAACCATAACCAAGTATCAGCATACTTCCAATGTGACCCCTTAACCCATTAACCAAGGCCATTTCTGACCTCCTCACCTCAGCTGCCATTTCATTGCTGCAACATAGCAATCAAAGCCACCACCTTTCCGCCATATAATTTTAAAGTGTAATTTTAGTTAAAAAAAATATTTTTTTATTATGAATATTCCTTTAACAACATTAAATAAGGGTGGGTCGTTCACCAGTCCTGAATCCACGAGATAGGATGTCCCAACGGCTCTTCCTCTTCTTATCAAGGTAATCCTTTTTCTTTTCACCACCTCTTCCTACAAACTTCCCACCAATCCCATAGCAGGTCCTAACCATGTGACTATTCAAACCTCTCTAACTCCCCCCATATCCTGCCAAGCAATCGCGCCAAAGCTCCTGTTACCCCTTTCCTACCCAAACACGCTATTAACCCTGTATGTGACTGTCCTTACAAACCCCTGTCATGTCCGTTCCTCCGCTATGGTTGCGCCTCTACTCCAGCTCTTCTCTTTTCTTACAATGCAGAAAAATGTAGGATACACACACAGAGCACTGCAAAATTTTTAGGCAGGTGTGGAATAAATGCTGAAAAAAAGTGCCAAAAATAGACGTTTTTTGTTTTTGATCAATCACCAAAATTCTCAATGAATGAATAAAAAAAGAGAAATGAAAATCAAGCCTTGATAGTGATTACATTCTACATTATCGAGTTTGAGATAACAAAATAGAAACAGGAGGAACAATTTGCCCAAACCTGCATCTACAGAAGATCTATGGTTAGTTCTCCAAGACATTAGGAAAAACCTTCCTGCAAAGTTCTTTTAAAACCTGTGTGCAAGTGTACTTAGAAGAAATGATGCTGTGAAGCTGATTTGAAAGCAAAGGGTTCAAGGTTGTCAACAAAATGCTTTTTATGCAAATCCAAAAAAATGGCAAGCTTCTCTCAATATCTGCCTGATATTATTCCATAGTCAGATGTACACCGGGTGCAGAATTATTAGGCAAGTTGTATTTTAGAGGATTTCTTTTATTATTGATCAACAACTATGTTCTCAATCAACCCAAAAGACTCATAAATATCAAAGCTTAATGTTTTTGGAAGTTTGAGTGGGGTTTTTTTAGATTTGGCTATCTTAGGAGGATATCTGTTTGTGCAGGTAACTATTATTGTGCAGAATTATTAGGCAACTTAATAAAAACCAAATACATTCCCATCTCACTTGTTTATTTTCACCCGGCAAACCAATATAACTGCATAAAATTTAGAAATAAACATTACTGTCATGCAAAAACAAAATCCCCAAAAATTAGTGATCAATATAGCCACCTTTCTTTCTGATGACACTCAGCAGCCTACCATCCACAGATTCTATCAGTTGCTTGATCTGTTTACGATCAACACTGCGTGCAGCAGCCACCACAGCCTCTGAGACACTGTTCCGAGAGGTGTACTGTTTTCCCTCCCTGTAGATCTCAAATTATATGAGGGACCACAGGTTCTCTACGGGGTTCAGATCAGGTGAACAAGGGGGCCATGTCATTATTTTTTCATCTTTTAGACCTTTACTGGCCAGCCACGCTGTGGAGTAGTTGGATGCATGTGATGAAGCATTGTCCTGCATGAAAATCACGTTTTTCTTGAACGCTACCGACTTCTTCCTGTACCACTGCTTAAAGAAGTTGTCTTCCAGAAACTGGCAGTAGGTCTGGGAGTTGAGCTTCACTCCATCCTCAACCCAAAAGGTCCCACAAGTTTATCTTTGATGATACCAGCCCATACCAGTACCCCACCTCCACCTTGCTGGTGTCTGAGTTGGAGTGGAGCTCTCTGCCCTTTACTGATACAGCCTCTAGCCCATCCATCTGGCCCATCAAGAGTCACTCTCATTTCATCAGTCCATAAAACCTTTGAAAAATCAGTCTTAAGATATTTCTTGACCCAGTCTTGACATTTTATCTTATGTTTCTTGTTCAAAGGTGGTCGTTTTTCAGCCTTCCTTACTTTAGCCATGTTCCTGAGTATGGCACACCTTGTGCTTTTTGATACTCCAGTAACGTTGCAGCTCTGAAATATGGCCAAACAGGTGGCTAATGGCATCTTGGCAACTTCACGCTTGATTTTCCTCAATTCATGGGCAGTTATTGTGTGCCTTTTTGCCCAACATGCTTCTTGCGACCCTGTTGGCTATTTGCCATGAAACGCTTGATTGTTCGGTGATTACATTTCAAAAGTTTGGCAATTTTAAGACTGCTGCATCCCTCTGCAAGACATCTCACCATTTTGGACTTTTCAGAGCTCGTCTATATATATATATATATATGGTGTTGATGTCATTACCCCACACCCCTCCTCACTAAAAAGATGCACATCACCTGATTTACTTAGTTGGTAGTTGGCTCTCAAGCCTATACAGCTTGGAGTAGGACAACATGTATAAAAAGTATCATGTGATCAAAATACTCATTTGCCTAATGTTACGTCACCGCCGGAGTCTGCTCCAGCGACTTCTGCTCCGATCGCCAGGCAACGCCGTGTTCCTGCCGTGGATGATGCTGGTGATGGGAGAGGAGGCGATGCCAGCGGCACCGGTGGGCGCAGGCTCCGATCATCCACTGGGCTGGGTTATCTTGGGATCTGCAGTACTGCTGGCTGACTGTGGGTGGCATGTGTTTTTCAGCTGAAGTTGCCAGCGTTCAGCTACAGCCAATGGGAAGACACCACACCCTTCTTAATCCCCCTCCTGTCACATGACCACTGCCAGAGATAATGTGTACTCCTGGCTCATGTGCTGTTTGTATTTTGATTCCTGTGATTTCTGCGTGTTTCCTGACTACCCTTCTGCCTGCTGTTTTTGTACCTCGCTGCCCGACCCGGATCTGACCACTGCTACGTTTTCTGTTTACGTCTTTGCCTGCCGATTCTGTCCCTGTTCTGCTATTCCTGGTTTGACCCTGCTTGACGACTACTCTCTCGGACTGCAGCCTTCCACGGGTAGAAATCTCCAGTACCCTGTGTAATTTCAAATCCCTGTATAGGGGTTAAAGGGTTTCAGGGTTCTGGGGGTCCTGCTTGTGAGGGGCTTCCCCCTAGTCTGTCCATTACAGCCTATCTGAGTCTGTTGATCCAGGCAGGCGTTACACCTAATAATTCTGCACACAGTGTATATGTAGTAACCAGAAAAGCCACTACTAATGTGTGTTCTGTATTATCTATGTGATTACTTTGTGACACCTATTCCCCATCTTGGGAGGAGGTAAATTATTTAGTGTTGCGCTGCCCTCTACTGCTTTGGTTTGGTATTGCAATTTGTATTGCAATTGATTTGAAAGCAAGGAAGTGGTTGTTGGGGGCGGAGCTTGAGGAGGCAGTTGAAAGAAAAAACAGTTAGGGTACCTTCACACTTTAGCGATGCAGCAGTGATCCGACCAGCGATCTGACCTGGCCAGGATCGCTCCTGCATCGCTACATGGTCGCTGGTGAGATGTCAAACAGGCAGATCTCACCAGCGACCAGTGACCAGCCCCCAGCCAGCAGCAACGTGCAAGCGACGCTGAGCTTGCACGGAGCCGGCGTCTGGAAGCTGCGGACACTGGTAACTAAGGTAAACATCGGTTATGGTTACCCGATGTTTACCTTAGTTACCAGCTCACACCACTTAACTTAGCGTGTGCAGGGAGCAGGAGCCGGCACTGGCAGCATGAGAGCTGCGGAGGCTGGTAACGAAGGTAAATATTGGGTAACCACCTTGGTTACCCGATGTTTACCTTGGTTACAGCTTACCGCAGGCTGTCAGACGCCGGCTCCTGCTCCCTTCACATTCAGGATTGTTGCTCTCTCGCTGTCACACACAGCGATGTGTGCTTATCAGCGGGAGAGCAACAATAAAAAAAACGAACCAGGGCTGTGTGTAACGAGCAGCGATCTCACAGCAGGGGCCAGATGGCTGCTCAGTGTCACACACAGCGAGATCGCTAATGAGGTCACAAAAAACGTGACTCAGCAGCGATCTCAGTAGCGATCTCGCTGTGTGTGAAGTACCCCTTAGATGCGGTTGAGTTGCTGTGATGCAGGAGAAAAAAAAGAGACCTCCATTGAAATATGCGGGGAGTGTAATTATCACCCTATTCGGAGTGCCCCGTTTCTGCAACAACAGAGTACTGAAAAATTAGTCCAATAGATAGTGACATCCATCCTCCCAAGGCCGGAATAGGAAAATCACTTGAACTAGTCCACTGTTTAAGAGATCTCTTTATTGCTATGAAATGACTGTCTATTAGAAATGGAAAAAGCAACTTTGTTTGACTAAAGATTGGTTACAAGATTTCAGTAAAGTTCCTCATTCACGTTTTCACAGAATCCTCGGTGTATGTCTTCCTTCATCGGCCTTATACCTTGCGGATATCTCCACAACTCATAGTCTCCTAACCTAGGGATTTGCTGGAGCCATCGGAGACACCGTGACCTGAACATCCTCTGAGGTAGTAGGCCCGGCTTCTCACAAGGCGGTGCGACATATATACAGTATATTCACTACTGATAAAAAGTTAAAAAGTTAGGAATATTTTTATGTAAAATGTAAAAACACGCTACAGTGATATTTTAACATGAAAGTAGGGCATTTAAGTAAGAGCATGCAATGGTGAATTCCTCCTCTTACAACAGGGTATTTGCTAATTTTGTTTTTAATTCAGGTTTTGCAAATGTTGCACAGAATATTTTTGTTCAACCTTTAATTAAACCTAAAAGTCTAGACTTCAATTGCATCTCAGTTGTTTCATTTTAAATAAAATTGCGTCATGCAGAGGCCAAATAACGAAGATTCGGTCACTGTCCAAATATTTCTGGACCTAACTGTACATATAATTGAACTCTATGCTACATATACATGAAATAGTACATCACTTGCTACACTTTGCCCTGTGTTCCTGGGTAAAAGTAAGTGCATATGTCGCGGGCGGCGGTGCGCTGCGCTCACCACGCTCGGGTCCGGCGCTGCTGCTGCTCGGTGGCTCGAGCGCTGGGCCGGATCCGGGGACTCGAGCGGCGCTCCTCGCCCGTGAGTGAAAGGGGGGGTAGTTCGGTTTGGGGATTTGGTCCGTGACGCCACCCACGGGTTGTGGTGAGGTTGGGCACCAGCGCTGCTATTGACGGGGATCCTGGGAGCGATGGTAGGGAGCAGCTGGGATGTTTCTCTCCCCTCCGTGGGTAGGGGGTTGGTGGTCCCGGGGCCCGGTGAGGTGTCGGGGAGGCAGGATTGTCAAGGTGCAGGGTCGCTTGGACTGCGCAGCGCGGTGCCGGATGGCACGGTAGTACTCACTCAGCCACAAATGGATGCAAAGTCTCTGGTAAACCAAACGGCTGGATGGACAGGTCCCGCAGCCGGCTGCTGTGGTTTCTCCCGGACAGTTGGTGGTGGCTGCCTTTCCCTGCACCTTTGTGTATGTTCAGTCCCGATGGCTTCCCACCGGTAACCCGCTCCCCAGCGTGTGTATGTGCCGGAGGAGCCCTTTTGCCCGCAGGCTCTGGCCCTTGGAACTCTAGCTGTGGCGGTAGCTGTATTTCCTTTTGCTGGTTGGACGGTTGCCTTCAATCGGGTCTTGGCTGTTAGGAAACCCCTGGGGTTCCGGTCACTGACGGATTTGACCTATTTAACGGCGACTCCAAGCCTGGTCAGGGTCCACAGGCCCTGCCGGTTTGTGCTGGCTTCACTTCGCTCCCCGGTTCGGTACCGGCGGGCCACCGCCCGTCCCCGCTCCTACGGTTCCACGGTGATCTGCCTCTCCTGCAGACGGCCACCACCGTCTGCCAACCTTGCTCTCGGTGCCCGGGCCACGTACCCGGACACAGTCAGTTTGCTCCTCTACTACCACTTTACTCCTCACTCTTCCACTTCCCTAACTGCACTGCCTTCATTTCCCACCTCCAGGACTGTGAACTCCTCAATGGGTGGGGCCAACCGCCTGGCTCCACCCCACCTGGTGTGGACATCAGCCCCTGGAGGGAGGCAACAAGGATTTTGTGTCTGGCTGATGTGCCTATCTCGGGGTGGGGGTGTCGTGTTGTAGTCCCTGTGACGACCTGGCTAGTCCAGGGTGCTACACATACTCATCTTTGTCAAACGGATTCCGCCTGAAATCTGTCTCAAGAAGCTCTAAAAACGTGCTGCAAAGAATGAACATAATGCACAGCAATGTAAAAATAACTTGCTGTGCATATGTTCTCTATTGTGTTACTTCTTTTAACCACGTCAGTCTTTGAAAGCCAGTAAAAGGTTAAAAGAATGATCATATTCATTCTTTGCGTGGCTTCTGCTCACTATTTAAAGTTTAATTTCTAAGAAAAAAAGAACCCGAAGGCTGAGCTGCCAGAAACACAACCGGAAAGAATGCCAATGAAGATACTTTAGGAAAAATATCACCAGCATGTTCCTGAAGCTCCTTGGAAAACTTGTTGGGAACGCCAACATCTAATAGACAGTTTGTGGACATAAAAGTATTACCATGTTGCATTATTTATCTAGAGTTATAGAACTGTGCTTCCCATAGCAAGTGATGACACAACCTAAAGATTGATGGAAACTGGCTGCAGGAATACCCACCAAATACTAGAATAAAGAAGCTGCGGCTTTGGAGCACCATTGAATTAAATCCGAATATTTCTTAGTACACTGATGCTTGTCAGCAAGAAATGGCATATGTGACGCCCCTGGACTATTCAGGTCGTCACAGGGTACTGCACGCTATTTCTCTTCAGTGCAGGATTCAAACTCCCATGGTTCTGGGTCTCAATCCTGCAGTACTGCCTCCACCAGCACTCACAAATCCTAGATACAGTGATATGAAAAAGTTTGGGTACCCCTATTATTGTTAACCTTTTTTCTTTATAACAATTTGGGTTTTTGCAACAGCTATTTCAGTTTCATATATCTAATAACTGATGGACTCAGTAATATTTCTGGATTGAAATGAGGTTTATTGTACTAACAGAAAATGTGCAAGCCGCATTTAAACAAAATTTGACCGGTGCAAAAGTATGGGCACCTCAACATAAAAGTGACATTAATATTTTATAGATCCTCCTTTTGCAAAAATCACAGCCTCTAGTCACTTCCTGTATCTTTTAATGCGTTCCTGGATCCTGGATGAAGGTATATTTGACCATTCCTGTTTACAAAACAATTCCAGTTCAGTTAAGTTTGATGGTCGCCGAGCATGGACAGCACGCTTCAAATCATCCCACAGATGTTCATTGATATTCAGGTCTGGGGACTGGGATGGCCATTCCAGAACATTGCAATTGTTCCTCTGCATGAATGCCTGAGTAGATTTGGAGCGGTGTTTTGGATCACTGTCTTGCTGAAATATCCATCCCCTGCGTAACTTCAACTTCGTCATTGATTCTTGCACATCATTGTCAAGAATCTGCTGATTGTAATGCTGCCACCAGGGGGAGCCAGAGCTCTGCAGCAGAAGACACTACACAGAGCAATGAGAACCAGGAAGTGAATACATAGCGTTCTCATACACTACCTCAAAGCACAGCTTGAAGCAGAGCTGCAGAGCATGCAAGGAATAGTCAGGCAGGCTGGGTCAAACACCGTATGGGCAGAAGCAGGACCGGAGGAACGAGCAGAAGCGGAGTCAAAGTCAGGCCAAGGTCAGTACCGTAGGAAGCAACCGAGTGGGGAAATAGGAGAGGGGACAGAGGACAGGAGGGACGACCAGGGGACAGAACACAGACAAGGGCACGGGGGCACAGGAACAGACAGATCAGGATATCACTCACAGGACCAGCAATCACAGGCAAAGCAGTGCTAAGCTTATAGCCGGCGCTGGTTCACTGGAAATGTCAGCTTTTAAGGCATCCAGGGTCCGGAAGTGAGGCCCGAGAGAAGGCTCCACCCCCTAGCCATGTGGATGGGAGGCGAACCGTGATACTGATACTGAGTTGAATCCATGCGACCCTCAACTTTAACAAGATTCCCGGTGCCGGCATTGGCCACACAGCCCCAAAGCATGATGGAACCTCCACCAAATTTTACTGTGGGTAGCAAGTGCTTTTCTTGGAATGCCATGTTTTTTTGCCTCCATGCATAACGCCTTTTTGCATAACCAAACAACTCAATCTTTGTTTCATCAGTCCACAGGACCTTCTTCCAAAATGTAACTGGCTTGTCCAAATGTGCTTTTCCATACCTCAGGCAACTCTGTTTGTGGCGTGCTTGCAGAAACAGCTTCTTTCGCATCACTCTCCCATACAGCTTCTCCTTGTGCAACGTGCGCTGTATTGCTGACCGATGCACATTGACACCATCTGCAGCAAGATGATGCTGCAGGTCTTTGGAGGAGGTCTGTGGATTGTCCTTGACTGTTGTCACCATTCTTCTTCTCTGCCTTTCTGATATTTTTCTTGGCCTGCCACTTCTGGGCTTAACAAGAACTGTACCTGTGTTCTTCCATTTCCTTACTATGTTCCTCACAGTGGAAACTGACAATTTAAATCTCTGAGACAACTTTTTGTATCCTTCCCCTGAAAAATTATGTTGAATAATCTTTGTTTTCAGATCATTTGAGAGTTGTTTTGAGGAGCCCATGATGCCACTCTTCATAGGAGATTCAAATAGGAGAACAACTTGCAAGTGGCCACCTTAAATACCTTTTCTCATGATTGGATACACCTTCCTATGAAGTTCAAAGCTCAATGAGGTTACAAAACCAATTTAGTGCTTTAGTAAGGCAGTAAAAAGTAGTTAGGAGTGTTCAAATCAAGAAATTGATAAGGGTGCCCATACTTTTGCACCGGTCAAATTTTGTTTAAATGCGGATTGCACATTTTCTGTTAGTACCATAAACCTCATTTCAATCCAGAAATATTACTGAGTCCATCAGTTATTAGATATATGAAACTGAAATAGCTGTTGCAAAACCCCAAATTGTTATAAAGAAAAAAGGTTAACATTAATAGGGGTGACCAAACTTTTTCATATGACTGTACACCTTGCACCACACCTGTCAGGCACATCAGTGGGCTGCTTAATCAGGAATAGGGCCGCCCACCTAGGGGTTAGGCAGGGAGGTGGGAGGTGTCAGGTTAGCTCAGTGGTGACCCTCGAGCTGTGAGGAGCTCTGAGGAAGCTGGGAGTTGGAGCTCCCAGGGGGAAGCAGACTAGGTCACAGACAGTGGTCTGGACCTAGAGGAGTCGGACCCCCGGTCACAGGGGATTGAGGCTAGGTGCCTGGGATCTGTCTCAGCAGCCTGGACCTAATCACCGGTCCGGGACCGAAGGAGCAACAGGGTACACGGACCCTAGGTCGGGGAGAAGCTTCAGGTGACCCGGCAATTAACCTGCGGAGGACAGGGTCTTTATGGACTGTTCCCACGAAGCTCAGAGATCGGGGGCACTAGGGCAACGAGGGGGATAGGGCTTTCCAAATTAGCGGCCCACTGAAATCCCAAGCGTGAGCTCCTGAGAGCAGGCTCTTTCACTTAGCCATAGTGGGAAGCGGGGCCCGGAAAGCTCCAAACTGACGGGCCCCAAAGGACACTCTAAATTCTGTGCCAGGAGGCACATCATGGACTCATGGACACCAGGCAGTGCTGAAGGGGACGGGAGCCGGACGAGCTCCCCTCAAGAGACAGCGGCAGTCAGAGACTTGATTTACCCTGTTGTCAGAATCTGCTTTTTTGCTGAGTGAGTACCTAATTAACCCCTGCAACCAGCGAGCCTGAGTTCCCTCCTGCACTGCACCCCACCATCCAGAGTCCCGGGGCCTTTCCTTACCCGTGGAGGGCAATGACACCTTGCTGCCTCACTCCAAGTACTCCCAATGGCAGCGGCGGTCCTCCTAATTACCGTACACCACGGGTGGTGTCACAAACTATACCTCCCCTGTAAATACCCCCTTTTCCATTTGAATGTGGCCCCGAGCCCCCGGGTCCGGAGACCATCGAGCCACGAGCAATTACCCCCGGATCCAAGTGGTTCGACCGCTGCAAGGGCGACTCACATACTTTAATGATATAGTAATATTTCTGCTTTTTTTTCTATAGTTAGAATAATCATTGGATAAAATTAGGTTGCTTTTTTGAAGAGGGAGCATGATTTTTGTGTGGATTTATGGATGAACCTAAAGTGCCCGAATACATTAGATAAACTGTACTTCCACAAAAGCCAAGCTTACAGTACATAAATATAAGACGTAAAGGAATGAAAAGCCGGATAGCAAGCTAAAGGAGTATTCACACCATGCAATATCCATCTTATGAGGAATGTTCCAAAGCATACCAGTAGGGATTTATTCACCCTACAGTGGCCAAAAGAGTCTCCTAATGTTCTCTGCCAGGCTTATACACATTGGATACTGCAAAAAAAAACAAAAAACTTTGGCATAAACTAGCGGACCACACTATTCTTGAGAAACACAAAAAGTAAAAAACACATTGTTTCTATTTATGTCCAATTTATCAGTTTTTTTGGCCTATATAGCATGATTCTTAAAAGTATTTTGTCAGAGGTATACATGAAATCTTAAAAGCATAAATAAGTTCAGTTTTTTTTTGGAAGAGGGGTGGTTGGCATTGAACGTGAATTTCTCTTTAGGCTATGTGCATACGCTGCGTTTTTTTGACGCTGCGTTTTTGTGCGTTTTTGGCCGCTAAAAACGCACAAAAACGCACCCGCAGCAAAAAACGCGGCGATTTGGTGCGTTTTGGCTGCGTTTTGCTGCATTTTTGATCTCTGCGTTTTTCTGCATTTTTCCAATGCATTGCATGGGGTAAAAACGCAGAAAAACGCAGGAAAGAACTGACATGTCCATTTTTTTTTTTAAGCTCAAAAACGCAGCTTAAAAAAAAAGTTGTGTGCGGACAGCAAAAATGAAAACTCATAGACTTTGCTGGGGAAGCAAAGTCATGCAGTTTTGAGGCCAAAAACGCACCCGAAAAACGCGCAAAAACGCCGCGAAAAACGCACTGTGTGAACTTACCCTTAAAGACATATATGTTATGTGAGGATTTGGTGTGCAGATGTAATTAGACAGTTGTGTGCAAAATTTGGGTTTATGAAATTAGATTCAAATCCAATGACTGATCCTTTTTTTAACCATCATGTATGGATTTTGCTCAAAACGCACCTGAAATTATGTACAAGTGAGTGGAATAAGAAAAATCTTTATTGTAGCCAAAAAATGTACTGTATTTTTTGGACTATAAGACGCACTTTTTCCCCCCCAAATGTTGGGGGAAAGTGGGGGGTGCGTCTTATAGTCTGAATGTGGCTGCGGGGAATGAGGGTGGAGCGGGTCATCGGGGGCACGAGCAGGCTGTAACAGCACCTACTGTGACCACGTGGGCCCACTCATTTCATATGCACGCCCATCCTCCAGCCCTAAGCGCTGAAGCCAGCACTGACAGATGGGCAGGGGGTGCGTGCATAATTAACAGCCGGCCCGCATGATCACCCCTGGCAACTACAGCCTGGAGGGATCATATGCGGCTGTACTCACTGCCCCCTGCATATCATCATCAGCGCAGGGTGCAGTGAATATTACAGTATACTCACCGGTCTCTTCCCTCAGCATCGCAATCTCCTCCTGTCTGTGCTGGCCAGCTGATCTGTGTAGAGAGCGGTGAGTACAGTGGTGACATCATCACTGTGCGCGCCGCTAGTCTCCATACAGGTCAGCTGACAGGCAGTCAGGGAGAGGAGCGATGCTGCAGACAACGGTGACAGCTCCACACAGATCAGCGGTGCTGTTGCCGCCACAGACAGGGGGAGGAGCAATGTTGCATGGAGCGAGGAAAGGGGAGTATAAACGTTTTTTTTTTGTGTGACACTTATACATGCCATATGGCAGGATGGGGGTATATAGCAGGATGGGGGTATATAGCAGGGTGGGGCCATATAGTAGGATGGGGGTATATAGCAGGATGAGGCCATATAGCTGGATGGATGGGGGTATATAGTGCGACGGATGGAGGTATATAGCAAGATAAATGGGGGTATATAGCAGGATGGATGGGGATATAGAGCAGGATGGGAAATATAGCATGATGGATGGGGATATATAGCAGAATGGGGTATATAGCAGGATGGATGGGGGTATATAGCAAGATGGATGGGGTATATAGCAGGATGGGGGTATATAGAAGGATGGGGGTATATAGCAGGATGAGGGCATATTCCAGGATGGCAGTATATAGCAGGATGGGAGTATATAACAGGATGCCAGTATATAGCAGGATAAGGGCATATACCAGGATGGGGTACATATATACAAGGATAGGGATCATTACCAGGCTGGGGTACCTTAGTAGAGAATTTGAGGACATTACCCCCATAACAGTGTCAGCAGCAGATCCTCGCCCCATAACAGTGTGTCATGACCACATTTTTTGCTTAAAATTTTATTTTCCTATTTTACTCCTCTAAAACCAGGGTGCGTCTTATGGTCCGGTGCGTCTTATAGTCCGAAAAATACAGTACAAAATAGTATGTATAAAAATTTATTGAACGCTCATTCTGCAATTTTATTAAAACAGAATTCTTGCACATTTTCCTTTTCTCATCAAAGGTCCTCTTGATACCTTTTCTCTTATAAAAGGTATACGGACCTTCTCTGTGAAGTATCCACAGTAGTCCCCCATCTTTTTTATGTTCCATCTACCTTGGTATCGTCGTTCCATCTCCTTGATATCCTGATGAACCTTTCTCCTTGCTCTTCACTAACAGCACCAAGGTTTTCAGGAGAGTCATCCAAATGGGAATGTAAAAAATGTAACTTCAAATTCATCAGACAACCTAAGGCCTCCTTCACATGTCAGTGATTCTGGTACATATGTTGCAGCTTCTATACATATTAGAATCACGGACATACGCAGATCCATTAAAATCAATGGGTCTGCACACACATCAGTGATTTCTCACTTACGTGTTTCCGTATGGCGTACATGCATGTCTGTGTGTTCTGCATGGAGACAAGTCCGTTTTTCTCTGGCATCACTGATGTCACACGGAGCACACAGTGGTGTGATCCATGAAACCCGTACCAGTAAAATTATGTACATTTAACATAAAAAGCTTTTTAAACTTACCTGTCTCTAGCCGCTGCTGTGTCTGCCTCCAGGCCGGCTAATTATGCTCATACATATGCACTGCTTAGCCGACCCGGAAGTAACAGCAGAGGGGAGACAGCAGTGTCAGGAAACAGCATTGCGGGAAATTTCAGCACCACAGAGAGCAGTGGTGTGGACAGGTGAGTATAAGTGCCTGATTTCTGTGTATGATCACAGGTAGCACACGGAGATCACACGTGTGCCGAAATCACGGCAAAACGGAGGGACGTACACCCCTTTATCACATCAGTGAAAAGCGTGTGTGTTTTTCTCTGAGGTGTGAAAGAGGCTTAGACAAGAAATTTCTTCTTCATCAGTCCAAGGTTAATGTGGAGTGGGGGCAGGAAATAGTTTGGTGGGATCAACTCAACTTTTTGCAACTATGTCCTTGAGTCCAAGTTGTACAGATGCTCCCATTGGTCAACTTTTTTGGCTACAATAATGAATCCTATTCCAGCTGTCCCATTCACACAAAAAGCATGGGTACTTCATGTATCTTCCTTGCTGCCCAATGAGCAAAGAGATAACTTTCAGATCACTACATATTGACCATCCTTGATCCTCGTTGTTAAGTTTCTTGAGAATAAAGTCTAAATTCTCATAGCTTTCCTTCAAGTGCACAGAATTAATTCCCTACAGGCACTGAAGCATACTCGCTGCCATTGTGAAGTATTACAGCTTTTAGACTTTTTTTTGGATAAATCAATAAAGAGTCTCCCCTTCCACACATTTTACTCAATGTTAATTTTTTCCATCAACCCAGGACCATCACTGTAATACACTAGAGCACTGTCTGAGACAAATATGGAAGGAATTTCTTTCCTCTGATTCTTACCATAAAAAGCTGGGTTAAGAAAATCTTCTCTACCCAGTGCAGCCAATCATAGCACAGTGTTCATTAATTTCTAACCAATCTAATGATATCAAAATCATCCATCAAAAGGTCATGCAAAGTGGTTGAAGTATGCTGCAATAAAAAGCCTATGGAGTCAGTGTTTGTGGAAAAAACTGTGCATGATGGTATTTTTTGATATTTTTTCTGAGGTTGGCAATCAAAAGTATGTATAAACCACCTCTTATTTTTCAGAAATGTTACCCTTGCAGACCTGTGTTACCTATAGTGCACTCAATAAAAGTCAATTGAATGCAAAATGTTTCCTAAGTTCTTTGATTCACACAACCTTCTTCTGACTGTTAAGGGTACTTTACACGCTGCAATATTGGTACCGATATTGCTAGCGAGCGTACAAGCCCCCATCGGTTGTGCCTCACGGGCAAATCGCTGCCCGTGGCGCACAACATTGCTAACCCTCGTCACACGGACTTACCTGCCCTGCGACGTCGCTCTGGTCGGCGATCCGCCTCTTTTCTAAGGGGGCGGGTCGTGCGGCGTCACAGCGACGTCACACGGCAGCCGTCCAATAGAAGCGGAGGGGCGGAGATGAGCGGGACGTAACCTCCCGCCCACCTCTTTACTTCCGCATTGCCGGTGGAGGCAGGTAAGGAGATGTTTGTCACTCCTGCAGTGTCACATACAGCGATGTGTGCTGTCGCAGGAACGACAAACAACATCGTACCTGTCGCAGCAGCGATATTAAGGAAATGAGCGACGTGTCAACGAGCAACGATTTTTCACGTTTTTCTGCTCGTTGATTGTAGCTCATTTGTGTTACACGCTGTGATGTCAGTAATGGCGCCGGATGTGCATCACTACCGACGTTACCCCAACGATATATCGTTACCGATATTGCAGCGTGTAAAGTATCCTTTACACTTAGCCACAAAGATAACCAAATGGGCTCGTATTACGTATTTTTACCCTGATGTCCAAAGGTCAAAGTGCAAATTACATGGATATGGTCCTTATGTCCATGCAATTTAAAGCTCTTTGTTATTTCTGGATGCAAAGAAAGCTGTTCCTATTTCTGAAAATGACTATGTATGCAATGTAAACCACATAAACTCATGTAATCATCTATGTACAATCAAATAACTACTTCTTGAAACTTAAGTTCATGTTGTTCCATTTTTCTAAATGTAGAAGTGATACTTAAATGAAAAAAAGATGTGGTCACAGTCAGCTTCATTTTTATGATATTATTTGACCAAACAGCTCCATATGGTTCTCAGGGTTAACAAGTGACAAAGCTCCATTATTTACTTGCTATTATTCTATTTCCAGCACTACTATTCCATCCTATTCTTACACGTGACTTTACACATAAGGGACCTGCAATTCAGCTAGTAATCTATATCTACAAGGAAAGGTCTTTGGGCAATGTGATAGTTAGTGCCCCATCACTATACTATATTTATGAACTGGCCATCATCTTCTCCTTCTTAAGACTAAATTCACACATATTTAAAGGCAATGTCAGCATGTTTTTTCTATGTAATCTGAAGACAGCAAGCTGTAAGGGTTGCAATTCAGAATTAAGAGATGTGTCTCTTATTAAGCAGCCTGCTGTTGTTTACTTGTATTTAGCACAATACTTTAACACCCCTCAGAATTCAATAATTATTATCGTAAGACCATATGTTTATACATAGCATGAAAAAATTATTTATAAAATATAACTTTTAATAGTGCTTATTAAAAATGATATACTATCATCATAAAATCGTGAGTATAAAATAAATTACCCAAATACATGGTCACTAAACTCAATTGGGCCAATGAATTGGGTACGACGCCACCACTAACGTCCTATCTAGCTCAGACTCACTGCCATTATTTCCTAGTGTATCTCAGAGATAGTTTCCACAGGGAACCACCCTCCACAACATATCCCTGAAATGTATAATATTAAGGACATATCGTGAGATATAATACTACTATTTATACAAATGTCATTTTCCACCATAAATGATCATTATATATGGAACAATCTCACCATAATGCGGGCTATTCAAATTTTCATCAGACGTGGATTAGATGCTGATAAACCTTTTCCTTGGGTATTTTATCGCTCAATCCTCCAAATTAAATATAAGGCAGACATCATGTAACTCCCAACGCGTTTGTTTTTCACTTGAAAATCCTCAGGGGAGCCTATGCAGCGCATTAGAAATGAGAATGTTTATGGACCAATGCCCATCATGGACACAACATCATGGCATTGGTTATGAAGGAGCTATTATGTGGATTTAACCAGTGGCTGACCAGACGTGCAGAATCCAAGTAACATAGGCTCCCCTGAGGAGGATTTTCAATTGAAAAAGAAACGCGTTAGGAGTTACATGATGTCTGATGATCTTCATTGTGGAATATTTTAGAATTGAGTGAAAAAAACTCACAAAACTACGGTCCAGCGGGTAATTTGGTAGTCTATCGTGATCGGACCACAGCTCTAGAAACCTCTTCCTACTTGCCAGCATCCCCAGTGCCTCTACTGATTGGTAGGACTGGCGCGACATCATCCATGTGGCACAACCAGAGTCCTGCAGATATTTTTGCTCTACTAAAGCACAGATTAGCGCTCCATGATCAAAAGTGAACAAATTAGAAGAATTAGTGACATAGTGGTTTCATAATTGTGAAGATATCATCAAGCTTATCAGGCATAAACATGTGGAAGCTGACAGACATTAAAATAGATTTTGTTTCAGAGCAACATTCTTTTCATTTTCTGGCCTCGCAGGATGAGTAAACCGAGAACCTCACACAATGGCTTTGTTGCAGTTAACTGATTAATTGCGGGGGAAAAGCGGCTGGACTGCTTTATGAGCAAAACGCAGTCAGGTGTAAAATAGACCAGTAAATTTTCCATCCCGATAAGATTTATTGCATTTTCAAAATGTCTTGTAATGCACTTGTAAATTAGGGGAAGAAGGGCGTCCTTGCTTATAGTTTTTCGATCTTCTATACTCCGCCAGGCTGAAATCTATCAGCAGTGTAACTCCGTCCATAGATCACTACTGAGGAATATATGGATCAGTTGCTCATATACCCTGCCGGGCTATTTGTAGGTCACCATTCAATTAGCGTAAGTCACAGTCGCTGGCTGAAAAAGCGTGCCCATTGTTAAAATCCAAGTTACTGCCATCTGTGTTTACAGTTATAGAAAAAAGGGCTATTGTCGAGTTTAAGTAGGGATAACACCATACATAAGACTATCAGGACACATAATAACCTATTTGGAAATATTTCCGTCTCTGCTTATGATTTAAATACTCTAGCTATACAGTGTTCAGATAGCTTGCCATTTCCAAAGACTTCATAAGAAAGGGATCTATACAATTTCTCATTATTTTCCATCTTCTAAATCTACACTACGGGAAAAGCTATAGGTTACACTGTGTTGGTAAGCTATTCACTGTTTAGGTGCTAGACTGTAATATGATTGAGAATTACATGTTATAGACAGCTGACATACTCTTTGGAAGAGGAAATGAACACAGGAAAATAAGGTTGAATTTTTTATTCAGACCTATTTTTATAGTAAGTAGTACCTTCTAAATGAAAAGATGTTATAAAGGCCACAAATGCTGGAATGTACATCACATTCATACCACGGGGCAGGGGTTTGGTATTATTGTAACTAATGAAATACTGTTTGAGCATAGAAAGAAGAAGGCAGAAGAATCTGTTCTTTTCTAATGATAATCTGGTCACATATAGTTGGGAGCGAGATCGTCCTCCAATTTGCTCATAAATCTAGGTAAAACCAATTGGCCGTATCATAACATTATAGAGCGGCACAACAAAATGAAAATAAGATCCAGTCCAAGCCATGAATCAATTCTATGTTCTTTTAATTGAATGTAAAACAAAGTCATTTACAGGAAGATGCCAATTTTTCCGCATGGTAGAGAAAACCATTCCTAACACCCATAACATGAAATCTAGTAATGAAAATTACAGATGTTACACTAAAAACATAACAAAAGACAGAATTGGATTAAAAAAAAATAACTATTATAAATAAAAAAAATGAAAAGATTTTCAACAGAAGTTGAACTTTAGCTATAATCTGGATATGAAAAGACCAAAACACAGTTCTATAAACGTTTTACATATATACTTAATAAGTACGTTAAAGGGCTTGTCCGGGCTATTCACAAAACTCTGCAGTCCCTCTATGTGTCACTGTATGTGATTGCAGACCCGTGAATCTTCACATTGCATACACTGTAAGGATTCTCTGGTGCCAGCGGTGAGACTGAGCAGTCATGTGACTGTCACGACTGTCTCTCTGTATTATGAGACTAGTGACAGATTCAGGAGTTGAGTCATTTTCCATTCTTGACTCTCAATATTAAACGTGTTTTCCTTTCTTTTGGCACTTGCCAGCAAGCAGGCTAAATACCAGCTCAGATGTTTCCGGTTTGGGACTACTCCCAGTCCCTATATATTCCCTCTGCTACCATCAGAGGGTGCCGGTTATTCCCTATGCCATTTGGATGCTGAGCCAGGAGCTGCTGGTAACCCTCTTTTGAAGTTGCTTTGGGGGCTGCAGTGTTGGTTCTGACTGCAGCAGTCTGTTGCTATGTTCCCCCCATTTGTCTTCCTTTCCTGGTGTGTTGTTTCAGTGCAGTGGTGGGGCTAGCATCCATTACCTGCCCACTCCCTAGTAGCCAGGGACTATTGTAGGGTCACCTCAGGGCTTCAAGTTTCTGCTTGGCGACAGGAGAGGAACATGTATAGGGACTGGCTAGGAGTGCATAACTAGTGCATAACTAGAGTTTAATGGGCCCCTGTGCAAAGTTTGGACTTGGGCCCCTCCTCCATGCACACCAACACTTGGGGTACAGGATAATGACACTGACACTTGGCTCTTACCCTCAGCACCAGGTTCCCCATGCTCTGAAATCCCTCTCTCAGCACCCAGCTTCCCCATGCTCTGCTATACATCTTTCCCTCAGCGCCCAGCTTTCCCACATCAGAGCATGGGAAAGCTGGATGCTGAGAGAAGATGTATAGCAGAGCACAGAAAAGCTGGGTGCTGAGGGAAAGAGCCTTTTTCCCTCAGCACAAAATGTTCCCATCCCATGCTTGTATCTTTGCCCCCTTGCATATAGTTCTCCAAATACAATAATGCCCCCCACATAGACATCCATATAGTATAAAGGATCCCAAATAACCCTTCATATATTAGAATGCACCCCCATAGTCCTTCATGTATTATAATGCATTTCCCATAGTTCACCCCATAGTTCTCCATAGATTACTGTATAATGCAACCCCATAGTACTCCATATATTATACTGCACCACATAGTCCTCCACATATTATAATGCACCCCCATTGTCCTTCATGTATTATAATGCATTCCCCACAGTCCTCCATATATTATACTGCACCCCATACTTCTCCATGTATATTGCAGGCCTATAGTCCATGTATAAGGTGTCCTTCATGTTGTATAATGCATCTTATTTCTCTGGTCCACTGTTCCTCATCATCACCCATCAAGTCCTTGCCGCAAACCTCTCTTGCTAGGCCTGGCAAGGTTCTGTGCCAGCATGCAAAAAGTCATGACATCACAATGTGCACCGAGACCTTACATGCACATGCACAGAACCCTCCCAGGGATTTCAGTGCAAGCGGCAGTGATAAGAAGATGCAAACAAGGATCGGACAGGGATTGGTGAGGAGTGGATGGGCTGGATAGATAAGTAGTAAAGCGAGTCTGAGTACTTTTTTTTATTTTTAAACCTTTGATAGCCCTTTTCAGTTCAGGAAAACGGTGTCCATTTTGGCGAACGCAGAATTTTGTAAAATTTGAGTAGAATTCAATTCCACTTGAATTTATTTGCTAATCTCTAAACCAAGTAAAATTAAAGAGGTTATTCATTACTTTAATATTGATGGCATGGCCTTAGGATAGGTCATCAATGTCTTATCAGCCGGGGTCCAACACCTCGCACCCCATCCGATCAGCTGTTCTTGGTCTCGGCTGCGGCAGCCGCCAGCCATAAATTCTCAGTTCTGGAGTTGTCCCACCTTCTGATATCGGCGGCCAGGTACTGAACATCCACCTTCTCCCTAGCGTCGCTGGAGAAGGTGAGTATACAAATCATTTTATTTTCAATGTGCGTGTTTTTCTGGTATGTGTTCCACGGATCACACCATAGTGTGGTCTGTGGGACATCAGTGAAGCCAGAAAAAAATGAACATGTCTCCGTGCAGAGCACACGGATACGCGTATACGCCACACGGAGACACATCAGTGACAAATCACTGATGTGTGCTCAGGTTCATTGATTTTAATGGGTCTGCGTATGTCCGTGATTCTGGTACGAATAAAAACTAGCAAGTACTGTATGTACCAGAATCACTGATGTGTGAAACAGGCCTTAGTCCTCTTTGGTTTTTCCCCTCTTGTCCTTTCCTCATTATTACCTCTTGCTGTTTGGAGTGCTTTGTATGATTGCTGTTTATTTTACCCATCTGTCTAATCCTTTCTGTGTCTTTAACCTAGAACTGGACTAGCATTTCCACTGCCCTACACACTATACAGGGCTGAGCTCAGGGAAATACAGGGATAGGCACGCGGTCGGTGACGGGGTGAAAGAACCCGTATAGGGACATTAGGGAGGGCACGGATCAGTCTCAAGTGAGTTTAGGAGATGACCCTGCTCCCCTTTTCCCAGCGCAAGGGCGCACCGTTGTAACGTGTACCCTGTGAGTTGTGGCACTCGCCGGGGGTTCCCGTGTACCTACCGGAACCCACTGCGTGACAGATACTCATTTATGGTGAATGCAATGCACTGTAGTGTAAGCCACCTCCATCATAAATCTGCACACTACCATACCATAACTTATATTTGATGTATTGCAACAATACAATGTGCCTCTTACAAATAAATTCAGAATGCATTTTCATAAATATAATCAGCATGATCTCTAAGATCTCATTAGTGCTGTTGTTTACAACTTTTATTTTTAGCATACAAAATCTTGAAATCTGCATAAAAATGACAAATTGTATGAAGAGATTAACAATTCTTATTTGATTCTTGTTTAAAGGATTGCTAACCATGTTTTTTCAAGAAAGTAAATATAGATTTGTTATTTCAAACTTTTTATAACGGAAACAGAGGGCTGGTTTTTGGAGATAGGAAACTAATCAATTGCAATGGTAAGGATGGGAACTTCTAGAGCAAAATAAATCACACTGTGTTATTTGTAAAATACTTCTTCAGAGAGAAAGAGGACTTGAACTCTATCGCCACTAATTGGAAGTATCAATCCTAAAATTCAATATTGACCCTTTAACGAGCCTTATTGCCATTGTTGCATGTACATTAAATTGAAGTAAATTTGGGACTACAGAACAGAATGACTTGGGTATTCTGGTTACAAATGTACTGTTCTGTACCAGATTCATCTTGTGCGAGCTTGTGGGCAAGTGTACAGCCGTTGGACCCCATGCAAAGCCAGGCTTAAGGCCCCGTCACACACAGAGATACATTTTTCGCAGATCTGTGGTTGCAGTGAAATCATGGACATATTGTTCCATTTGTACACAGCCACAAACCTGGCACTGATTGTCCACAATTTCACTGCAACCACAGATCTGCCGCAGATTTATCTCTCTGTGTGACAGGGCCTTTACTCTTACATGGGAGGTGCTTGACTATCGGGTATTCACCAGAGCCCCTGATGGTGAGGTTGGGCTTGGCTGCCAGTACACACCAGGTGCCACTCCCAGGGCTGTGTCTGAGAGATACTGGGCAGCCATGTGGGACTGCAGAAGACCACGCAGCACAAGGATGGCCATGCGAGAAAGCAGAGGACCATGCGACATGAGGATGGCTGTGCAGTAGAACAAAGGACTGCGCAGCACAAGCACGCCTGCAAGGACAAATAGACAGCCAAGAAAGTAATGGCATAGGTGTCCCTGCTGGGCAGAGAGAAAGGAGAACGCACGGGCATAGGTGCAGACAAGCACTGGAACACTGACAAATTTAAAGACAGAGTCGTTGGAATTACAATATCCCTTTCCTCATGCTACGACTTTGAAAGGCCCAAAAGAAAATTACCCAAAAAGAAAAACAGGGCATTTAATCAGATGTACACTGACCAAAGGAGGGTTGAGGTTAAGTCCTAGTCTACATGTAGATGGGTCAGTGGTAGAGATAGCGCCAAGGGTAGAAGATGACTAGACTCAGCGGAGTCCAATGCCTGAGCAAACTATTACGCTCTACATTGGATTTGCCACACGGAATTGTATGGGTAAACATTAATGAGACGCCCTGGACTAGCCAGGTAGTCACAGCTAGGCCCCTGCACAACACCCTTCCCCTAAAAAGGGTACCAGCAGCCAACCTAAAACCCTGAGTCACCTCTCTCAGGTTCTGACGTATACACCAGGTGGGCAGAGCCAGGCGGTTGGCCTAGCCCACCGTGGAGTTCGGATGGCCTGAGGCGGGAAAATACAGAGATATGAGAAAGGACAGTGAAAGGGAGAGGAGGGAGAGGAGTAGGGAGAGTAACAGAAGAGGAGAGAACGTCTGTCAGGGGTCAGGGTCGTAGCCCGGACACCCTGTGGCCAGGAAGCTGACGGTGAGGCCGCCTGCAGAAGCTGGGATTACAGCCGGTGGAACCGTAAGGACCGGGGACGGGTGGTGGCCCACCAGTACCGAACCGGGGAACCGATTGGAAACCATAGCACCAGGAGGGGTACTCAGACCCAGTACGAGGCCCTGAAGCCACTGGACCGAGTCAAATTAACTGATTGGGGTCTGGACTTGAGGTCCCTTCCCATCCAAGGCCTGACTGAAGACAACAGCCCCCTCAGAGGGATAGTGAACCACCGCCAAGGCATAGAGATCCAAAGGGCCAGCGTCTGCAGGCAAAAGGGGTTCCTCAGCACGCATCAAGCTGGGGAGCGGACTACCATCGCTGAAGCGTAGGCAGTTAAATCTACACAAAAAGGTGCAGGAGAAAGGCGGAAACCACCAACCCGAAGAAAGGGGAGAAGCGCAGCCGGCTGCGGACACCGTCCACCATCTTGTTTGGTTTACCAGAGACTCCAGTGTGTCTGTAATAGTGAGTACACCAGTGCCCTCAGGCCGAGCACCGCACCGCATCAACACTGCCCTACACCAGCATCCCCAGGAGCGACCCCTCGGGCCCCGGGGCCCTCACCACCTACCCACGGAGGGGTTAACACCAATCTGCATAACACCGTACCCGGGAGCCTAGTCAACGGCAGTGGTGGTGTCCATCCATTCACCACAGCCCCGTGGGTGGTGTCACGAATTCTTAATTCCAAAAACCACCCCACCTCCGCGTGTAGCACCAGGTGGTGACCCCCCCTTTCAAAGAGGTGGCGGGACCCCCGGGTCTGTGAGAAGCTCGAGCCACCCACTGACAAGCACGGATCCGAGCGGCTATGCAGCTGGCTGAGCCCCGGGGCGGTACATCCCCCCATGGACCACATGCAAAGCCAGTCTTACCCTTATGTGGGTGACTTGACTTGACTAAGCGCCTACCAGGTATTCACCAGAGCCTCTGATTGTGAGGCTGGGCTTGATTGCCAGTAGATATTAGGTGCCGCTCCCACGGCAGTGTCTGGGAGTGTGGTAGCTGAGTGGACCAAGATGACAGAAGACTAACCCAGGCAGGGCATACTCAGGAACACCGAATACAAGCTGGTACCTGGACACAGGATATAGGCTGGCAGTGGAACAGAGGAACGGACTCAGGAATTCAGGCCGGTCTGGAACTGGTATACCAGCAGGATGCAGGAGACGACAGACTCTGAATACACTGAACCCTGGATATGCCAGTTTCTGGATAAGCTGTAACCTAGACTTGCCAGACACAGGACATGCTAGACTACGGCAGGACCCGGGACTCATGCAGGACACTGGAATTAGGCAGGACACCAGACTTAGGCAGGACATCAGACTCAGGCAGAACACACATACTAGTGCCAGGACTCATCAGAGGAGTCAGGAAACAGGCAGGTAATGGGACACAGGAACAGATTCAGGAACACAGGCAGAACAGCAGTAGGTGCACTGACAGGACACAGGAGACACCAGACTCTGGATACACCAGATCTGGGATATGCCTGTCTCCGGATATGCCGGGGAAAGATGCGGGCTTTGCATGCAAGCCTGTATCAATATCAGTGAGATGGCATATGATGTACCAGTACGTCAAATGTCCTGAAGGGGTTAAAGTGTGTACAGTATGACATGTGTTAGTGGCACCCAAGCAAAAAAAAGCTCTTTGCATGTTAGAATTTGCAATAATGGGGTATATTTTGACATTAGATCAACACTTTCACACTTTCATAATAAATTTGGTAAATGTGCTCTGCAAAGAACGTGCATTTTCTTTGACTGAAGCAATTTGAAACAACTGGATGTTTATGTCATGGGAAAAGTCTTGGCTGTCCAAAAACCTGGGAAGAGAACAGAATTCAAGCTGTGTATAAGAGTAGACGTACAAAGTCAACCAGGCTGACTATTATGGAACATCAAGTGCCACAAACCACAGTATTGCACATCTTACCAAAACATGTGTGTTATAAGTCATACAAATTACATCTTTTTCAGGAGCTGACACTTGACAACAAACCAAAATGCCACGTCTTTTGCATTGACTTGCAGGGCCTATTGGAGAACTCATTCGCTGACATTTCTGAATCATGCACACTTTTGTCGCCACTTTCCATGACCCGTAGGGTTCTAATTTTTTAGGATCTGGGGCTCAGTGATGGCTTATTTTTTGCATCTTGAGCTGGTGTTTTTAATAATATCATTTTTGTGTAGATATATTGCTTTTATCGCCTGTTATTGCATTTTAATGCAGTGTTGCAGAAACAAAAAAACAGCAATTTTGGCGCTTGGAACTTTTTTCTCACTATGCCGTGTACCAATCAGATTAATTGATTTTATATTTTGTTAGATCTGGTATTTCTGAACATGACAATACCAAATATGCGTGTTTTTTTTAATTTTTTTAATTGTTTAATTTTGTTTAATTTTCAAAGGGGCAAAATGGGGGGTGATTTAACATTTATTTTTTTATTTTCTTTCCATATTTTTTAAAACTTTTCTTTTTTTACTTTTTTAATGATTTTACTTACTATGATTATACAGTGTGATCGCTTCTCCTTATCATAGTGGTGCTGCAGCATCGCTCTAATTAGGAGAAATGCTGATCTCCTGTGAGTATTGGCACTATGCTGACTCTCACAGGAAGTTACGCATAACAGCATCAGCGATCATCATCTGATCCCACCCTGTCGTGGTAACACATCGGCGCCCAGTGATCCTATCACAAGAATGCTGATGGTGGCAGTGAACAGTGTTGTCCCCGCTGCGGCATTTTAAATTGCACTGTCAGAGTTTAACACTGTAATCTAAGGGGTTTTACAGGTGCGGGTTGATCTCTGTATGTGTACGTCATTGGTTGTGAAGGGGTTAAATACCTTTGCTAGGCCTGTTTCACACGTCAGTGAAAAACAGACGTTTTTCACTGACGTGTTAAACATGCATATGTCCCTCCATGTGCCGTGATTTACGGCACACGTGGGTTGTCCATGTGCAATCCATGATCCGTACTCCATGATCCGTGATTGCACATGGAGATAAACTCACCTGTCCCTGCTCCTGCTGTCCATGGTGCGGAAGAGTCCCGTGGTGCTGCATCCGGCCGCCGCTGTCTGACTTCTGCAGCTACTTCCGGGTCGGCTGTGTCATGCATAATGAATATGCACGGCAGTAATGAGCCGGGCAGGAAGCTGCAGAGAACAGAGGAAGAACAGAGCATCGTTGGAAAAGGTGTGTTAAAAATGTTTTTTATTTTCAATGTCCATGATTTTCTGGTACGGGTTTCACTGACCACACCATAGTGTGGTCTGTGGGACATCAGTGATGCCAGAAAAAAAGGACATGTCTTCGTGTGGCAATCACAGACACGCGTGTGTACGTCGCACGGAGACACAATCAGTGAAAAAACACTGGGTCTGCCTATGTCTGATTCTGGTGCGTATAAAAACTAGCACATACGTACCAGAATCACTGATGTCTCAAACAGGCCTTAGAGAATGACACCCACGTTGTAAGAGGCACAAAAAAATGATGTCTTTCTTCCTTCACATCTAACCAGGGGAGCACGCTTAGTTTACAGCTAAGGCAGCCACAGTATTGGAAATATGAGAGTGCGATCCATGTGCAACCGAATGCCCAGGGCATGCTGTATTTGCTATGTGTAAGTGTCGTACTCTGAGACCGTCATCCAAGTGCAGTCTGCTGTTTCAAACGCACCCATAGACTTGTATGCGATATACACTGTCAATGATCGCATGCTGCGACTTTTCACATATGTCAATTTGGCATAAGAAAAATAATGTGCAAATTTACTTTGCCTCATTGACTAATATTTGTCAGCATGCAATTCAAGATTTTTTCACATTTCACTCGCCGTAGCCAGCCAAGATTCTTTCAATTCTTGTTTGAGAGATCATCCATCCCTTGTTTCTTGGAAAAGTCTTCCAGTTCTTTGAAATTCCTGGGTTATCCTGCATGCACTGCTCTTTTAAGGTCTAACCACAGATTCTCAATGATCACATCAGGAGACTGTGAGGGCCATTGTAAAACCTTCAGCTTGCACCTTTTGCGGTCGTCTATTGTGGATTTTGCCGTGTGATTAGGATTATTATCCATTTGTAGAAGTCATCCTCTTTTCAACTTCAGCTTTTTTACAGATGGTGTTATGTTTGCAATAAGAATTTGTTGAAATTTCATTGAATCCATTATTCTCTCTACTCGTGAAATGTTCCCTGTGCCATTGGCTGTAACACAACCCCAAACTATGATCCACTCCCATGCTTAATTGTTGGCAACATGTTCATTTTCTGAATTTCTGTGCCCTTTTTTTCTCCACGCATATCTTTGATTATTGTGGCTAAAGAGTTCTATTTTAACCCTCATGGGTCCACAGGATGTATTTCCAAAATGCATCAGGCTTGTTTGGATGTTCTGTATAATCTGTATAATCTAATGCTGATTTTTATGGTGGGGACACAGGAGAGGTTTTCTTTGGATGACTCTTCCATGATGGTCATATTTGTGCGGGTGTCTTTGAACAGTAGAACAATGTACCACATCTCCAGATTCTGCTAAATCTTCCTCAAGGTCTTTTGCAATCAAGCTGGGGTTCTAATTTTTAAAAGCTAAAGTTGAAAATTTTTTTTGTCTAAAATACAAAGTAAATGTGTCATCTTTAACTTTATGCCATTTCATCTTCAACTTGCTTATCTGTTAACAACAACAGTAAAGGTCGCTTTACATGCATCGACATCACTAACAAGATGTCGCTGGGATCACGGAATTCATGACGCACATCCAGCCTCGTTGCGTGTGACACGTACGAGTGACCGCTAACAATCCAAAATACTCATCACATTGTTGATCCAACGTTGACACGTCATTCATTTTCAAAATGTCGTTGATCTTCTGGGACGCAGGTTGTTCATCGTTCCTGAGGCAGCACATATCGCTACGTGTGACACCCCGGGAACAACGAACAACAGCGTACCTGCGTCCTCTGGCAACGAGGTGGGAGTGACCTTCATGCAGCTGCTCTCCGCCCCTTTGCTTCTATTGGTTGCCTGCTGTGTGACGTTGCTGTGACGCCGCACAAACCGCCCCCTTAGAAAAGAGGTTGTTTGCTGGCAACAGCGACGTCGTTAGGCAGGTAAGTACGTGTGATGTGCACTACCGATTTTGTCCGCCATGGGCAGCGATTTGCCCGTGATGCACAAATGACGGGGGCGGGTGCGATCGCTAGCGATGTTGCAGCGTGTAAAGAGCCCTTTAATTCTGTCCAAACTTTTGCATGCTACGGTATGATCTTGAAGGTATATTCCGTTATTATATGGTCTGACATGATATTATTCCTTAATCAATTCCTAGAAACAATGATTAAGGAATAATATCCAAAACGCGTCTGTTTTTGATACCTGAGGTTATCTGTTTTTTGTACTACCGTGCTGTTAATATTTTTAACATTTGGAAAATAATTTGGACTTTTAGAAGGTTGGTTGCTGTATTTCTTCCTCTTTTTTTAGTACAACTCTGCCTGGCATCACTGTGTCCGTGCAATAGATCTTCTATGGGAGAAGGTGAGCTGCAAAAAATCTCCTTTTTATCCATCGCATATTTCCCTCCACTTTCCAAGGCGGCCTCTGCTGCTAACCCAGATTCATATTCAGCTATTTGCTGATATCATTCCGCCATTCCCTTTGGTGACACATGGAGACGAACTTCCCTCCCATTCAATTTCGCATGTCGGAATAAAATTGACAATCCCTCTGGGTAGCTTTAAAGGACACCCGTCGCGGGTTACATTTATACCAAATAACTAAAACTAAATGGTTACTTGAACTCGATATGAACCTTTCTTCACGGCAGAAGTTTAGACATGACGTTTTCCACATTCATAATTGCTGAAGATATTCAAAGCAGGGTTTTTCCATTCAACGTGTATCTACATATGAATTATATATTTCATGAGTTTTCTTCCGTTTCCGCCTGGTCTTTCACCCTTTCCCTGGACTATATTAATAGTGATTAAACAAGCGCTGAATCTTTATGCTTTACTCTGTATTACAAGCCCTCTGAGCAACCCCAGCATTAATACTGCAGGTGATGTAGGCAGAAGCGTTTGATCTGAAACTACAATTAATGTTGTAAAAAAAAATATGAGTTTGTCTTCAGCGAGACAATTTAATTGGAAGAAAATAGACCAAGGACTGCCACCTTTTAGCATGAGAGCAGGGAAGTGCCCTTTTGAACATGCATATAAATTAGCATGCTTGTGTGTCTCTCCGGCAGGGAAGCAGTGCTAGGAGGACAGAATCATTCTCCAGCAATAACACCGTCTTTCATTAAAATTCAGAGTGGCACTGTTATTATATCAGTGGCACTCTGCCCTGTAGCAATATTTTTCTATCTTCCCTGAGGCTTCTTCATAGTTTAATTTAACACACAAGTTTTTTGCTCGTAGTATAACTACTCATCTATGCTGTACATTTCACCTGTGATATTGGGCTATATCCATAATATAAAATATTCAAATCTGAGAGGTTCATGAAATCATAGGGGTACATGAGAAATCAGTAGAAATGAAGAGGGAGCGCATGATGACAGTTACAATGAGAGCGAATAGGAGTGGAAGTGTTGAATATATACACACGTACACATGTCCTTTATTCATTGTCAGCACAGATGGAAAGTGCCAACAGAAGTCTGAAGGTCCGTGAAAAACACGTACAGGACGCGGATGACAACCAGGTGCCGTCCATGTGACACGGTCCAAACTTAAATGCATTCAAAGAACTAAAGATTTCTATGTGTTAAAGATGTGCAAAGATGTTAGAGACAATGAGATGATAGTAGCTAGCTAGATAGACTGTACACTATTTAGCTAAATAAACCCCAACTACCATTATTCTGATTGCCAATGCACCAGGCCAAGCACAAAGAGCCAAGTTAAAGCGCCAGAATTGTGATATGTCACTTCTGGGGTGGCTGCAGGCTGGTATTGTTAGGCTGGGAAGGGTCCAGTAACCATGTTCCTTTCTGGCCTGATAATACCAGCCCCCAGCTGGCTGATTTACCTTGGCTGGTTATAAAAAAGGGAAGGGAGACCACATGTCAGTTTTTTCAATTAATTATATATTTATTTGGCTAAATAGCTGTACAATCTATCTATCTTGTACATATCTATATATCTATTTTTTTTATATATATATATATATACATATATATATATATATATATATATATTGATTGTATCTATTTATCTATCTATCTATCATGTATCTACCTAGCATGTATCTACTTAATGTATCTAACATTTCTGTATGTATGTATTTATCTATCCATTATCTATCCCTCTATCTATCTATCTATCTATCTATCTATCGCTCAATCTATCTACAGTATCTACCAGTTAACTATCATCTACCTATCTTTGCATACCTTTTACAGATCAAAACCATTAATTTCAGTGTCATGTGTTTTTTTCTAGGAGTCATATGTATCTCACATGGATGGTACACATGTACAGACAGATGACACATGGATGACACAAGTACATATGGAAGGTAATACCGATAGACAAAACAGAATGTGCCACATGTGTGTTTTTGTGCGCACATGTGAAGGGGGTCTGAAAGCACAGGATCATAAATTATTCATTTTGTGAGGTAAAACATTTCCTGCCTGCTTTTAAAAATGTTTTAACTCAGAGAAAGCATAATTTGCAATCCCTTGCTGTAATGTCTGTATATTTTTTTGCTTCCTCCCCTGCCCAGGAGATGTGGTATGATCAGACCATGTCCCTGTACGGTCAGACACGGCCATTACACAGTACATAGCAGGGGCACCTATATAAGATTATCTCAGCACAGGAACATTTTTTTAAACACATCCAATTGTGGAACTTAATATTAATATTCCAAGACTAAAATGAACTTTCATGTGGGGAAAAATCCCTTAAATAAGTTTCCTAACAATATATTGCTTTCTAGGATATAGGCAATGTTGAGTATCCTATATCTAAGGCCTTTTAAAAATCAGCATGTCATCAGTATTTGTAAGCCAAAATACAGAACAGGTGTGAACCTTCCAGTTATAGTCTTTCTATTTTTATTTCTCACTCCTGATTTAGGTTTACAAATGATGTAAAACACTGACAAAAATACTGACTTGTGGATAAAGCCTTACATCAGCTTTAGGGTCTACTGGAAATGGAAGTAATATTTATTCCTGGGAACAAGGTATTCTTTCCAGAGGGCTGTAAAAAAGTGATGTGGTCACAGGAGTTAAAAATGAATTAATCTACTTGCTTACAGTACTATCAATATATATATATATATATATATATATATATATATATATATATATATATATATATATATATATATATTAATAAGCAGCTGTAGCTGTTACAGGCAGGATATCAGCTCGTGGATCCAAATGACTTTTAGCCTTCGGCACATACTGATAAATACCCACCTGTTAGTCCGCTACAGTAATGGTCAACCATATGCACTGTAGTAAATTAAATACATTCCTAACAGATGTGGTCTCCAACAGGGAACCAGCAGCAGTCCAACAGGTGCTCGAATGTACCATGTATAAAAAGAAGTTAAATCCATCTAATTCAGTTCCATGAGAAGGTAGGTGCGGTATGTTGCCTTTTGGTGTTTATCATTTTCCTTTAGGCTCTTGGAAGTGTCCTAGGGGTTATTTCTACAGTACCTGGGCTTTGATGCAAAGTCTGTTACAGCCCCACATGCCATGTGCCATTAATAATGCTGGTTTCTTCTTGGGTGGGCAATTAATTTTCCCGAGAGGCCACATGAGAGACCATGACTATTGTAGAGGCTGAAACAATAGGCTGAAATTAATTCTGCTCAATATTATTATTATAATGATAATATATGAATATTAATGGTATCACTTAATATTGAGCAAAATTAAGTATGCTGATACTCCTCGTATGAGCCAGCACACAGCCCCCCTATATACAGTTTGAACCCACACACAGCAACCTAAATACAGTATGAGCCCTAACACATCCATTTACATACAGTATAAGCCCCTACATAGCCTCTCTATATACAGTATGAGCCCCCACATAGTCCCTCTATATATAGTGTGAGGCTCCGCATAGCCTCTAATATACAGTATGAGCCCTCACATAGCCCCTCTATATACAATGTAAGCCCCCACATAGCCTCTCTATATATAATGTGAGGCTCCGCATAGCCTCTTATATACAGTACGAGCCCCCACATAGCCCTCTATATACATTATGAGCCCACACAGTCTCCTAAATACAGTATGAGTCTGATATAGTGCCGCATGACCATCTCTACCCTCACCTACTGTATCCTCACCCATCCCCTGTAGACTGTGAGCCCTTGCGGTCAGGGTCCTCTCTACTCCTGTACCTGTCTGTGCCTTGTTTTATTTATGATTATTGTACTTGTCCCTACTATGTGTACCCCTTTTAAATGTACAGCGCCATGGAATAAATGATGCTATAATAATAAATAATAAAACATAGCCTCCTAAATACAACATGCACCATCACAAAGCTTTGTAAATACAGCATAAGCCCTTACAATGATAATAAATTAGAGGTGCTGGATTGGCCCCCACAGTCCCTAGACCTCAATCCAATCAAACACTTGTGGGTAGAGTGGAAGACAAACTGTATACATACTCAAGTGAGTCAATCAGTCTACAGCAACATTGGGAACATGTAGAAGAGACATGGGATCAGAGTTCGGTCAAGACATGCCTGAATCTGATAGAGAGCATGCCCAAAAGAATTCAGACATTCAGGCAGTGTTGAAAGCCAAAGGTGGATTTACAAAACACTACCAAAATAATAAAAATAAAAATTTAGATTTTAGGAGCAAAACTGTAACAATGCAGTGACATGTATGACATAGCCAAGATGATTGTCTGTAAACTGAATATGGTCTCACATTTGAAGCTTTAGTCGCAATATGAAGCCTGAAAGTCAGAAGTTCAATGCATTGTTACCCTTTTGCTCATCAGTGTAGCTTCCTAAATATATTATGAGTCTCACCTAGCCTCCTATATACATTAGGAATCCCACATAGCCTCCTATATACATTTTGAGATCCACATAGACTCCTATATACATTATGAACTCAACATAGCAACATAGCCTCCTTAATACATTCGGAACCCAACATAACCCCAGACTTTTGTATACATTATGAGCCCTACATAGCTTCCTATATAGATTATGAACCCTTCATAGCCTCCTATGTACAGTATAAGCCACCACATAGCCTCTTATATAGTATACATTATGAGCCCCACATAGCTTCCTAATTACAGCATGAGCCCTCACATAACCTCCTATATATATATTGTGAGCCCCACATAGCCTAATAACTGCAGCATGAGGACTCACATAGCCTTATATATAGCATGAGCCACCACATTGCCTCCTATTCATGAACAAGAGTGCACCACTTTATGAATCAGGAGCATCGGACTTCCCCATGCCTCCTCATCAAGACTGGCAAGAAAATGGCAGGTTTTGATAAATCGAAGACTTAAGGCCGCTTTAGACGCAGCAACATCGCTAGCGATGTCGCTAGCGATCACACCTGCCCCCGTCATTTGTGCGTCACGGGCAAATCGCTGCCCGTGGCGAACAATATCGCTTGGACGCGTCACATGTACTTACCTTCCTAGCGACGTCGCTGTGGGCGGCAAACAACCTCTTTTTTAAGGGGGCGGTTCATGCGGCGTCACAGCGAAGTCAATCGGCGGGCCACCAATAGAAGCGGAGGGGCATAGAGCATCCGCATTCATGACACTCCCATCTCATTGCCGGAGGACGCAGGAACGCTGTTGTTCGTCGTTCCCAGGGTGTCACACGTAGCGATTTGTGCTGCCTCAGGAAGGACGAACAACCTGCGTCCCAAATGAGCAACATTATTTGGGAAAGGAATGACGTGTCAACAATCAACGATTTTTGCCATTTTTCGGATCGTTAGCGGTCGCTTGTAGGTGTCACACGCAACGACGTTGCTAACGACGCCGTATGTGCGTCACGAATACTGTGACCCCAACGATATCTCGTTAGCGATGTCGTTGCGTGTAAAGCGGCCTTTAGTCTTTTTGTGTGAGTTAATAAGTATCCTAAAAAGTCTTTTGTTTATAAACATTAAAAGGTTAAAAGTTATAATTTAATAATATTACAAGTCAAAAAATCAAGGCTATGGGGCAAATGCTAACTCTTCACCTTGTAAAGCTGAGTAAAGCGGGCTTTACACGCAACGACATCGCTAACGAGATGTCGTTGGGGTCATGGAATTCGTGACGCATATCCGGCCTCGTTAGCGACGTCGTTGCATGTGAACCGCAGGAACGACCTGTTAACGATCAAAATTACTTACCAAATCGTTGATCGTTGTCCAGTCGTTCATATCCCAATTATCATTGCTGCTGCAGGACGCAGGTTGTTCGTCGTTCCTGTGGCAGCACACATCGCTATGTGTGATACCGCAGGAACGAGGAACATCACCGTACCTACGGCCGCCGGCAATGAGGAAGGAAGGAGGTGGGCGGGATGTATGGTCCGCTCATCTCCGCCCCTCTGCTTCTATTGGGCAGCCGCTTAGTGACGTCTCTGTGACGTCGAATGAACCACCCCCTTAGAAAGGAGGCGGTTCGCCGGCCTCAGTGACGTCGTTAGGCAGGTAAATATGTGTGACTGTTCCTAGCAATGTTGTGCGCAACGGGCAGCGATTTGCCCGTGACGCACAACTGATGGGGGCGGGTGCTATCACTAGCGACATCGCTAGCGATGTCGCTGTGTGTAAAGCCCGCTTAAGCTTATATCTTGTCATGAAAATAGTTTCTCATCAAGCATAATGTATATTTTAGAACAGGATACAAAATGAAGACTTAAGGCTGTAAGGTAAGTCATGTTGTACCTTGAAGAGCCAAAAATATAACTTAACAAGACATTTCATAAAGAATGCCTATTAATTGATGGCTTAATGATATGACTAGCAATATCAGGAACAAGAAAAAAAATGTTTCTTCCTATCTTGTGAGTTATAGGCAGGAAAAAGAATGTATTAAATATGCATCAAGTAACCTTTTACACCACACAAAAGTCTAAGGGGCACTTTGCACACTACGACATCGCAAGACGATGCTGCGATGCCGTGCGCGATAGTCCCCGCCCCCGTCGCAGCTGCGATATCATGGTGATAGCTGCCGTAGCGAACATTATCGCTACGGCAGCTTCACATGCACTCACCTGCCCTGCAACATCGCTCTGGCCGGCGAACCACCTCCTTATTAAGAGGGCGGGTCGTGCGGCGTCATAGCGACGTCACACGGCAGGTGGCCAATAGAAGAGAAGGGGCAGAGATGAGCGGGACGTACACATCCCGCCCACCTCCGTCCTTCCGCATAGCCGGCGTGAGCCGCACGACGCAGGTAGGAGATGTTCCTTGCTCCTGTGGCTTCATACACAGCGATGTGTGCTGCCGCAGGAACGAGGAACAACATCGTAACATCGGTATTTCCCAATTTATGGAAATGACCGAGGCTAGACCAATGACACGAATACGATGCTTTTGCACTCATTAATCGTATCATAAAGGATTTACACACTACGATATCGCCTGGGACGCCGGCTGTGCGTCACTTTCAATTTGACCCCACCGACATCGCACATACATAAATCATCAGACAATACAGTTTGATATCACATAGTAGTGTCATACTCTACATTCCAAATAAAGGGAAAATGTAAATTCCCTCTACCTTCCCAGAGAGTCATTTTAATCCTGTGACGGAGTACACTTGAACTCATAATACCAATCTATTATGTCCCATAATCTGTCACAGTCAATGTCATACAGATCGTTACCAGGCACAGCCTATGATTACAACCCCCATCCTCCACCCAATAGGGGGTTCCATCTTCTACCAATCCAGACATTAAATTAACCAATTCTAGCATGCAAGCTGCCTTTTTAATAAACTAGAAAAAAAACATGTTCCATAAGCTCTTGGCACTGCAATCCATCTATTTTCTTAATAATCTTGGTCAACACCGGGCCGGTGTCGGTTTGGGTTGTCACATTGGCTTGGCCCGGTTCTGTGACCCCGGCGGTGTCAATAAAGATGGGGATGGAGGACGATGGGGGTAGTTGTTTGTGACGCCACCTGTGGTGTGCGGCCAATTATTAGCCGCCGCTGTGGAGGGTCTCTCTCTTCTGGGGTGGATGATAGCACAGCTCGGGTGTTGCAGCTCTCCACAGGTAGAGCTTGGTCCCAGGGAGGATGATTGTGGTAGTAGTCCCCTATGATGCAGGGTGCACGATGCTGAGAGCGCTGGCAGTAATGGGATGACACAGAGGGTGCAGTTCAAGTTCTTTACTCACTGGAATCACACTGGAGTTGGAGTACCACGCTGCGCTGTGATGGGCTTCAGCTGATCCCAGATACTTTGGAGGTCGAAGCCGGTGTTTCCTTTTGTGCGTCGCCTTTCGATGGTTTCTCTCCCCCCAGCTCTTGGGCCTTCTGCACTCCCTGGGATTTACTTTCTTTCTTAAGAACTCGGGTCGAGCTTCCAGCTCCAGACCATGGGCCCCTGACTATCCACGTCCGTGCCTATCTCCTCCTGAGTGCGACCTGGCGCTTCCTGCGCCCGGAACCGACTGACTACTGAGTATGATGGCTCTAACTCCCCGGTTGGTGCCCTACCTCCCGGATTCCTGAACTGGTGGGCAAGAGGTGCCATACCTCATGATGGCCACCCCAGCACCTACCCTAGAAAAACTCCTGTGTTATGTGTTGGTTGAGTGTGCTGTTGGTAGTTTACCGGTGACGACCCCCTCTGTATCCAAGATTGAATTCTTCACCTCGGGTGAGGTGCAGTACCCTGTGGCACCTGAAGCCGCAGGGGCTCCACATATGCACCTGTTTAAGTTCATAGATCCATATGTCCTTGTACCGCCCCTGTGTCAGCGGCCGAGCCGCTCGGATCCAGAACCGCGGTGGCTTGAGGGGTCTCCGGACCCGGGGGTCATGCGGACACTCGAATTTAGAAGGGGGGGGATATGTACAGGGGATTAGAAGTTCGTGATGCCACCCACGGTGCGTGGTAAGATGGAGAACCACCGCTGCTGTTGGGAGCGCCCGGTGGCGGTGGTATGGCAGCAAGGTGTTTAACCCCTCCATGGGTAGGGGTTTTGCCCCGGGGCCCGGTGGTGGTGGTAGAGTGGTGCCATTGGGGAGGAAAAGAGTTTCTGCGTACTCACTCAGTCCAAGAATACTGACACCGACAACTTGTAAACCAGAATTCTGAGCACCGCTGCAGCAGGGAGGGAGCATGCGTGGATCCGTGTCCCTTGGTGTTGCTTGCTAGCCTGTGACCTTTATCGTGGCACTTTCTTCACTATTTGGACCCTGTAGTGTGGAACTAGTCTGGTCCCGCTCACCCATATGGCTAATGGAGTGAGCTTGCTCTCAGGGTTCACACTTTGGATTTCTGGACTCTGTATTGGGAAAGTCCTATCCCCTCATTGCACTAGTACCACGATTTTGGAGCAGGTGGAGGATAAATCTTGAAGACTTCACCCTCGTACGGTAAATTAACAGGATGCGTGAAGCTACTTCCTGGGCTAGGGTCCACGTACCCCGTAGTGCCCTGGCCCCTGCCCGGAGATAGCTCAAGGCCGCCGGCTGCCCTCCTCGGCAGATCCGTGCCCCTTGACACGATCCCCTGCGACCGGGGTTCCAGCTCCTACCAGGCCCAGACCAATGTCTGCCACCTAGTATTGTACAGGGAGCCCTGCTCCTGACCTCCTCTCTCCTCAACTTCACCGCTCCAACACCTCTGACTCCTTCCCAAGTGGGTGGCCCTATTTCCTTCAGGCCCCCCAATGGTGTGTCTGGTGGGTGTGGTGCAGAGTGTTCCTAGGATTTTGACTGGCTCTGCACTTAGCAACACCGAAGGCCAAGGACCCGTAACCAAGGAGGATGCGGATACCATGCAGAAGGGCAGATTGCACAATACCCTGTGACGACCTGATAGGCCAGGGCATCACATCCTCCTAATAGCAAGGGGCCAAACATTATGCTCAGTATTCCAAGTGTGGCCTGGTTATATGTTGTCCCATGAATACTGTACATATAATAAAATATATACAAAAATATGAGAGGTGTAGTCAGTTTTGTGATATACTGTATATTCCCTCAAAACTCAAGATTCACACACTTATCACTCATATCTTTTATTATATATCAATTCAATAATTATTTTTCTTTTTGGTCACTTATCTAGGTTCTTCTACGTAGCTTGCAGTTTTTTCATGCTCCAGTTCACTTTACTTTGCGGATTAACACTACTTCCTGGATTTTATGGAAAGGGATACACACGTGTGTCCTCACTGGAATATAATTCACAGGTTTCAAGATTACATTTTGGTTCACGTCTCCCAGACGTTTATACTCTGTGGCAATACTGCAAACTCTATGGGTCCACCTGGAGCTCTGTTTCATCATAACAGTGTCATTTCTCTTTTTTCATCCTATTTGCACATACACTTGAACAATGGATTGGAGCTCGGCACAAGAAAATTTACTGTTCGTAGTTTACCACTCTCACATGTGGAATTTCTCAATAATTTTGAATTAATACAGTAGATACTAATAGCACAGGTTTTAGGGGGCTAGTATATGCAGTCCTCCAACCTACATCTTGTTCAATATGCCTATAGTATCAAGTGGTATCCACTACTTAAGCCTATGACATCTTTGTGCATGTGTATATACTATATGGATGTGATACAGTCCGGATACAGGTTTATACTTTGCACCAGTATACCTTAATTATATTACTTTTGCATTCGCCTTTATTGCTGATGTGTGAGCTTGTGTTACAGGTACCACCACATACCAATGCATGCAAGCTGCTGTGTATTGTATAACACAACAATTGTCTTGGAAGACAAAAAATAATTTTATCTAGGCTTTATTTGATACAGAAAATTGCTCTTCTAAATATTTTTCCATTATCTCTTTATGCGCCTATGATAATTGCTAATATGTCAGCTTGTATTTCGTATTGAGAAATCATTCAACACACTACGCCCATCATTGTAAAATATGAAATATCAATACTTTTATTAGCTCTGCATATGGTGTTCTACCATCGTTCTAATATACTACAGTGTGATGGGTTTCTTTTTCTTCTTTTCCCTTTTAGGATCAAGCGCACATATTAATCGCTTTTTTCCTGAAGACAGATTGGATGAGTTGTATCACTGCTCCTTCACTATGTGTATTCTTGGCTTTGATGGACAGTTTGCAGAAAGCTTGAACAGTTGAGTCCACAGGACATCTGCATGCACACCTTCATCTTTCTGGGCCAGTGCATACGGCTGCTATTATTGATTGCATATTCAACGCATGTGTAGTTTACATTCCCAGACGCTCCCGCTGACTTAAGATTTATACAAGATATTTGGAAATGTAAATCTATTTATTAATACCTATATATAAGGAAATCTTTTCTATAACGTCCTATCCTCACTCCTGAAGAAGCCACATATTGTGTGGTGATATGCATATGTAAGGGGTAGTCGGACCCTTGGTAGTGAAGGAGCGGTTTCCCCCCCCCCCTGAAGACGCCACAGTAGTATGGTGGCAAATTGTAAATGTTGATGGTAAAATGTTACCTGTCATAAACTGTTTCCCCACTAGGTGCCAGTGTAGAGCAGTGGTTCCCCTGGTAACAGTGGCAGGGAAGGAAGGGGCAGGACAGCCTATGTGGGGAAGGAAGGGTTCTGAATGCAGAGTCCAGTGTGCAGTGAGATGTGAGAGGCGAGCAAGCTCGGTCTGAGGTGACGGGGCAGAGTGTGGGAGTGAGACGAGGCAGTCAGCCTGAGTGAGTACTATTGGCTAGAAAGCAGAGGAAACCCATGAGAAACGGGGGAAGAGTTGGGACTAATCCGGAGCCGGTGGTGTGTACTAGAGTGGAGTGCAGCTATCAGGGGGATAACAAGTGGCCCCTGCAGGCGAAGGTTAGTGCCCTGACAAAGAAGTGGAGAGGTGAGAACTTATCCAGAGCCGGTAGTGTGTGCTGGATCTGCCCTACAGTAAATCCGGGTTAGAGCGCAGCTACTAGGGGGTTAACGTATGTCCCCTGCAGGCAAAGGAAAGTGCCCGTAGAGAAAAGGAAACCGTTTTTGTAGAAAAGGACCTGTAACTTGTAACGTACTAAAGTAAACCTGTTGCAAACAAAAAGATGGAAGCTTTGTTTAATAAAACGGTGTTTGGTTTACCCGCTGCCTGCAATTGTCTCTTTCCTGAAAGTGAAGAAGGAGCTGGAGAGCACAGAAAGAACGCTGTCATGAATGGGCCCCATGCATCCACACTCTGCCCCAACAAGACACCTGTTTTGCAAGTGACGGCCGGGCCGGGGTTCAGCCTGCGGCCCACAAGGCGAGGGGACCCGACTACACCCCCTGAGGCGCCCCCTGCCCCCGTTACACATACAGTAACTACTCCTCTTTCTTCAGCTGTCCCCATTCCTGGGCCTCAGCTTTTAATCTTCTTATTTTTCTGGAGGTATCTCATTCAACCCCTTCATTGGGATTTGCACCTTTACATTTCCCTCTGGGAAAAGTCTGGTTCATTTTGCGACACAGCAGGATTTACTCACAGGTATCCTTGCTGTTATTATAGTGACAGACATTTCAGGATCAGGTATATACACAATTTTTTTTCCTTGTGTGTTCTGGCATTTTTTCCTTTTTTATTCAGAGGCAATAGTGCAAATGATTGTGGTTTATTATGTATTATTCGGCTGCTTTACTTTTATGTGTCCATTTGGACGTGGACCCACCTGGCATATATTTTTGTGCACAGTGTTGCACTTTTAATTGTTTTTAACTGTGTGCCTTTATATATTTTTTTTAATGTTAATAATGCGTATATATTCATGTATTTGGTGAACGCGATTTGTTTTGCACGTCTTCTTCTGTCTTAAGGTCACTTTTCGACAAACAAGTTGCTGATCGGCAGTCGTTTAGTTATCTTTTTCTACAGACAAACCACATTTGTCTTCTGCACAAAATAAATCTGTAATAGATTGTTTAGTGCAGATAATGCCGTTCTTCTCGGTAGCACAAGTTCTGTTTACATAGAATGATGAGCTGCCGAGAATGATGATTTTTAAGTCTGCATAAAAAATATTTAAACCAACAAACAAATGCTTTTCTCATGCATCAAATGATTGACAACTTGTGTACACTGCAAGATTATTATAAAAAAAATATTCTTCGAATTTGAAATGCTCATTTATGATAATCTTGCAGTGTAGATGCATTTTTACCGTGTTTGTCTTTCAATCTTGCAAAGTGAGTAAAAATCCAGGATATTGCTGTCATGGGTGTATCACGCTTGACAGACAGTCCTGTGGTGTCTGGCTCTAGAAGGTCGCAGCGTTTGGCAACACACACTGCTCCCAGACATTCTCTTCTTCTCTCCTTGGGGATAATCCCTTTCCCTTTAGGACCCTGCGGATTTCCTCACTTTTTAGCTATTAATCATTATAACTTCCCCTTGTGTCCTGAAATCCTTTCATTCCCCCTTGGTCTTTGCTGGTGATAGAGATAAAAACCTATACAGTCCTTGGATACAAGCAGTCGGCTTGTATCCATCTGAAAAAACATTTTTGTTTTTTGCTGTACCTCTCCATGAGTCTTCCTGGAGACATGGTCATGTGCTTTCCCCTGCGTGTGCTCCCTGTGTCTTCTTTAGAGTTTAGTGGGGTTGACTAAGCATTCATCCCATCCGTTACCTAGGGCCCTGTTCTAGGGTCACTCAGAGTCACTTATCCTGCTGGGTGCGTAGGTGGTCAGGGGAGCCAGGGGCCAGAGTAAGATTTGGTCAGGGCTCACCATCTTCCCCTTTCCTAGACACAGGGTTTCCTTTCCCTTGCCTGTTGCCATACACGTGGTACTTCCCCATACCTAGTGTGACAATTGCACAGTCAATTTCTTGAAGGCTAATGTTAATAATTAGGGATGATCGAATATCACAAATATTCGGCAATACTCGGCTTCGCGAATATCCGATGAATAGGTCGCCATTATGAGAATATTTGATGCGCAATGTAAATCTATGGGAAAGCAAAGTTCAGTTGATAAGTTAAGTCATGTTATATACAATACCTGTAGTTTTTAATTTAATTAGCACTTCATCCCAGGCTTTTCTACCACGGCTCTTTAAGCTCCTAATGTTAAATTAAAGAGTGATGAACAAATTCAGCAATGAAGGGGTTCCTGAACTCTGTGTTTGATTGTTGGGCTCTATCGCTTGGAGGAAAGAATCTAAATTTCAGTGACTTATTAAATTCCCAAAGGATGAAGCCAGCTGAGATTAACATCCAAAGGAGCATGGTCCACTACTGTGTTTACTCTAAATGCTCTCCAGACGGAGCTACCCATAGTTATTTTGTGCCCTACAGCTATGAACGAATGCAGAGCTCTAGCGTATTATCAAGCATTGGTGAATCCTACATAACCTAACCAGTGTTATACACACTTCATTTTCAAGCCGTGAATCCCTTCCAGGCTTGTGTCATAGAATCAAGGGATTGACCAATAACATAAGAATCTGCTCATGTCAAGTGTATATTTTTCAACATTCTCACAGAAACTAGCGAGACAGACAAGGGTCAGTGGCGACCCACTCTATATTCCAGACAAGTAGTTGTTTAACAGCTACTTGAACTAAAACTAACTGGATAAAATAAAAATTGGCCCTCAGAGATCTTATCTTTTTGTTATTAAACAAAGACAGCTGTGAGTCAGCAGTTACACAATCCCAGTTCTCGGAGCCAAGGAACGAATATTCATTTAAAAGAAAACACACAAAAAGTTAAATTTTCCCAGCAATGACTGCCTTAATCTTCTTCTATTCTTTGATTCGATTTTGTCTGCTATTAAAGTTAAACTGAAAAATAAAGAAATGTATTTCAGAAGTTTAGCCCTTATCTGGTCCTGATAATTCTGTGTCTCGCTGTAAGACAACTGTCTGTAGCAGAAAACAATGTAAAATATTGCTAAGTAGAGATAAGCCAATATATTGAAGTGGAATTGAAGTCCATTTGCATATTATAGAAGTCTGCACTCACCAAAATATGGTTGTTTTTTTACTGCTTCGCTGGCCACATTTTCTGAACCATAGAGTCATTAAAAAAACCATAAACAAACCCATACACTCACCTTGTCCCTCACCTCTCCGTCCCCTTTCCAAATCACCATAAACAATCTGGTCCTCATCACATCTAATTATCACAACACAGAACACTGAAATCCTTGCAAGGTCATAGCGCATGTTGTGACGTCATGACTTTACCGGCACTTTCACAGAAATGTCCCAGGACTCACCAGAGCTAGAGGACCCAGCCTGGGGATTCATATCTCACAATCTTGATAAGAAGATGCAGCAAAGACCAGACAAGTGACAGGTGAGTAGTGGAGAAGACAAATAGAGGCCACAACATAAATTCTTCTTCTGTAGTTGCGCAACATTCATGACTTAGAAAGTAAAAATGGTAATCACAAATTCCCCTGAGGTCAGCAGAAAAAAAGAGACAAATGTTAATACTATGCTAGGATAGTAATACTATGCTAGGATACAGAAAAATAGAAAATTACATTAGACCTACAGGTAGATTGTCTTCATGTTTATATGTTGTGTGCACAAATGTCTGCAGTTCACTGCTGCTATTTTATTTTATAACTTTATAGAAATTGTTGCTATGAGAGATGATGGAACCTTTTGAAATTCCAGTTCATCAGCTTTGGTTGATTTTTCCCAAAGAATTCTATTTGCAGTGAATACATTTTCTGTTAATCACAGGTACACCTAATGCTATTAAAAGATGTGCATAACACTCTGAAGTTTTCTAAGACCATATGCAAATTATTTCTATCTCTTTAGTACAAGCACAACTTTAGTAATGTAAAAAGTGGCTTTACCATAGAAATAGCTGTTAACTCGGTAGTACCTAACAGACTATTAAATAGCAAAGTGCACTTTTATGATTGTAAAAATAAAAATAAAATGGTCCAAAAATGATCCCTTTTAATAATTTGTGATCAGGCATAACACTGACTCACACTGATAGTGTCACTGTAAGAGGTAACATCAGTTGTTGTGACTTAGATGATTTGATGTGTCATATTTTCCATAAAAGTCTTTGCATCCTCCCAATTAATACGCTTTCAGGAAGCAAAGTAGTCAGTTGTGGCCTGTAAATGGTAGTTGTACTATTGTCCGCACAACTGGTACAACAGGTGGTAGTGGTGGTGCTTAAGTTGCAGCTAGCAGCTGCCACATTAACATGGGCAGGGTGCATTAAACCATGTCTATGTAGCTATTTCCCAAAAAGAAAATGTCTTAATATACCGTATTTTTCGCTTTATAAGACGCACCTGATTATAAGACGCACCCCCAAATTTTGTGAAGGAAAATAGAATTTTTTTTAATGTTAAATGGGGTTCATCTTATAATGCCAGTGTCCGTCTAACAAATCATATCGGGTATATGTCCCTCATAGCCCCCCATCCTAAAATTAGCCCCCTTAATCTGGATATGGCCCCCTTATATTGAATATAGCCCCCTTGTGCTGGCACACGTTCCCCTGTGCTGCCTATGGCCCCCTATGGATTGCACACGTTCCCTGTGCTGCCTATGGCGCCCTATGGATTGCACACATTCCCCTGTGCTGCATATGGCCCCCTATGGATTGCACACATTCCCCTGTGCTGCCTATGGCCCCCAATGGATTGCACACATTCCCCTGTGCTGCCTATGGCCCCCTATGGATTGCATACGTTCCCCTGTGCTGCCTATGGCCCCCTATGGATTGCACACATTCCCCTGTGCTGCCTATGGCTCCCTATGGATTGCATACGTTCCCCTGTGCTGCCTATGTCCCCCTATGGATTGCACACATTCCCCTGTGCTGCCTATGGCCCCCTATGGATTGCATACATTCCCCTGTGCTGCCTATGGCCCCCTATGGATTGCACACATTCCCCTGTGCTGCCTATGGCCCCCTATGGATTGCATACACTCCCCTGTGCTGCCTATGGCTCCCTATGGATTGCATACGTTCCCCTGTGCTGCCTATGTCCCCCTATGGATTGCACACATTCCTCTGTGCTGCCTATGGCCCCCTATGGATTGCATACGTTCCCCTGTGCTGCCTATGGCCCCCTATGGATTACACACTTTCCCCTGTGTTAGATATCACCCCCATGCTGCTGCCCATAGTAAAATAAAACACTCTTTCCTTACCTCCTCCAGCGCTGATCTCCCTCCTGTCTCCCTCCTTGCTTCTGTTCCTCCACTTCCTGGTTCTTGGTGCCGGTCATGTGATCAGCACAGCAGAGTGACTTCATTGCTGCGTACCTGTTCACAGTGGAAGCAGAGACACGGGGAGAAACGTTGGAGGGGGTAAGTAAAGCTTTTTTAGTTTAGGATGAGCAGCAGTATGGGGGCCATATCTAACACAGGGGGGGCATGTGCGATCACAGTGGGACACAGGCTCATATAATATGCACTGCTCCCCCAGCCCGTCACTGCGGTGCGGTTTCAGCACCATGCTGATGGACAGCGGCTGTGCATATTATATAAGCTGGAGCAGGAGATCTAACTCTGCCGCCCGCAGCGTTCATCTGCCCCTAGCAGCGCTCCAGAGCTGCCTCCACCTCCCCTGGACCCTGCTGTATGTAAATATACCCCCCCCCGTATATTTGGCTTAAAAGATGCACACCCTACTTTCCCCAAAATTTGGGGGAACAAAAGTGCCTCTTATAAAGTGAAAAATATGGTAGTTTTAGATACTTATTTGATGCCAGGTGTACTAAAGGAAAAATAGAAGGTGTTACGCACACGTGTAATATATTATTTAGATACAAGTAAAATATATCTTTGTACCGTGTTAGCCAGTAGAGATAAAAAAATTGTTTAAAAGAACAGAGAGTCCTCAGTGGTTGATACCTTTTAATGGCTAACTGAAAAGATGGTAATAATTGCAATTATTACCATCTTTTCAGTTAGCCATTAAAAGGTATCAACCACTGAGGACTCTCTGTTCTTTTAAACAATTTTTTTATATATTATTTAGTGATTTGTGTGGCATGGCATTAGTGATACTGTTTAGGATGCATTTAGGTTGATTTATTTTAAATCACTTAAGTTTGGAATGTGTTAAACATAGCCGTGATTTCCAGAAACTTTACGGACAACACAGCTGTTGTAGGCACAGAGTCATAACCACTTAAGCAATGCAGACAGACAATGAATACTACACCACAAAGCTGAACAGAGAGCAGTAGATAAAATAAACCTAAATAGCACAACAACCTCCTGCTAGGCCGGAAACACAGGAAAGAGAAATCCAGTGAAAGGCTTTCAAATCAGCCAATAAACTAATTAAACCCTAGAAAAGCAGAGCCAGTAAGTGATAGAACGCTAGCAACAGCATGTAAAGAAAGTGTAATTGGGAAAATAAATTAGCAGCTACTTTAACCTACTGCCTACCTAAAGTGAACTCTGTTTAAGAACCAGAACACTTTATAGAGATGTTCTGAATGCCAATTTTAGATCAGAAAGTCACCTTCTTTTCTTCGGAAATAATGGAAACAATTTATCTTTGTTACACAGAATCTTCTCAAAATTAATGGCACTAATAAGTAATGCTAGATTGGTATATTCTCACTGTCCAAATTAGTGTTGCCTTGCATAATATGGGAGTTTATGGTTTAAAGTTTCTACCATTAAAGAATGTATCAGATGAGAATATGATGCCGATTACAAGACATATAGTAAATACTCTATATTGCATACTTTACTATATTCGAGAAGTTTAGTAACCCTTTAGGTGCTTCACAGGCACTAAAGCAACCCACTGTTGTGTCACATCATTTTATAACGTTAAGCCATAAAAATGAATAAAAATGTTGCTTTAACTCTAAATTTTGCATTTTTACAAGAATAACATGTTAACATGATTTGTTGTGCAATTCCTGCCAATTACACAGATATCTCATGTGTTGTGGAAAACTACTGTTTGATTGGACGACAGGGCTCAGAAAACAAGGAGCGCTAGTTAAATATTGGAGCACCAATTTGGCTGGAATAAATTGTAAACGCCATGTCATATTTGAAGATCTCCTGACGTGCTAAAACAGCAGAAAATCCCACAAGTAAACTAATTCAATAAAGTACACCTCTCAAGGAATTCATCTAGCATTGTATTGAGCAAATTTAAATGGACCCTATTTTAAAACACAATTGTATAACATTGGGCTTTGATAATTAAAAAAAAATACATTTTTTTTTCACTAAAATGTTGCTTTGGCCCTAAAGTTTTAATGATCAAAAAGGATAATAGCAGAAAATGTACCCAACAATATGTTAAACAATTTCTCATGAGTTTGTCAATACCCCATATATGGTCAAAAGGCTGCAGCTGCAGGCTGCTATTTTTAGGCTGGGGGAGGCCAATAAGCATGGGTCTCCACAGCCTGAGAATACCAGCCCCTAGTTGACAAGCTTTATCATGGCTGGGTAACAAAACAAGGGGGGGGCGGCATGCTATTTTTTTTTATATTGTTTATTTAAATCATTAAAAAAGCTGCATGTGATTCCTCCTATTTTGATATACAGCCAAGATAAACGCACAACTGAGGGTCTGCAGGCTGTAGGTTATCTGTACTGGGTATCATAATATGGGGGACCCTACGCCAATTGTTTTGTTTATTTATTTTATACCACGATACACCAATCACAGATGCTGTCTGGGAGCGGAGTCTGATACGAGACTATCAGTGATGCTGGTGAACGGGGAAAGCAGTGAATATATGCATTAAATTACTGGACCAGAAAATAACACTGCAGTTGCAGGGACTTGGTCAAAATGTACTGCTTTAACCCTTTTGCTTCCTTTTTTTATTTTAACAGTGGTCAATCATAGCCATGCCAATACTTGACATGGCTGTGATGGGCAAGGATAGAATGGTTTTTGCCATCTGAACATTTACCGATCCTTGGCAAGATCACCGACTTTTGTGGTAAATGATCGGATGTCCAGTCCCAATCCGATCAGGCTAAAGATCGTATGATTTTAATATTTTCGGTCTTTGCCAATCAGGATTGCTCATCTCTACTCCTGATTATAAAGTATATATAACCTGTAAAAAATACAGCCAAAACACAGGTAGTAATAAATAGACGAAAAAGTGATGAAAGAGTCGGCTCAGCACAAATCCAATAAAATATAAAAAAAATTCTTTATTGATATTTCCTTAAAATAATCATTCCTGGAAATACATCACACAAAGGTATAATCTGCATACAGGTGAAACGTTACGCGTTTCGGACCTATATCATAAAAACGAAAGGGTCCTTAGTCATAAGTCATAAAGGACCCTTTTGTTTTTATGATATAGGTCCGAAACGCGTAAAGTTTCACCTGTATGCAGGTTATACCTTTGTGTGATGTATTTCCAAGAATGATTATTTTAAGGAAATATCAATAAAGAATTTTTTTTTATGTTTTATTGGATTTGTGCTGAGCCGACTCTTTCATCACTTTTTCGCCTGTTATACCGGCTAGGACTGACCGGCAGGCTCGTGCACTTTGGAGGATTACTAGGAGTTGGAGAACAGGTGAGCTGGAAAAATCCCCCCCTTTTTTGTCAGTAATAAATAGAATTCAGGTTTTATTAATGAGTAAAAATATTAAAAGTGCAAAACCACACCTCCCTGACGAAGGCCACGTGCCGAAACACGTGTTGGTTTGGCGTCGGCACGGCATCAGGACATGACCGCAGGTAACCCCTCCTCACCATTGTCTCTTGTCATTTGACTTTATATGCCGATATTCTCGGCTGTCTATCTCCACCTTACTTAATATGGATCTATGATTGAATATTAAAATCTTTGATAGCCCCACTATTTAGCGCTTGTGCAAGTGCCTGACTATGGAAATTCCACTTGGATTTATTAGTTACATATTTCACTGATAAGTGTATTTTTTTGCACTGGCTTTGCACTTTATTTATTGTGCAATAGCCCCTTTTTATATATAATTTTTCTACTTTTATACACTTTTCATATAATGTTCATAATATATATTTTTCCATTTTATTAACATCATTTCCTTGCACAGGGAATTGTGCTATTCCTTGTCACTTGGCATATATACATTTTTTCTTGGGCTTCGTTATATATATAAAAATATATTTTTTCTACTTCCATATGCTGATATTTTTCTATTTTCTATATATATTGTGGAGAAACGCATATTTATGCTTATATGTACATTTGTTTCTAACCTTGTCCTCTGTCGTGCTGTCCTTGTGCTTTTGCACTTTTAATATTTTTACTCACTAATAAAACCTGAATTCTATTTATTACTACCTGTGTTTTGGCTGTATTTTTTATAGGTTATATGTTCTTGGTTACAGCCTATCCATTTATTATATTCAGGGGTGTTGGTGTATTATCACCACCAGACACTGTGTTTTCCCCTGTTATGTGACATACCTTTGGTAATCCTGATTATAAAGCAGGGATAGACACTGCACCAATCCAATTTTTGACAGGACCTTTTAATTTTAATTTTGTCCATGGTTCTGGCATTTCTGATGCTAAGAACAGTGTCACAGACAGTACTCATTTGTACTTCAAAACTACTGGAAAGCTTCACAGTAATCGAAATACAAATGTGTGAATGGAGTCTAAAAAAGATACATTAACACAATAAATTCTAAGAGTATGACCCCCAACGCTAAACAGTTACATCAGCAAGCTAAATCACCAGCGATACACTAATGATCTCCAGTTTTTGTAGCTCTGGGAATGCTAAAGGACTGTGCTACTAAATTCTTCTTTAATCATCTTTATGAGCCATTGTATGGCAGGAATCTTATATAGTACAATAGGATCACCTCAAGTCCCGAAAAACAGGACTAGCCCTAAGCCACCAATTTCTTTTTATTCCATCTTCATGAACCATTGCCTAACATATATGTGGCACCCCAGTGGTCTGCTTGCCACATTAGTGTTGCCCCACAAGGGTTAATACTAAAGGCTACTTTACACACTGCGATATCGGTCCCGATATCGCTAGTGTGGGTACCCGCCCCCATCTGTTGCGCGACACGGGCAAATCACTACCCGTGCCGCACAACATCGCCCAGACCCGTCACACATACTTACCTGCCCGGCGACGTCGCTGTGACCGGTGAACCACCTCCTTTCTAAGGGGGCGGTCCGTGCGGCGTCACAGCGACGTCACTGAGCGGCTGCCCAATAGAAGCGGAGGGGCGGAGATGAGTGGCCGGAACATCCCGCCCACCTCCTTCCTTCCTCATAGCGGCCGGGAGGCAGGTAAGGAGAGGTTCCTCGTTCATGCAGTGTCACACATAGCGATGTGTGCTGCCGCAGGAGCGACGAACTACATCGTTACTGCTGCAGTAACGATAATCTAGAATGGACCCCCATGTCACCGATGAGCGATTTTGCACGTTTTTGCAACGATGCAAAATCGCTCATCGGTGTCACACGCAGCAACATCGCTAATGCGGCCGGATGTGCGTCACAAATTCTGTGACCCCAACGACTCCGCATTAGCGATGTCGCAGCGTGTAAAGCCCCCTTAAGCCTGGAAGCAAGAGAGGGAGTCCCTTGGCCAGTAGTACCTACATTCAACACAGTTTCTACTCCGGGCCAGCAGAGGGAGCTCTAAACCTGGTGTTCTGGGGAGTTTTCCAGAAGCTCTGACCTGGGGGAGGAGTTAGAGGAGTGACAGTTGGAAGCTGACCGTTGAAGAGAGAGGAGCTCGAGTGAGGAACTCGAGTAGTGCGGACAAGCGAACTGGGGTCTGGGGCTAGGATAGCCAACAAAAAAAAAATCACAAGATTTCCCAATACAAATTTTTATTACAACAAAATATTAAAATTTACACACACCATGCAAAGAACACATTAAACATGTATAGACAAACAATGCAATCATTTTATCATAGTATGTATAGGGTACAGCTTGTTATTCCATAGAATTAAATTAACATATGGAAAAAATCTACCCCAATAAATCCAGTTTTCCAACATATAGACTTTAATTTCCTTGGAGCCAATATAGACAAAAAGATAAAGATTATGTGAATATTGGCTATCCAGTAGCCCACAATATACCTCAAAAGGCAGGGTTGAACAGAAACCGGATTTACACCATAATGGTAATAGTCACACGAGGACATAAGATGTACATATAATTAGTAAGGAGATCCACAATGAGCAATACTTAGCTTCATATATTATAGAAAGTCCTTCACATATGTCTTGTATACATTCGGCGAAACTGCTCTAATCCAGCAAACATCGTCTCTGTTGAATTCACCACCATTGGAAGTCCACTTGCTATATAGATTTGCTGTATGGAAAAGGTTCTCTTTATGTGAGATAAGCAAATAATTGCCAGCCTCGACGCGTTTCCCCGTTCATGCGGTTCATCAGGAGGCCCAAAATTGGCAATAGCAAACACCAAGTGTCCAGATGCAGAATCCCAAAGTGTGCACCAACCACGAAGGCAGATAATCTCTGGTCACAGGCAATGCTGCAATGGTGTCATAAGGCATCACACAGCCCAGCGGCAGCCCACAAAGCCGCAAAACCACAGGTGGCATTACAAACTTTATTTTATTAATGCCTATAAAAGTACCTGGAAATAAATCCAATCAAATTTGAATAAAAAATTATCTTTATTACAAGAAAAAAAACATAAAATACACAGCAATATAAAATGTAGAAATGAGTATGTGGCACATGGAAATAACTGATAGCCTTACAATGCACAACTGTCAACATACATTTTGGACCACCATAGATAATTTTACATGAGACTTGACAGTGTGCAATAATTCACAATCACCAAATAGTGGCAATAATAAACATATCAGGTACTAACTGTGCCACAAAGATAAATGGTGAAACTTAAGCTGTTGAAGGTCTTCAAAGCTTGGGGGGCCAAATTACTCTTAGTTTGCCCTGGTACATGGACTCTGCTACTGAACCGTAGAGCCCCATGAAATGCTTCTATAGTGGAGACTATTGGTATGCAGAGTGGTATATAGAGGTGCAAAATGCTCCATAGCTTTCTATTGTTACGTGCACATGACCTAACTGGCTAAGGCTACGAACACACATCCGGCTTTTCTGCCGTTTGTCGGATCCGGCGCGCTCCTGTGCAGTCTAACAGTACAGTAGCTGCGCTGCAACTTCCTGGTCACATGCTCCGGTCACATGAAAGCACGTGACTGAAGCTTGTTGCACAGCCACTGTACTGTACACAGTGTACGCGAGCGCGCCGGATCCGATAAGCTCTCAGATAACAAGAAAGCAACAGAATGTATGCCTAAACAAAATAATACTGTGATCTCTTTAGAGCCGGACCTATTTTTTGTTTTTGCACTTTCAATTTTTCCTCCTCTTTTTCTAAGAGACATAACTTTTTTTATTTTTCAGTCAATTAAGCCATATGAGGGTTTATTTTGTGGGATGAGTTGTAGTTTTCTATGACAACATTCATTTTAACATACAATGTCCTGAAAAATGGGGAAAAAAAATAAAGTAACATTGTGAATCAGCTGCAATTCCTTCAAGGTTTTTCAGGTTTTGCTTTAATGCCGTTCATTGTGGACTAAAAATTACCTGGATACAAGATTCAGTAGAATTATTTTGATATCAAACATATAGTTTTTCTTTTAATATTTTAGTAGCGATAAAAAATCTGAAATCTCTAAAAGAAGAAAACATTTTTGAGTGTCATTTCTTTATTTTTCTGTCGATAACGCTGACTAATCGTTTGTTTTTCGCATTTTGACTTGACATTTTCACTGATACCATATTGGGGTAGATAGGACATAGTGACCAGTATTTACTTTTTTTTCGGAAACTACAGTGTGTGAAAAACTGCAACAAATCTGGTATTTTGATTATTTTTTCCAGCATTTAACTTGTTTTAAATCATTTTAGATTTTGATACATCGGACCTTTATGGAAATGGCGATATTAAATAAGTTTATTATTATTATTAATTTCTATTTTAAAATTTGCGAATAGGGTGGTAATTTAAACTTTTATAAGTTTTACGCTTTTCAAAACATTTTTTTAAATTTTTACTTTCTTTTTTAGCCCCTTTAAGGAACTTAACCTGCAATCTTTTGACTGTGAATAGAGTATACGCCAGTACCACAGTATTTTAGTAGATACTATATATTGTTAACGCTTTTGAAGCTCAGGATGTAGCTGAGGTTAAGAGGTGTATCAAGAAGACGATGACAGGCACCTTAAGAAGGCCTTTGGATGCTATGGTAAACTATCAGTCCCATGCAAATGCGTCAGTGATCATGCCCACTGGTCATCATCCTAGAGATTGACAGTGGCATTTAAATAGTTAAAAAGCAGTGATCACAGTTAGTGATGAGCTCCTGAGCCCGCTCTATTTATGTACACCTTGACGTACATGTATGGCAGGGTGGACAAGAAAGTTACATTTTTTTAAAAATATACAAAAGTTAAGTACTGAATTTGTAATATGTGCAGATGATTGATATTTATTCTGCTGTATGCACACTGTAAAATGTTTAACTTTTATTTTATTTTCACTTTAGTGTCATCTATCCTTACCCATGTGCCTCACTTTAATTCAGTTACACCAGTTAACTTGCATAAAAAAAGAAAAATAAATGAATAACCATACTTTGGAGGGAAAGGATAATCTTCAACCCTTGTCACTACATATATTGATGCCTTTTGAAAGTCACTTGTACAGTATCCAGGAACTATTGGTGCTTTAAAACTAAATAGTAATATGATAAGGACTCATACACTAATATATACAGAGTGATAGAAAGACATACATGTGTATATACACTGCTCAAACAAATAAAGGGAACACTAAAATACCACATCCTAGATCTCAATGAATGAAATATTACAGTTGCAAATCTTTATTCATTACATAGTGGAATGCGTTGAGAACAATAAAACATAAGTATGATCAATGTAAATCTAAATTAATATTTCATGGAGGACTGGATTTAGAATGATACTCAAAATCAAAGCGGAAAATCAAATTACAGTCTGATCCACGTGCCTGTATGACCTCCCTACAATTCCTCTGCATGCTCCTGATGAGGCAGTGGATGTTCACATGAGGGATCTCCTCCCAGACCTGGATTAAAGCATCAGTCAACTCCTGGACAATCTGGGTGCAAAATGACAGTGGTGGATGGAACAAGACACGATGTCCCAGATGTATTTGATTGAATCTAGGTTTAGGGAATGGGAAAGCCAATTCATAGCATCAATGCCTTCATCATGCAGAAACTGCTGACACACTTGAGCCACATGCATCAGAAGGAACCCAAGGCCCATTGCACATGTATATGGTCTCATAATGGATCTAAGGATCTCATCCTAGTACCCAAATGCAGTCAGGGTACCTCTGGCTAGCACGCAGAGGGCTGTGCGGCCCCTCAAATAAATGCCTCCACACACCATTACTGTCCCACCAAACTGGTCATCCTGCAGGATGTTGCAGGCAGCAGAATATGACAGAATGTCTATCACATGTGCTCAGTGTGAACCTGCTCTCATCCATGAAGAGCACAGGGTGGCAATGTCAAGTCTGCCAATCTTGGTGTTCTCTGGCAAATGCTAATCACCCTGCATGGTGTTGGGCTGTAAACGCAGCACCTACTTGTGGATGTCAGGCGCTCAACCACATTTGTGGAGTCTGTTTATGACAGTTTGAACAGACAGATGGAAATTAGTGGTCTGCTGGAAGTCAATATGCAGGCTCTGGTACTGCTCCTGTTCCTTCTTGCACAAAGGATGAGGTAGCGGTCGTGAGGTTGAGTTGTTGTACTATGGAAACCTCCACATCTCCTGGTGTATTGGCCTTTCCCCTGGTATCTGCTCCATGCTCTGGACACTGTACTAACAAACACAGCTATCCTTCATTGATTGGCCATTCAGGATGAACTGCACTACCTGAGCAACTTCTATGGGTTTTAAACACTGCCTCATGCTATCTCTAGGGGTGAGAACAATGACAAAATGCAAAAGTGACCAAAACAACAGCCAAAAAAGATGGTCTGTAGTCACAATCTGCAGAACTGCTCCTTTATAACTGCTAATTGCCTATCATTTTTCCTTTTGCCTGCTCCATTTACACAACAACAGGAGAAATTGACTCAATTAGTTTTGCTTCATAACTGATTTGGACTTTCATAGTGTTGTTCAAGTGTTCCCTTTATGTTTTTGAGCAGCATACACTGTGTGCAGAATTAATTGGTTATATTTGTTTTTTATTAAGTTGCCTAATAATTCTGCACAGTAATAGTTACCTGCACAAACAGATATCCTCCTAAGATAGCCAAATCTAAAAAAACCACTCCAACTTCCAAAAATATTAAGCTTTGATATTTATGAGTCTTTTGAGTTGATTGAGAACATAGTTGTTGATCAATAATAAAAGAAATCCTCTAAAATACAACTTGACGAAAAATTCTGCACAAAGTGTATATCTATCTATCTATCTATCTATCTATCTATCTATCTATCTATATATATATATATATATATATATATATATATATATATAAATATATATATATATATACAATACAGACAAAACGTTTGGACACACCTTCTCATTCAAAGAGTTTTCTTTATTTTCAGGACTCTGAAAATTGTAGATTCACATTGAAGGCATCAAAACTATGAATTAAAACATGTGGAATGAAATACTTAAAAAAGTCTGAAACAACTGAAAATATGTCTTATATTCTAGGTTCTTCAAAGTAGCCACTGTGGAGACAAGGGGCTCAGTGGGTCCTCTCGTCCACTGAAACCCGCCGCCTTTAGAAAGACAGCGTTGCTCAGGGCTCATCCCAACTGAACGCCGGCCTCCTTAACCATGGGCGTAACACTACTCAGACAACACAGGGTGAGGGAACCACAATAATTAGACTTTATTGGATCCCCAAACAATTAACACACATAACACATAACCAGCAAAACACAAATGTAACAGGCAACAGAGTCTCACCCTTCCGCTGGCTCACCAGGGATTTAGAATGTCCATGCCTCAGAGCTTCCAGTGCCACTTACTCCAATCCAGCAGCACCCTGCTTTTGGTGGGCACCCAAGAAAGGAATAGCGCCAGATTTATGAAGCTGTGTGAGGTCTGCAAAGTCTGTACCAGGTGACTGAACTGTCCCAACCTGAGTGTCCTCCTTAGGTAGTCCTGGTATGATGTTACAATCCCGGCAGCCGGAGTCGAAATCATTAGGCTGTGGATATGGTCTCCAACCAGAACCGGAGTCCCTAGATTGAAGCCATAAGATATCATGATCCTCTAGTCAGCTCCTGAGAGCTTAGACTGGATCCATCAGCATCCATCAACCTGGTGGCTTAAAGAAGTCCCTTTTATAGCCACAGTCTTCCACTTAGATACACTGCGTCCTCATCGATTTGTTGGACAAGAGCGCCTCTCCCATTGGATGAATCTCAAGCTGCATGGACAATGTGCATCCAAATGATGTCTACAGAAAGACTGAGGGTATACATGTAGTCTGGGAGTCACCGACTAGACAATGGCTACTATGGTAATCACATTAGCAATACACAACTACAATACAAGGATTACTGGAAAAGTCTGGAGAAACAATACATCTGGCTTTCAGTGGCCAACACAATTACATGAGTCCAAAAGAGTCTTGTAAAAACAATGAGGGACTTATCCCCCGTCTATAAACAATCTATCATCCTGTCTGGCTGAATGTTAAGAAACTTTAACCCATTAGAGTCCATGTCGTCACAGCCACCTTTTGCTTTCATTACTACCTTGCACACTCTTGGCATTCTCTTGATGAGCTTATGAGCTTCAAGAGGTAGTCACCGGATATGGTTTTCCAACAGTCTTGAAGGAGTTCCCAGAGATGCTTAGCACTTGTTGGCCCTTTTGCCTTCACTTTGCGGTTCAGCTCACCCCAAACCATCTCGATTGGGTTCAGGTCTGGTGAGTGTGGAGACCAGGTCATCTGGTGTAGCACCACATAACTCTCCTTCTTGGTCAAATACCCCTTACACAGCCTGGAGGTGTGTTTGGGGTCATTGTCCTGTTGAAAAATAAATGATGGTCCAACTAAACGCAAACCGGATGGAATAGCACACTGCTGCAAGATGCTGTGGTAGGCATGCTGGTTCTGAATGCTTTCAATTTTGAATAAATTCCCAACAGTGTCACCAGCAAAGCACCCCATACCATCACACCTCCTCCTCCATGCTTCACGGTGGAAATCAGACATGTAGAGTCTATCCGTTCACCTTTTCTACAATGACACGGTGGTTGGATCCAAAGATCTCAAATTTGGACTCATCAGACCACAGCACAAATTTCCACTGGTCTAATGTCCATTCCTTGTGTTCTTTAGCCCAAACAAGTCTCTTCTGCTTGTTTCCTGTCCTTAGCAGTGGTTTCCTAGCAGCTATTTTACCATGAAGGCCTGCTGCACAAAGTCTCCTTTCTCCTCTCACAGTTGTTTTAGAGATGGAAAAGTGTGTCCAAACTTTTGGTCTGCACTGTATATATATACTGCATATATCTCAAATTCTAGCACATTCTCTGCAAGTCATAACGTTACTTTAACATTAAATGTGTTCACAATACAATCACCAGTGTATAATTAGCAATTTACATTAGGTCTCTTATTCTGTTACTGTTTCTAAACATAATGTTTTCTTGTTACATGATTATTGCATTCTGGCTATAGCTCTGTGTTTGGCTTAAGTGCTTATATAGTAATTAGTACATTTCCTTAGCTAGTTAGCAGGACTATTTTTAGTTTAATTAGCATTTATTAATATTAATTACATCACAGTTTGAATTTTATCTCTCTTGATTTATCTAGGGCTAAAAGCACGGACATACAGTAACCATAAAGTTATATGGTAGCTGTTTAAGGAAATTTAGTTGTATATGTATCAGCTATGTCTGTTCTCAGAATTTTGAGTCACAAGTAATACCTAGGTGGTGCCCTGGCCTAGCCAGGTCGTCACAGATAACACACAAACACCCCCACCTCCATTAGACAGTGACACCAGCCAAACACAAAACCCTTGTTGCCTCCCTCCAGGGTCTGATGTCCACACCAGGTGGGGCGGAGCCAAGTGGTTGGCCCCGCCCACCGAGGAGTTCACAGGCCTGGAGGCGGGAAAAGTGTCAGTGAGAAGTTAGAGTCGAGTGGAGGAGATTGAAGTGTGAGGAGTAAACACTTGGGTGTCTGGGTTTGTGGCCCAGGCACTGACAGCAAGGTTAGCAGACGGTGGTGGCCGTCTGCAGGAGTGGAGAAGCAAAGCGGAACCGTAGGACCGGGGTCGGGCGACGGCCCGCCGGTACCAACCGGGGAGCAATGTGAAGCCAGCACAGACAGACAGAGCCATTGGACCCCGACCAGGCTTGGAGCCGCCGACAATAGTCAGATCCGAATGTGACTGGAATCCCAGGGGTTTCCTAACAGCAAAAGTCCCGATTGAAGGCAACCGCCCACACCGTGAGGGTATACAGCTACCGCCTAAGGCTAGAGACCCAAGGGCCAGCGCCTGCGGGCAAACGGGCTCCTCCGGTACCCATACAACGGGGAGCTGACTACCGTTGGGGATCCATAGTACTCAAACGAGAACATCAAGGTGCAGGGAAAGACAGCCACATCACCTGTCCGGGGAGAGACACTGCAGCCGGCTGCGGGACCCGTCCATCCAGCCGTTTGGTTTACCGAGGACTTTGTACCTTTCTTACTGAGTGAGTACACCCGTGCCATCCGGCACCGCGCCGCGCTGTCCCTGCAACCCTGCACCTCACCAACCCTGCGCCGTTAGCGAGCGCAGCGTAGTGGCGTCCTCTCCGCCCGCGACAACTATACTATTTGATATTTTACAGACCACATATCCATGATCATTAGATGATAATTCTACAGTTTAATAGTAAAGCATTCATTTCCATTGTAGTTGTGATTAAAGTCTCCTTATCTTACTCTGCCAAGGCAAACTTGATGTCACTATGTAGCGGTGGCTTAGGTACTGTCACACATAACGAGATCGCTAGCGAGATCGCAGCTGAGTCACCGTTTGGTGACGCAGTAGCGATCCCGTTAGCGATCTCGTTATGTGTGACACTTACCAGCGATCAGGCCCCTGCTGTGAGATCGCTAATCGTTGCAGAATGGTCCAGGCCATTTTCTTCAAAGGCGATGTCCTGCTGTGCAGGACACATTGCTGTGTTTGACACTGTGTGACAGGGTCACAGTGACTGCTGAGATCGTTATACAGGTCGCTACTGCGACCTGTATTGTTCTTGCATCGCTGGTAAGATCTGACTGTGTGACATCTCACCTGCGACCTCCCAGCGACTTACCTGCGATCCCTATCAGGTCGCATCGTTTTCGGGATCGCTGGTAAGTCGTTGTGTGTGACTGGGCCTTTAGAAACCACTGCTTTTCAGCATTCCAATACGGTACTCAAGTCGAGATTGCAGAATCAAGAGTAGGATTATTGACAGTCTGGACTAAACAATTTGCAAGTGAACAGGGGAAGTTATACAAGCAAGAGTTAAGCTTTAACACACAAAAACACCTAGTTGGTGTGCACCAAACGTCTGTTGCACCAGCTATTACAACAAATACTACACCAACAAACTTTACAGTACAATCGATTAATAACTACACAGCAATAGTAACTTAGCTGGCCTTCGTTACTCTGGTCACGTGGCTGCCGCGCTCTAGCTATGAAAGCCTACGGTACACCCTACCAAGTACCAACCAACAGTACTGTCACAGTGATCGGGGGAGAGTGGGGACTGGGGCTCCTAGACTGGTCCTCAGACTAGGAGGGCCCTGGCTATCCCTTATCTCAGTTACCTCTGATGGGGAGGATGACAGAGCCGCCAGCCTGAGCCTGTTCCTGACCAGCCCTGATATAATACTTGTCGGTGAAAGGAGGTAAGGGGAAGAGGGGATGGAATCCAGCACCAGCAAAAATGAGATGGTTTACATAAAAATCAAAAATTTATTGGAATATGGAAGTTAAAATAGAAAAACCGCAAAAGGGCAAGGAAAATACATCATTTACATCCTTACACGTTTTGGACAGGGAGTTAAAAACATGTTCTTAATCATAACTTGAATAAGAGGAAAAAATATCGGCAAAATCACTAAAAATGTTAGCCTATGATTAAGGACGCTCTTTTGCGTCGGAAACACATCAGGGTCTTCTGAATATGGATGGACTTTTTTAATATCATGTGAAAATAAAGAAATAAATTATTTTACGTTGAATGTGCTGATATTTTTTCCTCTTATTCAAGTTATAGTCCATCTGGCGGACTTCATATCATTGCACTCCATGGATATGTGATGACCTATTCCATTGGGCGTGTCAAGCTTTCCTCCATTTTGTCTGTTGATGAGTATTGGTATCGCTTCCGCATCCTCTTCTGCTTCCTCCTATTCCTCTGGGACCACCACCTCCTCCTGCAGACTATTCAAAGTGTGCTCCATCATGTAGATGATCGGAATGGTGATGCTGAAGATAGCATACTCAGTGCTTACCATATTAGTAGCTATTTTAAAACTGTGCAGAAGGGTGCTTGGCCTTGGCCTTGTTCCAGACCCTATCCCATGCATCCATGCTGCGCCATTATACTATTTGTACTATGGAGCAATTGATTCCACTTTTCCTGGTGTCTGCTCCTACTTTTTGGAAATGTGGAGACTCCAAGTTGGGTCTCCAAGTTGTGTGTTGTTTGTAGTAGCAGGGGTCTCACAGGACAAGGCCTACACTTGTCACTCATTCACCTGTTACTGGACAATGTTTAAGCTAGAAATGCTGGGCCAGCTCTTATTCAAGGCCCTGTACCATGCATTCATGCTGTGCCATTATACAACTTGTACTCTGGGGCAACTGATGCCACTTTTCGTTGTGTCTGCCCCTAATTTTTGGAAATGTGGAGACTCCAAGTTCGGTCTCCAAGTTCTGTGTTGTCTGTAGTGGCAGGGGTATCAGATCACCGGGCCTACATCTGTCACTCATCAATACTGCACTGTAAAACCGTTTGAGCTGTTTAGCCAACTCTTTGTCCCCCTAAAGGAGTAGTCTACCTTTGTTTTTGCCTTCCACTGAATTCAGTGGGGTTCGGATATGTGAATTTGGCTAACGCAAACCAATTAGAACCTTGGGAGGCTGGCTCATCTCTATTTATAACATCATAGAAATGTTACAATGAGTTGACCTATGTGTTTAGATTACATATTGGCTCTATGGTTGGCACTGTGGACTTGCATTCTTGCTGCGTCCAAGCTGAACTTTTGTGAACAATTTCATATCCACTCACCTCAACTAACGTTACTGCCCACAGCAGATTTACCTTTCTGTATTGTACATTATTAACTATTTTGCTTTTGGATGTTCATTGATATAAAAGGATTGCAATCATCTGGACAATAATATCTTCCAGATTTTAGTCCCGGTCCTTCGCAACAACACTGTGTCAAGGTCTCTTTATTAATTGAGTAAAATGTAATTTGTTTTCATTTGTATAGACTAGAATCATTCTTTCAATACAATAAGTCAGTCTATGCTATGGAACTGGCAATCAGCAAGAGGTACAATGAATAGTTTGCTATAGCTTGTTCATATAAATGCCAAAAATCTGTTTGTAAAGAGATGCCATAAATTGCTGTAAAGAGGTGCCATATGACATGAAACCAATCTCTTATTTCTTTTGGCAGGATCTAAATGAAAAATAATAATTTGTGCCAACAGTTGTAGCATTTGATTTCAGGGATCACACAGCTTTGCTTTTCTGTTAATAGCTTACAGCAATGGAACGTGTCAATGTACAAAAATACAGATCGGAATGGATTCCCATTCAAAGTAGAAAGAGAAGGCATGATCAATTATTTTCCAAAACACTTAATTCTTGCCATACATACCGTATACAATAATACGGATCTACAAACTGTTCCTATTTATTGAAGGAAAACTGTCAGCAGGTGTTTGCTATGTTATGTGAGAGCAGCATGATGTAATGGCTGAAACTAATTCCAGCGATGTGTCACTTACTCGGCTGCTTGTTGCATCTTTAAAGGGAACCTGTCAGGTGCAATATGCAACCAGGACCACGAGCAGTTCTGGGTGCAAATTTCTAATCTCTGCCTAATCATCCCTGTATCTAGTAGCATAGATAAAGAGATCTTTAGAAAATGTATCTTTAAAAATCTTTTATCTTATGCTAATGAGGCAAGCAACTAGTCGCAAGGGCGTTATATCCCCCGACTACTCACCCACAGGGGTGTACTAACATGCTATTCAATGCAGCATCACCAGCGGTGACGCACGTACTTGTGTTTGCTGTGCCTGCTGCTCCAAATGCCCGACACTTCCAGTCATGCGCAGTAGACCTCTCTGAAGCTAGAACGCGTACACCCGGCTTCATACTGTGCATGACCGGAAGTGCCCGGCATTCAGATCAATGTTCACAGCAACACCCGTCACTGCTGGTGATGCTGCGTTGAATAGCATGTTAGCACGCCCCTGAGATCGTGCTAACATGCTAAGAGGGCAGACTAGTCAGGGAATATAATGCCCTTGCAACTAGTCCCTGCACTCATTAGCATATCATAAAGGATCTTCAGAAATACTTTTTCTAAAGATCTCTTTATCTATGCTACTAAATACAGGGATGGTTAGGTAAGGAATAGCAATATGCGCCCACAACTGCTCGTGGTTCTTGGTGCATATTGCACCTGACAAGTTCCCTTTAATAAAATTTCTGTTTTATCTCCTGCAGATTTAGCAGTTATCTGAATGCCGGAGCTCTGTGTAACCCCACCCCCACCACTGATTGACAGCTTTCTATGTACACTGTATATTGACAAAAAGCTGCTAATCATTGGTGGAGCAGGGTTACACAAAGCAGGAGGACTACAACGCACAAGAAAACTAGTCCTCCAGAGAAAATCTCCAGCTGCTAAATTTTATTGACACACAAACACCCAGCTTAGAAAGTGACATTACAAGAATCAGGGTCTTTGACCCTACAACATGCTGCTCTCAGATTACATAGTAAAGACTACCTTTAATGTTGACATTATATTCTAAATGCTCACATCCATACATGTACTAATAATTTAGGGCTTGGAGCACAAAATATTACCAGAATTATTTTTTATATATATATATATATATATATATATATATATATATATAATGCATACTTTTAGAAAGTTTTCAAAAAAATATTTTATCTAACAAAGTGTGCCCAAGACCTATCCACCTATACCCTATCAGCTGAGATGGCTTTTGTCTGACATACCTTTTTTTTTTACATAACTGTTGCTTCTTAAAAACTGAGCTTCAGAGCAGTTTCTCTTCGAGCATGGATGGACCTTCAGGCAGTATTTTTTGTATAGGAATAGCACAAGTAAAGGTAAAAACAGGAGGATGACAATGACCAATAGTAAACTGTCTTTGTGCACCTTGTGGCTTCATATATTTAGTATATAGTACAGATGAGCAGATCTATCTATGGAGGATCAAGTTCAGTTTCGGTTTAATGTGAATTTGAATGCTCTGAGATTTGATTCATGGTTCACAAAAAAAGAATATTTTCCTGGCACCATGTTCCACATTGCTAAAGCATCAGAGAGGGGGGCAATGTCCTTTTGTGTAACCTTAATGCCCTGCAGTTGTACAGATCATCATACCTTCTACCCTGGTGGTTAGTACCTGTGTCATCACAGATCAGCGATTCTCAGTGGAGCACAGTGTCTATGGCAGTATGAGCCGTTGGCCATCTCGAGACCCACAGGTAAGTCTCTCTCTTCTGTAAAGTGTAAACTCTTTTGAACAGTGGGATTCTATCTACATTGCCTGTAGAGTGTAAGCTCTTTTGGTCTGTGTGGTCCTCTTTTTCTCTATCGTAGTCCTCTAGAGTGTAAAGTCTTATCATCAATAGGTCTCTCTCTCTTTTGTATGTATGGTCTTTTGGTCAGCATATGCCTCTGTCTGTCTCTTTCACTCTCTCTTAGTCCTGTAAAGTGTAAATTTTTACCATCAATGGGGTCCTCTGTCTCCTGTAGTGTGCAAGTTCTCATGATCAATAAGGTCCTTTCTCCTCTGTATTGTGTACGCTCTCTATGTGACTCTCTTTCTTGTAGAGTGTCAGCTCTTTTGGTCAGCACTGGCCTCTGTCTCTCTCTCTCTCTGTCCTGTAGAGTGTACGCTCTTACAATCAATGAGGCCTTCTTTCTCTCTTGTAGTGTATAAATTGTAATGATCAGATGGATGCTCATACTCTCTCCTGTACAGTGTAAGCTTCTTTCTCCTGTAGAGTGTAAGCTCTTATAGTCAGTGGGGTTCTCTCACTCTCTTCTGTAGAGTGTAAACGCACATGGTCAGACGGGTTCTCTCTTCTGTAGAGTGTAAGCTCTTATAGTCAGTGGGGTCCTCTCTCTCTCTCTCTTCTGTAGAGTTTAAACGCTTATAGTCAGTGGGGTCCTCTCTCTTCTGTAGAGTGTAAGCTCTTATAGTCAGTGGGGTCCTCTCTCTCTCTCTCTCTCTCTCTCCTGTAGAGTTTAAACGCTTATGGTCAGTGGGGTCCTCTCTCTTCTGTAGAGTGTAAGCTCTTATGATCAGCTGGGTCCTCTATATTTTTCTCCTATTTTGTAAACTGTTATGATCAACAGTGTTCCCTCTCTTCTCTCATCCACGTGTGTTTTTCAAGCAATAACATGCTTTCCAGTATTGATATTCATGCAAATTTACTTGCCACAAATTAAACCATGAAGTTGAATTTGAATTTAAAAACATCCAATCGTCTCTAGTATACAGTATGCTTTATCAGTATATAGAATACATTTTACCAGCATTAGCCACATTTCCGATGCAGATTTTTAGATTTGTATATTTTATTTTTTGATCAGCACCCTTTCTTCTGTACATCCACCTGTTACGTCCTTGGTCTTCAATAAAGTATTTGTATTTAACTTACTTTGTGTTGCATGGAGTCCTTTGGTTGGGCTATTATTTAGTTTTTTTCCTTGCATGTTACCAACTTCTCCAATTTGCCACTACAGTCCACATATGAGTATATCTTGGATTTTTATAATTAGTAATATAGACCTAGATCTATGTTCCACTTATAAATGTACATTTTAGTTTTCCTTAGTCTTTTTTATGAGAACTTATAGAATGATTAGTATCATGCAGTAGGGTCTAGTGGGATTTAATATTAGGTGAATTCATTATTTAAGGATATCGTTTCTGAAGACTAGAGTTGAGCGCGGTTCGTGGTTCGTGGTTCTCCAGTTCGCGGCTCGAGTGATTTTGGGGCATGTTCTAGATCGAACTAGAACTCGAGCTTTTTGCAAAAGCTCGGTAGTTCTAGAAACGTTCGAGAACGGTTCTAGCAGCCAAAAAACAGCTAAATCATAGCTTGGTTTCTGCTGTAATAGTGTAAGTCACTCTGTGAATCAAACTATTATCACATTTCAGTGTATAGTGTGCGTGAACAGCGCCTTCAGATCACTGCTGTTTCTATAATGGCGATCGCCATTTTTTTTTTTTTTTTTTCTTGTCTTCCTTCCCTAAGTGCGCGCGTCTTGTGGGGCGGGCCAGCATGTCAGCCAATCCCAGACACACACACAGCTAAGTGGACTTTGAGCCAGAGAAGCAACGGCATGTGTGATAGGATCTGCATGTCACATGTCCCTGCATTATAAAACCGGACATTTTCTTCACGGACGCCATTATCTGCCTTCTGCGTCTTTGGTGTCAGACATCACTGTCGCAGCTCCGTCTTCCTGAGTCCTAGAGCCGATACAGCTGTATGCGCTGCATACACAGCGTTAGACAGCTTAGGGAGAGCACTTTATAGCAGTCCTTTTAAGGGCTCCAACCGGCAGGGTCAGAGAGCCATAGGTGACAGGTCCTGCAAACAGCAACAGCGTCTGTGTAGCCCAGGTCAGGGATTTCCTACCTGCATTTCACCATTAGGAGGGAATAGAAAGGCAGTCTTCCATTCCTCTACCCAGAGCACCACAATCCTGCCACTGTACCCTCTTGTCCTCTGCACACTCCAACTGATAACTAAGCCATTATACTAGCAAACACTCAGTGTACCTAGTGGCATCCTATACGTGGCTATTGGACTTTGCTATAGTCCCACTAGTGCAAAGACATTTGCAGAGCGCGTCTGCCTGCATTGCACACTACAACTCATTCTAACCAAGCCATTATACTAGCAAACACTCAGTGTACCTAGTGGCATCCTATACGTGGCTATTGGACTTTGCTATAGTCCCACTAGTGCAAAGACATTTGCAGAGCGCGTCTGCCTGCGTTGCACACTACAACTCATTCTAACCAAGCCATTATACTAGCAAACACTCAGTGTACCTAGTGGCATCCTATACGTGGCTATTGGACTTTGCTATAGTCCCACTAGTGCAAAGACATTTGCAGAGCGCGTCTGCCTGCGTTGCACACTACAACTCATTCTAACCAAGCCATTATACTAGCAAACACTCAGTGTACCTAGTGGCATCCTATACGTGGCTATTGGACTTTGCTATAGTCCCACTAGTGCAAAGACATTTGCAGAGCGCGTCTGCCTGCGTTGCACACTACAACTCATTCTAACCAAGCCATTATACTAGCAAACACTCAGTGTACCTAGTGGCATCCTATACGTGGCTATTGGACTTTGCTATAGTCCCACTAGTGCAAAGACATTTGCAGAGCGCGTCTGCCTGCGTTGCACACTACAACTCATTCTAACCAAGCCATTATACTAGCAAACACTCAGTGTACCTAGTGGCATCCTATACGTGGCTATTGGACTTTGCTATAGTCCCACTAGTGCAAAGACATTTGCAGCACGTCTGCCTGCGTTGCACACTCCAACTAATTATAACTAAGTTGCATTGTCAGGGATATTTATTCTTTATTATTCTGCTGTTAATAAAGCTAGACCACCACTGCAATCTTCACCACCTCTCAATTTTTACTACCACATTTTCAGTCCACAATCTTGTCGCAATCAACATGAGTGGCAAAATGACAGATGCTGGTGGAAAGGGGAAGAGGCGTGGTGGAAAAGGCAAAAAAGGTTTTGTCCGTGGGGAAGGTGGCAAAGCTCCATTATCATCTGCTGAAGATAGACCATCTACCAGCAAAAGTAAGATGTCTACTACTTACCGTGGACAATCCGATGTGCTCCCTTTGTTACGGACACGAACAACAGGAACAAAGGTAGATGATGGGCAAAAAAGGAAAATGCTTGAATGGATCTCAAGTGGTCCAACAAGTGCCCTCTCTGCCACTTCAAGTACCGCATCCAAAAAACACCAGTCCTCTGAGTTGTCATCCCAATCAAACTTGCTTTCTCCCAGCTCTGAAGTCTCCATCAGCCCTGCACAGTATGGTGGAACTGAGATGGCTGAGTCTGCAGAGCTGTTCAGTCACACTATAGCCTGGGAATCAGAGGTCTGCTCCCAAGCTACAGTGAGTACAGAACAGGAAATGGTCTGCAGTGATGCCCAGAACCTTTGTGACTCAGATTCAGGCCGTGAGGACCAAGTTTCTGAGCATAATGTTGACCCTTTGTCACAAACTGTAACACCTGTGGTTATAGACAATGAGGAACATACTGATGAAGATGAGACGCAGATACCCGATTGGGATGACAACTTAAATATTCCGTCAGGGCAAGAAGAGGCTCGGTCTGAGGGGGAGGGGAGTGCAAACACAACAATTGATGATGACGTTCTAGATCCCACCTACTGTCAACCCCCAGTCAGGCACTCGAGGAGGTCAACAGAGGCGGTGGAGGAGGATGCAACCGACGACGAAGTTACCTTGCGCCTTCCTGGACAGAGTCGGAGCACTGGTAGCACGTCTACAACTGCATCCTCAGCCACCACTCTGCCTATGAGCATTATTCGGGGTGGATCAACAGGTCGCATGGCCTCTAAGCCTTGCCTAGCCTGGTCCTTTTTTCACATCGAAAAAGATCGCCCAACTCATGTGATATGTAACATTTGTCATGATTCTGTTAGTAGAGGTCAAAACCTCAGCAGTTTGACAACTTCTTCCATGAATCGTCACATGACTAAATATCATAAGTCCCGGTGGGAAGCTCACCGTGCTGCAATGCGGCCTAGTGGAGCGAACCATCCACCGCCCGCCCCTTCCACTGCATCCGCGCGCTCTTCATCTTCTAGGACTGTGGGGACAGCTGCCACACCTGTTTTTCCACGCAAAACTTCCACCACTGTAACCGCAACAGGCAGTTTGCTTGTAAGGTCGTCAGTTGGTTTGGAAGGGGAAACAAGTGAGTGTGTACAGCTCTCTCAGACATCGATAGCACCAACGTTGGATGAAGGCAACATCATGTCTCCGCCTGCACTTTCCTCACAAACCTGCATTTTTCAAGGGACACCCTACTCAACACCGTCTACACACAGCAGCCAGATCTCTGTCCCTCAGATGTGGTCAAATAAAAGGCCACTTCCTCCGACCCATGACAAAGCTAAGAGGTTGACTCTATCCCTCTGTAAGCTGTTGGCTACCGAAATGCTGCCTTTCCGCCTAGTGGACACACAGGATTTTAGAGACCTTATGTCTGTCGCTGTGCCCCAGTACCAGATGCCTAGTCGCCACTACTTCTCTAAGAAAGGTGTGCCCGCGCTACACCAGCATGTCGCACACAACATCACCGCTTCCTTGAGAAACTCTGTGTGTGAACGGGTGCATTTCACCACCGATACTTGGACCAGTAAGCATGGACAGGGACGTTACATGTCGCTGACTGGGCACTGGGTAACTATGGTGATAGATGGTGAAGGGTCTGCTGCACAAGTCTTGCCGTCCCCACGACTTGTGTGTCAATCCTCTGTCTGTCCAAGTTCCGCCACTGCTTCTGCATCCTCCACCTCATCTGGGTCCTCCACCTCCGCCCCAAGCCTGCCTGGTCAGGCCACCAGCGTTCTCACTGCGCAGAAGGAATCACGCACCCCTCATTACTATGCTGGCAGCAGAGCGCAACGGCATCAGGCGGTCTTTAGCTTGACATGTCTTGGTAATAAGAGTCACACAGCTGAGGAGTTGTGGTCAGCTTTGCGGTTCGAGTTTAATAAATGGTTGTCTCCACTCAAACTGCAGCCTGGTAAGGCCGTGTGCGACAATGCTGCAAACCTGGGTGCGGCACTTCGCCTGGGCAAGGTGACACACGTACCTTGTATGGCTCACGTGTTGAACCTTGTCGTGCAGCAATTTTTAACACACTATCCCGGCCTAGATGGCCTTCTGAACAGGGCACGAAAACTGTCAGCTCACTTCCGCCGTTCAAGCGCCGCAGCAGAGCGACTTGCATCGCTCCAGAAGTCTTTCGGCCTGCCGGTTCATCGCCTGAAATGCGATGTGGCGACACGCTGGAATTCAACTCTCCACATGTTACAGCGACTGTGGCAGCACCGCAGAGCCCTGGTGCAATACGTCATGACGTATAGCCTGGGCCAACGAGATGCAGAGGTGGGGCAGATCACCCTGATGGAGTGGTCTCAGATCAAGGACCTATGCACCCTTCTGCACAGTTTCGACATGGCGACGAATATGTTTAGCTCTGACAATGCCATTATCAGCATGACGATTCCAGTCATTTACATGCTGGAGCACACGCTAAACACTATTCGGAGTCAGGGGGTGGGACAACATGAAGGGGAGGAACTACAGGAGGATTCATATGCGCAAGGGACAACAACATCACGAAGGTCCAGACGTTCATCATCACCAACGCAGCAGGCATGGGACCATGGGGGACAGGGATCGACAAGGGCGCATAGTAGCAGGCGAAATGTTGAGCAAGGTGCAGGAGAACATGAAGAAATGGAGGACGAACTGTCCATGGACATGGAAGACTCAGCGGATGAGGGAGACCTTGGTCAAATTTCAGTTGAAAGAGGTTGGGGTCAGATGTCAGAGGAAGAAAGAACGGGTAGCACCTCTATGCCACAAACACAGCATGGACTTGGTCCGCATGGCTGCGCAAGACACATGAGTGCCTTTTTGTTGCACTACCTCCAACATGACAGTCGTATTGTCAAAATTAGAAGTGATGATGACTACTGGATTGCCACACTATTAGATCCCCGGTACAAGTCCAAATTTTGTGACATAATTCCAGCCATAGAAAGGGACGCACGTATGCAGGAGTATCAGCAGAAGCTGTTACTAGATCTTAGCTCGGCTTTTCCACCAAACAACCGTGCAGGTGCAGGGAGTGAATCTCCCAGTTGTAACTTGACAAACATGGGACGGTCTCGTCATCTTCAACAGTCTACCCGTACCAGTAGGACCTTTTCTGGTGCCGGTAACAGCAATTTTATGGAATCTTTTCATAATTTTTTTAGACCCTCTTTTGCAAGGCCACCAGAGACAACAAGTCTGACACATAGTCAACGGCTGGAGAGGATGATACAGGAGTATCTCCAAATGAACATCGATGCCATGACTGTGCAACTGGAGCCTTGCTCCTTTTGGGCTTCAAACCTACAAAAATGGCCAGAGCTCGCAACTTACGCCTTGGAGATTTTGTCGTGTCCAGCTGCCAGCGTTGTCTCTGAACGTGTATTCAGTGCTGCTGGGTGTGTGCTGACAGATAAGCGCACGCGTCTGTCCAGTGACAATGTGGACAGACTGACGTTCATCAAAATGAACAAGTCATGGATCCAGAAGGAATTTACTACCCCTGTGTCATCCTGGGGAGAGTAAATGCTTGTGGATTTGGAATGTGCTTGATGCAAATCAAAACATCCTGTTTGCAACTAGGGCCCAAGTGCTGCCACTGATGGGGTGGGTGTCTGTGTGGCCCAATTTTTGGAAAAAAGGGAGACTCCGCTTGGAGTAACCCTTGCTTGCTGTGTTTTTAAAAGAAGCCAAGATGAACAGAGCTGGGATCAGGAAAGACTTTGCTACCTACCCCGGTGTCATCCTGTGGACGGCTAAGAATAGCGTATTTTTGAATGTGCTTGATGCAAATCAAAACATCCTGTTTGCAACTAGGGCCCAAGTGCTGCCACTGATGTGGTGGGTGTCTGTGTGGCCCAATTTTTGGAAAAAAGGGGAGACTCCGCTTGGAGTAACCCTTGCTTACATTGTTTTTAAAAGAAGCCAAGATGAACAAGTCATGGGTCAGCAAAGACTTTGCTACCTACCCCGGTGTCATCCTGGGGACGGCTAAGAATAGCGTATTTTTGAATGTGCTTGATGCAAATCAAAACATCCTGTTTGCAACTAGGGCCCAAGTGCTGCCACTGATGTGGTGGGTGTCTGTGTGGCCCAATTTTTGGAAAAAAGGGAGACTCCGCTTGGAGTAACCCTTGCTTGCTGTGTTTTTAAAAGAAGCCAAGATGAACAGAGCTGGGATCAGGAAAGACTTTGCTACCTACCCCGGTGTCATCCTGGGGACGGATAAGAATGGCGTATTTTTGAATGTGCTTGATGCAAATCTAGCTGTGAAGTGTACAACTGGGGCACAACTGCTGCCACTGAATGGGTGGGTGTGTGTGGGGCCCAATTTTTGGAAAAAAGGGGAGACTCCGCTTGGAGTAACCCTTGCTTACATTGTTTTTAAAAGAAGCCAAGATGAACAAGTCATGGGTCAGCAAAGACTTTGCTACCTACCCCAGTGTCATCCTGGGGACGGCTAAGAATAGCGTATTTTTGAATGTGCTTGATGCAAATCAAAACATCCTGTTTGCAACTAGGGCCCAAGTGCTGCCACTGATGGGGTGGGTGTCTGTGTGGCCCAATTTTTGGAAAAAAGGGAGACTCCGCTTGGAGTAACCCTTGCTTGCTGTGTTTTTAAAAGAAGCCAAGATGAACAGAGCTGGGATCAGGAAAGACTTTGCTACCTACCCCGGTGTCATCCTGGGGACGGATAAGAATGGCGTATTTTTGAATGTGCTTGATGCAAATCTAGCTGTGAAGTGTACAACTGGGGCACAACTGCTGCCACTGAATGGGTGGGTGTGTGTGGGGCCCAATTTTTGGAAAAAAGGGGAGACTCCGCTTGGAGTAACCCTTGCTTACATTGTTTTTAAAAGAAGCCAAGATGAACAAGTCATGGGTCAGCAAAGACTTTGCTACCTACCCCAGTGTCATCCTGGGGACGGCTAAGAATAGCGTATTTTTGAATGTGCTTGATGCAAATCAAAACATCCTGTTTGCAACTAGGGCCCAAGTGCTGCCACTGATGGGGTGGGTGTCTGTGTGGCCCAATTTTTGGAAAAAAGGGAGACTCCGCTTGGAGTAGCCCTTGCTTGCTGTGTTTTTAAAAGAAGCCAAGATGAACAGAGCTGGGATCAGGAAAGACTTTGCTACCTACCCCGGTGTCATCCTGTGGACGGCTAAGAATAGCGTATTTTTGAATGTGCTTGATGCAAATCAAAACATCCTGTTTGCAACTAGGGCCCAAGTGCTGCCACTGATGGGGTGGGTGTCTGTGTGGCCCAATTTTTGGAAAAAAGGGAGACTCCGCTTGGAGTAACCCTTGCTTACATTGTTTTTAAAAGAAGCCAAGATGAACAAGTCATGGGTCAGCAAAGACTTTGCTACCTACCCCGGTGTCATCCTGGGGACGGCTAAGAATAGCGTATTTTTGAATGTGCTTGATGCAAATCAAAACATCCTGTTTGCAACTAGGGCCCAAGTGCTGCCACTGATGTGGTGGGTGTCTGTGTGGCCCAATTTTTGGAAAAAAGGGAGACTCCGCTTGGAGTAACCCTTGCTTGCTGTGTTTTTAAAAGAAGCCAAGATGAACAGAGCTGGGATCAGGAAAGACTTTGCTACCTACCCCGGTGTCATCCTGGGGACGGTTAAGAATAGCGTATTTTTGAATGTGCTTGATGCAAATCTAGCTGTGAAGTGTACAACTGGGGCCCAAGTGCTGCCACTGAAGGGGTGGGTGTGTGTGGGGCCCAATTTTTGGAAAAAAGGGAGACTCCGCTTGGAGTAACCCTTGCTTGCTGTGTTTTTAAAAGAAGCCAAGATGAACAGAGCTGGGATCAGGAAAGACTTTGCTACCTACCCCGGTGTCATCCTGGGGACGGATAAGAATGGCGTATTTTTGAATGTGCTTGATGCAAATCTAGCTGTGAAGTGTACAACTGGGGCACAACTGCTGCCACTGAAGGGGTGGGTGTGTGGGGCCCAATTTTTGGAAAAAAGGGAGACTCCGCTTGGAGTCACCTTGCGGTGTTTTACATGACTTTAGAAGGGCGTGCCATGCCTATATCTGTGTGTCCTCCTCTTTTTCCTTGTCCAGCTGTTTTGTTTTCGCATGAGTACATGTCCTTGTCACTTTCCCATGTGTTTGTGTTGTGTTGTGAGTTGTTTGTCACCTTTTGGACACCTTTGAGGGTGTTTTCTAGGTGTTTTACTGTGTTTGTGATTGCCTGCCATTGTTTCCTATGGGCTCGAGTTCGGTTCGTCGAACGTTCGACGAGCCGAACTCGAGCCAGACCCCCCGTTCGGCGAACCGCCTCGAGCCGAACCGGGACCGGTTCGCTCATCTCTACTGAAGACCACTGTGGTTTACCTGTTCATTTCTTTATAATTACTATTACTTTTATTTCTGTCTTTATTTGCAGGTTTTGTAGCTGAACAGATTGCTGACAATAAACTGGAGGATAATAACTCCCCTTTGGTGCCACAATAAAATTGTTACAACCATATTAGCCTGGTTAATAAAAAGGATTTTAGAGGAATTTTTATCTGCCGCAGTGTAATATATATTGATATTTTCCCTCAATGATCCACACTTGGATAAAAGATTTTTTCCAAGGATTTATTGTTTATAAAATGAAATTGGAAGGAAGATATTTTATATTTACACTGCAGACTGACATGTAAATGTTGAAATGATCTGTAAAAAAAAACATACCATACTTATGCTATACTGTATAACAGCAGAATAACTTCATCTTGTGGTAAATGAAGTTGTTCAGTAGTTGCAGCATTATCGTGAAAATAAAGCTATACCTCCTCTGAGATTTGCTGCATTCTGTAATTTGCTACTAGGAAGAGAATAAAGACTAGAAAACCAGTCGTCTGTTATCAATGAGGGACTGAATAGTCATGCAGAAAAATTCAGGAATCTAAGGATTATTCTTGAACATGAAGTTACTAATATGACACCTGAACCTTAAGTCCCACCTCTTCTGACAAGCCTACAACCTGCCGTAACCCTCAGTCTGATACAGCACCACACGACCAGCTCCACCCTCACCTACTGTATCCTCACCCATCCCTTGTAGACTGTGAGCCCTCGCGGGCAGGGACCTCCGTCCTCCTGTACCAGTCTGTGCCTTGTATTGTTTATGATTATTGCACTTGTCCCTATTATGTATACCCTTTTCACATGTAAAGCGCCAGGGAATAAATATAATAAATAATAATAATAATAATAATGACACACAGCAGCTACGGACATTGTACTGTCTATGTGAATATACGAGGGGCTGCTGATAAGGCTATGTTCACACAGTGCATCTTTTGTAACTAGAAAGATGCAGCGTTTATGGCCCCAAAAAAACGCACAAAAAACGTACCCACGGCAATAACGCATCAAAAAACGCATGCGTTTTTGCCGCATTTTGTCCAATGCATTTTTAAGTCAAATCTATTGACTGGAAAGGCTCAAAAACGCTGGAAAAACGCAAAAAGAATTGACATGCTGCATTTTTAAAAACGCAACCAAGATGCAGACAAAAAAAGATGCTCAGTGTGGACAGCAAAATAGAAATCTCAGAAAGTTTGCTGGGTGAAGGAAATACATGCATTTTGGTGTATTTTTGTGACATCAAAAATGCATCAAAAACACACCAAAAAATGCACTGTGTGAATATAGCCAAAGTCTTTGGCTTTACACAGAAAGAAACGAGATAGGATGATGAAACTTTACATTTATTCCACATACTCTCCACTGTTGTCAGCACACTTCTTACATCAGTATTCCAAGTTCTGTAGGCCTAGTAAACAGAAGGATTTCGGTTGTGCCTCAAACCAGGCATCCATAGCAGCCATGGTATCAGATATGGTCTGAAATTTGGTACACTTGAGGTGATTATTCAGGATTGGAAACAGATGATAGTCAGATGGAGCTATATCTGGTGAATAAGATGGGTGGTCAACCAGCTGGAAGCCCAGCTCTGCCAGATTTGCAGTGGTCGCTTTTGCAATGTGAATGAGCGGAGGCATTGTCTTGCAGGAACAAGATTCCTTTGGACAGCTTTCCTCGCCTTTTGGCCTTTAGAGCTGCCTTCAATTGGTCCAAAAGTTCAATGTAATACCTTGCATTGATGGTGGAACCCTTTTGAAGGTAGTCCACTAGCAGCACGCCCTCCTTATCCCAGAACACAGACGCCGTGACCTTAGTCGCTGTTTTTTGCACCCTGAACTTCTTTGGACAAGGAGAACCACTGTACCTCCACTCTTTTGACTGCTCCTTGTTTTCAGGGTCATACAAATAAATCCAGGTCTCATCCATAGTGATCTGTTGATGAAGTGATTAACCAGAGCCAGCATGGGTTTGTAACTAATAAGTCATGTCAGACTAACTTAATTTCCATCTATGATAAAATCACTGACTGGGTGGATCAGGGAAATGCAGTAGATATAGTGTATCTTGACTTCAGTAAAGCATTTGACAAAGTATCTCATACAATCCTTATTGAAAAAATGACCAAGTGTGGAATGGACAAGGCAACTGTTAGATGGATTCGTAACTGGCTTAGTGATCGGAGTCAAAGAGTTGTCATAAATGGCTGTACATCCAGTTTGAAAACTGTCTCAAGTGGGGTACCACAGGGCTCTGTCCTGGGCCCCGTGTTGTTCAACATCTTTGTCAATGATTTAGATGCAGGTATTAAGGGTAAACTGATTAAATTTGCTGATGACACAAAGCTAGGAGGAATAACTAATACTAGAGAAGAGAGAGAGAGGATTCAACAAGATCTAAACAAGCTGGAACAATCGGCAGCAACTAATAGAATGGTTTTTAACAGGGAGAAATGCAAAGTCATACATCTTGGCAAGAATAATGAAAAGAGCATATACAGCATGGGAGGAATAGAGCTATCCAAAAGCATGTGTGAAAAAGACTTAGGTATACTAATAGATCACAGACTAAACATGAATCAACAGTGTGACGCAGCAGCAAAAAAGGCAAACACCATTCTAGGATGTATTAACAGAAGCATACAGTTTAGATCACGTGAAGTCATTATCCCCCTTTACTCCTCTTTGGTCAGACCTCATCTGGAAAATTGTGTCAAGTTCTGGGTACCACATTTTAAAAAAGACATCAACAAACTAGAGCAAGTTCAGAGAAGAGTGACTAGAATGGTGACTGGTCTGCAAACCATGTCCTATGAGGAACGGTAACAGGATTTAGGATTATTTATGTGGCGCCCCTGTGGGTAGGCACTACAGGGGAATACAGCACCTTAACAGCAAGGTGCAGTGCTCTTTGGTCACTTCTAGCAGCTTCTGGAAGTCCTTGTAGAACTATATAAACCAGCCAGAGCAAGCGAGGTGCTGAGCGTGCGAGGTCTACAGCAAAGTACGGGTTACAGATAAGTGCGTCATAGTTTAAACACAATAGCATAGCTGTGATAACTGTAATTGTTTAATTTCATTAGGGAATTGTGTGTCTGTTTGATTCTGTGAAAAAGGAAAACAAAAAAAAAAGGTTTGTCTTGTGATTTAATCAGTAGTATTAGTCACACCTGTTTCTAGAAGCTTCTAGCAGCTTCTGGAAGTACTTATAGAACTATATAAACCAGCAAGAGCTAGCGAGGTGCTGAGCGTGCGAGGTCTACAGCAAAGTGCGGGTTACAGATAAGTGCTTCACAGTTTAAACACAGCAACATAGTTGTGATAACTGTAATTGTTTAATTTCATTAGGGAATTGTGTGTCTGTTTGATTCTGTGAAAAAAAAAAAATAGTTTTTCTTGTGATTTAATCAGTAGTATTAATCACACCTGTTTCTAGAAGCTTCTAGCAGCTTCTGGAAGTCCTTGTAGAACTATATAAACCAGCCAGAGCAAGCAAGGTGCTGAGCGTGCGAGGTCTACAACAAAGTGGGGGGATTTCAGATAAGTGCTTCATAGTTTAAACACAATAACATAGTTTGACACAAGAACATATTTTGAATTTATCCTTATACGTTTCTCATTATTTTCTTTTCATTGTTTTTCAACTTTACTGTCTATCCCCATTTAATTGCAGCTCCATGGACAATGCTATAAGGTGTGTATCTTGTCAGATGTATGCATGCCTTGAGCAGCCGTTCGAGGGTGAATATGTCTGCACTCGATGCAAGCATGTTGCGTATTTGGAAGCCAAGGTAACTGATCTAAATAAGCAGCTTGCAACACTCAGGGGCATTGCAAACCTGGAGAGGAGTTTAGAGCTCACTGAGCTTTCTCTGACTGGGGCCAGTGATATGGAGGAGGGTGGAGGTGGGGAAAATCAGGACCCAAAGGTAGGTAGCTGGTTAACAGTTAGAAGAAGAGGTAGGGGGAAAAGTGTCAGGGAGCCTAGTCCTGACCTGGCACAACCTAGTAAATATGCCTGTTTGGCTGATATTAGGAATGAAAGGCCAGGACTAGGGTCACTACAGCAGGACGTTGCTCCTAGCAACCAGGAGAACAACTGCTGTAGGAAGGAGGGAAATAGGAGTGCAGCAAAGCCCAGACAGATGTTGGTGGTAGGGGACTCTATAATTAAGCGGACAGACAGGGTCATCTGTCGCCTAGACCGTGAATGCCGAACAGTGTTTTGTCTGCCGGGTGCTCGGGTTCGGCATATTGCAGATCGGATAGACAGATTGCTTGGTGGGGCTGGGGAAAACCCAGTGGTCATGGTGCATATTGGTACTAATGACAAAGTTAGAGGCAGGTGGAAGGTCCATAAAAATTATTACAGGGAACTAGGAGAGAAGCTGAAGTCCAGGACCTCCAAGGTGGTGTTTTCAGAAATACTACCGGTGCCACGAGCGTCACTAGAAAGACAGCGGGAGCTTAGGGAGATAAATACGTGGCTTAGAAATTGGTGCAGGAAGGAAGGGTTAGGGTTCATGGAGAATTGGGCCGACTTCTCAGTTGGCTACAGGCTCTACGGTAGGGATGGGCTGCACCTCAATGGGGAAGGTGCGGCTGTGCTGGGGGAGAAAATGGTCAGACGGATGGAGGAGCTTTTAAACTAGGATCTGGGGGGAGGGAGGGTAGTGGAGCAAATAAGGGGATAGATAGAGCAGATAGAGACAGTGAGATGATAAGGGTCAAAGAAGAATTAGGGGGGGATGGGACATGCAAGGAACGTAGGGAGGCTAGGAGTAATAATGGTGTTAATAGTATTAAATGTCTACTGGCAAATGCAAGAAGTCTTGCAAACAAAATGAATGAATTAGAGACTCTTATGTCAACCATGGAATATGATGTGGTGGGCATTACGGAAACCTGGCTGGATGAAAGCCATGACTGGGTGACAAACATACAGGGTTATACTACATTTAGGAAGTACAGGAAAGACAAAAAAGGTGGTGGGGTGTGTATATTTATCAAATCTAACCTAAAACCTGTGTTAAATGATGACATTGGGGGGAACTGCAACAATGTGAAGTCAGTATGGGTAAATGTACATGGGGATGGGAAGAATGGAAAAATGCTAATTGGAGTTTGCTATAAGCCTCCTAACATACCTGAACAAATAGAGGGTGAAATGCTGGAACAAATTGAAAAGGCAGCTAATAATAATAATCGGGTTCTTATTATGGGGGATTTCAACTATCCAGACATTCAGTGGGACATAGAATCTTCTGGTTCTGCTAAAAGCTGTAAATTCTTATCTACCATTAAAGACAATTTCCTCTCTCAGATGGTAGATGAACCGACCAGGGGAGATAATTTGCTAGATCTGGTCCTGTCAAATAGAACGGATACCATTTCAGACCTACAGATCCGGGAGCACTTGGGCACCAGCGATCATAATTTGGTAAGTTTCAAAGTAATATTCAATAGAACATTTCAAAGGGGAAATGCAAAAACCTGGAATTTTAGGAAAGCTGATTTCAACAAATTAAGGGAAGAGCTTAAATGTGTAGATTGGGACAAAGTCATGGTAACTGGGGATACCGAACATAAATGGGGTAAGTTTAAGGATATACTGTTAGAGTCCTGTAAAAAGCTTATACCCTCTGGTAATAAAATGTCCAGGAATAAAAAAAAACCACTATGGATAAATAAAACTGTACAAAGTATAATAAAACAAAAACAAAGGGCGTTTAAAATCTTAAAGGCTGAGAATACAGAAAAAGCATTTCAGAAGCATAAAGATAACAATAGGAAATGTAAAAAAGAAATCAAGGAAGGAAAACTAGCTACTAAAACAAAAATCGCCAAGGACATTAAAATAAATGCTAAAATCTTTTATAAATACATTAATGCCCAAAGGAAAACAAAGGATAGTATTGGCCCCTTAAAATATAATAACAAGTTAGTTAGATATAGAGGACAAACAAAAGACTGAGATATTAAATAGGCATTTCTCATCTGTGTTCACCAAGGAACTGACTGTACCAGGGATCATTCAACAAGAGAAAAATCAAAGGTCAGCACCCGATATAATTAATTTAACACAAGAAGAAGTACGCCTACGTCTAAGTAAACTAAAAATTGACAAATCCCCAGGGCCAGATGGCATTCATCCACAAATATTGAGGGAATTGAGCTCCATTATTGACAGACCGCTGTATCTCATCTTTTTAGACTCGCTTGTAACAGGGTTGGTGCCTCAGGATTGGAGGATTGCTGATGTGGTACCGATATTTAAGAAAGGTAAGAGGGTAGATCCAGGCAACTACCGTCCAGTAAGTCTGACATCAGTAGTATGCAAAGTTTTTGAGGGCATTTTAAGGGATGACATGCAAAAATATATTGCAGAAAATAATATAACAACTGACAAACAGCATGGATTCATGAACGATAAGTCGTGTCTAACCAACCTGTTGGGGTTCTATGAGGGGGTAAGTGCAAACCTGGATATTGGTAATGCAGCTGATGTGATTTATTTGGACTTTGCAAAGGCATTTGATACTGTACCACACAATAGCCTTATATTAAAGCTCCAGAAGCAAGGACTAGGGGACACTATATGCAACTGGGTAAGGAATTGGCTAAAAGATAGGAAACAAAGAGTAGTCATAAATGGTACATTCTCTAAATAGGCTGCAGTCAGCAGTGGGGTGCCGCAGGGATCTGTGCTAGGACCGATTCTTTTTAATCTCTTTATTAATGACCTTGTGGATGGGATTCATAGTATAGTGTCAGTCTTTGCTGATGACACTAAACTATGTAGGATATTAAAAACTGACCTTGATAGTACAATATTACAAAAAGATCTGGATAAGATGTCAGAATGGGCAGATACTTGACAAATGAGATTTAATGTTGATAAATGTAAAGTAATGCACCTAGGACGGAGTAATCCTATAGCTGCATATACATTAAATGAATGTAAACTCGGGACTACAGAACAGGAGAAGGACTTGGGTATTCTTATTACAAATAAGCTGAGCAGCAGCACTCAATGTGAAGCAGCAGCTGCTAAAGCAAACAAGATTTTAGGGTGTATAAAAGAGAGATTAGATCCCGTGATACCAACGTATTGTTACCCCTCTATAAATCACTTGTAAGGCCACATCTGGAATATGGGAACCAGTTTTGGGCTCCACATTTTAAAAAGGACATTCAGAAGTTAGAGGCAGTTCAAAGGCGGGCAACTAGACTATTACAAGGAATGGAAGGCCTCCCATATGATGGCAGATTGAAAAAGTTAGATATGTTTAGCTTAGAAAAAAGACGTGTCAGAGGAGATCTCATTTATATGTATAAATACATGTGTGGTCAATATAAAGGACTGGCACATGACTTATTTCTTCCAAAGACAATACTAAGGACCAGGGGGCACTCACTGCGAGTGGAAGAAAAGCAATTCTGACAGCTAAATAGGAAAGGGTTCTTTACAATTAGAGCACTCAGACTGTGGAATGCCCTACCACAAGAGGTAGTAATGGCTGATACTATAAAACTTTTAAAAAAGGGCTGGATGATTTCCTCACTACACACAATATTGTTGGTTATAAATGACTTAGTGACCAAATGTAGAACTGGTGGAGGAAGGGTGAACTAGATGGACCTAGGTCTTTTTTCAACCTAAGTAACTATGTAACTATGTGAAAGAGAGAACAAATGCAGAGTCTTATATTAGATTGAGTAACATTGACTCAGAAGTCCCTACCTTCATATTCCTGGTACTGTTTATATAGTAGGTCCATAGGGGGGTGGAGCCTAGCTGAGCGTGAGACGCGACGTGGTTGCCAGGATGACTGGGTGACAGTTGGTCAGTTTACAGTCAGTCAGTAAAGAGTGATAAGCAGAGACGAGAGTAAATTGATAACGGAAAGAAGGGCTAGAAATAACATAGGCCCGACGTCCTGAGCGAGGGTACCCCGAAAGAAAAGAAAGACACAGGAAAAGGGGTAACCCAGATGGAAAGGGGATGCTTTAGGTCTGGCGAGAGCCGGCTGAAGAGTTCAGGTCGACACCGGTATAACGGAACCGACGAGGTTTGTCAGGTTTATACCCAAAGCATTGACCATTCACCTGGGATCTTAAATAAGAGGAGTCCGGGTACCCATCAAGAGTCTGACTACTAACCCCAAGCCGAGTTCACGACGCTGTTGCGGGATAGATAAAGAAACCGTGCAGCATCAGACCCCTGGGAAAACCACTGAGGAGACTAACGAGTGGGTTAAAGAGAGAGTCACAGAGCCCTCAGAGCAGAGACTGAGAAAGAGACAAAGAAAGGTCACCTCAGAGAAAAAACTCTGTCATTAAATCTCCTCCGAAATTTGTGACCATTGGCCTTCTGGTAACCGAACTGTTTCTGTGTACTGTGCAAAACAAACCAGATGGTAGTAAAAAGGACTTGTTTGAGCTGATGTGGACTCGGTGTGTCATCTCTCCGCCATTCGACAGGACCCTGCGACGTCAGAGAAGAAGGCAGCCATCACTGCTCGGTCGCTTCCCTCCTGGTCAGCGACCCGCCACCCTGAGGTAAAATAGCTCCACCTGTGGGGAGCTGAGAGATCTTAAGCTGCCGTCACCATTGCCTCAGAGGTCGGCCGCGGGCAGCGCTGGTATATCCCGCTTACCAGACACCACAGGTGGCGTCACGTATATCCCCAAAATCATCCCTGTACCCCATTCCCCAGCCGCAGAGTGAGGGCCCAGGGCACAAAGCCGGGACCGACCACCTGTGATAACCCCATTGAGAGTAAAGTAGCCGTAGTCCCGGCGCCAGAGTACCCCTACCGAAAACCCTGATGGTCGACTCATTTAGCTTGCAAAAGAGAAGACTGAGAGGAGACTTAATAGCTGTCTACAAATATCTTAAAGGCTGTCACACTGTAGAGGGATCAGTTTTATTCTCATTTTCACAAGTAAAGACGCAATGGGATGAAATTGATGGGGAGGAGACACAAATTAAATATTAGAAAAAACTTTTTGACAGTGAGGGTGATCAATGAGTGGAACAGTCTGCCATGAGAGGTTGTGAGTTCTCCTTCAATGGAAGTCTTTAAAAGAGGTTGGACGGACATCTGTCTGGGATGATTCAGTGAAATCTGCTTTGAGCAGGGGGTTGGACTAAATGACCCAGGAGGTCCCTTCCAACTCTAATATTCTATGATTCCGAGGAAGTTCTTATCAGTCCAGAAATGCTAACAAATGGACCAGGAAGTTTTCACTCGCATGCTTCTCTGATCTGTTGTCAAACATTTATGACCCACTTAGCGGAAAGCCTCCTCATGTCCAAATATTCATGGATAATGACATAAACACGTTCATGGGAAATCTCCATTATGTCTGCTATTGCTTTAGCTGAAATACGTCGATTCTCCAGTGTGAGGTTGTGCACAGATTCGACGATCTCCGGAACAACAACCACTCTTGGTCGTCCAGGACGTTCCTCATCATTGGTGCTGAAGTGGCCCATTTTAAATTTGGCAACCCAGTTCTTAACTGTGGAATATGAAGGGCATTGATCCCTCAATGTCTGCGACATATCACTATGAATATCCTTAATGGACTTTCCTTGCAGAAACAACATTTTTATCACTCCTCTGCTCTCAGTTGCTGTGAATATCGCATTAGACTATGCCATTTTGTTTTCTTGCGTGCATAGAACACTGTTGCCATAAGCAACAAACACAAATTTTTGAAAGCATACAGTATATTAGACACATAAGGCTTTCATGTGATGTAATATTTGTTACCATACAAACAAAAAAGATCACAAAGCCAAAAACTTATCAGCAGCATCCTGTTGTATATAAGTGCCCAATCTGATCTTTATAACATAAAAAAGAGTATTTATTATACTCTTCTAGGGGGTGGTCCAGTCCAGTGGGGGTCACTGATCTCGGGCCAGTTCTTCCTATCCTATCTTCTTCTGATGGTCGTCCTCCTTCCCTGGTCTGTGTCAATGATGCATCCTACATCCCCTATTGCGCTCTTGCGCATGTGCAGTTGCGCACTTCTTTCTCAAAGTATTCTAGTGCATATGTGCAGGTGTTTCTTGACCTTTTCCTGCACATTTACATTACTTTACTCTTTCCATAGAAGAGCAGACATAAGTGAACATGTGCAAGATTGCATTGGAGGACTCTGTGTGGATGACATAGGATGTGTCATTCACAGTGAGCAGGGAAGGAAGACGGTGATTGCAAAAAGATAGAAGGTGCTGGGTCAAGAACAACGATGCCCATCGGAACAAACTGCCCTCCCAGGTGAGTATAATAAAAGCTTTTTTTATTTGTTATACAGATTTTCCTGGGCACTTACAGTCGTATGAAAACGTTTGAGCACCCCTATTAAGGTTAACCTTTTTTCTTTATAACAATTTGGGTTTTTGCAACAGCTATTTCAGTTTCATATATCTAATAACTGATGGACTGAGTAATATTTCTGGATTGAAATGAGGTTTATTGTACTAACAGAAAATGTGCAATCCGCATTAAAACAAAATTTGACCGGTGCAAAAGTATGGGCACCCTTATCAATTTCTTGATTTGAACACTCCTAACTTCTTTTTACTGACTTACTAAAGCACTAAATTGGTTTTGTAACCTCATTGAGCTTTGAACTTCATAGGCAGGTGTATCCAATCATGAGAAAAGGTATTTAAGGTGGCCACTTGCAAGTTGTTCTCCTATTTGAATCTCCTATGAAGAGTGGCATCATGGGCTCCTCAAAACAACTCTCAAATGATTTGAAAAAAAAAAAGATTATTCAACATAGTTGTTCAGGGGAAGGATACAAAAAGTTGTCTCAGAGATTTAAACTGTCAGTTTCCACTGTGAGGAACATAGTAAGGAAATGGAAGAACACAGGTACAGTTCTTGTTAAGCCCAGAAGTGGCAGGCCAAGAAAAATATCAGAAAGGCAGAGAAGAAGAATGGTGAGAACAGTCAAGGACAATCCACAGACCACCTCCAAAGACCTGCAGCATCATCTTGCTGCAGATGGTGTCAATGTGCATCGGTCAACAATACAGCGCACGTTGTACGAGGAGAAACTGTATGGGAGAGTGATGCGAAAGAAGCCGTTTCTGCAAGCATGCCAAAAACAGAGTCGCCTGGGGTATGCAAAATCACATTTGGACAAGCCAGTTACATTTCGGAAGAAGGTCCTGTGGACTGATGAAACAAAGATTGAGTTGTTTGGTCATACAAAAAGGCATTATGCATGGAGGCAAAAAAACACGGCATTCCAAGAAAAGCACTTGCTACCCACAGTAAAATTTGGTGGAGGTTCCATCATGCTTTGGGGCTGTGTGGCCAATGCCTGCACCGGGAATCTTGTTAAAGTTGAGGGTTGCATGGATTCAACTCAGTATCAGCAGATTCTTGACAATGATGTGCAAGAATCAGTGACGAAGTTGAAGTTACGCAGGGAATGGATATTTCAGCAAGACAATGATCCAAAACACCGCTCCAAATCTACTCAGGCATTCATGCAGAGGAACAATTACAATGTTCTGGAATGGCCAACCCAGTCCCCAGACCTGAATATCATTGAACATCTGCGGGATGATTTGAAGTGTGCTGTCCATGCTCGGCGACCATCAAACTTAACTGAACTGGAATTGTTTTGTAAACAGGAATGGTCAAATATACCTTCATCCAGGATCCAGGAACTCATTAAAAGCTACAGGAAGCGACTAGAGGCTGTGATTTTTCCAAAAGGAGGATCTACAAAATATTAATGTCACTTTTATGTTGAGGTGCCCATACTTTTGCACCGGTCAAATATTGTTTAAATGCGGATTGCACATTTTCTGTTAGTACAATAAACCTCATTTCAATCCAGAAATATTACTGAGTCCATCAGTTATTAGATATATGAAACTGAAATAGCTGTTGCAAAAACCCAAATTGTTATAAAGAAGAAAGGTTAACATTAATAGGGGTGCCCAAACTTTTTCATATGACTGTATATACAGAATTCTAGAATATTGTATATAAGGGCTTACTGGTGGTGGTCGCAATTTATAGAGGACAAATCTGATGACAGGTTCGCTTTAAGTCCTGGATTACATCCATGTTTCTTAATAAAAGTAAAACATTGAAATTAAAGGAAGCGTCGGATCCATTACACAATGAAAATTAGCTGATTTTGATAGACCCCATTGATAAAATTGAGACTGGCAGATTTCTGTCATGGTGTCCAGCATTTTACCAGACAACAACATTCAGCATGCTATATGTTGTCTGGTAACGCTATAAAAATCTAGAATGGAGGCTCAGAAGGAAATTTCCAATGCAATTGTGACCAGAACCATACATGGAGTCTTTGAGCACTTCCTTGGTTAAGAGCAAAACATTTTTCATGACATTTTTGTCTATTCAAAGTTCGGGCCTATATCTGTATTATACATTTCTGTCGTCTTTTTTTTGTTTACTTGATCAGAATGTTAACTAGGAGCCTTATGTTCAGTTTCGTACATTTTTGCTGAGCCACAATAGATTGATGTATAAGTTTGGGATGTGCGGTCCATGTCTTTTTCTACAGCTATGACCTGTAGCTGTGATATGCTGCCTTGTATAGGTCATCAAATAGACAGACAGATCAGCTCTAACAGGACATAATACCGTTAGAACATGGCACATCATTACATGAAATTTGTCTTGTTCAGTAACCAAACATCATATGTAAAATGTAATATTTCTGGAAAAGACTAAAATCACCTGTCAAGCTTGAATGAAAAGTCACTAAGCATGCAATGTACAGTATAATATCTGACATTGCTCTGTAAAGAGTGTCCATCATTAGTGGCGTTGACACTCACCTATTATAACACACATGTTGAAAATCCCATTCTGACATCTATTGTGCTACAAGAAAGCAAAGCTATTACTCTTTGTGGACAGAACATTCAAGTCAATTCCACAATCCTTCGTTACTATTGAATATAAGTGAAATTACCTATTGTAAAGTGTAACACTGTAAAATCAAGGCTTTCTAGATTTCTTCAGTTATTTATTTTAAGTTTATTTTTACAAGTGCTTTACAGAAATGTAATATAAATACAACCTACCTAGGCAATGATGCATACTGTCGCTCAATTCCTTCAAAACTGTGGTTGCGGGATCCAGTATGACCTCGTGTTGTTACCTGCAAAGATAAATATACAATTGAACATACAAAGACGTTTTGGTCATTTAGGCCGGAGTCACACTTGCGAGCTGAATCGGACTGGCCTACTGGAGGAATCGCCAGTAATACCAGTCGTGGCTGCGGTTACCTGCATTGAACTCCGGAGCTCTTACCTGAGCTCCGGAGTGCAGCCTGGACTGAACTCGGGGTTTGCAGGACTGAACCGCTAGTGCCGACTGATTCCATGGTGATTGCGGTTCAGTTCATGTTACAGCTGCGGACAGGCCGGGCTGAATTCCGGAGCTCAGGTGAGAGCTTTAGAGTTCAGCTTGGCCTGTCCACAGCTGTCATGAACTGAACCGCAATCGCCAGGGAATCAGTCGGCACTCGCGGTTAAGTCCTGCAAACCCTGAGTTCAGTCCAGGCTGCACTCCATGTGAGAGCTCCAGAGTTCAATGCAGGTAAACGCAGCCAGGCCTGGTATTACTGGCGGTTCCTCTGGTAGCCAGTCCGACACTGCTTGCGAGTGACTCGCATATAAGCCACGTGAGTCTCACATAGTATCACATGGTATGGCCTGACGCTCTCCGGACTGGAGAGAGTCAGCTGCATGTATTTCTTTGCAGTTGACCCACTCTTGTCCAGAGAGCAGCAGGCCATGCCAGGTGATACAATGCAAGGCTCGCGCGAGTGACTCACGAGTCACTCGCAAGTGTGACTCCAGCCTTACTTGCACAATGCCACTATGGTGTATGCAGAATGTAAAGGAAAAATAATGGCCAGGTGGATCATATAGAAAGCAAAGGAAACCTGAGCTCCTTTGTCCTTAGATACTGTATGCCTTCATGTAATTAAGGATTTGTTCACAGAGCAGAGGCAGTACTCTGGAGCTCAGAGCTAGGCTAACAATGCAACAATTTCGGTTTTTTTCTTCTTTTTTTTTTAACCCCTCTACCCTCGAACCAACTTTCACCTTCATGACAAGGCCATTTTTTGCAATTCTGACCAGTATCACTTTGACAAGTTATAATACTGAAACGCTTCAGCGGATCCCGGTGATTCTGAGATTGTTTTTTCATCACATATTGTACTTCATGATAGTGGTAAAATGTTTTACATTTATTTGTAAAAATATCGGAAATATCAGCAATTTTCAAACTTTAAAATTTTAGGGCCATAAATCCAAGAGCTATGTCGGACAAAATAGTTACTAAATAACCAGTGCTTTTTTTGCGGCGGTACGTGCCGGTACTGCGCACTGGAAAATCTGAAGAGCACCTCTGGATCTGTCCCCATGGCTAATTTGTAAACTATACAAATTAGCCATGTGTGGAGCGGAGGCACAAGCCAGAGGCGTATGTAGGGGGGAGCTGGTGGGGCGCTGTCGGGCGGCCTGATGCGGTGGTGTGGAATTCTGCCGGGGTGGGAGCTGGCTATTCTCTGAGCGTGGCTGTCACGCTGACAGCCGCATTCATAGAAATTGCAGCGCGCGGCTCCCACTGCTCAATTGTCCTTGTATTTGTCAGACGTGAGGACAATTGAAGCGGTGATGCCTGGCGCTGACTTCCGGGTCAGCGCGACGACTTTCATGTGATCAGATCTGCTGATCACACTGCTGACCAGGAAGCCGGCGCCGCAGTGCGGAGGTGGCAAAGAAACGCTGATAAGTGCTCCACTGTGAAGCTGAAGTCACGGAGGAGGAACATTATGGGGTGAGTGGGTAGTATTTATGAAACAGTATGGGGGAGAGAGGGTGGGGGAGGGAACTATCTGTGGACACACTATGGGGGGACAGAGGGTGGGCAACGGGAACTATTTGTTTCCACACTATGGGGGGACAGGGTGTAGAGGGGGAAAAATCTATATACACAGTATGGGGTGGGGGAGGGAACTATCTGTGGACACACTTTGGGGGACAGAGGGTGGGGAGGGGGGCAATATCTATATACACAGTATGGGGGGGAGGGTGGGGGAGGTTTATTATCTGTGGACAGAGTACGGTGGGAAGAGAGGGTGGGGAGTGGGAAGTATCTTTGGACACAGTATGGGGAGAGAGAGGATGAGGTTTCATGCATGGGGAGAGAGTGGATGAGGTTTCATGCATGGGGAGAGAAAGGATGAGGTTTCGTGCATTGGGAGAGAGTGGATGAGGTTTCATGCATGGGGACAGAGAGGATGAGGGGTGATGCATGGAGACAGAGAGGATAAGGGATGATGCATGGGGACAGAGAGGATGAGGGGTGATGCATGAGGACAGAGAGGATGAGGGGTGATGTATGGGAACAGAGAGGATGAGGGGTGATGCATGGGGACAGAGAGGATGAGGGGTGATGCATGGGGACAGAGAGGATGAAGAGTTATGCATGAGGACAGAGAGGATGTGAAGCAAACTGGAAAGTAATTTTGAGGACACATAATAATGAGTGATATGGTATGAGGAGCAAGTGGGCAGGATGGGGAGTGAGGTGGAAAAGTATATGGACACACAGGAGGTAGTGAGGAGACAGTAAGGGATGAGAAGAATGTGAGGGGCACAAAATAAAGACTGGGTAGTGGAGGGTGGTGGTATGAGAGGGGGCAGAATGGGAGGACAGTGTGAGGTTATAGCAAGGAGGGGGAGTGTTATGAAGGCACAGTATAAAGACTGGGCAGTATAAGGGGACACAGTGTAAAGGACACTGTAAACAGTAGGCTCAGTTTGGAAAGAGAGGGAACATGGAGGGATAAGATTTATCCTATGTCTACTTTGCATCAGTGCAATTTTTTACACATATTTTTCTGTTGTTAGGAAGTTCGAATGATGCAATACAACCATTTTTTTAGGGGCCACATCACATTTGAAGTGACTTTGAGAGGTCTAGGTGACAGGAAATACCCAAAAGTGACACCATTCTAAAACTGCACCCCACAAACTGCTGAAAACCACATCCAAGAACTTTATTAACTCTTTTAGGTGCTTCACAGGAACCAAAGCAATGTATAAGGAAAAAATGCAAAACTTACTTTTTTCCACAAAAATGTTATTTTAACCATAAACTTTTGCATTTTCACAACGGTATCAGGAAAAAGTGCATATAAATTGTATTGTGCAATTTCTCCTGAGTACACTGATACCTTATATGAGGAGGAAATCAACTGTTTGGAAGCAGCACCATTTGAATTTTTGAAAGAAAACTTATCTGGAATAATTAGTAGATGCCATGTCATGTTTGGAGACCCCCAAAGATGCCCAAACAGTGCAGCTCCCACACAAGTGACCTCATTTTGGAAACCAAACCCCTCAAGGAATATATAGAGATGTTTGGTGAACACCATGAATCCCCGGAGGCTTCACAGAAGTTTATAATGTTGAACCATGAAAATAAAAATACATTTTTATCACAAAATTGTTAGTTCAACCAGAGAGCTTTTTCATATTTTCCATACTGTGCAATTTCTCCTGAGCACGCCAGTACCCCATGTGTGGTTGAAATCTACTTTTGAGGCAGAGTACAAAGAGAACAATGGAAGGAGCGCCATATTGGAGTGCAGATTTAGTTGGGATATTTTTGCGAGTGCCATGTCACATTGGCAGAGCCCCTTAGGTGCCAGAACAGCAAAAACCCCCACAAGTGACCCCATTTGTCAGGAACTTGGCTGTTGGGGCTTATCTGTGCCCACACGATTGTTAGGATGTATAGTTATGCCCTTGGTCATTAAATCACTTAAAAATAGGACGTACCGGTACATCCTTGGTCAGAAAGGAGTTAATCACCTAAACTTGATGACATGTAGTGCACCCAACGTAAAGGCTCAAACTGCAAGTAAGAATAGATGCAAAAGAACAGCAGATGATGAACAGTTTAACTACTCTGCTAAAAGAGTAAATTGTCACCAGTTTCACCTCGAGGTTTTATATGGAAATCTGGGTATACTGGTATGTGGAAAGTGTGCTCAGCTATATCTGTAAGAACTCATTCAGATGTATATTTTTTGCTCAAATGGTGTGCAATACAAGGTAATATTGTGGTACCGCGTTATCCAGAAAAATCAATTGAAATGCTTGGTCAAATGGTCAAATAGATTAATCAGTGGTTTTGTTCAGAGTTTCAACAGATTTTCATCTGAGTTTCATCAGCGTTTGGTCCGAGTTTTATCAGTATTTCTTGGATGAGGAAACAATGTTTCTCTACTTTGTCCTATCTAGCAGTCCATGAAAAACAGATAGCACTCACATGGCATCCAAGAGCTTCCCAATTTTTTCACAGACTCATTGACTTGCATTGCTGATTTTGATTCAACATTCGGATCAATATTAGGTATGTCTTCACGATTTTGCGTGGACTAAAATCAGCCCCACAGATTTTTTTATTTGGAAGGTCTATTCTTGAAAAATACAGATAGAACACATACACAAAAAATGGATAACTGAATGAGCCCTAACCCCAATAGAAATTAGCAAATAGAGCTATGCATATGTGCAGACACCTCGCCATTATTATCCCATATAGATGAGCTGGACAAGAATAAATATCTGTAGCAGTTCTGAGAGAGACAGCAAATCACAATTACTTTCATTAACTTCTCTGCAGTCAGTCTGTAAGTGGATGTATCTTGATTCTTTTCTACACCCCGCATACTAGACCTGACATTATGTTGTGGTCTGCTCCTGTACACCAACAATTCAATATTTAAGTCCTTTATAAAGACCATTTTGAGAGTTTCAACTTTTCTCTCCGCTACTAGGTATCTTAACAACAAGAAACTGCATCTCCAAATAAAACATATGATGTGTGAACAGGTGGCGGCTGCTATTAATGCAAACATTGTGTATATGAAATTTAACTTGCAATAATGCTTTAAAAGATATACTTAGAAAAATGAAGGCTCTTAGAGCAAAAATTGGCCAAATCTTGGGTGCCCATCAACCGTGACAAGCTGACCTTTCTTTTATGGGACCCTATCCTAGCTTCATGTCTGTCCTGCACTAAAAGTCTACAAATTTATGGTCAGATGGGATCTGGCACAAATTAAAACCACCTTGTGGCTGATAGATGGAGAGCAGAGTCAAAATAGGAGGCTGTCTTCACCTCCAATAAATACTGCACAAAAAAAACCCAAAAAACTGCTTCTACAAATAAAGCATAGCAAGTGTGAACAAGTGCCAGCTTATATAACTACATGAAACACAAACAACATACAGCCATACTGTGTAAGCACCAAGACATATTCAAACCTAAAGTATATGAAATTTAAATTACATTAATTGTATATGTCTATGTGCTTACAGAGTGCTGCTTTATCCTTTTGTCTGTGTTTCATACTAGGTCTCTAAAGCTATCAGTCTCCTGCCCCACAGAACAAAAGACAAAACTCTGCTTTATGTCTCCCCCAATATTATGAAGACTTGGCAATAGCAGTTTCCAGCAGCAGGTCGCCCTCAACTGTCTGACCATGTTGCCATAGGTAGAACAAAATCTGATCTCAACCTGGAGACCCTCCTATAGGTGCTCAAATAGGCACCATGCAGTGACAGTAATAATGGAAGTTCCTCTCTTTAAATAGGAAAAGACACAATACACATAATCACAACTCAACAATAAACTTGTCCCCAAATGGTGCCTAACTTTATAGCCTCACCAGGTGAATTGAGAAAGACTCATACTTTTAGCACATGTATAGCATACCCTGAATGTAAAAGCTTGGACACACCTATTCATGCAATGGTATTCTTGGTTCTAATTGGAATATGCACATTGTAGGTTCAGACTGAATACAGAATCTAAGGTTTAACACTATTTCACTCATTATTTACCTGCATACCTAATGCAACACTCCCTCTTAGTCACATAGCGCTTACATAGCCCGGAAGTGTGTTTTGGGTCATTGTCCTGTTGGAACACTAATGATGGTCCTACAAGGTGCAAACCACATGGGATGCCATGTTGTTACAGAATGCTGTTGTAGACATGCTGGGTAAATGTGGAATACATCACCAAAAGTGTCACCAGCTAAGGACTCCTACCATTACACATTCCCCCCTTTACTTCACAGTGGGTTTCACACATGTAGAAACCATCTGCTAACGTTTTTCTGCATCTCACAAAGATGTGGTTGTTGGTGCCAAAAATCTTAAACTTTGACTCATCAGATCACAATAAAGATTTCCACTGATTTTAAGTATAGTCCTTGTGTTTCTTAGCCTAAACATGTCATTTTGTTTGAGGTTTTTCTATAGTGCAGTAATTCGATCATGAAGGCCTTCTGCTCACAACCTCCTCTGACAGCTAATGTTAAGATGTGTCTGCTACTTAATGTTTGTGTATCATTTATGTGGGCTATTATTTGAGGTCCTTTCAATTTGTGGATTCTGAAACTGGTAACTCTAATGAACTTATCGGCTGCAGCAGAGGAAATTCTTGATATTCCTTTCCTAAAGTAGTCCTCATGAGAGCCAATTTCATCATAGCAATTGATAGTTTTTATAACTGCTCTTAAGGATATTTTAAAGGTTTTAGCAATTTTCCAGATTTAATGACTTTCTTTTTTAAAGTAATGAAGTAATGATGGTTTGTCATTTAGCATGTGCATCCTTTCTATTAGTTACCATATGTGCTACATGTTTTTTTTTATTTCAGCCTGATTTACTATATCTAAATATGAATCCCCATCACAAAACAAATTTTTTATGTAAATATATTTCTAAAGGTTATTGAAGTTAAATTCTCACTAGATGTTGGTAGCAACCCAATAAAGTAGAGATGTGGAAAGCCATGGAAACTCATGACACCAGCTGAAATTTATCAGTAATTAGAAAGATATTCTGCAACTTAATGAAAAATAATATCAACTGGTTCAAGTTATGGCCTATATAAAATATGCCACACAAGAAACATTTCATGATGGGTAAAACGAGTGAGATGTTTCAAGGCCTTTGCAACATTATTGATTCACAACATACTGATCTTATTGGTTACAGAAAAATGTCTAAACTACTGAAGGTTTCAGTGAGCACTCTTGGGGCCATAATCCAAATGTGGAAAGAACATAAATTCTTCATAAACCGGCAAAGACTTGATTTCAGACAAATGACAGAAAATAATTATCAGAATAGTTGTCCAAGAGGCAAGGACTACCTGTGGAGAGCTACAAAAAGACCTGGAATCAGTAGGTGGAATTGTTTCAAAAACAATAAGTAATGCACTCAACCTCCATGGCCTGCATGCACGTTCACCATGTAAGACTCCATTGCTGAACTGAAAGCATGCTCAAGCACATTTAACGTTTGCTCCAAAACATTTTAACAAGCATGTAAAATACTGGAGGAATATAGTCTGGTCAGATGAGATCAAAATTGAACTCTTTGCCATAATACACACCATGTTTGGAGGACAAAATGCACTGCATATAACTGCAAATACACAATACCAATAGTGAAGTAAAAAGGTGGGAACATCATGATGTGGGGCTGTTTTTCAGCATATGGCACTGGCAAACTTCATATAATTGAAAGAATAATGAATGGACAAATGTACTGAAATATTCTTGATAAAAATCTGCTGACATCTACTAGGATGATGAACATGAAACGAGGGTGGACATTTCAGTAAAACAATGATCCTGAGTACACATCAAGGAAACTCTCAATTGGTTTCAGAGAAAGAAAATAAAACTGCTAGAATGGTCCAGCCAATCACATCACCTGAATACAATAGAAATGTATTTAAGGAACTAAAGGGCATAGAACTTAAAGGACACCACTTTCTCCTGGTTCCTGATATAAGTACTGCACCTCAGTCTCACATTCCCCCTCCTCAGCATACTGTGCCCTCCATACTGTGCCCTCACACTGGCCACCATGCTGCCCCTTCTCTATACTGCCTACCTCCTTCACTATCCAGTCACTATACTATACCTCAGTCTCACATTCCCCCTCCTTAGCATACTGTGCCCTCCATAAAGTGACCTCACACTGGCCACCGTGCTGCCCCTTCTCTATACTGCCTACCTCCTTCACTATCCAGTCACTATACTGTACCTCAGTCTCTCATTCCCCCAGCTCAGCATACTGTGCCCTCCATACTGTGCCCTCACACTGGCCACCATGTTGCCCCTTCTCTATACTGCCTACCTCTTTCACTATCCAGTCACTATACTGCACCTCAGTCTCACATTCTCCCTCCTCAGCATACTGTGCCCTCACACTGGCCACCATGCTGCCCCTTCTCTATACTGCCTACCTCCTTCACTATCCAGTCACTATACTGTACCTCAGTCTCACATTCCCCCTCCTCAGCATACTGTGCCCTCACACCGGCCACCATGCTGCCCCTTCTCTATACTGCTTATCCTCCCCACTACCCAGTTTCTATACTATGCCCCTCACACTTTTCTTTCCCAAAACTGTCCACTTACAATTTTCTCCCACCATACTGCTGCCTCACACTTTCCAATGGTGCCTTCCTGATTGCTGTGCAGGGGCAAATATGCCGCATGCCCCCCAAAGGTACGCCCCTGTACAGGAGAATACATGACTGGTACATGCAGGCCGGCTCCAGGTTTTTGTAGGCCCTGGGTGAAAGAGTCTCAGTGGGGCCCCATCCACACACAGACATGCACAGATACATAAACATAAAGGCATACGTACACATATATATTTAAAGAGAAATTCACAAAAACACATAAATAGACATAAATCTAGACACAGTCATATACATTGACACACATAGATGACATACATAGATACACATGATACATGCACGCACAGACACATTTTTATATTTTTATATATATTTTTAATATTGGGAAGCCGGCAACAGCCTCATTCACCTCCCCGCTTGTCTCCGTCCAGCTCCTCCTGGGCATGTGTCTGTGCCAAGCTGATTGGTGGCAGTCACTAACAGACATGGTCGCACATAGAGCACACTAACACCGATGTATATACACATCACAATAGAGACTGAGGACATACACATTACTAGGGGGCATACATATTCCTGAGGAAAGGGGTATATAGCAATGGGGGGCATACAGCTCTAGAGTGGGGCAGTGGCTCTGAGGTGGGGGGACAAACAGCTCTGAGGTGGGGTGGACATGTAGCTCTGGGGGTATACAGCTCTGGGGTGGAGGGGACATACAACTCTGGGGGTATAGTAGTATGCAGCCCCCATATTACTCCATATAGTGTTATGAAGCTCCCATAGTCCTCCATATAGTATTATGTAACCCCCATGTAGCATTATGAAGCCCCCATATTGCACTATGCAGCCCCCATATGGCATTATGCAGCCCTCATATGGCACTATTCAGCCTCATATGGCACTATGCAGCCCCCATATAGCACTATGCAGCCCCCATATGGCACTATGCAGCCCCCATATGGCACTATGCAGCGCCTATATGGCACATTGCACACCCATAAAGCAGTAGGCACCCTCGTGTAGTATACAGCCCCCATATAGCACAATGCAGACCCATATAGCATTAGGCACCCTCATGTAGTACACAGCCCCTATATTTCACAGTGGAGACCCAGATAGCATTAGGCATCCTCACGTAGTACACAGCCCCTATATAGCACAGTGCAGAGCCAGATAGTATTAGGCATCCTCACATAGTACACAGCCCCTATATAGCACAGAGCAGACCAGATAATATTAACCACCTTCGTAGTACACAGCCCCACAGTGCAGAGCCAGATAGTATTAGGCATCCTCATGTAGTATACAGCCCCTATATAGCACAGTGCAGAGCTAGTTAGCATTAGGCACCCTCATGTAGTATACAGCCAGTATATAGCACAGTGCAGGCCCAGATAGTGTTAGGCATCATCATGTAGTACACAGCCCCTATATAGCACAGTACAGACCCAGATAGCATTAGGCATCATCACGTAGTATACAGCACGTATATAGCACAGTGCAGAGCCAGATAGCATTAGGCATCCTCACGTAGTATACAGCCCCTATATAGCACAGTGTAGAGCCAGATAGAATTAGGCATGCTCACATAGTATACAGCCTGTATATAGGACAATGCAAACCTAGAAAGCGTTATGCATACTCATGTAGTGTACAGCCCGTACATAGCACAGTGCAGAGCCAGATAGCATTAGGCACACTCATATAGTATACAGCCCCTATATAGCATAGTGTAGACCAGATAGCATTAGGCACCTTCATGTAGTATACAGCCCCTATATAGCACAGTGCAGATCCAGATAGCATTAGGCACCTTCATGTAGTATACAGCCCATATATAGCACAGTGCAGACCCAGATAGCATTAGGCATCCTCAAGAAGTACACAGCCCCTATATAGCACAGTGCAGAGAGTCAGATAGCATTAGGCATCCTCATGTAGTATCAAGCTGCCATATCATTTAACGCACCCCCATAGTCATCTGGCCACAGTGATTGTACATACTCACTTCTCCTCGTTTCCCCGCTGCTCCGATCTCCTCAGCGCATCCATTGCTGTCGCTCACTCTGACCTCTCAGAAGGCACGCAGTGATGATGTCACCGCGCTCTGCTGCAGAGCTGTCAGAGTGCCGACAGACTCAGCGGGGAGAATGATGAGAGAGAGCGTGCCGCTCCATCTCATCATTGCTCTCAATTGTATCGGCAACTGCGATGCCGATACAATTGAAAGCGCAATCCTCGTCAGGGGGAGGCTGGTGACAGCACAGGCACAGGGCCCCCCTGACTAGCAGTACGCCACTCCAGCCACCGCGAGTGGGCCCGCCCCGGCAGCCCAGGGCCCCGGCATTTGACCGGGTTTACTATGATACAGACACCAGATGTTATACAATATACACATTATTATATACCATCTGATGTGATGTGTGTACACAGTATATCACACTAATCTGTACACTGGATGTGATATACCATATACACAGATATACAATGTCCTGCATTGATCACACCTGGGCCTACAGGACGTCACATATTCTATATATAATATGGGCCACATAGTGTAATCTGTGCTGTCCTGCAGGCTCAGATGTGATCAGTGAAGGATCTGTGTAGTGATGTCTGTGCTCTCAGCTGGAGCTCAGTGTGGGTCATTGCAGGGGAGGGCTGAGGCTGGAGCCGATGACCCGACAGTGACAGCCCGACCCAATGACCCGGCACTGACAGCCCAACCTGATCTGCAGCAGTTCACACTCCTGCAATAACTCACACTGATCCTGGCAGAGTGGCCGCTGACACTATGGAATCCCGTCCTGCTGCCTCCTGTCCGGCATCATGATGGATGACGTCATACTCACCATGATCCACCGAGGCCTCTGCTCCGGTCCTCCCACAAGCTCCTCTTCGGCAGGAAGAAGCATCAGACGCGTGGTGACATCATCCTTGCAGACACAGCCCACACATCGTGCAGTGGGCGTGTCTGCAGCACAGTGACGGCCGGGATTGAAATTCTTTAAAGGTACAGTGTGGTCCTGAACCACTACAGCGTTAAAAAAATGGCGGCCACACAGATGGTGGTGGGGGCCCCCTCAGAAGCTCTTGTGGTGGGGGCCACGGGGCTGGAGCCCCACCTGCCCCGCCTATAATCCGGCCCTGCCTGTTTCTCTTCTTATCTTTCTGGCTGCTTTTTCAGCGTATCATTTGCTGGCTTCACAGCTTCTCGTCTTCCTCTCACTGATGGGGTTTCTCAAGGTTCAGTCCTTGCCCCTCTTCTTTTTTCCCTCTACACTGTCCCAATTGGACAGACCATCAGCAAATTTGGCTTCCAGTACCATCATTATGCTGATGATACACAACTATACACCTCATCCACTGACCTCATCCCCACTGTACTAAAGAACACCAGTGATAGATAGATATATCTATGTGTATATATATTATATATATATATATATATATTTTGTGTATATATATATATATATATATATATATATATACATTTGCTCAGCACTCAGCTCTTTACAAGTGAATGGAAACATGGTATGTCTTTTGCCTTATTGTTCAATTGCCAGCATAGCTCCCTTATATAAGAAAATGATGCTACTCTATTTCCTCAGATGATACAGAAAGCCAAGAGAGAGAAGTCAGGGTGAAAGCACTTCAGCTATTAACACTCAGCTAGAACACTAGATCCGCACTCCAGTTTGTTTTCCAAGGGGTAACCTTCGCTGGCAGATGCATAAAGCACTATGAAAAGCCTCACGCAGGGAGGGCAAACAGCACGACTACAGATGCTTTTAGGCCACTTTTAGCTCTGTTCCCAGTTTCACCTGCACAACTAGTGCTGAAGCTTTGAGTGCCTTGTTAAAAGGACGCTATTAGGCTTTTTTTCCCTTCTCTCTCTCAGTAAAAGCAGAAGTCTCACTGAGGCAATTTCAGTGTCCCCTGCATTAAGAAATGTTCCTGTGTCTTGGCATTGCTAGAACCAGCTTCTTTTGTGAGGGAATATGTTAAAAGACCTCTCAGCCGCCTTCCATTCACCAGATTAAAGCTTCGGTCTCAATCAGCACTGTATATGGAAGGTGCATTAAGGCATAAGTACTCCAAAGTAACTGCTTCTTAAAGGCTGGTTTCTAATTGTCGATATCCTTAATAGCTTTTCACATGTGGGCATGAAAGGTCTACGCTGGTGGCATCCTTAACTGATGTGAGCATTTCATGTATTACTCAAAATCCCCCAAAATACATTTATTCTGTATGAAAGTGGCATTCTAACAAATGGAATACATATACTCTTTAATAATTTCACCTCTTAGTCCCTGGCTAACCCCCCCCACCCTCCCCATACCTATACACATGAAGAAGTGTGACCGTGGTGTGAATTTTATCTCAAATTAAAGCTTCTGCTGAACATTGTCTATTGTACCTGTGAAAACTCTACTACATCTTCCTTCTTTATGTTTCAGTAATCTGGATCACTGAGAGCCATTGTGCTCTGTTCTCATCCTCCGAATGCATTTTACCGACATTATCCTTCCATTGAATAGACAACCACCTGCATTTGGATTTTGTAGCTGCAGGGCAAAATCATGGAATATAACATTATCTATAATTGTGCAACTGTATTGAGCACTCTCTTGGCTGACAGGCGTGTTTCCAATAAGGATATATAATACACAGCTATGGAAATTGGTTATTGACATGCCTGTAAATAACATTTCTATAAGTATCACATTGTGATGTTGGATACTGATAGAGAAGAGTGGCATTGGGCTCTCATCTTTGTCATAAATCAATTGTGTAGTCATTCATTTACTGATTGACTGACTTGTAATGTTTCCTCTTGATTTACGAAGAGGTTCTTCAGCAGCCGTAGTTCTGCGTCCCAACTGCCCCAAAGTACCATAATATTCACCTTAGTTTCTGCAGACCTTTTATGAAAAAAATCAAATGTTTTATGTTTATTAATTAGTAGATGGTGGACAAACTTAACCTTAACCTTTCTCTTCAAAAATGATTAGCAATATTAAGGGTCATCTCAAAGTTCTGCTACTTGTTTACTCGGATGCAGCCCCATGTTTTTTTCTAGAATTACAGAACTGCTATGCGACATCTGTCTTTCTTGTAATAGATTTCAGTAGAGGGGTGTAGGTAAGGATGGATTTACACATCCATGTTTTGTGGTGAGACTGCAGAACATGATACATAGTCCGGCCGTGGGACTCCGGACGAGAACTTAAAAGCCTCATAGTCACAGATATGAGACTAGCCTATGGAAGTACGAAAGTTGTTGTTCCCATTGTCTTGTTTTACTAATGTGTTTCTGTGACGCCCTGGCCTATCAGGTCGTCACAGGGTATTGTGCAATCTGCCCTTCTGTACAATATCCACCTCCTCCTTGGTTAAGGGTCCCTAACCTTTGGTGTTGCCAAGAACAAGCTAATCAAAATCCTAGGAACACTCTGCAACACACCCACCAGACACACCAGTGGACGGTCTGAGTGGAATAGGGTCACCCACTTGGGGGGGGTGTTTAGGGGGGTCAGGAGTGTCAGAAGAAGGAGCAGTTGACCGGTGACTCTCAAGAGGAGAGGTCACGAGTGTAGTGTTGGAGGTGGAAGTGAGAGGAGGTCAGGAGCTGTGCTCCTTGAAACTACTAGGTGGCAGACGTTGGTCTGGGCCTAGTAGGAGCTGGACCCCGGTCGCAGGGGATCGTGACAAGGGGCACGGACTGTTGAGGAGGACAGACGGCGGCCTTGTGCCATCACAGGGCAGGGGCCAGGGCACGACGGGGTATGTGGACCCTCGGTCAGGGAGTAGCTTCAGGCGTCCTGACAATTTACCCGACGAGGACGGAGCCTTCAAGATCCGTTCTCCACCCACTCCAAAATTGGGGTACTAGCGCAACAAGGGGGATAGGACTGTCCATACATATGGTCCAGAAAATCCCAAGCGTGAACCCTGAGAGCAAGCTCACCCAGTTAGCCATACTGGGGAGCGGGACCCGATTAGTTTCAAACTAAAGGGACCAACGAGAAGACAAGGTGCCAAGGCAAAGGTCACAGACTAGCAGGCAACACCAACGGGCACGGTATCCAGGCATGCTCTCTCCCAGCAGAAGCGGTGTCTAGAACTTTGGTTTACTACAGTTGTTGGTGTCAGCATTATTGGACTGAGTGAGTATGCAAGTGCCCCTTACCGTCCCAATGGCACATCCATGTCCCCATCACCGAGTCCCGGGGCATTCCCCCCTACTTGTGGAGGGGTTAAACACCTGGCTGCCCACACCATCGCCACCGGGTACTCCCAATTGCAGTGACCACTTTACCACGCACCATGGGTGGCGTCACGAACTTTCCACACCATCCCTTGTATATAACCCCCCCTCCTTGGCTTGAGGAGCCGTATGACCCCCGGGTCCGGAACCCTCTCGAGCCACTGCGGATCCGAATCCGAGCAGCCCGGTTGCTGACGCAGGGGGCCGACACACCCTCGAACTACAGATTTCTGCACTTGTATGTGTATTTCAGGGGCCAGATTAGTGACATAAGATGGTCTCAGACTGACGGGGACCTGAGACAACAAGGCCAGGACCTGAGTAGTGGAAGCCAGGATAAATCCTGTCTATCTTATTGTCTTATAGGCAGCATGGAGGCACACACATGAAATAAAGAAAAATTGATGGTTTATAAGAAATTCCACATAACATATAGGACATTAAAACCACTTAAAACCACATGAAACCTGGCACCAGCAGAATAAACTAGAGCCTCTCCCTCTTCCACATTCAAATATTATGAAATGAACAAAATGCAAGACGTGAAACTAAACCAGTAACAAAAATCATACAACCACGCACCAATACAAAATAATGCTCAAAATGTAATCCGCCCAGCAGTAACTGTACAATATTTAACACAGTACTAACAGGAAAGTATGACCAACACATATGTGCCTTTTGCTTCTCTCGTGGAAAAGGGGTCTGAACCCATATATATTGTCACTCCAAGGGGGGACATTTCTCCTTCTGAAGAGGGCTAAGTTTAGACTAGCCATGCCTCATGACTAAAAATGAAAAGTCATATCAGTGGGTCTAAAAGGGAACTTTTCTGCTCGTGGAGAGTGCCAAGCTAGCCCACAAGGGGAAATGTTCATCCTTAAATGCCCTGTCAGATGATTCTCAGCCAAATCATACTTCCTGCTTTGCACTGATGAGGAGCAAACACCATAAAATATGTCTGCAAATTAATGAATATTGACATTTATGATTACTACCTAATGTAGGTGGCACTAGTATTGTAGTTTCACTCTAAAAAATGGCTTTTTTTAGGGGTACAAAAAATGTGTCTGTGTCTTAGGCCTGAAACTCACATCAGTGAAAACGCACGCACGTGTAATACGGGCTGTCTTTCAGGTCCGTGATCCGTTTTTATGTCCGTTTTCATGGTCCGTGTGGCATTCGTGTGAACGGCGTATGCTAACCGCGTGTGCGTGTGTAATGCCCGTGTGTGCGTAAGATTCGTAACTGACATGTGAGTGTGATGTCCGTGTGCAATGGTACGTGTGTGATGCTAAATGACGTTGATGCATACCCGCAGACAGCAGACAGAGTGTTTCACGGATGTGTGTTGGAGGCCTTAAATAGCTACTAATGCTTATCAACATACACTATGACAATCATTACCCGATGATTTCAGCATGGCGTAGGACCTGAAGCTTAGAAATATACTGTATATGTGGTGCAGATGACCTAAGAAATTATGTCCTCCGCAGTAAGGTAAGTAAAAATGAGGACTATCAATGAAAACGAGAGGAAGTAGTTGAGTAATCCATGAAGGAGACATTGGGCATGGTTTGTGAAAGTTGTCGCAAAGAGAAGTACAGGTGAAGGCGCAAAGTGGCACACCACATTTCACTGTGCCTGGATAAATCTGCAGGCAGAGGGATGTTTCAGGTTGTTTGTTCTATTAGCACATTTTTAAATATTGTATCTCCATAATGGAAGGTATTATAACATCAAATTTTCTAAGAATCTCCAGTGTCTTCAGCCAATTGGCATGCTAGACTTGTGGCTCTATCCTTTTCCATGTTTACATGTGCAACAATTGTAGTTGCAGTAGATGTAACTGCATTTGTCCCGAAGGAGTACGGGAGTCTGCTCTGTGGCACATCCATGTTATCAAGAGCAACATGCAGTAAAACTGGAATAACAAAGAAAGAGGGGGCGCAGATGGTGTCTTATCCGATGGTTTTACCCTTTTGTTCCATCTCCTCCATCAAGAGCAACATAGCAGCCACAAGAACCTCATTATTGTGTCTTGTTTGTGTCCATGGCATTGTGCTCTGGACGTCAGAGGAATAGAAAAATGAAGGCCATAAATCCAAAAGAGATAAAATTATTCTATACTACAAAACAGAAAATCATCTTTCACATACATATATCTTAGGATTTATGCCACAAAACAAAGGTCTAAAGTGTAAAGTAAATTGGTTCTATTCTCGACCATGGTGGGCTCAGGCGGATGTTCAGAAATCCGAACCCCTCCAACACCTCCCATATACAGTTGCTGTTTACAACACAATTATTTTTTTTTTAGATATCCAGACAAAATACTATACACAAAAACAACAGACGGGAATAAAAGTACAATGTCTTCTTCCTGCATCTGTGTGTGATTTGATAGACCAGCTGCCGCTTCTCCGAGCAGTTATGGGCAAGTGAAATCTTCCAATATATGAATACATTTTTTTTGGATGGTATTTATTATTAACACCCCGCTGTTTAATTGTGTAAAATCTTTAAAGAAGTTTTAGCAAGAATTGCATTTACACTTTTTTAAAAGATTTTGTTAACTAATGTGCCTTTTCTTAAACATTACAAACACATATGCAATATGTGAATGGGACAGAGGGGACCGATTCCATTCATAAAGCTTGTATTTTCCAGGCAGCACACAGCGGCCTCATCATCATCTAAATACGCAGAAAAACTACACTAATAACATATTGATTTACGTTGGCCAAAATCGAATTACTTTCTTTTGATCATTTTCTTTGTATCTTACGGGTTATATAACTAAAGGCTGCTTTACACGGTACGACCGATTGTGCGATTTCACAATCGATCGTACCCGCCCCCGTCCTTTTTGCGTCACGGGCAAATCGCTGCCCGTGTCGCACAAAGTCAGTAACCCCCGTCACACATACTTACCTCTCGTGCGACCTCGCTGTGGGCGGTGAACGTCCACTTCCTGGAGTGGGAGGGACGTTCGGCGTCACAGCGACGTCACACGGCCGCCGGCCAATAGAAGCGGAGGGGCGGAGATGAGCGGGACGTAAACATCCCGCCCACCTCCTTCCTTCCACATAGAGCCGGCGGCGGCCGCGGGAGGCAGGTGAGCTGCTCATCGTTCCCGTGGTGTCACACGGAGCGGCGTGTGCTACCACGGAAACGATGGTCAACTAAATTAAACGATATTATGGAACCTAGCGAGCAGTACCCGACTCACGATTTGTGAGCGATACTGCGTCGCTAGGAGGTGTCACACAGGCCGGCATCGCCAGCGATGCCGGATGTGCGTCACAAAAACTGTGACCCCGACGATCTATCGCACGATAGATTGTCTGGTGTAAAGCAGCCTTAAGTGGTCACTTAAGATGAACATCTCCTAGAATTTCCCAGCCAGTCCAATATAATACATTATAATACACACACAAATATTTTCTAATATTATCACAACATATACTACATGGACATAAGTATTGGGACACACCACTTAATTAATTCTGTTCCATTGTCACAGGTGTAATAACAAGCACCTAGGCTTGCAGTATGCCTATGTGCTAAAGAATGGCTTATTCTAAGGCTTAGGACACACGGCAAGTTAAACGGTCCAAGTGGAATGCGATAAAGAAAAGTGCATTCTACTCAGACCCATGTTACTGTGGTGCCCCTGGGGCTTCAGTCGTCACAGAGGTACTGCATCTCAGCCAGAGGTGTGGCGCCCCATCCCTGGGTAAGGAAGAGGTCAACCACCAGTGTACACACAAACACACAACACTCCACTGGTTAGAGCAAGTTGCACCTTTGATATCGCCATAGGAATGCACAGTCAGAGCCAGGCTTGAGGGTGCAGTCTAGTTGTGGGAGCAGACTGTAGAACGAGGGAGTCGAGAAGTAGCTGTGGAGTGAAGACCTGTGGTCTGGAGATGGTGCAGCTCGGCCAAGGCACAAGACAGAAGGGGTCCTAGAGCCCACGGGAAGCACGCCATACACCCATGGTCTCGTTCCACATACGACATATTGGAGTGGAGTAACTTGGCCGCAGATGGGGATCCGGTCCCAAGACTAGAGGAGAAGAACCAACGTGCTCATCTAGTAAAACCGGAGGCTAAAAATACAGCTAGTACCAAAACTAACTCTGCACACGAGTCCGCTGGAAGGTCACCATAGAGGGTGCAGGACAGAGCTTTAAGCCACCCCATACAGTCCGCGGACACCGGCTCAGGGAACTGTGTGCGTAGGTGTGGGAAAGACGGGCAAGAAGTCAGTGCAGGAAGAAGACCAGAGAAGGAACATAAGAAGGGTGCACCGGACTTGACCTCCGAACTACCAGGGATCGACTGGAGCTCATCACAGTGGAACTCAGCACTCCAAAGGTGGTCACTGACTAGTCGTGTTACCTTGGAACCTGCTACAGTGAGTAAAATCCTTGAGACTGCATCCCTGTGTCACTCCATTATTCGCCTGCGCCACCGACCCCGCACCCCAGCCATCACCGACTACTACTCCCATCGGCCTTGGGGCCCAGCTCTACCTGTGGAGAGCTATACCAACTCTGCTGCGTCACCATCTGCCCCAGAGGTCCCATCCCACAGCGTCGGCTCTCTCTGGCCGGGTACTACAGGTGGCATCACGAATAACTATCATCATCCCTTTTTCTAATGACACCACTGGGGTAATGGAACCGGGCCTTACTGCTGCGACATCCCACCCGCAGGCAAGGATCGGCCCGTAACGAGTGCCCCACGGCCCCGGTGTGGGCATGTCATTACTCTATGGGGCCATTCCCATGTGCGATTTTTTTCTCATCTCTAATTGGACCGAGAAAACAATTGCAGCATGCTGCTGGTGGAATCCGATCAGTTTTCACTCCCACCCATACAAGTCTATGGGTATGAGTGAAATATCATACTGCACTTGGATGACACCGGAGTGCAGTCCGATAATCGCATCAGCTGATAGTGAAGGAGATAGGGAGATTAGTCCCTCCCTCTCCCCTGCAGCTGTGATCCGATCGTAGGATCGGATCACAGTGACATGACACTCAGAGTACGCTTGCAGCAGAGTGGGCACAGGGGGTCTTTAGTAAATGCATTCCATGGTCTAGCATGAGATGCTAAATGGTCATGTGGCTTTAGCCTAAAGCACTCACTCAATTTAGGTGTAGTACTTTCATTAGATGATACCACCAGTGTTACACGTGAGTTTATTAGATTTCATATCTCCTAAATATTAAATCCTTGTTGGTATTATTGAAAACTTGAAGAGTTCATGAATCACAACAATCCAACTTCGAAGTGGCCAACCTATTCTAACATTAACATTGTCACTAAAACTGTGCCCCTGCCAAAAGCTTTAAGGCACAGATTTCTATTAGCTAAGCACGAACGCACACACATATTATGCTCACCTTACCTTCCATTCCATCATCAGCCTCCTGGGACTTGCAGTTCGCCGGTACAAGATGTCAGGTAACCATGCGACCGATGCCCCGGAGCTTCCGCTGCCAGCGCGCTGACATCAAAGGCAGGAGCCACTTGCCTCTGATTGGCCAGCGCGCTGCCTTTGAGTAGCGTCTGACAGAGGAAGTTCCTCTCTCATTGCGATGGTTACCCGATACACGTAGTTCGCCACTACAGGATTTGTATCGGGTAACCATTGCGACCGATGCCGGAACTTCCGCTGCCAGAGCGCTGACGTCAAAGGCAGGAGCTGCTGGCCTCTGATTTGCCAGCGCGCTAACTTTCAGTAGTGTCTGACAGAGGAAGTTCCTCCCTCGTTGCGAACGTTACCCGATACACGTAGTTTGCCGCTACAGGATGTGTATCGGGTAACCATCGCGACCGATGCCGGAACATCCGCTGCCAGAGCGCTGACGTCAAAGGCAGGAGCCGCTTGCCTCTGATTGGCCAGCGCGCTGACTTTCAGTAGTGTCTGACAGAGGAAGTTCCTCCCTTGTCGCGATGGTTACCCAAGTTTGATTCGAACACCGCTCATCTCTTCACATTAGGTAATAAATGAGAACAAGTTGTCCTACAGTACAACGACATTTAAAGGAGTGTCCAGTCTTAAGCTACAAGTCTACATTCACTCCATGTAACTGCAGACTTGTGAATTCTCACGTTGAATGTACTGCGCTCTGTGAGGATGTCATGCTAGGTATGGGGATGTACCAAGCGCATGGCGAAAGGAAAGGGAAACCCTGTGTCTAGAGAAGGGGAAGATGATGACTCTTGACTGAACCTACTACTGGAACTGGGGTCCATCACCACCCTAGATAAGTTCTGCACCTATGCACTGAGCCGGATACTTGACCCTAGGTATCCCTAGTGCTGGTGTGCCGCCCCAATGCCAGCAGCTGTGCTGCTTGGATCTGGATCTGCGGTATGGCTCGAGGGACTCTGCCAGACCCGGCGGTCATGCGGACACTTCGAATAAAAAGGGGACGTATTTGTACGGTTGTTGTAGAAATCTGTCTATGACGCCACCCACGGTGTGGTGAGATGTAGCACCACTGCTGGATGCTAACCCCTCCGTGGGCAGGGATGGATGCCCCGGGGCCCAATGTCTCTGTGTAGGGGATGATAACGGCAGGGGCCGGGAAACCCGGTCAGACCGGGAATGTTACTCACAGTTGAATAAATTACACAAGTCCTTTGGTAAACCAAGGTGATGGTGGCCGGCTGCCGCAGACGGGTGTATCTGGTCCCACACCCGGGCCGGTGGTCAATGCCCCTTTCCTCTGCACTTTGTATTTTCTGTGATAGACTTCTCGGTGTGTAACGCAGGAGTCCGCTCCTGGTCCTTTGGTTGGGAGCCGTGCCCATCAGACACTGACCCGTGGTATCTACCGGGCCCTGGCGGATGCCCTATCCCTCTCGGTGGGTGGTTGTCTACTTTTCAGGACTTAGGTTGGGACAGGACCTAAAATCCTGCCCTCAATTGGTTAATTAGCTAGGCCGTTGGTGCCGGTACTGGCTTCAGGGTCCAAGTACCCCCTTTTGTGCACGGTTTCCGGGTCGGTTCTCCGGTGTCGGTACCAGCGGGCTACAACCCTGCCCCGGTCCATCTCGGATCTCTGACAGCCGTCTCCCCATCTCCTGCTAGCGCTGATCACTGTCTGCCACCTAGCCAATGTGTCAAGGCTCCGACCCTGACACCTGTCAACTTCACCTCCAACCTCTTTCTCTCTCAAAACATATCTCACTGTTTTCCCGCCCCGGGCTCTACAGACCCCTAGGTGGGCGTTTTACTTCTGCCTGGTCCCGCCCACTGGTGTGTCTGTCCTTCCCTGAGGGGGTGACGAGGATTTTTTCGGCTGGTTTAACCCTGTGTGGGAGCGGTGTTATGCGGGGGCCTAATCTGTGTGACTACCTGGCTTTGCCCGGGCGTTACACTGGGCCCTAAATAGGGAATGGATGGTATGAGCTCTTCGTCAATTCCACTAAATACTATAGAAAAGACAAGGGGACACACAGAGGAAAAAGCATTAACTACTTATCATTAGATGACTCAGGTAGAAGTTTAGCAGAGTTTTCAGCAACGATACCACAGAGGATTACAAACCACCTGCTTGTAACCTTGACTTGAAAGAACTGAAAATATCACAGGCACCAGTCAAAAGGAAGGAAAGGGTATTTAAACACTAAGGGAATACTGACAATCAACAGCTGGGTGGAAGTCGAGCTCCTGCTGGGTCCAAAATGGAGAGAGATGAATCCAGCAGGAAAGCTACCAATAGCAATGAATATGACAGCAGCAACAATGTAAAGTCAAGGAGCATTCTGCGCAGCCAGACACTGTGACCTCTGATGGCCAGAAACCATATGACTGCCTATCACACGTGGTACACCCGTGACTGAAGAAGGATTCTCCGGTGTTGCCAATATGTAATTTGCATACACGCAATCACATGCCGACTAGACTTTATCAGGCCTTGCTCAATGCAAGTCAGAATGTGGCTGGAATTGTACAAACCGCATACTTGCCCTCATGTGACTGCCCGCTCCCAGGTATAAGGCCATACATGCCCTTTTTTTCTTTTCAAGTTTCTAAAAAACAGTATTCAAACTAGAAGTATCAGAATGTAGTAACATGAAGTTAAAAGGCGGACATCTGCTATAAGCATAGAGGAGCACAGAGGGGCAATGAAAAGCTTTCAAGTGTGTCCATTCCAATATTATAAATAAGAAGATTCCTGTAATGTTTTAAACACCGGTACTGTAGATATAGAGCAAAATAATAATGGTACTTATCCATTTCAATTCCCTGTGATTTTGTTTTTACTGCTAAGATATTTTAATAAAGCCATCTATGTCTTACAATTCCAATTCAGTCACAGTTAAAACACACAATTGTACGGTGAAGTCTGCCACACTAATCCAAATTAATTTGACTTTAATCTACTTTAAGCTTAGTCAGACCTCAAAACATGTTTCCGTGTTGTAACATCTGTGCTAAAACATTTCATTGTATTTTCAGCATTCGTTGAAAGAACAAATACCCAGTAATGAAGCACATTTTGTGCAGCACCTGTTTACACTCTGAAATAGATGAAATTACAAAGAATAGAGCTCTCCAAACTCTGCACGTCTCTTCTTCAAGACTATTGCGCCAGTACTTCTGAAAAGTATTGTCCACTCTCTAGATTTCCTCCAGTCTACACTCCACTTCCACTCATGAGGCCCAGACAACATCTGACCTATTTCTATTGAAAGTCTCTTCAGTGCAGACTTTTTCCCCATTCTACTTTTTTAAATGAACACTTCAGATTTACAAATGCTATAAATTACAATGGCACTTATGAGCAATCTGGAACAAAGCAGAGCTACCTCTGTGCTCTCTAGATCAGCGCACGGCGACCAGAAATACAGATATAACCTAAACGAACTGGAAATACTGTATATGGTTTAATGGTTAATTCATGCTCATAATTGTGAAACGTATATTTTACTTATGACTTTATTTTCTACAGAAAATGATTCCAGTAATTCTAAATAAATAGTGTAGGGTCAACTTCACCTTTGTAATAAATCCCTGAAAACTGTTTGTTATGAAGAAAGATAAGACTGAAATTTGTCAACAAGAACCCGATGTATTGTGTAATGTTTACATATGCCCCAATTCATCACAGGGGAACAAAAAATGTTAGTGTCATGACTATTGCTTGGCTCTGATTGGGTTAATTCAGGTGGGAGGGGTCTGTTCGGTCGTGCCTCGTTCCAGGATTCTCGCCGCTTTTTTTACGATGTGGACTCCTCCGGGACACCGCCAGTAATAGTTCTTGCTTTGCAGCGTGCGCATTGGTTCCTGTGAGTTTGCTGTGATCTGTCCAGCTACCCAGCTTTCCTCTACCTGACCTCCGTTCCCCCAGTACTGTCTGTCCGCCCTGTCTACCTGACCCTGGTCCCGTCCCGTGTCTCTGGCTCCACCCCTACCTTTGTACTTATGTGCTCTCCTGGCCTCTGACCTCGGTAACATCCCCTGACTATGGATCTGTTCCTTCTCAGCACTTTACATGACTTCTCAGCTTCTGACCCCCTTGCTTCCATTTGACTACAGCTTGCTCAATCCCCTATATTGACGTGACATCCCGGTTTGACTTTGACTTGTCTGATACTCTTATGCTAGTGACCTCTGATGGGCTTTTATATTACTGCACTTTGGAGTTAAATCTCCACTAAGTTCCTGCACTCCCTAGTAGAAGCTTGACAGCAAGTATGCATTTATAAAGCACAGCGCAGTAGATGTCACAATGGGACTACAGATTAGCAAGGGACAGGTGGCCCCTATACTGTTCCTCACTCTAGCAGAAACTAGGCTATCCTTAAATTCAGGGTTGCTCCTAATGATGGCGATGCCTCAGTCCTGAGCCTGACTATTCTCCTGACCAGATCTAATATGTTTCCCCCCAAGGGACGGAAGGGGCAGGAGTGTGATGGAACCATAGATTAACACAGACAGGGGAAAAGCAAAACTCTGACAGACTGCAAACTCACTGGAACAAACAGTAAGAGGCCTAGGAGAAAAGCAGGAGCATGAAAGCAGCTTCAAAAAACAACCAGGCTAACTCCACAACCGCACACAGCAAAAATGCACAATAACCACCAAGTCTGGATCGGAACACCTCACCAGACCAGTATAGGTAAACTATAGCTGGCATTAATGGAATAATCCAGCCAGCATATATAGGAGGGGAGCGAATATGACTGGCTCCCCCACATCATGTGATCAAAGAGACTAGCAAGCAGCCCAGCAGAGATTAACTCTTGCTTGCCTGCCTATGAACCACAAGTCTACGGGTTGACGCCTTAGTCTCCCTGGCTGATCACAGACATCAGAGAAGTTAGCAGGTAGAGTACCAGAATTTGTAGTAGATTCTGACGCCACCATGACAGTTGATGATGGCTGCAAAAATCTCCTTGTGACAGCAGACTGGGACATAGAAAAAAAACATTTTCCATGGGCTGTACAATTTTTTTACAATGGGTATATATGATGAATGGATGCTTTGAGATCCAGCCTGACTGTAGCTACTCTTGTGCTCATGATTTTCTGTGTGCATGTGCCCAAAACTGGGCAGAAATGCATGTGTACCTAGCCTTATGTTGTGCATGAGAAAAAAAGGCCTCCAGGTATGTGTACCACACAGTAGTTATGTATGGATAATATTTCTATTTTACTTATTGATGGTCATATTGTGGGCTTCACTAAAAACAAGGAAGTCCCACAGAACAATGTAGTAAAATCTGTATATTAATTGATCAGTCTACATATAAACTATTGTGACAGCAAGTACAAACATGACTACATGTGCCCAAATGGCCCCTGTTATAAGTTTGCCTTCAACTGAAAATAATATTGTTTGCATTTATGGCCAATTTTAATTTTTTTTTTTACACAAAAAGAAGTAATTGATTCTGGTTTCCAGTTGATATAAGCAATCTAAACCATTGTATGTGATATACATACTTTCCATAAATATTAATCATTTTTTCATTGACATTTTTTTCCAAAACATAGAAAATATATCTTTGCATTTAGTAAAATTTCTATTAATAATTAAAAGAAATGCCCAACATAATCACACTGCCATCATAATTTTATATCAGCTAGAATTTCACATTTGCGGATTTCAATAAGGGCTGGTATATCAAACTCACTGGTTTCTGTTTGTAAGATGACAAACAAAGTGATAAAGATTTTTCTACAGAAAAGTAGCCATGCTTTGGAATATCTACTTTTTTATAACTTTGAGAAAAAAAACCTAAAAAGGCCATCTCCAGCTGACTTCATAAAGAGATAGAGTTACTATAGAAACTGTGATTGTGATACAATTTTTCATGTAGTCAAATTTCATCCCTTACATCTCAGCAGCTCTCTGTAGTATTGGTCTGGATTATAGATAGCGCTAATGATGCATTAGGAAGTCTGAGAAAACAGAAGAAACCCAGTAAAAACCCTATTGTGGTGATAAATGAAGGGGTTCACGTTTTACAATGCAAATGGGCATGTGGAGAGATGGATGTTAAAGAAATGTTGGTTTTTACGCTCTTAAAACACATCACTCATGTGGACAGCTTGCCATTTACTTGCCCTCAAGCAAATATCCAGCTTTATTACTCACCTCTGGCGTTTTTCCCTGTAGTTCGTATGTAGCAGAATTTTTTAGCATTATGGTAATAATTGGGCTATATTTTCCACTAATGCTACCTTTTCATTACGTGCAACTAATGTAATGAGAAATCTTCATCTCGCCGCATGAGTATTGATAGGATAAGACAGATGTCTTACATTTCATACAGTTAAACATTTGGCTTTCGGCATATGGACATTTGTTCAACAAAGAATGAATACCGAGGTAAGAACACACCGGGCACTGCAAATCCAAAAAATGCTATTTGTTCGTTCCTGATGATCCAAAAAATGCTATTTGTTCGTTCCTGATGAGCACAGGGTCCGGGTGCACATCCCAGGGCATAGACCATACGTATATCCAAGGAAAGACAGAATAGGCAGCACTCAGCGGGATCCAAATGCAGAATTTTTATTCCAAATTCATACCAGAGGGTACAGGTGGTGGGGGAGGGTGAGAACTAGGCACACAATGCCGGACGACGGCAAGCCGTTTCGCACCTTTGTGCTTCACTGGACCCGTGGAAGCACAAAGGTGCAAAATGGCTCGCCGTCGTTTGGCGTTGTGTGCCTAGTACTCACGCTCCCCCACCACCTGTACCCTCTAGTATGAATTCGGAACAAAAATTCTGCATTTGGATCCCGCTGAGTGCTGCCTATTCTGTCTTTCCTTGGATCAACAGAGAATGACCGAGCAGAGACGATGAAGGTGTACTATTACTTCTGTTCATATCATTATACTTTGACCAGATGGTCATTTGTTCTATATTGTAACTATTGGTACAGTCAACAGGACAGTGATATATCTATTGTATTTTTACATTTATACTCAGAGCCTATCAGATTTTCCAAAATGTCAAAAAAAATAACACAGTTTGTATTTTTGTTGCCAACTTTGCACCTGGGCACAAAACAGTGTCTATATTTAAATTTCTTTGCTATCTTGAAGACGTTCTCAACTCAGGAAGGTCAGAAAGTTTGACCTGTCAGAATGCTGAATTTACGATTTGTGGTATAATAAACTCCTCTTCCACCTGTATAGAATCACTTTGTGCAAGTGTTTGAACCGGAGTATAAGAAGAAAGGCACCTCAGAGACCATCACCCCATCATGTGTTCCCCTAACTGTATCTAAAGGTCAAAAATCTCTCTTGAAAGAAAAAACTAATAGCCAAAGTATTCCACTCACAGATAAGCATTATATTAAACAAGTAAAGGTGCATTTAAATGCAAGATTATTGTGAATGAGCATTACTAGTAAAACACTAGTTCCTTGGGAGCAAAACTGTTTTGTGTTGCATAAATATCATGATTCTCGACAGTGAATTGTCCTGTGTAAACACTATTCACACTCCCGAGAACATGACAGTCTATGCACAGTGATCAGCCTATTACAGATCATTCAGTTTGCAATGTAATATTGTTCTACCTGTGCAAACAACCTAATAAATGACCGCTGATAATAAAATATTTACTGATCAGCGGCCATTTATTACTGTAAGTTGGATGATGTAAGACCACCTTAAAAGGTTTCTCCGAGAATGAGATAAAGTGGCATCCGTGATATATTTCACACAGCAGCCCATCCTAGCCACATGTCAGTACAACTGCAGAATGAAGACCAGATGAAGCAGCTGATTTTATTTTTCACTAAGTGGCACAATTGCTTTCTAATTACTGATAGATTCCAACTGGTGTGATAACTTTCCATGGCTTTTTACACCTTTCTTTCTTCATGTGTTCAATATTTCTTCCCTTTGTCATTTCGCATTATTACACATAACTTAATTTATGGACATAAATGTTTTGATTTATTTGCCTGTGTGAATTGGATAGGTTGTTACCATCATCTGGTGAGAATTCATGTCAACAGTAGAGATGAGTGAACCCGATCTTTGGTGTTCGATTTTTGGGCCCAACATTGACTTTACAAATAAAACAGAGTTCAGGTGCTTTATGTATACTGATCACTTGAACGAGCATCGTGGTGCTCAGGTATGCTTGGTGCTCGGCCCAGTGTGTGTGAGCCGCTTGCAGTGTTTGAATGGCTCGCACTGGAGGTAACAAGAGCATGATCCGATGTAGTGTGCACCACCCCAAGAAGGAAAAACTCCATCCCCTCTTCCCTGGAAGTGCTCTATTTATGGCTGGCAGTATGTGGGCGGAGATATGAACTGCCAATCAGTGACTTCCATTGGGCTTCGGGTCAAGTCCGAACACATGGAAGTTTGGTTCAGCTGCATCCCCTGAACCATACGATACTTCCACAGGTTTGCATCAATAGCACCTTAAGAAATATATTTACTTAGAAATTTAGTGACGTGTTCAATACTTATTTCATCCGCTGTACTGCAATCAGCCTGGATAAACAACAAATAATGAGGAAAGGATTGGGCAATTAAATTCCAAATACTCAATCCTTTTTTTCCTTCTTACACAATCTTTTAAGAGAGAGTTGGCACGTAGCCTGAACAAATTTATTGAAAGTGCCTTTGAAAGGGGCCTCAGCCAACAGAAAAATGTTGCTTCCTGATATAAGCTATGTTGGTTCAGGCCCCGACCCTTCTGGTCACATGGGTATGACATCAGTACAGGTCCTTCTAGACACAAAGTAAAACAATTGTATAATAGAATTAGCATAAATAACAGGGGGAAGGAATAATTATGTATGCCCACCCCAGCAATCAGCTGCTGCAGCTGCTGTCACTCAACAAGCTGTTGATTTTACAAACTTTACTTGCTTTTGTGTTTCAAAACCTATATATCTGAGCTGACAACTAAAGGTATGTATAGAATTAGCTTGATAGTAATAGTATAGCACTGGCTTTAGGTTATATAGGAAAATCCTGCTGATTGGTGCGCTTTAATGAGTATGGGAGCCTTTATCATCTCCCTAGATTAAAAACAGTTCAGTATTGATACAGCTGCTAAAATATTCAACTACTATATGCCACTAAAATCTACATAAGTTATACAAAGTAAAACATTGCTGGCTTTGTTGTAAAACTAAGATTATACAGTATATAGATATTTCTTGTATTTTATAATTGGTCCCTACATTGTACAAATAAAGATCAACATGATAATTTGATTAGATGCTTGCAATCCATAAGGAACCAATACCTTTCATTGTTATATTCCTAGAACACACGGTCTAGACTTTCAGGTTCTTCTCCAGCAATCTGCTATCTCTTCCTTCCCATCTAATCACTTCTAACCTCATACAAAGCTATTCCGATACCAATTTTCACCTAGCCGGCTGGAGTTATGCCTTTACACCATTTAATCAAAGGAATGACAACCAACAGCCAAGTGTGAGAGAGTTGGCAGCTTTTCCTAATCACATTTCTCAATCTTTCATTTACGAGAAATGATGACAAATAAATGGACATGGAAATCTACACTTTGAAGAAGAACAGATGAAAAGAAAATGTCCTGAAAAACTCATGATGAGGGGCTGAAAATGTAACATGGGAGAGAGAGACAGACAGAGAAGGTGATCAAGAAGCACAAGCACATGCAAATGTAATGAGATGTTCCTGTCAAATATGATAATTGCGTGGTATGATGAGAGCGGCTTTTAACGAGAAGAGGTGATAGACTGGTTGCAAATAATCCTTCAATTCCATCACCTCTCGCTGTATTTATTACAACGTTACAAATTAGAAACATATTAGACACTATAGCAGCTTAAGTACCATATAACATTTCGGTCATTTTTATCACCTGATCATATTATTTGAAAAAAAAAAAAAAAAAAGTAAACGAACCTCACGCTATGGACAGGCAACAGAACTGCCAGTAATAAATGGCTAGGAATGGTGTCCTCACTTTCCTAGTTCACAATTTTCTTTTATTTACCATAACCATTACTTTTAGAATGTGACCATTTGTCAGATTTGGAAAACTAATTAATAGAATTGTATGATCTAAATCTGACTATCTTAGATCATAGATGTTGGGAGTGCCATCAGTCTTTTTGTCTTGATTATGGAGTCATGCTCTCTGACTGTGCACCCCTCCCCATTAGCCACAGGTGATTTTATTCTCTAGTAGCAGGTTCCTACTTGCCCATATATATGTAGGTAGGAGTAGGAGTAGGTACCCAGTATAAAAGATATGCCTTGATGTGGCTACCGGGAGATATACAAATGTCATTTTTTGTATGCTAAATATATCAATTTTTCCTTGATTTCCTTAAGCAGTAATGTATATCTATATTCTTACATTCATGGTTTGCGTGCTTTAGCATTTCAGAGTGCAACTATCTTTTTTGTTACTAAATCTGATTGCAGACACTAGGTCTACCAACATAAAACAGGAATGCAGATTAAACTGATAAGGACCTTCAAAACTGTTCCAGCTCAATGAGGGTTAAAAATATACAATTTTTTAATAGTATTTAAAACTCCAGTGTTCAGAAAAAAGATACTTTGATGTTCTAGAAAATCCACAAACAGTTAGCTGAAGGAGCAGATTAAGGACATGAATTACTGGAACCATGTCCTGTTGTCTGAGGAGACGAAGATAAATTTATTTGCTTCAGATGGTGTCAAGCATGTGTAGTGACAACCAGGTGAGGCGTACACAGACAAGTGTGTCTTGCCTACAGTCAAGCATGGTGGTGAGAGTATCATGGTTTGGGGCTGCATAAGTGTTGCCAGCTGTGGGGAGCTCATTGAGCAAACCGTGAATGCCAACATTTACTGTGACATACTGAAGCAGAGATTGATATCCTCCTTTCAGAAACTGGGCTACAAGGCGCTATTATGAGATGATAAGGACCCAAAAACACCTCCAAGGTGACATCTGCCATGCTAAAGAAAATGAGGGTAAAGGAGCTGAACTTGCCAAGCATGTGTCCAAGCCTAAACCCAATTGAGCATCTGTGGGGCCTCCTCAAATGGAAGTTGGAGGAGCGCAAGGTCTCTTTCATCCACCAGCTCCATGATGTCATCATGGAGGAGTAGAAGAGGATTCCAGAGTGGAAGAGAATTCTAGTGGCTCCTGTTATGCTCTAGTGAACTCCATGCCCAAGAGAGTTGAAAAGAAAAGAAAAAAATAGGAAATATTAAAGTTGCAAAAGTCGCTGCATAAAGTGATTTTTGGGGGATTGGTGCCAGAGTAGAGTCTCAGTTACTTTCTTTCATAAATAGTCATGTGCGAATCTGAACTGTAAAGTTCAGATCAGTCCCGGACACAATAGTCCATGCACGGACCATGAACACGTGCTTCTAAGGGACAACCAATTTACTGTTCGGATTCGGCCTCCTGGATAAAAATACATTTTTTGAAGAAGGAAGTAAAATGTTGATTAAAGAAGGACAATTATACCTACCGAGTTTCCACATAGCTGTCACACTGTTTACTGGTCTGCTTATTAAGTCTGTAATTAGTTTCAGTCAGACTGCGCCCCCACCCCTGTGTCGGCATTTGTGATTGGTTGCCCTCACACTAGCTGTCTGGGTTACCAAAGTGAAGTGTAACAATACATAAGTAATTGGAAAAATAAAGTGGGGCTCCCTGTATTTTGATACCCAGAGCAGATAAAGCAGATAGCTGGTTGCTGAAGCCCCTACTTGTGTGCTTTATGTTGTCTGTTTATCAAAATATGAGGGACCCCATGTGGCTGTTTTAATTATTTAAATAATAAATAATTATTTAAAAAAAACATTGTGGTGTCCCCTCCAATTTTGATATCCATCCAATATAAAGCTGACAGCTGTGGAATGGTATTCTTTAGCTCAAAAGGCCCATGGTTATTGGGCCCTCCCAAGACTAAAAATAGCAGCCCGCAGCCACCTTAATATTGATGCATCCATTAGATGTGTGTCACACTAGGTATGGTAAAATACCGAGCATACGGCAAAAAGGGAGGGGAATAAAGAGGGGAACCCTGTGTCTATGGAAGGGGGAGATGGTGACCCTTAATAAAACCATCCGCTGGCCCCTGGACGTTCCTAGATAAATTGCACATCTATGCACCGAGCATGATACCTAGACCCTAGCTGACCCTGAACTGAGCTCTAGGTGATGATTGGAGGGAATGAGCATTAATTAACTCCACAAAGTCCTGAAAAGCTCATAGGGAAAACAAACAATTTATCTTCAAGATTACTTGGGAGAACAAAAAGAATAAACGTGTTTCCAGGAGATTTCTAGTCGACTGCTTGCAATCTGGACCACATGGAAAACTCTACCACCAGCACAAACCAAGGGGTAATGCAGGTATATAAGGACACAGGGAGGGAATAATGATTAGCAGCTGAAAGGCTAAGATATCTGCAGGGTCCTAGAAGGGAAAAATTTAACGCTCCATTCACACCACAGAAGAAGGAATGGAATATCAAGGGACACTTTGTGCAGCCAAACGCAGCAAGCTTCTGCAGCATCACAGGGTTGTTTGTCACCTGTGACACACCCATGACATGGCATCAATCCTTGTGCTTACCAGACTGATCCTGATTGCCCTGGAGCAGTTGCAATCGAGATAATATAAGGGGTTAATGATAGCTATGATAGCTTTTTTTGTTAAAAAATTACAGTTGCCACAAAGCCTTGGATTACAATTGGGTAGGGGCCTATGAGATCCCCCATTACTAATCATGCAAGTAAAATAAAGAAAAACAAAACACAGAGAGAAAATCTTTATTTAAAAAAATACCAGCTTTTCTCCAATTTATGTACCCCCAAAACCCCCCTGCAGGTCTGATATAATCCATATCTAAACTTCCCACAATGATCCTGGATCTGCTAAATCCTGAGGTCGCATTGCCCTGTCACATTAGAAAATGTGGATGTTGGGTGTTGTGGATTGTAACATTAGAAAATGTGGCTGATTTCTGTGGCTTGTGGGACACAATGAAAGAGCCGCAGCTGTGAGAGCAGTGATGTCAGTGAGTTCATTTGAGGTCACAGATGGCGGTCCCCATAGTACTCCAGCTGTGACCCAGGTTTACTAACCTGAGGTGAATTCATTTAACTCAGTGCCAAATAACCAGATTAGGCTATGTGTACACAATGAGTATTTTGTTGCAAAAAATTTTGCACCAAATCTACATTTCCTGGCAGAAGAATGCACCCAGATGAGATGCATTTTGTAAGTGTTTTTGAAGCATTTTTCTGCCAGGACATGCAGATTTGGTGCAGAAATGTCTGCAACCAAATACTCAAAGTGGGCACAATCTGGTAATCTGGCACTGAGTTCAATGAGTTCACCTCAGGTGAGTTCACCTGAGGTCAGAGCTGGCAGTTATCATGGTTCAATAGCTGTGACTACAGGTGAACTCATTGAACTTAATGCTGGATTACTGGATTAGGCTATGTGTGCAGATTGAGTAATTAGTTGCAGAAATTTCTGCACCAATTCTTCATCGCCTGGAAAAAGAATGCACGAAAAAAAAAATATCAAGTTTTAGACTTTGTTATTTAACCAATTTTGTTTCTCATTAAATAGAGGTGTAGTTTACCAGAAAAGAGGCTTGGTTTAAATTTGACAACATGCACCAAGTTGCGACAAAATAGAAAGGCAAAAAGGTGTCACAAAGTAAAAATCCCATAACATATACGTTCAACTAATCTCAGCCTAATCCCACCAAAATTAGTGGGATTGGCCAGTCACCTAATGTGTACGGGGCTCTTCAATTTTTTTCCCAACAAATGATATCAGGAGAGAAAAGGATCAGACACCTTGGATTTCCAACATTTGATCCTTTTATTTGCTGCTAGATAAGCCAATGCTAAAGGAGTCTGGCAGTGGCTGTGTCATGGAGAAGTAAAGGGAGAAAGCTATCGGCTGAATGATAGCTTTCAGCTAACAGCCATTGAATGTTCTAATGTGTATGGGGGCTTAAATCAAACAAGAGGGGCAGTAAAGTTAAATAAGTGTCAAAAGATGTGCCAATGCTATTATCTAGAGCAAGTGGCCCCTAAAGGTCCAGTCACACTAAGCAACTTACCAGCGATCCCAACAACGATAGGGATTGCTGGTAAGTTGCTAGGAGGTTGCTGGTGAGATGTCACACTGCGACGCTCCAGCGATCCCACCAGCAACCTGACCTGGCAGGGATCGCTGGAGCGTGGCTACACGAGTTGCTGGTGAGCTCACCAGCAACCAGTGACAAGCCCCCAGCGCAGCGTGGAAGATGCTGCGCTTGGTAACTAAGGTAAATATCGGGTAACCAACCCGATATTTACCTTGGTTACCACCGCACGGAGCTACACGTGCAGAGAGCAGGGAGCAGCGCACACTGAGCGCTGGCTCCTTGCTCTCCTAGTTACAGCACACATCGGGTTAATTACCCGATGTGTGCTGCAGCTAAATGTGCACAGAGCAGGGAGCAGCGCACAATGCTTAGCGCTGGCTCCTTGCTCTCCTAGTTACAGCACACATCGGGTTAATTAACCCGATGTGTGCTGCAGCTAAATGTGCACAGAGCAGGGAGCAGCGCACAATGCTTAGCGCTGGCTCCTTGCTCTCCTAGTTACAGCACACATCGGGTTAATTAACCCGATGTGTGCTGCAGCTACATGTGCACAGAGCAGGAGCCGGCACTGACAGTGAGAGTGGAGGAGGCTGGTATCGAAGGTAAATATCGGGTAACCAAGGACAGGGCTTCTTGGTTACCCGATGTTTACATTGGTTACCAGCCTCCGCAGAAGCCGGCTCCTGCTGCCTGCACATTTAGTTGTTGCTGTCTCGCTGTCACACACAGCGATCTGTGCTTCACAGCAGGACAGCAACAACTAAAAAATGGCCCAGGACATTCAGCAACAACCAACAACCTCACAGCAGGGGCCAGGTTGTTGCTGGATGTCACACACAGCAACATCGCTAGCAACGTCACAAAAGTTGTTCGTTAGCAGCGATGTTGCTAGCGATGTTGCTTAGTGTGACGGGGCCTTAAGGCTGTTTCATGCAGCCCGCAGACACTGCAGACATCTTGACAATCATGGCCCCTCATGGGGGCTGCTGAAGTCAGAGCTTTATTTCCATTGTATTTGTGCCCTTGGATATACATTCAATTGAAATGTACTGTCACACAGAGACTGACACACTGCACTGCAATGCCAATGCCAATCAGAGGCCAGCAGCTGACGTCGGCTTGCAAGCTCGGTGAAGCATCAGGGATGGTACATTAGTACACTCTGGGGACAAGGATGGGGACATTACTACACGATGAGGACAAGGATGGGCACATTAATACAAGAAAGGGACAAGGATGGTCATATACTATGAGAGGAAGACAAGGATTATTATTATTATTCTTACGGTAGTAGTAGTAGTATAAGTATTTTTAGTATTATTTATTATAGCGCCATTTTTTCCATGGCGCTTTACATGTTAAGGGGGATATACATAATAGGGACAAAGACAATAATCATAAACAATACGAAGCACAGACTGGTACAGGAAGAGACAGGACCCTGCCCACGAGGGATCACAGTCTACAAAGGATGTTGCATTACTACAAAATGAGGACCAGGATGGGACACATTACTACAAGCAGACCAGGATAAGGATATTTCTACAGGAAGTGGACAAGGATGGAACATTTCTATAAGATGGGAATCAGAATGGGACACTACTACAAGATAGGGACTAAGATTGGCACTGTACTAGAAGATGGAACATTACTACAAGATGGCCACCAGGATGGGGGCCTTACTACAAGAAGGGGACAAGGATATGCACATTACTATAAGAAAGAGACCAGAATGGGCACATTATTACAAGATAGGGACCAGAATGGGGACATTACTACAAGATGTGGCCAGAATTACTATATGGTGTGAATTGTTAGACAATATTAGTGTATGTGGTCAATTGGGGGGAAACATTTTAAAAATGTAAAAAATAAAAAATTCAGAATAAATTATGAAAAACTATTTTGCCACTAAAAATGCTACTAATCTGTACTGTAACCCATACAATGAATGTCATTTAATAAAATAATGTAAACATGGCAAAAATATTTAAAAAAAATATCAAAAGGTTTATAAAAAATAAAGTTTTACTAAAAATATCACTTTGTTCTGCAAAGAATGTGGCCCCCCCATATTCAAAATGTTTCTGTGTGTGGCCATACACCCAGCCGAGTTTGAGACCCCGATCTAGAGTAAGTCACTGTCATAAATAAGGCACATTTTCAGACTAAATCTCCCTTGATATTTGTTGCCATCAGCAGTTATACTAAGCAGCACAGATGTCATCCCATCTTACAAAGAAGAAGCAACATAAGAAGGGCCACAAGGAGAAAATAATGAGAATAACATATGACATGAGGCTTCAAACTTTACACTATTGATAAAAACAGGTTCCAAATAACAAGGAGAGGAACAGAACTGAGGAAGGTAAACTCCGACCAGTTCATTACCCTGAAAAAGATTGGTTCATTGCTTGCATAGCAGGTCTCCATATATATAAAATTCATAGATGCTATTGCAAAATATAAGTAACTTTACACTAATCAATATTTACACACGATAACTGAATAATCCACTATATACTTTCACTGAATTAGAGGTAGTAGTGGTGGCAGAAGCAAGGTTACCCAAGGCATGTAAAAATATCTACTTTGGTTAAGAAATAATTTTTGACCCTTTTTTTATGGGAACCTATCAGGGCCCCTCTGCCCCCCAAACCAACAGTATTCATGGCTGTATGCCCAACTTCCCTCCCTAATCATCCCAGTATAACACTATTTACTAATATGAATGTTTAAAAAAATACTTAAAAATCTCGCTTTTCCTATGCTAGTTACGACTTTGACTAGTAACAGGGGCTTTAGTTCCCTTAACTAGTCAACCCTTTGTCAATATTATCACAGCCCTGTGGGTGTGATAACATGATTTCCACAAGCTGGCATTACCGCCAGCTAATGGAAATCTTGTCCATACGCGCGGCTCATTTCAGCCACGTCAGTGTGTCTCATCAACAGGGTGGATGCTTCCTGGCTTCATTAGGCACACTGCAAATTACAGGAAGATCAGACTTCCGCTCACGTACACCTCTTCTGGACTTCCGGTCATGCACAGCTGGGAAACGTTCTCCCGGTTTCCAAGTTACAGTGATGTGACTGACATGAATGCATGAGATTTCCAGGGAGCTGGCGTTTATGCCAGCTTTTGGAAATCATGTTATCACTAGAGATAAGCGATGTTCGAGTTGAACGGTTCCCCAATTTCATGTTCGAGTGATTTTGGGGGGTGTTCGAGTCGTTCCACGAACACGAACGATTTGCTTCAAGTTCGGCAGTTCGAGTTACGTTCGAGAACGGTTCGATCAACAAAAGCGTGACTTTTCACAGTAAGTATGTGTGCACATTGCGTATCTGCATGTGTCGTGCGTCCCCAGCACAATCCCTCTCTCTTTCCTACATTCCTTTTCTTCTTTTGAAAATGGCTGCCGCTTCATTATGCAATCAGGTATTCCATGCCTTTCCCGCTCACCGGCACCCATGATTGGTTGCAGTCAGACACGCCCCCACGATGAGTGACAGCTGTCTCACTGCAACCATTCACAGCCGCCGGCGGGTCTATATCGTGCAGTAAAATAAATAAATAATAAAAAAAAAAATGCGGTCCCCCCCAATTTTGATACCAGCCAGGATAAAGCCACACAGCTGGAGGCTGGTATTGTCAGGATGGAGAGCACCACGTTATGGGGAGCCCACCACCCTAACAATATCACCCAGCAGCCACCGGGAATTGCCGCATCCATTAGATGTGACAGTCCCGGGACTCTACCCAGCTCATCCCGAATTGCCCTGGTGCGGTGGCAATCAGGGTAATAACGGGGTTAATCATGACAAGCGTCTCCCCGAGACACCTTCCATGATTAACCTGTAAGTGAAAGTTAATAAACACACACAATGAAAAATCCTTTATTTGGAATAAAAGACAAAAAACCCCTCATTTACCTCTTTATTAATCCCCAAACAACAATCCAGGTTTGAAGTAATCCACACGACACTGTCAGCTCTGCTACATGAAGATGACAGGAAGCCCCGTAGAACACGAGCGATCTGTGTCCTCTCCACGCAGCACCTGAAGTAAGCCACGCTGTCACAGGAGACCACTCTGCAATGCAGACGTCAAGATAACCAAATCTTCCTATGCTTCTTATTAGAGGCAGTGGCTCAATGGTTAGAGCTACTGACTAGGAAGCATTAGTTCATGAGTTCAAGTCCCGGCCGACCCAGTAAAGAATTTAATTTATTTTTAAATTATAATTATTATTTATTTATAATTATAATTTAATTTAATTATGCACTGAGGGGAGGAGCCAGACATTAGCTGTGAGCCGCGGGCCACACCTCTAAAATCGGAGCAGTTCACGGAATGAGGCTGCATTGCTCTATCCTCTCTCTTCTCTCTCTCTTCTCTGTCTTTCTCTCTCTTGTTCTCTCTCTCTCTTGTTCTCTCTCTCTTGTTCTCTCTCTCTCTTGTTCTCTCTCTTTCTCTCACTTTTTCTCTCTCTTCTCTCTCTTTCTCTCTCTTGTTTTCTCTCTCTCTTCTTCTCTCTCTCTTCTTCTCTCTCTTTCTCTTTCTCTCTCTTTTTCTCTCTCTTCTCTCTCTCTCCTCTCTCTCCTCTATCTCTTTCTCTCTCTTTTTCTCTTTCTCCTCACTCTCTTCTCTCTCTTCTCTCTCTCTCCCTCTCAACTCTCTCTCTTCTCTCCTCTCTCTCTCTTCTCTCCTCTTCTCTCTCTCTCTTCTCTCTCTCTCTCTCCCTCTCTCTTCTCTTTTCTCTCTCTTTTCTCTCTCCTTTTCTCTCTTCTCTTTTCTCTCTCTCTTTTCTCTCTCTCAGACCTGGCGATTATCAGCTGATGCGGTCACCTGACGGAATCAGCTGACACTAAAAGTCGAGCGGTGAGGCCGGCTTTTTTACCACCCGGCCGGCTAAACTATCAGCTGCTGCTGTTGGACAGGAGTCTGCACAGAAGTGTGTAGTTTTTTGTTTTTTTTTGCACTGATGCATTAGCTGATTGTATAAAAGCCGTTTATACAATCAGCTGCTGTGTCATGTGATTCAGGCCCTTGATCCTGACACATCATCTGATCGCTTTGCCTTCCAGGAAACCGATCAGATGATATTGGATCCGGATTGGACAGCGCGGGACCCTTGACCCAGGATTACTGCGGAGGGGGGTTATTTATTTCAATAAAGATGGAGTCACTAATTGTGTTGTGTTTTATTTCTAATAAAAATATTTTTCTGTGTGTTGTGTTTTTTTTTATCTGTACTAGAAATTCATGGTGGCCATGTCTAATATTGGCGTGACACCATGAACTTCGGGCTTAGGGCCAGTTGATAATATACAGCTAGCCCTAACCCCATTATTACCCAGTGGGCCACCCATCACCAGGGCAGCTGGAAGAGTTGGATACAGCGCCAGAAGATGGTGCTTCTATGAAAGCGCCGTTTTCTGGGGTTTCTGCGGACTGCAATTCGCAGAAGGGGTGCCCAGAAAGCTTGGGAACCCTGCGGTGTGGATTCCAATTTCCCAACTGCCTAGTTGTACCTGGCTGGACACAAAAATTGGGCAAAGCCCACGTCATTTTTTTTTTAATTATTTCATGAAATTCATGAAATAATTAAAAAACAAAAGGGCTTCCCTATATTTTTGGTTCCCAGCCGGGTACAAATAGGCAGCTGGGTGTTGGGGGCAGCCCGTAGCTGCTTGCTGTACCTGGCTAGCATACAAAAACATGGCGAAGCCGTTGTAATTTTTTGGGGGGGCAAAAAACTCCTGCATACAGTCCTGGATGGAGTATGCTGTGCCTTGTAGTTCATGCAGACAACAATGCATGGGAGGAAGACGCTGCTGCTCCCCGTGCAGTCTAATCACTCAGTGAGAGTGAGCAGAGGCTGCGGGTTGTAAGCGGTGACGTCACTGCGGCCACCGTTACTATAGCAACGGCAATCTCCGATCATGAGATTCCCGGTGCCGCTATTTACCGGCTGTGGCAGCCAGTCCCTGCATGCGGGCTGACTCTGTAAACAGCGCCCACATGCAGGAACGGGGAAGCAGACCATGTGCCAGAGCATCTCGCCGGTACACGTAGATGCACAAATGAGCACCGCGTACCGGAGAGATGCACTGACAGGACCTAGCATAACGTCTAGCCATGTGACCAGTCTGTAGCCAATGACATAATACACACGTGACTGGTCTCATGCTATTTTGGCATCACAGAAGGTCCTATTACCAGTGCTGGTTACCGGGAGGATGCAGCGATTATCGGAAGGAAAAGCGGCGGGAGACAAAGTGCAGGACGCGTCGCGGGGACCTGTAAGTGTTATGGCAATGTTTATTAACTGTATGTGTACATGTATAATGTGTTTTTATGTGTTTGCCTGCAATTGTTTTGAATGGGGTTTGGATTGGTTCATCAAATGTTTGACGAACGTTCGACGAACGGACCCTCCGTTCGACGAACCGAACTCGAACTCTAGGGGGTGGCTCGTCTCTAGTTATTATATCCACAGGGGCGTGATTACATGAACAAATGATGAACTAGTCTGGGGAACTAACTCCCCTGTGACTAGGCACAGGTCTAATTAGCATAGGGAAAATGAGGGTTATAGTTAGTTTTTTCAAACATTCATATTAGTAAATAGCGTTATACTGGGATAGTTAGGGAGGGTATTGGGGTATACAGGTATTCTGACAGGTTCCCTTGAGAATAAGCCCGGGAAGACATACAGCACATCTAAACTACTAAAGTCTGTAACAATATAAACTTATAATCCTGTCCTCAATTATTAGTACGGTTTCAGCCATAAACGTAGCGGTAAAATAGGACCAATCTATAAATCAACACTTCCTTATACCTTGGAAAGGGAACAGGAGCTAGCACTCTACCACTATATCTGACCGGTATAGGTTGCACCAATGTTATGTCCACCCCTGAAACAAGTGTGAGCACCACAGCATATATTATTTTTAAACACGTTGAAACAATACATAAGAAAATAATATGACCTTACATATTCTGGCTGCTTGTGTCCCTGTCACCATCATTTTGAGTTGAAATAATTAATATATAAAAGAAAGCACTGGCGGATGGTCTAGTTTATAATGTAGCTGGATTAGGAGCAAGATTCCTGTAAAGAGACAAAGCACTAAGCTATTGCCCACAGAGGACTGGACAGGAAAAGGCCACTATTCGCGGGGCTGCGGGACTTTACAGTTTATGAGTGTGTGCTTTATTTAAAAAGTACAAACCCAACACTCAAGGGAGGAAACAAGATGTCTGTAACAGATGAGAAGACATGTTTTCCTGGCACATGTGCAGCCGGGGACTGCTATATACTGGTGATCAGGAAACAATATGGTTTTATTTCTCATAAACAAAACAATATTTACTTAATAGAATTAAAAAGTAATACTATTGAGCTATCTCAGGGGGAAAATATCATAAATGGCCATATGAATTCTTTTATTCAACATCCCTCTGGCTATAGGGGGAAGCTATTAAGGACTGTTCACATGAGTTAACTACAAAAATACAGCAAGAACAACACTTGAGCAATAACATATGGCTTGGGCTATAGTGCTGTAAAGATAGGGACAGAAATAGGTGATTTAAAAATAAAAGGTTTTATTATATGCAATGTTCTAGATTGGAGCATGCATTAACTGTTGGAATACAGTACATACTGTATTTCATTAAAACACACTGTAGTTAGTATGCCAATTGCCTCTTCCGAGAGGATATGAGCTCTAGTATCACCTATATAGCAATCCTAAAAGTCACTACTGACCCTTTCATGAGCCTTGTCATATGACTTAGAATCAAAGCCAAATCAGAATCTCTATTTGCAGACACATGTTTCAGTGTATTACCCCTCCTCAAGGCAAAGAAAGAGATCTGATTTGGCTGTATGAAAAGCCTCTGACTGAGGTCTAAAGAGTATTGTCCCTTCTTGTAGCATGTGACATACATGAAAAACCCCTTAGACCTTAGACAGAGGTTTCTCGTAAAGTCAAATTATATCTCTAATATCTCAGGCTTTGCAGGAGGGGGTAACACCCCAAACATGTGGCCGCAAATAGACATACTGGTTCGGCTTTTATCCGAAATCATGTGGCAAGGCTTGTTCAAGGGTCGATATTGACTTTTAGGATTGTTACTTTCAGTATTAAAACATAGGAAATTCCATGAAAGTTCCCTGTGGCGATAGTGAAAACAAGATGGTGAAGCCAGTCTACTTCAGAGAATCACTAAATCAGACCTTTTAGAGCTTAGTCTTGATTCCAACTTTGTTTCATCTTAGTAGGCCCTGTATTCCAATCTTCTCACTATTCAGGGATAAGGAATAGAAATGTCCATAATAACTTTAAATGGAGGTTCACCTGCCCGCATATTTACCAGTATTAAGTTCTAAAGCTCTTTTATCAGACTCCTGCTTTCTACTGGAGAAATGTTATATTAGAAACTTCCACAATCATCACTATCATTAGTGAACAAAAAGTGCTTTTAAAGGGAACCAATCACCAGGATTTTCGTATATAACCTAAACCCAGTGCTATACTGGCACTATCAGGCTGAGTCTATACATACTTGTAGTGGTCAGCTCGGATGTTTAGGTTTTGAAATCCAAAAAAGTAAAGTTTATAAAATTAGCTGCTTATTGAGTGGCAGTTGCACTGGAGCAGATCATATATTCATAGTTATCCCCTCCCCCTTTTAGAATTAGCATAAGTATTATACAAACGATTCACTTTTTTGCAGGACCTGTGGTGAGGTCATACACATGTGACCTGGTATCCAGCTTTGTTGGCTGAGGCCCCGCCCCTTCTGGTCACATGGGTATGACCTCACACAGGTCCTGCAACAGACAAACTGAATCTTTTGTATAACACTTATGCTAATTCTAACAGGGGGAGGGGATAGTCACTCAACAAGCAGCTAATTTTATAAACTTTACTTTTCTGGATTTCAACACCTAAGCATCTGAGTTGACCACTACAGGTATGTATAGAATCAGCCTGATAGTGCTAGTACAGCACTTGCTTTAGCTTATATACAAAAATCCTGATGATTGGTTCAATTACTACAGGTATGTAGAGAATCAGTGTGATAGTGTCAGTATAGCACTGGCTTTAGCTTATATACGAAAATCCTCGTGATTGGTTCAATTTAAAGGGATCCTGACAGCTTCCCCACGTCTCTACCATTATGCCCTTCTTCACACGCTCTTTTTATTGTCTCATTCATTTCTTCATATACTAAAAAACTATTTTATAACTATGGTAACAATCTACTAATTAGCGGGTGACTAGTTGTGAGGGCATTGTTTTCCCCAGACTAATCATCTCAATAATCATGGTGTCATTAGGATGATAACACCCTTGTGGGCGTGAGTGACATGATTTGCAAGAGGGATTCACTTTAGATTATTTGAAAATTTCTGTTTCCCTGTCAATGGAAAGTAAGGCAGCTATAGGCGCCCCAGCTTCATTGGTGAACTGCGCATGCCCAGGGGGCTACGGTAATGCAGGACTCAGCCAGCAATTCACCACCAGCTCCACAAAGTACAGGAACATGGTTATAACAACCAGAAAATGAACTACATATAGATAATTGGGGATTGTTTTTTTATGTATTTATATGCTGTCTCATCTGCTTGAGAAAATGTTGCATGTTATTTTTTTAAAAAATGGGAAGAAATAAGCTAACAGCAATTACGCAATTTTTTGTCTACTTTCTGGAATTTTATGGCCATTTTTCATTTGTACCTAAGGCTAAGATCGCACTTTGCGTTTCCACCTGCGTTTCAGGTGCTTTTTAGGTCCGTTTTGAGATGCACCTTTTTCATGCCAAAAGGCATGAGTTTTGATTTTACAGCAAAGGCTATGGAAAATGGGGATTTCTAGACCGCACTTTGCGTTTTAAAAGGCTTGCTTTAATTTGCATATTTTGTGGCAAAAACCATGCATTCAAAGAAGCAGCATGTCAATTGTTTTTACCATTTTGGGTGCATTTTGCTAACATTGAAGTCAATGAGAAATGGCAAAAACCAAGAAACTTCAAATTTCCTGCGTTTTACCTGCTTTTTAGGTGGTGAAAACATGCGTTTTTTACTTCAAAAACACATGCTTTTTTGACATTAAAATAATGGAATAATATGTCGCTTTACACACACACATAGTCCAACAATGAAATTAAAGAAAATTTTGATTTTATTGCTGTTTTAACATTAAATATTATAAAACCGCTATAATTTCATGAAATATAAATATTTTCTTTATTAATTCCAAAATTATGTTTTCCTTTTTTTTCTCTTTTTTCATGATGTTTGATTTATTTTGATTATTAGATTTATTTAGCAGTGTCTTGATGTTCAAAACGCATCTGTCAAAACGCAGGTGAAAAAGCATGTAAAAAGCGCTGAAAACGCATCTTAAATGCGGTAAATATGCATGCGTTTTCAGCGCTAAAGTTCTGAAAAAGGCAACTTTGGTCAAATCAATTAAGCCCAAAACGTGTGTTTAGAACTGCAAGTAGAACGCAAAGTGTGGTCTTAGCCTAATACTTCTTTTAGCTTGTGGCTTTTTAAAAAATATTTTTTAATGTGTTCTTCTGTTTCTTTTAGTTCACCATTGAGAGCTGGCATTTGAGGTTTCCAGATATTTTCATATTCATCTTTTGCAACTTTAATCGCATTTTTGGTGCAAATTTACTCTGTGATGCAGTCACTACTTATGGGCAGAATGGACGGAGGAGTAGTCAGGAAAGCTGGGGTCTGGTAACGGGAGGACACGTATGAGCACAAGGAGTAAATGGAGGTGTAGTCAGGTCAATATAAGATGGTCAGAAATCCAGGAGAGCATGTAATAGGTTCAGGGTGAAAGCAAAGACTTGGTCAGGTAACGGTCCGAGGTCAATAGGTAGGAGGTCACGACTGAAACAGGGAACAGGCACATAAAAGTCAAATAACAATGTGGACTCAGAATACAAGGATCAGAACACTAACAGAGGCAACAGCACAACAGCAGAACCAGAAAATACAACTGGGAAAGTTCTGGACGAGAATGCTTAGTAAGAAGCCTGAGCAATTACCAGTAAGGAGGAACACCTGAGTAATCAGTACCAACATGGAATCCTGCACTGTCAAACAAACAGTTATCTCAAGAACTCAGGAAGGCACAGCAGTGCATCTTCAAAAGCAAGATGGAATAGTAACTGTCAGGAATGTAATTCAGGAAAATGCAGCAGAGCATCTTTTAGTCTGCAAGATGCTCTGCACAGAGGAATCATGACATACTCCAGTCCTTTCCTTCCCTTGAAGGAACTTTTTGGGTAGCATATTTCTTTAGTTTTATATTTTTGAGGTTTTGCAAATTATGATCTAAAAAATCTCTAAAAAATGTTAGCGTAAAAAATGAAAATTATTTTTTTCTTTGCACAAAATTTCTGAACCATTTTGATGCATTAGGTACAACGAATAAGACAAGACAAAAAAAGTGACTTAAAAAAAGCAAGTGATGAATCGAGGTCTAAGTGTTTTTATCATGATCCTCTGATGTCTTTTATTAGCGTTGCAGTGGTATCATGAGCGGAGAGTTGCACTAAGCTCAGCATGGAATCGGCTGTGGTACATGAGATTCTAGCTGCTATTACTTTAGGTACTACCCTCCATGTGGAGTTTTATCTTTTTCGTGCTTTAGACATATGTTTAGCCAATTAGTGTTATTGTTTGTGTAGTGAAGTTATGCAATTTTCCAGTATACTTTCTGATTGATCTCTGCTGGTAGGAACCTTCATTTTTTATTCAATGATATAAAAACCTGTCCTGCTCATGTTATTAGCACCAACATGACGTTTTGCAAGACACAACTCTGATAACTGTATTTATATCTCTATCACATGGCCAGTACAGACTTGAGGCCCCAATACACCTTAGACTAAAGTTGGAAGAACTCGGCGATATTGGCTAACAGTCTAAGGTGTATCGGGGCCTCCCAAGTCAACCCCGACAGAAGGTGTTTGGTTGAAAAAGGATTCAGCCTGTTGGATTTCCAACAGCCATTCCATTTTGTTCTCCAGGAAGAGTCTAGTAGTGAACACTGAAGAACACTGAAGCTCATGGCCATGCAAACATTCCTGCGTATGGTGGGAGTTGGGGGAGATAGCTGTAAGCCACATGGTATCTAATGTAGGCATTTATCTCCTTGAATAAACATTGAGAGTTTCGATTGAGCAGAAATTTTGAAAACCATAAATAAATTGATACAGAAAAAATATTAGAAAATTGTGCGACTTCTTATCTGAAACATAACCTTTATTTTCTGAAGCCATTATATCCCTTTAAGAAACCCAATGCATTGACACTTTATGTACTTGATAAATGCTCATGCTACATAAATGGAAAATTTGTGTTCCAATAAATAGTGTGAGCCCCACATTAATATGGACAATCCCATAAACTATTGCAAACCCAGTGGTGCCATATAACAAAAATATCACAGTGCTGTATTTATGACACAGATGAACCATATGCATGACTGTTTCTCAAAAATGAAACTGTAATTTTTTTCCCGAAGCCCCAATAAAATGTTGACGCTACGATTTTATATCACTAATCAATTCTCTGTCTGATTCTGACGGTTTTTAATAAAGCTTCATTGATTCTAGTGAATGAAATTGCTCCTGGCAAAAGAAGAACACACACGCTGATTGCTAAATATGCAGCAATTATCATATTCAGCGCCGCACTTTAATATATATTTATAGATGGATCTATCTATAATTTGGTTTAATTAAGTTGCATTGATTTTAATGACAGAAACAGTCCTGGAAAAAATGGACAAGTGTTATGTGAGCACATCAATGCTACTCCGCGAGCTGGCATACTGCAAATCCACTTCAATAGCTCTTTGTCCTATTTGATGTGAGACTTTTTTCCCAAACACACTAAGATGTGTGCACTGACAAATGTAACTATAATCCTATGAAAGGCAAAATCTTGAAATGGTGATTTTTGTTATAAGCAGGTTTCATACAAGTAGCTAGATTCTTTCATTGTACACCATAAATGCGCCATCTTTGGGTGTCCTAATTAAGCTTTGAACATCAAACCTTGTAATTATTCAATTTCAATGTATTTCAGGAAACTAAATGTTCTCTTTTCTTCAGTAAATATGTATTGTTCGAGTACTATGCCTTTCCATTGGGTTAACACTCTGTGTAGGTTTTATTATTCTTCCACTCTATTATATGGATTGCAGCTTGCAAGAAATTGGCGTCTTCATATGACAAGAAGATAAAGTGGATCCTCTTCTTTTTACATTCTATTTTCAGAATAAAAACAAATACAACGGAAAAAGTGAACGCTCTTCCATCTGAAGAGCTACAGGTTGCTGTGGATAGTGCGGAGTATATAAATCTGGTCAGGTTATTGCCACCTTAGTGCCACCCATTTTGGTTTACTGTGCAAGGTCATTTCTACAGGCCCTACTGCCTTTAGTTATTTGATACAAAATAATTGGATTGAAAGTAGAGATGGTTAAATTCATTCTAGTAGAAATTAATGCTACTTGAATCTCACAAAAAACACATTTTTAAGAACACAGATTTTTTTTGTTTATTCACTCCTTGGGAATTCAGTAAAATGACGGCCAGGTGCGACCACCATTTTGCTGAACTGTGGAGGGCCAACAGAAGGTCAAAAAATGAAAACAAAAGAGATTTATCCTTCACCTGTCCTGGCACCGCCGTTGTCCGCCATTCAGTCCTCATGGCATCTTCTTTCTGCAGTCACACAACAGTGTCTTCAACCTATAAAAGGACTTCCAGCTGCGACCAGGCCTCAGAAGTCATGACGCGTCATAACTGTCATGATGTACACCACAACATTATGACACCCCAAGGCCTCTAAGACCTTGAGACCCAGATGGCGAGTAGTAGAAGCAGCATGTTTCGCAGGACAGGTGAACAGTGTGGTGAGTGCTGAGGTGGGTATTAGTGTTTTTGTTTTTACATGTTACATTTATTATACTCTGGGGTATCGACAGACTCCAGACCCTAATAGGGAACATTCAATTTGTAGAGAATAACTTTACTGTGAATTGAATTTACATGGGGGCAACTTGGAAGTTTGACTTTTGATGAAAGCTTCAGCTAGTGATGTCGCACATTTTGCCATATCATGAACCTAAAATTCAGTGATACCTTTATCCCAAACCTGTGGGCAGCATGAATTGCAGCCTGACTGTATGATCGCAGCCTGATATATTTTTTTCTGAAAGACTCCAGATCAGTATCAAAGTATTTTTATTGTGATCCATGAGAAAGCTAGACACCGGTTGTGTATGCTGGTTTTGAATCGGCGGGAACCCTTGGAAAATAATTGCTCGCATACACACTGATAATTTAATGACCAACTTACAATAATGGCCATTAATGCCCCAAAATGCCCCCATTCTCCAAAACAATGTGAAAATATTCAGCCTACAGATACAACGTAATACTGTTATACAGATATAAAATAAAAGAAAACTTTCAGCTCACCAGATCTGTGAATGTACTGGGCTCCTAATTAGCTACAGTGTATGGCAAAGGGCTCCTTGTCCAAGGGTGCAGGGCAATTCAATTACAGAGGAAAAAGTTATCCAGCATCTCATGCAGAAATGAATAAAAAAAGGTCTTTATTTCATATATTTTAAAACCGGCTGAGTTAAAGAGAACCAACCAGTAGGATTTTCAGATATAAAGTAAAACCAGTGCTATATTGGCTCTAGGATGCTGAATGTACCCATGCCTTTTGTTCAGAGATTGGATGTTTTATTTCAGAAATATGTGCAAGTTCTAGAAATGCTCTGCTATTTGACTGACAGGTGCAACAGAAAGGGAATATGTGGGTCAGGTTTTAGCATCTATTCCTGCCCCTGTCTGCTGCCCGGCCATCATCGCCCCTGTTGCCATCATAGACATTAATTCTGGCACAGGGAGACAAACAGATGCGGGAATAGATAGCAAGACCTGACATATTCCCTACCTATTGCACCTGTCAATCAAGTAGCAGTGAATTGCTGGAACTTTACTTCCACATATTCCATAAATGAAGCATCCAATTTATGAACAAAAGGTATTCTTACTTACATTCAGCATCCTAGTGCCAGTATAGCACTGGCTTTACCTTATATATAAAAATCCTGCTGATTGATTCCTTTTAAGTAAGATATCTTGTACATAGATGCATATTACATGATGTCTATGATTAAGAGCCAGCAATGGTTCGAAATGCATAAGACGCATCTATGTACAGGATATCCTACTGGCGTCAGACGGTTTTTAAATATATGAAATAAAGACTTTTTTTATTCACTTCTGCTTCTGGATGAGATGTTGGATCACTTATTGAAATGCAGGCTTGGACTGGCCCATAACGAACAGGTGAATCCCCAGTGGGAACTTGTGCAGTTCTTTCACCCCCATATATGAACAGTAATTGACACACTACACAATTAAAAACTACCCAGTATATTATTATATAGAAGCATAGGTAAATTTGTGAATGAAGATACTGTAACATTTTAATGTAGCTGATCAGTGGGTCACCAGACTCAATATTACTGGTGGACATTTGGCACCTCAGTCCAACACTATAGATATGATATAAAGGAGAAAACTGATGAGCAGAGAGGAAATAGAGACATGGGAACAGACGTGCCATATTATCATCATGAAGACTGTATTTTACATACAAAATAATAATCTGTATTCTTGTTCTTTGTAATACAATTTTTGCTAATTTGAGAGCATAATTTTTTTTGCAAATATATTCAACATTAAACATTTAAAAGAGGTGAAAATCTGAGAATTCCAGTATGAATTCCTGTGATACATCCAGAGGATTCACCTATAGAAACAATACACACCACAAAGCTAAGCTTCCCTGGGCACAGCCACTCTATGATAAAAGCTGAGTGACTGCAGTCATATCTTGCTACTCTCTTCTGATACACAAAACATCCTATTAACCTTCCAACACAAATAAATAAACATCTCCGTTTCCACTTTTACCTTCATATGTCTGGAGTAGGTAAATATCACCCAACATCGCAAAGGCCAAGATATGACTGCTTGGTATTTAACTTGAATACGCACTGAGAATAAGCTCATCTAACGCCTGCAATGTTTTTTCTCAGATTTCTCTAGTTTGGATAAACTCAGTAGAGAAAAAATATACATCAAATGACATGCAGGACACATGCTCCTGAATATGGAGCAAAGGCCTCTGACTCAGAGGAGGTAACATGACACACACAAAGTCTTCACCTCCTACTCATCATATAGTGTTTATTTATTTGCATGAAATAAGCGACCGTTAATAAATCAATTTCTACAGTCATGCTTTGGATCTACCACCCAGAGCAGTTACAGTGACACAATCGTCACCTTTGTATTTGTCTGTGATTCTGTACAGAATCGAATTTCACATAGCTGGAACCCTTCATTGACTTTTGGGCTTGCCACTCAGAGCTGAGGATAAGCCAACTCTACAAAATCTAAGTCAAAGACAGAGCAGCACACATGGTAAATTATTTAGCAGTCATCCATCTTCGGGAATACAGAGACAGCTGCTTAAAGTCCTCAGAATAACCTTTAAAGAGCTAGAGGACACACAAAAGGTCTCCAAAAAGCTTGAACTCTCAAAGGGTCAGATGAAATCTTGGATAGGAGGTCCTTCCAGAAACACCAGGTGCTGCTCAATCATGTAGTAACTGCAAGGAAGTGATCTATTTCAAGATGGAAATAGAACTGAAGCCACCAAAAGCCATAAATATTGGGCTTCAAATGTAAAATCTAAGACAAATGGAACATTTGTATACATAAAAGTTGTAAAGTGAGCAAAAATATAATTTGAATAGTACTTATCACCAATTAGTGGCTGCCTTGATATTAAAGAAAACAACGAGCAGCTGCAGATTGATGATTTTAGTAATTAAAGCACCACTCCAACGTTTTTACTTTTTTTCAGTACTGGAGTGGCGCTCTAAATCTAAGACCTTTCTCCAGTGTTTTTGTCCTTTTTCACCACTGCTCCGGCACCATCTTGTGACTGTAACTTCTGACTGATGGGAAGTCAGACGTTTTATCACATGTACTCAATAAAACTCTAGAGAGCTAGAACGAGGCTCTCATAGATGTTACGTGTATACCTAACATAAAAATGGGTAAGGGGAAAAATAAAGTCTATACTCGGGATGTTATAGGACAGTGACAATATAGAAAAGGGAGAAACACTTGACAAACTGCACACCAAAGGAAGAAAAACAAAAATAAGAAAATTATCAGCAGTATGGAAAAGACCAACTAGGTTGCTACTCAGCAGGTAAGGAAATGGACCACACAGCAAAAGGTCACCAGATCAAGTCCCAAATCTGAGGCATGAGAGTACCCAATCTTCTACAAGGTGCCACTGGACCCTCAGCATCCTCTACCACCTTGTTAAGCAAGAGTAAATCGACTAGGACCCGAAGAAAGGTCTTGGCCTTGGCCAAAAAGATCTAGAAAGAGACCTCCAAATAGTAAAAAAAATTGGATGTCAAAATGAAACAATATATCTCTTTAAGCAGATCTATTTGAAAAGAGAGCGGTACATAGAGTTTGTTTATAAGTAAATCTTCCGCCACATTGTCCTGAGCATTCTGAATGCGCTGTCTGAGATCTGCCCTCAGAGCACCCAGCACCACCTCTTCACCTAGAACCCTGATTGGTTCTTTGTCCCTCAATTCTGGCACTATACTGTGAAACAAAACATCAGCTTTAAAGGGAACCTGTCACCAGTTTTTCGGCGTATAAGCGGTGGCCCCCACCAGTGGGCTCTTATATACAGCATTCTAACATGCTGTATATAAGAGCTCAGCCCGCTGTGTAAAACATAAAAATCACTTTATAATACTCACCTAACAGTTGCGCTGCAGTGGATTCTAGTCAGATGGGTGTCTCTTTTCTCCAGTGCTGGCGCCGCCTCTTTCGGCCATCTTCATCCTCCTTCTGAAGCCTGTGTGCATGACGTCGTCCTACGTCATACAAACTCGTCGGTCCCGCACAGGCACTCAATGCTGGCAAGTGTAGATGATGTGGATGCGTCATGCACCACGGCTACAGAAGAAGAACGACAAAGATGGCCGAAGGAGGAGGCGCTGACACCAGGCAATGGAGACGCCCATCTGACTAGAATCCATCACAGCACGATCGTTAGGTGAGTATTATAAAGTGTTTTTTATGTTTTACAGAGTGACCTGGGCTTTTATACTGTATAAAGCAGGTGAGAATGCTGTATATAAGGGCCCACTGGTGGTGGCTACAGCTTATATGCGGAAAAACTGGTGACAGGTTCCTTTTAACATTCTTAGATCTGGAGAGACAATTTATGAGAGCCAAGGATCTTGAGAGACACTCAGAAAAGCAGGAATCAACCCATAACCTATCATGTTGGGTCTCCCAATTGATGACTCAATTGTGTTTAAATAGCCATGGCAGAGAAGGTAAAACCATAAATGAAATAGATTCCTTGTGTAGTCTTCCTACCCTCATGCATACATTCTTGACCTTCATAGTAGCATGACTTTGTGAAAGAAGAAAGTTATCAACAGCAGAAAGTTGAATGAGTAAATTGAGAAAAGATAAATCATAACCACAATCTACAGCAAAGTCAAGATCAATTAGATTCAAGATAGAACCTGAATTAACAAAACCAGACCTAGTCTCAAGGGATAACTGTAAGAGAAAAATGGACACTCATACCAGAAACAATCTCAGACTTTTGGAACCTATATCTCTATAAAAAGTCTTCCTTTTTTCTCTTAAGCAACTTGAAATATTGAATCATGATGTGACCAAAAATACCACAATATAAATAGAAATGAGAAAATTCTTCTAGTTCACTTCCCCCTTTGGTGTGTCTGCAAGCACCGATTTGCATAGGTTTACCACTGTCAACTGGTAGGGAAGATGATGCCAATGAAACACCTTTAACACTAGAACTACTGAGGTAGTCATTTTAACTACTTTGCACTATGTATTTCTATATAGGTGTCACGAGTCCAGTAGTTCTAGTGTGAAATGTGTCTCTATATCTCAGACATCTATCCAAATGAACACCCAGTGTCATAGCTTCCTTCAGATACCGTGGGCAGGGATGGTAAGGCTGCTTTCACACATCTGGCTGTAGCAGTGCGGCACAATCCGGCGCTCTGCTGAAAAAACAAAACCGTTTTTTTGCCGCCGGTTTCGTTTTTTCCATCATTGACTTGCATTGGCGCCGCATTGTGCCGCATGGGCTTGCGTTCCATCCGGTTTTTACCACATGCGGCAGATTTAGCCGATGCGGCGGCGGATGGAACGTTCCCTGGCACGTTTTTTGCTCCAGCAAAAAAAAAACGCATCGTGCCGCATCCAGCCGATGCGGCGCATTTTTCAATGCATCCCTATGGACGCCAGATGTGGCGAGATGCGTCAAAAACCGCATCTGGCCGCCGCATGCAGTTTTGTCCACTGCGCATGCTCAGTAGCATGCCGCAAGCGGCAAAAACTGGACGGGCTGCATGTAAAAAACTTATGCAAAGGATGCGGTGTTTTCACCGCATCCGTTGCATAGGTTTCACAGCCGGATTGAGCCGCACGGCTCAAACCGGATGTGTGAAAGCAGCCTTAGCTGTCATGTCCCTAAACTGACCAGAAAGCCTGTAAAAAAACTGACTCTGAATAAGCAGAATCATTCCAGGAGGACTCTACTGCCCAACGTCTAAATTCTGAGCCACGGCTCTGAACTCTACAGCCTCCCTGTACCAGCTTGCGATTCTTGGATTTAGCAACAGCAACTTTTTCAGGGTTGTCATAGATGAGGCTAAGAAAACTCCCTGGCCTGTGGTCCCCACAGAGCAAAGAAAAAACAATGCCTATTGGATGGAGGAGAAAATACAATTTGCATAAGGCAGAAAGAAAGGAAAACTTCTTTCTCCATAAAAACAGCCTGACACTTTACCTTGGGTTTCAATGGGGCGTTCAGATGGTCCGAATCCTCTGTAGTGGCAGAATAGGTATGTTGCCCCTTGAACTTGATATCCACCACTTCTTGGAACAAGGCCTGTAGTTCTGTGGTTAAGGCATTAACAGGATCAATAATAATGCTCCAACACACTTTAATGGGCTAGCTATAATGTTATGCACATACCTAACTTAAACATGGGTAAAGGAAGAAATAAAGTCTAAATCACAACAGCTATGCCCACACCCTTCTGGTTCCTGTACAGACTAGAAGATTCCTAGCCAAACTACTAAAGACACCAACTTAGACCTTGCTACCTGAAAGGCTATTGATTGGTTTCTTGTACCTCATGAGGAACCAGAGGAGAGGCCGCTATGTACAACTAACCAATGTGCACAAAGGAGGAAAAAAAATAAATAAATGAAAGCAAGGGAACCCTCTCACCAACCTATCTGAGGACAGAGGAAAGGTGTTTGAAAGGTAAATAAGCCAACACATAACAGGTACACAACTGGTCGCTGCCTGACAGGCAAAATCCCTTAGTTGCAGGGCTGGAAATTCTTAACTGTAATCCACCTAGAAATATAGGCAGCAAAGAAGTCTGGTACAAGGTGGGTATAAATAGCCCCACCCAGGATTTGATATGACAGAGACAAAATAGAAAAATGAGAAACAGCTGACTAACTGCAAACCAAAGTAAAAGAGGTAAAGAGAACCATCAGCCGTTAGACAGAGACCAGCCTGGCTATGGCTCAGCAGGGAAGGAAACTGACCATGCAGCAAGAAGTCAAAGGTTTGAGTCCCGAGATCGAGGCATGACAATAGAGTAGAATTGGTTAGCAACCTCCCGTGCTCTCCATGAAACAATAGAGCTGCCAGCAGGTCATAAATCATCTTCTATCACCGATGCTCTGGAGACCAACTGGAGCAGTGGTGATAGAAGGTGAAACCACCACAGGATGAGTAGAAGACAGGAGTCATGGGACTAAGATTTAAAGCAGAACTCCAGCGGTGCAATACAAATAATGTTGGAATGGTGCTTTGACAGACATTAAAAAATTGATGTAAAATATCCTTAATGGCCCTAAAAGGCCCAGCTTTCTGCCAAAAGTCAGGTTGAAACTTCGAGTTGTGGGATCCCGGCATGCAAAGAGGGATCCCACAACCTTCTGGTGACCCTCCCTCTCACAGTGAAAGTGAAATATCTCTCATGTTATCACACAATCTCACACTTTGATATAAACAAGCTCTGTTATATCATCTAACATTCAGTTACTGCTTAATAAATGATGTAGCACAGATTGAATAGTTTAAAGAATAAAGCGGGCTTTACCCTCTGCGATCTTGCTAGCAAGATCACAAGCGATAGTACCCTCCCCTGTCGGTTGTACGACACGGGCAAATCGCTGCCCGTGCCGCACAACCTCGCATAACCACGTCACACGGACTTACCTGCCCTGCTCTGGACGGCGAACCGTCTCCTTTCTAAGGGGGCAGTTCATGCGGCGTCACAGCAACATCACACGGCAGGCGTTCAATAGAAGCGGAGATAAGCGGGATGTAACATTCCACCCACCTCCTTCCTTCAGTATTGCCGGTTGAGGCAGGTAAGGAGATGTTCGTCGCTCCTGCAGTGTCACACACAACGATGTGTGGTGCCGCAGGAACGACGAACAACATCGCTAATAAGCAGACAACTATTTTTTGTTTCAGGACGACCTCTCCACGGCAAACGATCATTTAAGGTCGCTCATAAGTGTCACACACTGCGATATCGTTAATGACGCCGGATGTGCGTCACAAACACCGTGACCCCGACGATAATTCATTAACGATATCGTAGTGTGTAAAGCCCGCTTTAGATCAAGCTACATATAAGATCACGCACTCTCACTGTAAGGCCTGTTTCACACATCAGTGAAAAACAACGACATTTTTCACTGATGTGTTAAAAAATGCACATGTTCCTCCGTGTGCCGTGATTCACGGCATACGTAGGTTGTCCATAATACGTGATCCATCATCCGTTATAGCACATGGCGATAAATTCACTTGTCCCCACTCCTGCTGTCCGTGGTGCTGAACTGTTCAGCTTTGCTGTGTTTCCGCCCCTGCTGCAGCTACTTCCGGGTCGCGGTGTTGTGCATAACTGAATAAGCATACCAATAATGAGCCGGCTCTGAAGCAGTAATCAGCAGAGGCGGGAGAGAAAGCGGCACTGGAAAAGGTGAGTATAAAATGCTTTTTATTTTCAATGTCCATGTTTTTTTAGTACATGTTTCACGGAACACACCACAGTGTGGTCCATGGGACATCAGTGATGCCAGAAAAAACAGACATGTCTCCGTGCGGCAATTACATACATGCATGTATGCCTAATGGAGACACAGTCAGTGAAAAATCACTGATGTGTGTGCAGACTCATTGATTTTAATGGGTCTGCGTATGTCCGTCATTCTGGTACGTATAAAAACTAGCACATACATACCAAAATCACCGACATGCGAAACAGGCCTAGGACGATTCGCCTAGGTTGCTAAGAATTAAGATTAGTGTTGAGCGGACCCGGATCGGCAAAATCCGGATCCGCACGGTTTGAGCAGCAGATCCGAGTCCGACCCGGACGCGGGATTCCGGGTGCACGAGCCGGATTTTTTTTTCTCTCTCTCTCTCTCTCAGACACTTAAAAAAATAATTTGATAAGAATTTGGGTAATTTGAAATGACTCACACAGCAGAAATTAATGTTATAGGGTTTTTACAGCAATATTCATGGATGGCCTGTCATTAGTGTGGACCATAAATTGTAATAACAATGAGTAACTTTAAACTCCTGAGCTCTAGTTCAAAATCTGTGACAGAGCCCGACCTACAATATTAACGATGTCTTCTAATGTAGCAAGAGAGCCCTTTGGACCTGTAAGTATTGGGACCTGGGTGTGACTGCTACCTCTGTACTTATTGTAGCTATGCCCCTATTCCGAACACATTAAGTCTCATTTCAAGGACCCTTCACAATTAATTGTAATTGAGGGGGGGACTGCTTTATTAATTGGTAGAAGAACCTAGAATCAAGTTATTAATAAACCTATAGTTCCAAATAGGAAAAGAAGCAATGGGCAGATCCCAATGGGAATTCTGCTTTGGAGATACTTTCCCATATTGGAAAAAAAATAGCAATTTAACGATATATTTAATCTCCCTGAATAATATATGTAAAGAGCTGTGGAATTAATAGCGCTATATAAATGAATAAAATTATTATTATTATTTTACAAAAGTAGATAGAGCAAACTGCAGCAATCGTTCAGGGCTGTAAGAGAAGGCCATAATGTCTTCAGCACATTGTGATGTCTTTTGCTTTATCCAAAAGCATCACACTAGTTATAACGCTGTAATGATACAGTTATCAGTTCAGAATACTTGTTAAAGGAAACCTGTCAGGTCCAATATGCACACAGAACCACGAGCAGTTCTGCGTGCATATTGCTAATTCCTGCTTAACCGTCCCTGTATATACTAGCATAGATAAATGTGACGCCCTGGCCTATCAGGTCGTCACAGGGTATTGTGCAAACTGCCCTCCTGTACAGTATCCACCCTCCTTGGTTACGGATCCTGGTCCTTTGGTGTTGCTAACAGCTTAGCCAATCAAAATCCTAGGAACTAGAGATGAGCGAACCAGCCGCGGTTTGGCTCGAGTTCGGTTCGCCGAACGGAGGTCTGGTTCGAGTTTGGTTCGGCGAGCCACTTGAACCCCATAGGAAACAATGGGAGGCAAATACAAACACATAAAAACACATTATAAATGTACACATACAGTTAATAAACATTGCCATAACACTTACCTGTCCCTGTGATCCGTCCTGCACTCTGTCTCCTGCCGCTATTCCATCCGATGATCGCTGAATCTTCCCGGTAACCAGCACTGCCAGCAGTGATGCAGGACCTATCGTGACGTCAAAATAGCCATGTGACCAGTCACGTGTCTATTATCTCATTGGCTACAGACTGGTCACATGACTATGACGCCGACATGCTAGGACCTGTCATTGCATCTCTCTGTTACGCTCCAGCGATCCCACCAGCAACCTGACCTGGCAGGGATCGCTGGAGCGTCGCTACACGGGTTGCTGGTGAGCTGTCAGGCAGATCTCACCAGCAAGCAGTGACCAGCCCCCAGCCAGCAGCGACGCGTGGAAGCGATGCTGCGCTTGGTAACTAAGGTCAATATCGGGTAACCAACCCGATATTTACCTTGGTTACCAGCGCACACCACTTAGCGCTGGCTCCCTGCACTCCTAGCCACAGTACACATCGGGTTAATTTTACCCGATGTGTAGTCTGGCTATGTCTGCAGGCAGCAGGAGCCGGCACTGACAACGTGACAGCGGCGGACGCTGGTAACGAAGGTAAATATGGGGTAACCAAGGAAAGGGCTTCTTGGTTACCCAATGTTTACCGTAGTTACCAGCGTCCGCAGAAGCCGGCTCCTGACCGGTGACACAGCCAGTCAATAACGGAGATCACCGTTGCCATAGCAACGCGCTTGGTAGCGGTGATGGGGACGTCCCGCTACCAGCACGCAGCAACACCGGAATCACGTGATCGGAGCACTGTTGCTATGGCAACCCGTGCCACCGCTTAGAGTCGGGAGCCTGTGGTCATTCTCACAGAGTGATTTCTGCACGGAGCACAGCGTCCTTTCTCCCATGCACTGCTGTCTGATGGAGCAGACAGAGCTGCATGTGTTGAAGGAGAAAGAAGACAGAAGACCATGGATCGTGGAGGGCTGACAGGGGGTAATAAAGATGGAGTCTCTAATGTGTCTGTGTATTTATTTCTATTAAAGTATTTTTTCTCTGTGTGGTGTTTTTTTTAACCCTTTATTGGAGATTCTTAATGACTGGGTCAAACGTGCCTGACATTAAGAATCTCTGGCTTAATACTAGCTAGTAAAACATAGCTAGTATTAACTCATGATTACCCAACAAGCCACCCGGCTCCAGGGCTGTTGGAAGAGTTGGATACAGCGCCAGATGATGGCGCTTCTATGAGAGCGCCATTTTCTGGGGCGGCTGCGGACTGCAATTCGCAGCAGAGGGGCCTAGAAACCTCGGGCTAACCTGTGCTGCTGATCCAATCCCCAGCTGCCTAGTTGTACCCGGCTGGACACAAACATGGGGCGAAGCCCACGTTGTTTTCTTTTTTAATTATTTCATGAAATTCATGAAATAATTAAAAAAAAGGGCTTCCCTATATTTTTAGTCCCCAGCCGGGTACAAATAGGCAGCTGGGGGTTACGGGCAGCCCGTATCTGCCTGCTGTACCTGGCTAGCATACAAAAATATGGCGAAGCCCACGTCATTTTATTTTTCAGTTTTTTGGCAAAAAAAAATGCTTCCCTGGATTTTCCATTGACAGTGAAGGTAACACCAAGCAGTAGGGGTTAGCAGCCAGTAGCTGCTCGGATTACCCTCAGCTAGCAATACAAAAAATGCAGCGGGAGCCCATATATATTTTTTTAATTATTTATTTAAATAACTAAAAAAAAAAAGGGCTTCCCTGTATTTTGATTGCCGGACCTGACAGTGCTGTAAAAATAAATCATTAAAAAAATGACATAGCACTCCGCGATATTTTTGATTCTCAGCGCAGATAAAGCAGACAGCTACGGGTTGCCACCCCCATCTGCCTGGCGTTACCTCGGCTGGCAATCAAAATACAGGGAAGCCCATTAATTTTTTTTATGTAAAAAAATAGTTTAAAAAAAAATGACGTGGGGTCTCCCCATTTTTGATAGCCAGCTAGGGTAAAGCAGACGGCTGTAGTCTGAAAACCACAGCTGGCAGCTTTACCGTGGTTGGGGATCCAATGTGGAGGTCACCCCAGGCTCTTTTTTTATAATTATTTTATAAATAATAATAATTACTAAAAAAGTAGGGTCCCCCCCAAATTGGATCACCAGCCAAGGTAAAGCGGACAGCTGTGGTCTGGTATTCTCAGGGTGGGAAGGTCCATAGTTATTGGCCCTTCACAGCCTAAAAATAGCAGGCCGCAGGCGCCCCAGAATTGGCGCATCCACTAGATGCGCCAATCCTGGCGCTTCACCCCAGCTCATACCGTGCCATGGTGCAGTGGCAAACAGGGTAATAAATGGGGTTGATACTAGCTGTAAAGTCACCTGACATCAAGCCCAGCAGTTTGTGATGTCATGGCGTCTATCAGATACCCATCACAAACTGTCAGTACTAACAAACCAAATAGACGAAAAAAAATGTATTTGAAAAAACACTCCTCAAAACATTCTCTCTTTCACCAATTTATTGTAAGGAAAAAAAATAAAGGGGTCCCACGATGACTCTGGACCGTCTAGAATATGGGGGGACACGCTCAGGGAACGTATCCCCCATTTTCTAGGAGTGCAGACCCTCAATGTGAGGAGTGTGGGTGCAATGACTCTGCACCCACTCTCCCCGGGTCCACAGCAGCAGAGTCCATGTCGTAACTGTTGCTACCAAAGCTGCAATGCCCTGCTCATGAGGTGAGGGCATGCCTAATCAGGAGAACTATTCTACATTTCCAAATATTGGTATTTGCTGATATTATTGCTATTCCACCTACTATATATTGGGGATAGGATCTTGGAGATGGAATACCCCTTTAAGTCCAGTTATCCAGCTGAATGAATACTAAACAACAGAGCTCGCTATTTAGACATGTGTTTTTGTGGCGTATAACGGACTCTCGTGTTTGGTAGTAGTTCAGCAGGGCAACAGAAATAGCAAATCCCTCCATTTGTAAATGTAGTATAGATCTCCTGATCAACTATGTTGCTTACCTCATGAGCAGGGCATTGCAGTAGCTTACAGATGCATGGTTACCACCGCTCACTGTGTCTGAACACAGGAACTTGAGCTGACAGCCGCTCTGTGCATGCGGCAGCGTCTATTGTGAAGGAGGGGGCCGCGGGGGATCAACGCTGCACAGGTACCGTGGGACACCGGGGAACACCGGTGGGGTTATAGGGGGTGACCTGGCAGGGCCTGGGGAGGAGTTCTCTGTCGCATGTGTCATGGCACATGCGACAGAAATGAGAGGAGTAGGGTGAATGCGGCTGGCGCGCTGCTGTGCGCGCGGCTATCTTGGATTTTCTGGGAGGGGGTCGGGGGGGGCACTTTGGCGACACCGGGGGACCGGGGAGGAGATTTATCTCCCATCTCACATGTTTGTTCATAAATAATTTTTTACCGGCGCTGTGATTTACTGTAACGTGATCACCGGTATACAGTGTATACCGGTGATCACGTGAGCGGGGACCGGAAAAACCGACCTGAATCATGATCTCCAGGGTCTCAACTACCCCTGAAACCCCAGAGATTTCTGACGCTGGGGGGCGCTATTCACTTATTTCTGCCTGCTGTTTATAAACGGCAGATTAGAATAAGGCTACATTCACACGACCGATCCGTTTTTGCGGTTTGCAAAAAACGGTCCGTTTTTTTCACAGGTGCATCCGTGTGGCATCCGTTTCCGTTCCATATTGTTAGGTCCGGGTGGTGGATCCACTGGGCCGTGCACCCCACCAGAGGCCTGGGTGCACGGTAGCCAGAGCACTAGCATGGCAGGGACTGCGTCCCACAGGGGACGGATAGAACAGTCACTGGAGCTTCAGAGTTCCTGAAGACAGTGCAGGAATCCGGCACAGGTGTCGGGTAGGAATGTCAGGCAATAGTATGATCACAGGACACGGCACAGGGGGGACCTGAGCACCTAGCTTTCAAGACAAGGCTTACAAGACACGTTGATCAGGCCCCGCCCACATGGCAAGGCCAGTCTTATATACCCAACACAGCCTCATGTCATATTCTGCTGCTGCAGTGCTGGGCCCATAAGACCAGGTGAGTGGGCGCGGCCCGACCCTATACAGAAGCATGAGTCAGACACATGAGACTGGGGACAGGACACAGGAAAGCACGAGCGGGAGCGGCAGCCGTGACCGGTGGACACGTGGACCGGATCAGTGGGTAAGGAGCGGTGCCGTGCAGGTGCGACTGGATCAGTGGGCAAGGAGCGGTGCCGAGGAATCGGGAGCGTGACACGTATACGGTCCGTATGTCATCTGTTTGTCATCCGTGTACCTTCCGTTTTTTTGGCGTACTGCCAAAAAACTGAAGGAGGGAAAATACATAAATTTACCGAGGATCCATAGCTTCATCCTACATGAGGCGGTCACATGTTCAGTCTAGTGCCATTTTCTACTGCCTTTCACAGGGTAGAGCGCTCTGGTGATTTTCTTGTGCTTGTACACTTCATATCAGTCTTTTCTGTCATTATAATGGCAGAAAGACACATAATGTCCCACTCTCCTGCATTTTGTAATTTTGCATCCTTTGGTGCCTTTCATGTGGCACTAAGGGGTGCTTAGCCTTGTATTTACCAAAATAAATAAATAAATTAAAAAAAAAATGACGTGGGATTCCCCCTATTTTTGTAGCCAGCTAGGGTAAAGCAGACGGCTGCAGCCTGCAGACCACAGCTGGCAGCTTCACCTTGGCTGGTAATCCAAAACTGAGGGCACCCCACGCTGTTATTTTAAATTAAATAAATAATTAAAAAAAAAAACAAAAAAACACATAGGGGTCCCCCCAAAATTGGACTACCAGCCAAGGTAAAGCAAACAGCTGGGGTCTGATATTCTCAGACTAGGGAGGTCCACTGCTATTGGACACTACCCAGCCTAAAAATAGCATTAGATGCGCCAATCCTGGTGCTTCGCCCCAGCTCATCCCGTGCCCTGGTGCGGTGGCAAACGGGGTAATATATGGGGTTAATACCAGATGTGTAATGTCACCTGGCATCAAGGCCTGGGGTTGGTGATGTCAGGCGTCTAACAGATACCCGACATCACCAACCCAGTCAGTAATAAAAAAAAATAGACGACAAACACATTTTTATTTGAAAAGACACTGCCCAACACATTCCCTCTTTAACCAATTTATTAGAAAGAAAAACAAATCCAGGTCTGCTCTAATCCAAGCGGTTCCCATGACGATCCATACCATAGTCATTGTCCCAGTCAATGAAGAACAGAATGTTCCCCATTGGCTGGGAGAGCAATGCAGTGACCTGAGCTAACATCAGAAGGTCAGCCCAGGTCACTGCAGGGCATGACAAGTGCTGCTGTCAGGAGCGATGTACATTACCTGCGCTGATCTCCTGCACTGCTGATACTGCACACTGACTTCAATCACCTTCACAGCCAAGTATCGCGAGCGGCCCGTGACGTCACCGCTAGTGACAGTCTTGGGCCGAGGTGACAGATGTGAAGCGGCGGCCATGGAGGACAGTGTCAGCGCTGAGGTCGGGAGGGCAGGACTTCATCACCGCAGGTAAGCCGAGCGGGGCCATGTGTGCGGTTTGAGGTGGGCGGAGCCTAGCGAGGTAATGTGTGCGGGTGCGAGGTGGACGGAGCCTAGCGGGGCTATGTGTGTGGTGCGAGGTGGGCGGAGCGTAGCAGGGTAATGTGTGCGGGTGCGAGGTGAGCGGAGCCTAGCGGGGTAATGTGTGCGGTGTGAGGTGGGAGGAGCCTAGCAAGGTAATGTGTGTGGGTGCGAGGTGGGCGGAGCCTAGCGGGGCTATGTGTGCGGGTGTGAGGTGGGCGGAGCCTAGCGGGGCTATGTGTGCGGGCGGCGGAGTGCGAAGTGGGTGGAGCTTAGCGGGGCCATGTGCGCTGAGGACGCCAGTGCCGGGGACTGCATGGCTGGGGACAGGTGAGTGTGAGTGTGTGTGTGTGTACATGCTGAGTGCAGGAGGGGGCGGAGCGAGCTGAGCGGGGAAGTGTCAGCTCCCTGCACGCGTAACCAGGGTAAATATCGGGTTACTAACCAAAGCGCTTTGCTTGGATACCCGATGTTTATCCTGGTTACCAGCTTACCGCAGGCTGCCAGCGATGGCTCCCTGCACACTGTAGCTGTAAAAAGCCCTGCTTTTGCTGCTAGAACCATTCTCGAACGTAACTCGAACTGTCGAGCTTTTAGCAAAAAGCTCGAGTTCTAGTTCGATCTAGAACACCCCCCAAAACCACTCGAACCGCGAACTGGAGAACCTCGAACCGCGCTCAACTCTACTAGGAATACTTCCCACTTTGACCTACCAGACACACCATTTGGGGGCCGCCCACATGGGGGGTTGGTGAGGGGAAAGTGAGGAAAGTGACAGTTGAGCTTGGAGAGTGGAGCTGGAGGGTTGAGCAGTGGAGAGTGAAAGGAGAGGAGGTTGAGTGGTGACTCTCGTGAGGAGAGGCCACGGAGGAGAGCTCCTGTGTACTAGGTGGCAGACGTTGCTCTGCACCTGGTAGGAGCTGGAACCCCGGTCGCAGGGGACAGTGTCAAGGGGCACAGACTGCTGAGGAGGGTGGCCGGTGGCCTTGAGCTATCACCGGGCAGGGGCCAGGGCACGACGAGGTACGTGGACCCTAGGCCGGAAAGTTGTTTCATGCATTCCGGTAATTTACCCGACGGGGTTGAAGACTTCAAGTGTCATCCCCAACCCACTCCAAAATCGGGATACTAGCGCATCGATGGGATAGGACTTTCCCAATACAGTCCAAAGAAATCCTACGCGTGAACCTTGAGAGCAAGCTCACACCGTTAGCCATACGGGTGAGCGGGACCCAAAGAGTTTTATACCCACGGGTCCAACAGAGACAGATGTGCCAAGGACAGGGCCAAAGGCTGCCAGCAACACCAAGGGCACAGACCCAAGCGTGCTCCCTACAAGCTGCAGTGGTGCTCAGAATTCTGGTTTACAAGTTGTTGGTGTTGTTATTCCTGGACTTAGTGAGTACACTGAAATACCCCTGTTCGTACCCCAGCGGCACCCATTCACCAACCATCCGATGGGCCCTGGGACACAAACCCCCTACCCACGGAGGGGTTAAACATCAGGCTGCCACACCATCGTCACCGGGCTCCCCAACCGTAGCGGTGGTCCCTCACATTACCACGCAACATGGGTGGCGTCTCAAACTTCCTAAACCCCCTGTACATAGCCCCACCTTCATCGAGTGGCTGCGTGACCCCCGGGTCTGCAGACCCCTCGAGCCACCGCAGATCCGGATCCGAGCAGCAGTCCGGTTGCTGGCATGGGGGCAACACACCTCGGGATCTTTAGAAAAAGTATTTCTAAAGATCTTTTATCGTATGCTAATGAGCAAGGGGACTAGTCCCCTGGGCGTTAGTTCCCCTGACTAGTCAGCTCTATTAGCATGTTAGTACGCCCCTGTGGGTGTGCTAATATGCTAACGAATATGCAGCGTCAGAGGATTATCTCACTCACCTCTCCCCTGCCATTCTCTCTCCATCTAAGCACTGGATTTTGGCTCAGTGTACATGACCCTGGAGTATGGGTCATGCACATCACTTCAGTTTGAAGCCAGAACGTGTACAGCCGGCTTCATAGTGCGCATGACCGAACCTCTGGGGTCATGCGCACTGAGCCTAAATCCAGCGATAGCAGCAGAGAGGTGAGTGAGATCTTCCTCTGACACTGCGTATTAGCATGTTAGCATACCCACAGGGATGTACTAACATGCTAATGCAGCCAACTAGCCAGGGGAACTAACACCCTTGGGACCAGTCCCGTGCTCATTAGCATACGAATAAAGATCTTTAGAAATACTTTTTCTAAAGATCTCTTTATCCATGCTAGTGTATACAGGGACAGTTAGGCAGGGATTAACAATATGTACTCAGAACTGATCGTGCTTCTGGGTGCATATTGCACCTGACAGGTTCCCTTTAACAACTCTTTTATAAAAACGTTAATATTTTTGCTATTATTTGTTTTCTATTACTATTTCTCACTACAATATTGACCAACATTATGCGGAAAATGTGCTAATTCACTTGGTTCAGTAAGACTTATTTCCAAGCAACAGGATTATATAAATCCCAATAAATATATGTAAAGATGCAAATCTCCCATTTTTCATGCATTTTCACATCTAAGTGTCACATGAGCGGGAATTATAGCCACTTTAAATGTAAGAAAGCAAATAAAGCACATGCATTACAGAAACTAATCATTAGCTTATACATTTGAAACAATCGAGTCCACTTAAGCTATGTTCACATTCCACAATGAACAGAAAAGGATCTAATATTAAATAATGCACACTAGGATGCCTGGCATATTTGTGATCACTATGACATAACTGTCAGCTGTGTTATTATCTCCGTTACAGCCAGTGAACTTAGCACTGTAAGGGTTAGAATAATATAGTCACAATTAATCACTTCTTGGCACCTAAGAAGTAAACAGATACCTTCAGCAATATGTGGATGGAAACCAGCAATTTGCATCTAATTTCTGGGGGCTTCTTAAACAGACAGGCGTCTACTACAAAATATAATTTAAACTATGCAAATTCTGAAAAAGAAAGTTAATTAGTTTTTTTAATAGAATTTGGTCAGGTTAATTGCTAATGGGCACAATTTTTTTCAAAACAAAAAATGTCTTTAAAAACTAAAATTCCTTTCAAAAGAAAAAAAAAGGAAAATACAACTTTTTTTCTTTTTGAAATAGCGTTGCTAGTGACAAAGACCCAGGGCATTGCAAGCAGGGAAAATAAAAGTGATTAAAAAGTTGTATGTACCCACATAAAAGAAACCAATAAGGTCTCACTCATACGGTCGTAGATTCTCACATGCGATAGAATCAGATGCTATATGCTAATGACACTTGGTCAAAGCGTGAGCTGAGATTTCATTCTAGGATTATCGAAGCACAGCTGAGAAGACGGATAACTTAATTTTTCCATCTTCTCCATTGCCTGTGTTGGTATTGGCGCACACAGACAGGAGAGGGCCCCTGTGAAACAACAGTATATGGGGCCTTTTCAGCACAATAACTGATTAAAATTCACAATTCTACCTGCTTTGGAGGTAGAAATGGGCCCACAACCTCTTGAGCCCCTGTTTGGCTTCACCAGTTGCACCAATAATATGTTTGCCCCTGTATGTTGGAATAGATTGGACTGCACTCAGATGACATCTGCACCCATGCACCCATAGACTTTGTATCAGTTCAAATGAGACGAGATACGCTGCCAATCACCTCATGGATGGATTTTTTTTCTCATTTGGATCAGCATGAGAAAAAAACTGGTGGTGTGCACTGCATCATAGTATAAGATTGGGTCGAGTGATATCTGCTAAAACATCTTATAGCACGCAGCAGTGTTATACACCAGTGTGAGTGAGCCCTAAAAACTAAAGTTTGTGAGGCAAAAAATAAGTCCCTATATATTCGCTGATTATTATTATTATTTATTTTTATAGCGCCATCAATTCCATGGCGGTTTACATGTGAAAGGGGTATACATAATAGGGACAAGTACAATAATCATAACAATACATATGCTGATGAAAGATTATGAAACTTACAGATCTTGGAATATGGCAACACAAAAAAAGGATTTTTTTTTTCCCCTTAAGGCTATGTGCGCACTTTGCATTTTTACCTGCGTTTCAGCTGCGTTTTGAACTGCAGCGTTTTCATGCCAAAATGCATGCGTTTTGATTTTCAAACAAAGTCTATGGGAAATGTGGATTTCTTGTGCACACCATGCTGTTCAAAACGCTGCGTTTAATTTGCATATTTTTGGGCAAAAATTCAGCGTTCAAAGAAGCAGCATGTCAATTGTTTTTGCCATTTGGGCTGCGATTTGATAACATTGAAGTCAATGAGAAAAGTCAAAACGCAATCAATATAAAAATTCTAGCGTTTTATATGCTTTTTTGATGCAGAAAACATGCGTTTTGGACCAATTAATTGCATGCGTTTTTGGCAAAATATTAATGGCATGATATGTCCCTTTACACACTCACATAGTCCGACAATTAAATTTAAGAAAATACATAAATAATTGTAAATTTATGCATAATTATTATCAAAAAACTATAATTTTAATAAAATAAGCCATTTTTTGATTGATAATAATCTTGATATTTGTTATCATTTTTTTATTTATTTTTCATAGTGTTTGAATGTTAAAACTTTATTTAGCAGTGTACTTGTCATCAAAATACATCTGACTTTGAACAATGAAAAAGCAGGTAAAACGCGGTAAAAACGCGGTAAAATTGCAAGCGTATTTATAGCGTTTTTGTGGTCAACAGCAACTTTGGCAAAAAACAATTCTGCCAGAGGATGCGTTTAGAACTGCAACTACCTCAACGCAAAGTGCGCACATAGCCTAAAAATTTATTGTGAAGTAAATTAAACATAAATTCCCACGGTGCTTTTTTTTCAGCACAAAAAAGCTGCTTTTTTTGTGCCTCTTTTCATGCTTTCATGCTTTTTTCATGCTTCTTTTCATGCTATCATGCTTTTTTTCTTGCTTCTTTTCATGCTTTTTTTCTTGCTTTTTTCATGCTTCTTTTCATGCTTCTTTTCATGCTTTTTTCCTCCTTTTTTTCCTGTTTTCGTGCTCTCTTTCCTGCTTTTTTTCATGCTTCTTTTCATTCTTTTTTTGTTACTATTGAATGCTTGTTTCAGCTCATTAAAGTTGGATGTGAAAAAAAGGTGTTCTGATGTAATTTCCTTGTTCAACCCATTTTCTTCAATCTCCATTTTGGAATAAAAGTGACAGGATGATGATCTATTAGATCTATTAGATCGTTTACCAGCGCCACTATTCACCAGCTCATGCAGGTGAATAGCAGCGCCAGGAATCAGGTGCTCGGAGATCAATGTTGCTATAGTAACCCGCTCATTAGGTTACCATGGTAACGGTGGCAGCGGTGACCAACCCAATGTCATCGCTTACCAACCCACAGTCTCTGCTCACACATTGAGTGATTAGACAGCACGAGTAGCAGAAGCATTCTTCCTCCCCCGTGCTTTCTGATATAGCAGAGCTAGATCGGTGACAGAAGACCAGGATCGAGGAGGGGTGAGAGGGAGTAATAAAGATTGAGTCCCTAAGTGTGTCTGTGTATTTATTTCTAAAAAAGTATTTTTTCTGTGTGATGTCTTTTTTTAACCTTTTATTGGAGATTCTTAATGGCCGGGTCAAACTTGGCCTGAGATTAAGAATCTCGGACTTAATTACCCAGCATGCACCAGGTCTGCTGGCAGAGTTGGATACAGCGCCAGAAGATGGCGCTTCTATGAAAGTACCATTTCCTGGGGCAGCTGCAGACTGCAATACGCAGCGGGGGGGGCCCAGAAAGCTTGGGCCTCTCTGCGCTGTGGCTTTCAGTCCCTAGCTGCCTGGTTGTACCTGGCTGGGCACAAAAATTAGGCGAAAATGGAGCCCATCGGACGTGACCCGGGAGTCTGCAGAGTGGTGAGTGTGGTGAAGAGTTCATCCCAGCGGCGGATCTCCAGGAAACCCCGGTGATCCTCCTACATGAACTGTATTCACCTTGTGACATCCCTGGACCTCCCTGTAGAGTGGTGTTGTGGTAAAACACCGCAAGAATACTGAATGCCTGGTGCATGGCACAAGGTGAACACAGTTCATGCAGGAGGATCACCCTGATTTTTCGGGGTTCACCTTGATGTCAGTGGGGGTTCCCTGCATATATGTGGCATAGGCTGTGCACCAGGCATTCAGTATTCTTGCGGTGTTTTACCGCGACATCTCTCTACAGGGAGGTCCGGGGATGTCAGCAGGTGAATACAATTCATGCAGGAGGATTACTGGGGGATTTCCTGGAGATCCCCCACTGGGAAGAACTTGTGACGTCAACAGGGGTCCCTGCAGAGGTGTCGTGGTAAACAATGGGAGATAAGGAAATAGCTGCTGACACTGGCTATGTGGCTTTCTTCTATGAAGGAATCTACATAGCCATAGCTTTCTTTTCTCCCTAAAAACGCCCAAACGCATAAAATATAAAGCAACGTGGGCATTACACATGCGTTTTTTTCTGCTTTCTTCCCCTACTCCATTGAAGTCAATTGGGGAAAAAAGCAGGAAAAAATGCTAAAACAAATGACATATTGCTTTGTTTTCCAGCAAGAAAAAAAGCAACTGAAAAAGAAGCAACGTTGGCACAGCAAGTCCCCATTCTCATAGACTTTGCTGGGATGCTTTTTCCTTGCTTTTATTGATTAAAAAAGCAATGAAAACTGCTAGAAAAAACACTAGAAAAATGCCCTGTGGGCACAAGGCCTAATTTGATTTTGCTGTATTCTTACTGACTCTTAGTTATGGCTCTTAGAAGGTGAAAATAAAAAAGTAAAAAACAATGGTTTGGCATAAATTCCAAAAATGACTCATGCCAGATCTATACTTGTATCCCTTAGAGTCGGGGGGAGGGGCATACAAAAAATGCACCATATTGTCCAGTACAGAAACCCCTCTTTTTTAGGCTCCATCAATTGAAAAGGGTTCCAAGTCACATGCAGAGTCAGGGGCAGACAAACCACTGGTGTAACCTGTGCAACCGCACACGAGCCCAAGAGCAGGTGAAGTTGTGAATTATAATGAGCTATTGGGCTACCAGGGGCCCACATATTGCTCTTCCAAAGGGGCGTCTTCTGTCTGTGACCGCCATTGGGCAAATTTGTCTAGATACAGTTCTTGCCCCCCTCCCAGATAAAGTAAATATAGATTATCATTCAACCTTGGCATTTAGTATTATTATGTTATCTATTTTAAAGCAAAATGAATTCCAGGTTACTGTACATGCTAAGAGGGATCACATACATAAAGTACAAGGCGAGTACAATAAGCATGAACTAACAGGGCCAAAATTGTACAGAGGGAGAGAGGACTACAATCTATAAGGTATGGGCAAAGGAGTTTATGGGGAGGTCAGGAGAGATCACTATCTTGTGTGTATTATTTGTGCATGACCAGTCTTTCTGGTTTATGTCTTCAGAGCAGCCTCTCTAGGTGACAAATGAGGCAAATAAAATGTAAAAAAAAATAATGGGAACACTTGAGGCCTTTAAGTGAAGTAGTGGCTGATTCTCTAGTAGACAAAGGTTTGATTTCAACAAATGGAATAATCTAAACCCGAATAGAAAAAGGAGTTGTCCACCATTAAAAAAAGAAAACTATTCAGAAAAAAGTGATGGTTAAAATATAAGCTGCTCTAATGATCTCTGATAGTCTTAGGATTCATTCATAATGACTAGTGGCAGGGTACAACCGCCAATCGGGAAAATTTTACCAATCGACAGTTGCTTAAATGCCTGTTTACACAGGCAGACCAAAGTAATGAATGTGCACTGGGTGATATATACTAGATCGCACAGTGTGAATACTCTGCCATTGTTCTCTGCAGTGTGAGTCTTGCTTAGACTGGATGATCTATTGCCCAGAAAGGATATTTTATGCTGTATAAAGCTAAGTTCACACAGGGCATCTTTTGCTGTATTTTTGGTGCGTTTTTGAGGTCACAAAGATTAACCTAAATGCATGCATTTCCTTCTCCCAGCAAAGTCTATTAGATTTCAATTTTGCTGTCCACACTGGGCATCATTTTTAGCTGCGTTTTTGAAGATGCAGCATATCAATTCTTTTTTCGTTTTTCCAGCGTTTGAGCCCAACCAGTCAATAGAGATGACTTAAAAAATGCATTCGGCAAAGCGTGGTAAAAGACGGTAAAAACGCATCAAAAACGTGTCATTGCATTTTTTGATGCGTTTTTGCCACGGTGCATTTTTGGTGCGTTCTTTGTCACAAAAGTGCTGTATCTTTGTGGTAAACAAAAGATGCCGCGTGTCAACATACTCTTTAGGCTGTGTCCGCACTTTGCATTTTCACCTGCGTTTCACCTGCTTTTCTGCAGCGTTTTGAACTGCAGCGTTTTCATGCCAAAATGCATGCGTTTTGATTTTCCAGCAAAGTCTATGGGAAAAGTGGATTTCTTGTCCGCACTTTGCTGTTCAAAATGCTGCATTTAATTTGCATAATTTTGTGCAAAAACTCTGCGTTCAAAGAAGCAGCATGTCAATTGTTTTTGCCATTTGTGCTGCGTTTTGCTAACATTGAAGTCAATGAGAAGTTGTAAAAAGCAAGAAACATCAAAATTCCAGCTTTTTACCTGCTTTTTAGGTGCAGAAAACATGCATTTTGGACTACATAAACCCATGCGTTTCTGACATCAATATAATGGAATGATATGTCCCTTTACACACACACATAGTCCGAAAATTAAATTAATGAAAAATATTAATTTATTGTTATTTTAACGATAAATAGTATAAAACCGCTATAATTATATTAAATATAACTATTTTCGTTATGATTTAAATAATTATATTTTTTCCTTATTTTTTCCCTTTTTCATAGTGTTTGTATGTCAAAACTTTATTTAGTAGTGTCTTTGTAATCAAAATGCATCTGACTTTAAGCAATGGAAACGCAGGTAAAAAAGTGCTAAAACACGGCTAAAACACGGTAAAAACGCACGCGTATGTACCGCGATTTTGTGGTCAAAAGCAACTGGCAAAAACAATTTCTGCCAGAGGATGCGTTTAGAACTGCAACTAGGACGACGCAAAGTGCGAACATAGCCTTAAAGCTCTTTTGACCCAATGAACCAGCATTTTGCTCTTTCATTGGGTGATGGGGAGCCTATATACAAACTGCACAATAATTGTAAAACAAGCTTTATTCACAATGATTGTCAAAAATTATCTTCCAGTGTAAATGCAGTTTTAAAGTCAGAAAACTTCAATCAGTAAGGAACACTTGTTTCTATGGAGAAAAACATCTAGAAGCATTATTACCTCATAGACTGTAAGCCTGTGAGCAGGGCCCTCACTCCTCCCGTAACTATTCAACTATGTGCTCCTTTGTAATGTCTTTATTGTCCGTACATATCCACACTTAATTGTAATGCGTTACAGAATATATTGGCACTATATAAAGAAGATTAATATTATTATTATCAAAAAAAAACTCCTAGCACCTAAATCTGGGATAGGAAACTGAGCTGCACTAGATTCACAAGCAATAAATAGAAATTTGATAAAGCCAGATCCAATGCGCCATGATGGAAAACACAATATGCAAATGTCAGGTTCTCTTTAACAATATAATGTAATGTTTCCTCTCAGGCCATGTGCACACATTGAGTATTTTGTGAGTTTTTCACCTCAGTATCTGTAAGTCAAAACCAGGAGTGGGTAAGAAATGTAAGTGGTGCCCATGTTTCTATTAGGCTGGAAACACATCTATGGCTGGAAACACATCTATGCGAGTAAAATCGGTCCGAGTTGGCTGAAAAAAACTCAGCTGATTTTAGTTCACGTTAGGCCAGAGTGCAATGCAACTACATTGCGATCCTGAGATTTTTCTCATGATTGTAGTGCGTGTGTGATCCGTGTGTGATCGTTTTTTTTCTCAGCAGCTGTCATCTGCCATTCAGCTCTGCTACATGGCCGCTGACAGCAGCTACAGACAGCCATGTAGCAGAGCTGAATGGCAGATGACAGCAGATATAGACAGAGCCGCACGATCAGAATGAACTCGGGTGAACTTCACCCGACTTCATTGTCATGCTGCAGCTCTGTCTGTGTCGCGTTCTGATTAGCGGTCACCTGTGAAGGACTCACCGGTGACCGCTAATCCCCTGAGTGACTGAAGTGAGCAGCGCGATTAGCGCTGCTGTCACTCAGGTTACCCGCGGCCAGCTGGATCCTCCCCCTGTGACCGCAACTCACCTGTGACTTCATTGTTGTCACTCGGGCGACTTGCTGTCACAGGTGGAGGATCCAGCAGTGGCCACGAGTTACCTGACTGACATTAGCTGATCGCGCTTCTCACCTCAGTTGCTGCGTGGAGGTCACAGGAGCGGCGGTGTCTTCTGCAGCTCCTGTCACCTTCATGTAGCAGAGCTGGAAATGACGTGGGACCTCCATGGATTACGTCGGACAAGGATGGGTTTTTTGCGTACTTAATAAAGTGGTGAATGAGGGTCTTTGTTATTGTTTATTATTTCAAATAAAGGATTTTTTCACTGTGTGTGTTTATTAACTTTAATTTACAGGTTAATCATTGGGGGTGTCTCATTGACGCCTGCAATGATTAATCTAAGATTTAGTGGCAGCTATGGGCTGCCATTAACTCCTTATTACCCCGATTGCCACCGCACCAGGGCAAATCAGGAAGAGCCGGGTACAGTCCCAGAACAGTCGCATCTAATAGAAGCGGCCATTCTGGGCGGCTGCTGGCTGATATTGTTAGGCTGGGGGGCTCCCCATAATGTGGAGCTCCCCATCCTGAGAATACCTGCCTTCAGCCGTATGGCTTTATCTGGCTGGTATTAAAATTGGGGGGGACCGCACGCCGTTTTATTAATTATTTATTTATTTATTTTACTGCACAGCATAGACACGCCCACCGGCTACTGTGATTGGTTGCAGTGAGACAGCTGTCACTCAGCATGGGGGCATGTCTGACTGCAACCAATCATAGGTGCCGGTGGGCGGGGAAAGCAGGGAATACGAGATTGAATAATGAGCGGCCGGCTTTTTTAACCCCTTAACGACCGCGGGCCGTAAAATTACGTCCTAAATGACATAATCTTACTGCCCGCGGTCCTCCGGCGGCAGCATGCCGCGATCGGCACACATCTCAGCTGATTTTCACAGCTGAGATGTGTGCCTGCTAGGCACGAGCAGAATCGTTATCTGCTCGTGCCGATTAACCCCTTATAATGGCGCTGTCAATACATGACAGCGCCATTATAAGCGCAATCGCGGTAAAGTTTTACTTACCGCCGAAACCGGAAGTCACGTGACGCGATCACGTGACTCCCGATAGTTGTCATGGTAGTACAGGGTCATGTGATGACTCCTGTACTACACATGAATTGGTTTCACTTTCGCTGTGCCCGGGGCACAGCAAAAGAGAAAGACAGCGTATCTGCTGTTTACAGCCTTCCAGCTGTGATCAGCAGATACTGCAGAGCGATCGGAATGCTGATCGCAATAGCCCCCTAGGGGGACTAGTAAAATAAAAAAAAAAAGTAAAAAAATAAGTTTTAAAAAATTAAAAAAAAACAAAAAAACCTAAAAGTTCAAATCACCCCCCATTCGCCCCATTAAAAATTAAAGGGTTAAAAAAAATAAAAAATATACACACATTTGGTATCGCCGCGTTCAGAAACGCCCGATCTATCAAAATATAAAATCAATTAATCTGATCAGTAAACGGCGTAGCGGCAAAAAAATTCCAAACGCCAAAACGACGTTTTTTTGTCGCCACAACTTTTGCGCAAAATGCAATAAGAGGCGATCAAAACGTAGCATCTGCGCAAAAATGGTACCGTTAAAAACGTCAGCTCGAGACGCAAAAAATAAGCCGTCATTGAGCCTAAGATCCCGAAAAATGAGAACGCTACGGGTCACGGAATATGGCTCAAAACGTGCGCCACTTTTTTCGGACAAACTTCCGATTTTTTTTTAACCCCTTATATAAAAGTAAACCTATACATGTTTGGTGTCTACGAACTCGCACTGACCTGAGGCATCACACCCACACATCAGTTTTACCATATAGTGAACACAGTGAATAAAATATCTCAAAAACCATAGTGCTATCGCACTTTTTTTGCAATTTTTCAGCATTTGGAATTTTTTTGCCATTTTCTAGTACACAATATGGTAAAACTGATGGTTTCATTTAAAAGTACAGCTCGTTCCGCAAAAAATGAGCCCTCACATGACCATATTGACTGAAAAATAAAAAAGTTACGTCTCTCAGAAAAAGAATGGCGAAAAAAAAAAACGGAAAGCGAAAAATCGGCCGGTCGTGAAAGGGTTAAAAGAGGAGAAGCCGCCGGAGCAGTGTGAACGCCATGCAGCGCCGCGCTGGTGATCGGGGATCGGTGAGTATGAGAGAGGTGGGTAGAGGGATAGACTGACATGGACAGAGAGTGAGGGACAGAGATAGTGACCGACCAACTGACCGACCGACAGAAAGAGAATAGAGACCGAGAGGGAGAGACCGACTGACAGAGAATAGTGATTGACAGACATTGTGAGACATCACTCGTTTCCAGTGTTTTAGGAAACATGCGAGAAATGTATTTAGAAAATCGGATGTCACTAGGATGGTGTGAGTGCCGTCCCGTGACATCCGATTTTTTACACGCTCCCATAGACTTGCATTTGAGAGACTCGCAGTAGAAACTCGCAAAAAAGCAGCATGCTGCAATTATTTTCCTATTTTTTATTTCTATTATTTTCCGATTTGGACTGAGAAAAAAAATCGCAAATGCGAGCTGAATCATTCACTAACATGTGTCCGATTCCAATGCGAGAAACTCGCAAGTGAGAAGCAGTCCTTATACTTCTCCTCTGACTGTTTCACTCCTAATTTTGGCCACAAATCCTGAGGTAAAAAACTCACCAAATACTCAACATGTGCACATTGCCTTACAAATACTGAGGTAAAAACCCCTCCAGATATTGAACATGTGCACATGGCCTTACAAAACCTGAGGTAAAAAACTCACCAAATACTCAATGTGTGCATGTGGCCTTCTTTTACTATTTTTATTACATAGTTTTACAACTCAATTTTAGTACTTCAAAAAGACAGTAAAATAGTCTATATCAGATATCCAGATATTGTTAAAATTTTAAACTTTCTTTCAACTGTGGTATAAAGTTTTATATGCTAAAAATGTTACTAGTATTAAGGGAACATTAATACGAATGTGCATACAAAATGGAAGAATTAATTAAAAAATGCTAATTTCCTGGCTGCAAAGTCTAGAAAATATTGTTTTCTTTCCCGTTGCTAGAATAATGATTATAGAGGTATCATTTGTGATTTATAAAATGCACGGCACTAAGAAACATTGTATGTGGACGGCAGAAAGCAGGGGCAACAGGATACTAGCATTACATTTTAACCTTTTATCTTGTAAATTTTTTTTAATTATTTTTTATTGAAAGGGAACCTGTCACCAGAATTGTCATCTATAAACTGTGGCCACCACCAGTGAGCTCCTATATACAGCATTCTAGAATACACCTCGTTGCTCCAGGGTGACACAATGATGTGGCATCTATACAATAAGGCTATGTGTGCACTTTGCGTCGAGGTAGTTGGAGTTCTAAACGCATTCTCTGGCAGAAATGTTTTTTGTCAAATTTGGTTTTGATCACAAAAATGCTATAAATACGCTTGCGTTTTTACCGCGTTTTAACCACGCTTTAACCACATTTTACATGCTTTTTCACTGCTTAAAATCACATGCATTTTGACTACAAATACAATGCTAAATAAAGTTTAAACATACAAACACTATAAAAAAAGGAAAAAAATTATAACAAATATCGATATTAAAATCATACAAAAAATGGCTTAATTTATTAAAATGATAACTTTCTGCAAATATTTATGCATAAAATTACATTTATTTAATGATTTTCATACATTTAATTGTCGGACTATGTGTGTGTGTGTAAAGGGACATATCATGCCATTAATATTTTGTCAAAAACGCATGCATTTAATTGGTCCAAAAAGCATGTTTTCTGCATCAAAAAAGCATGTAAAACGCTAGAATTTTGAAGTAGATTGCATTTTGCAAACTCTCATTGACTCCAATGTTAGCAAACCGCTGCCAAAATGGCAAAAACAATTGACATGCTGCTTCTTTAAATGCTGAGTTTTTGTCAAAATTTCTGTAACTAAAGCACTGCGTTTTTAACAACATTGTGCACACAACAAATCCCTATTTCCCATAGACTTTGCTTGAAAATCAAAACGCATGCCTTTTGGCATTAAAACGCTGCAGTTCAAACCGGTGCGGAAACGCAGGTAAAAACGCTAAGTGCGCACATAGCCTATTACAACTCCACAAAGCAGTTATTGATTGCCCCAAAATGCGATATCACAATGTTTCCTCAAAAACAGAGAGAACCGGAAACCAACATGGAGTAACAATGATAAAAAAATTAAATATACTTCAAAGTTTAGTATTTTCACATTTTATTCCCCCACCATGCCATAAAAAACACTCTTTATGATATGTATATGTTGTAATGATACCAAAAATAAAGTTCCCAGCTTATATAGGGTATTGTATATTTTGTTCTTCAAGAGGAATGCTTTGTATTAATATATATTGATTGTAAAATCCATTATGCTTAATACAAAATGAAATATCCTGTTTTAATACATATTTACTTATTAATTTTTTCTGCAGCCGATCAAGGTAACCATTTTTTTTTGCTGATGTGTAAGTGTCTGAGCAAAACACATAAAAATAGCAAATTTGGCAGCCTCTGGTCATAGGAGACTGCAGTTGGTGCCCGACTGCATCTCCTACACTGGGGCTGCCTCATGTATGTACTAGGTATGCCCCCTGGGCTGTCAAATTCTCAGCTGTGCTAGGAGTTGGGCAGCATGTTATTGTAGAACAGAGCTGTGGTCTAAACTATAATTTCATTCCAGGGCAGCAGCAGTAAGTACAGATCAGGCTGTGGCAGTGTCAGGAGCTCCAGGGCAGCGCCAGTAAATACAGGTCGGGCAGTGGCAGTTACAGAAGAGTGACAGAAGCGGTAATGAGGTATTGGCAATGATGACAGGTCAGGCAGCAGGGTGACAGGAGCTTCAGGGCAGCAGCAGTGAGTACAGGTTAGGCAGCAGCGTGACAGGACCTCCAAGGCAGTGGCAGTGAGTACAGGTTAGTCAACAGCAGTGAAATGAGTTCCAGGGCAGTGACTGTGAGTACAGGTTGGGCAACAGCGGTGACAGGAGCTGCAGGGCAGTGACAGTGAGTACAAGTTGGTCAGCGCGGTGACAGAAGAGTGACAGAAGCGGTGATGATGTAGTGGCAATGATTACAGGTCAGGTAGCTGTGTAACAGGCGCTCCAAGGCAGTGGTAGTGAGTACAGGTTAGTCATCAGCAGTGACAGGAGCTCCACGGCAGCGATAGTAAGCACAGGGTGAGCAGCAATGGTGACAGGAGCTCCATGGCAGTGGCAGTGAGTATAGGTCGGGCAACAGCAGTGACAGGAGTTCCAGGGCAGTAACAGTGAGTACAGGTTGGGCAGCGGCGGTGACAAAAGCTCCAGGGAAGCGGCAGTGAGTACAGGATGGACATCAGCAGTGACAGGAGCACCAGGTCAGTGGCAGTGAGTACATGTTGTGCAGCTTGATGTTGTACTATCCCAGGCTACTGAGCTGTCTGCACCACTAGAAGAAGTTACCGCCGCAAGGTTGCTCTGAACGATGAGAGCACAGTTGCAGCTGTAACTTCTTCCAGTGATGAGAACAGCGTGATATCCTGGTATTAGTAGTTCAATATCAGACTGCCCAACCTGTGCTCACTGCCACCGTCACAGCAGCATTCATAACAATGCAGTGTAATAATCACAATTCTGTGCTCATAACACTGATTCAGCTCTACTCAGTCAATGTAAGGCTATGTCCGCACTTTACGTCGTCCTAGTTGCAGTTCTAAACGCATCCTCTGGCAGAAATTGCTTTTGCCAAAGTTGCATTTGACCACAGAATCGCGGTAAATATGCATGCGTTTTTACCGCGTTTTAGCCGCGTATTTAGCGCTTTTTACATGCTTTTCCATTGTGTTTATACAGATGCGTTTTGAACATTAAGACACTGCTAAGTAAAGTTTAAACAGTCAAACACAATGAAAAAAAGGGAAAAAAAGGAATACATATATAATTATTGAAATCATAACGAAAATAGTTATATTTAATATAATTATAGCGATTTTATACTATTTATGGTTAAAATAGCAATAAAATTATATTTTTCAATAATTTAATTGTCGGACTATGTGTGTGTGTAAAGGACATATCATTTCATTATTTTTATGTCAGAAACGCATGCGTTTATGTAGTCCAAAATGCATTCTTTCTGCAGCTAAAAAGCAGGTAAAACACTGAAATTTTGATGTTTCTTGCTTTTTACAACTTCTCATTGACTTCAATGTTAGCAAAACGCATCCCAAATGGCAAAAACAATTGACATGCTGCTTCTTTGAACGCAGAGTTTTTGCCCAAATTTATGCAAATTAAACGCTGCGTTTACAAACGCAAAGTGCGGACAAGAAATCACCAATTCCCATAGACTTTGCTGGAAAATCAAAACGCATGCATTTTGGCATGAAAACGCTGCAGCTCAAAACGGACCTAAAAAGCAGCTGAAACGCAGGTGAAAATGCAAAGTGCGGACACAGTCTAATGCCTCATTCAGATGTCTGTGTGCAGTCTGAATGAGGCTTTACTGATCTGTTAATTTAATGCCTGTGCATGACACAGTCAACGTATCTAATTCCAGCATGTGATATACTAGGCGTATCATATCTTATTGCATGCTACAGTCAGAGTATCTAATCCCAGCACATTATACAGCCTGCAGCACCAACATCAGTATTGCCAGCCATCATCTGTGATATTGTCCACATCTCAATATCACTTTCCAGTCAGCAATAAAGTTTCTCTATACTTTTGATCCTGTACTATTGATCGTAAATTTCATTCTCACTTATCCCTTTTGCAGACAACCAGAAGAAGCAGGGAGGAGATATCTCCCCCCCACGCACGCACACACACACAACACACGCGCACACACACACAACACACGCGCACACACACACAACACACGCACACACACACAACACATGCGCACACACACACACGCGCACACACACACAAGACACGCGCACACACACACACAACACACACACACACAACACACACACACAACACACACGCGTGAGATGTCCCCAGCCACTTTATTGCAGTCAATGTGAGTTAGCACTATACTTTTCATGGCAAATGTCAGCAGCTGCTCCCCCTAGTGTTTAAAAGAAAAAATATCAAAACTTTTTTTATTTATGTTATACCACTGAAAACAGTTGATTTTTTTTTAATTGAAAAATTAATACTTTACATTTTATCAATTCAAAAAAGAAAACATTTTTGATGACACATTCCCTTTAAAGTCAAACAACAAAATTGGTACAATAAATCGTTTATTCATAACATTTTTATTTTACTATTTTACTCACTTACATAGCGCAATTAATTGCACTGGGCATTACAGATGTGACCATCACTGTCCCTAGTGAGGCTCACAATCTAAATTCCCTATTTGTATGTCATTGGAGTGTGGGAGGAAACTGGAGAACCAAGAGAGATGTACAATATATAATCTTTTGTACACCATTTGTTAATGTCTCTACTGAAATTATATTTTTTTAAGAAGAAAAAAAATCTTCTTGTTTACTAACTTCACAAATGTAATAAAGTGGAGTGATTGTAAACAGGTACAATATATATTTGTACCATGTTAACCAGTAGATGGAAACATTTTTTGTAGTAATTATATATAAATGTATATATACCTTTATGTGCGTAGAACTGTAACAATGAGAATGAAAACGCTCAATGGTTTACATTGCTGGCTGCATTCAGCTAAATGGACACTTAAGCTGGTGTCACACTAAGCGACAGCGACAACGACGTCGCTGTTACGTCACCATTTTCGGTGACGTAACAGCGACCTTGTAAGTCGCTGTTATGATCGCTGCTTAGCTGTCAAACACAGCAGAAGCAGCGATCATAACGTCGCTGTGCTACATGTGCAGAGAGCGGGGAGCCGCGCTTAGCGCTGGCTCCTTGCTCTCCTAGGTACAGTACACATCGGGTTAATTAACCCGATGTGTGCTGCAGCTACATGTCACAGTGCAGAGAGCAAGGAGCCGTGCGCACTGCTTAGCGCTGGCTCCTTGCTCTCCTTGCTACAGTATACATAGGGTTAATTACCCGATGCATACTGCAGCCACATGTCACAGTGCAGGAGCCGGCACTGGCAGCTGCGGTAAGCTGTAACCAGCGTAAACATCGGGTAACCAGGGAAAGGTCTTCCCTTGGTTACCCGATGTTTACGCTGGTTACAGCTTACCGCAGCTGCCAGTGCCGGCTCCTGATCGCTTCATTTCGTCGCTCTCTCGCTGTCATACACAGCGATGTGTGTGTCACAGCGGGAGAGTGACGACCAAAAAATGAAGCTGGACATTCAGCAACGACCGGCGACCTCACAGCAGGGGCCAGGTCATTGCTGGATGTCACACACAGCGACAGCGACGGGACGTCGCTGCAACGTCACAGAAAATGGTGACGTAGCAGCGACGTCGTTGTCGTCGTCGTTATGTGTGACACCAGCTTTAGTTACTAGGTCGTTTATTTCATTTTATGATAAGACATCTTCATCTTTACAAAGTGAGGAACCCCTGAAGGGTATGTTCACACAGAGCGCTTTTGGTAAGCTTTTGCTGCGTTTTTTAGCTGCAGATCTGCCTTGGTTTTATTCAAATCCATGCTAATAAAAAACAGCAAAGTCTATGAGATTTCTGAAATCTCATATATATACACCCCCCTCCACACACACACACACACCCCTGCAGATTTTTTCCTGGCTGTTTTGTCAAGTATCTGCGTTTTTGTTGCAGATTTCAAAGAATGAGCATGTCAATTCCTTGCAGCGTTTTTTCATTGATACAACCCATTTTGTAGAAAAAGCGCACCAAAAGCACATCAAAAACGCACCAAAAAACGCAGATGACTCAAAGGAGACTTCTTGCCACAAGATCAGGTTTTGGTCAGAAAAAAGACTTACCCAAAAAGCCCTGTGTGAACATAGCCTTAATCAATATTCTGTTGAATTGAATAGGATCATGAACGCTATTTGACTGAATAAGGCCCGTTTCACACGTCAGTGAAAAACACGCACATGTCCTTCCGTGTGCCGTGAATCACGGCACACGTGGGTTGTCTAAGTGCAATCCGGGCTCCGTTCTCCGTGGCCCGTGATTTCACTTAGAGATTAACTCACCTGTGCGCGCTCCCGCTCTCCATGGTGCTGATCGTTCCCGCGGTGCAGCATCCGGCCGGCGCTGACCCCCGCAGCAGCTGCTTCCGGGTCGGCTGTGTCGTGCATCATGAATATGCGCGACAGTAATGAGCCGGCTCAGAAGCAACAAGCTGCACGGGCTGCAGAGGACATCGCTGGACGCTGGGTGAGTAAAAATGATTTTTATTTTAAAAGCACTTTTTTTTCTGGCCCGTGTTTCATGGACCACACCACTGCGTGGTCCGTGGGACATCAGTGATGCCAGAAAAAAATGGACATGTCTCCGTGCGGCAATCACGCACACGCGGGTACGCCGCACGGAGACACGTGCAGTGAAAAATCACTGATGTGTGAGCAGGCCCATTCATTATAATGGGTCTGCGTATGTCAGTGATTCTGGTACGTTTAAAAAAAAGCACAAACCAGAATCACTGACGTGTGAAAGGGGCCTAAATGAAAGAAAATTGTATTAACATAAAATGGATAAGCATTATTTTACTTTCTCTCCTGTTGTCTATTAATTTGTTCATTTCTTTGTGGTTTCTTCTGCATGTGTCTTGAGTCTCTCCATCTTTGCTTTCAGTCAGATATTTTTGTAGTCACTAAAGGATACCTTAGGCCTTGTTCACACACTGCGGTTTTACCCGCATTATTTTTGCGGTTTTGCTGCAGAAATTTCTGCAGAAAATGGTTGTATCCTTTCCGAAGACATTCCCCAGCAAAACATATGGGAAAAAAATAGCTGTGCGCACACTGTGGTTTTTTCTCAAAAACATTCTTTCTGCAGAATTTCTTGAGAAAAAGAATGTGCATGTCACTTCTTTTCTGCAGGTACCTGCAGTATTTTACCGCATTGACTGTAATTTAATCATGAAATACCGCAGGGAATTACACAGGTAGCAAATTATGAGTGTTTCCTTGCATTTTCCTGCGTTATTACAGCGGTATTTCACACTTTTCGGGACATAATGTTCACCACTACCCTGCGTTTTGCAAGGAAGTGATGTCACTAGGAGAGGAAGAGGACAGAGCAGAGAGAAAATACACACATATCACACACACAGACACATGCATATATAATGCACAGACACATAGATAATAGCAACGTACGTTCGGAGGGCTGGTATTTGGCCAGACACTGACCCCATATAAAGTCTATGGGGACCAGAATCGGGCGCAAAGGGGTATAAGCAAGCGCTTCATACTTAACCATCACTGGGCGGCTGTCACACTGTTCCGGCGGCTTCTCCTGCTTTTGAAATGCCGGCCGCTAATTATTCCATCTCATATTCACTACTTCCCCCGCCCACCGGTGGCTATGATTGGTTGCAGGCAGACACGCCCCCACATTGAGTGACAGCTGTCACACTGCACCAATCACAGCCACTGGTGGGTGGGTCTTTATCGTGCAGTAAATTAAATAAATAAATAATTTTTTAAAAAATGGTGTGTGGCCCCTCCCAATTTTGATACCGGCCAAGATAGAGCCACACAGCTGAGGGCTGGTATTCTCAGGATGAGGAGCCCCACATTATGGGGAGCCCCCGAGCATAAAAATATCAGCCAGCAGCCGCACGTAATTGTCGCATACATTAGATGCAACAGTCCTGGGACTCTACCCGGCTCATCCCGATTGCCGTGATGCGGTGGCAATTGGTGTAATAAGGAGTTAATGGCAGCCCATAGCTGCCACTAAGTCCTAGGTTAATCATGGCAGGCGTCTATGAGACACCCCCAATGATTAACCTGAAAGTGAAAGTAAATAAACACATACACCCCAAAAAATTCTTTATTTGGAATAAAAGACAAAAAAACCCACTCTCTTTCATCACTTTATTAAAATCCCCAAATACCCCTCCAGGTCCGGCGTAATCCACATGAGGTCCCACGATGCATGCATACTGTTCCAGCGGCGTCTGAGAGCTAGTACTCAATGCAGCATCGTTCCGTGAATGAGGCTGCAGGGGTAACTCCAGGTCATTTCTTACGGTCGGTGATGTCAACACATTACCGCTCGTGAGAACTTTAGGGCCTCACGAGCGGTAATAGAGTGACATCACCGACCGGCAGTGACTCTGTGAGAACTCATATACAAGGTCCCGCAGGGTCACTGCTGTATGAGAAATACTGTTGGGGTGTGGGGAACACATACATCAGAAATAAAAGCTGTAATATCTATCTATCCATCATCTATCTATCTATCCATCCATCCATCCATCCATCCATCCATCTATCCATTATCTATCTATCTATCCATCTATCTATCCTTCTATATATCTATCCCTCTATCTGTCTATCTATCTATCTATCTATCCATCCATTATCTATCCCTCTATCTATCCATCCATTATCTATCCCTCTATCTATCTATCTATCTATCTATCCCTCTATCTATCTATCTATCTATCTATCCCTCTATCTATCTATCTATCTATCCCTCTATCTATCTTTTATCCACTATCTATCTTTCTATCTATCTATCTATTTATGTATCCATTATCTATCTATCTAGCTAACCATTATCTATCTATCTAGATCTATCTATCTATCTATCCATTATCTATCTATCCACTATCTATCTATCTATCCATTTTCTATCTATCTAGCTATCCATTATCTATCTATCCCTCTATCTATCTAAGGCCTCCAACACACTAACGTGAAAATCACGCACGTGCCGCGAGATACGTATTTTCCCTGCGTGTTGCGTGTAGATAATTATGTGTCTCTGGTACGTGCGGGCCACGTGTGTTCTCCGTGTGCTATCCGTGATAACATACGGAGAACAGGTAATTTACATACTCACGTGGTCCTTTCTGCTGTCCGTGGTGCTGATCTTTGGTCTCCAGCCCTGCCGACTCCCTGCTGCTGCTGCTGCTGCTGGCCGCAGTGAAGTGAATATTAAATGAGAATAATGAGCGGCGGTTGGCAGAAAGTGACAGCAGCGGCAGAGACAGGAGGGCAGGAGAAGGCGTGTGGTACGTGTGCGGCCCGTGTGACCCCCGTGATGCCGGAGAAAAACTGACATGTCAGCGTGTAGGAAATCGCACACACGTACAAAAGGACACGGACACACGTTCCGTGTGGTTTTACGTGTGTGTGCCTGCTACAATTGGGTAGCATTGTTGTACGTGTCTCCGTGCCGCCGGTACATGTAAAAAATGGCAAACACGTACCAGCGGCACGGATGTGTGTCACAGGCCTAAGAAGAAGGAAATTACAACACACATTTTTTTTTTCAATGTGCTTTATTGAATTGGAGGCATAAAATCACAGGTACCAACCCGTGGAAAAAATGCGGCAAAACTGCAACAAAATCGCGGCAAACCGCTAGGGGCGTACATAGAAATCATGGAGCCCCATAGCAAAAGTCTGAATGGGGCCCCCCACCGATAAAAAAAAACCAATCAAAATATTATCATAATAATCATTATACACGTTACTGGGGGCTGGCACACATTACTGGGGGCGGCTTATAGTCAGAAATAACACATACTACTACATAGTGTTACTGAACAACACCCACCATATAAAGGCCAATAATACATTGCAAAATAATGCCGCTACACCATGACCAACTATCACCACATAGAGTCTGAATATAACCACTGTCCTGTTACTGAGCAAAGGTCACTGCACCAAGACCAGTGGGATCACACCGCAAATCCCTTAAAAATCTGCAATATGTGAACTTGGTCTAAAGTAGCAATGTCCTTCTTCGTGCCCCTCACCCCACACAATATAAATTTTCACATCTGTCTCCCCTATTTAATGGTAACGATTATGACCCTCTTTATAGCTTTAGGAACTATAGTAAAACTCTGCAAAGTACAGGGATAATACACACACAGTGATGGCACAGCACAGACGCAACACACACAGTGATGCACAACACAGGGGCAACACACACACACAGTGATGGGAAAGCACGGGCAACTCACACAGTGATGGCACAGCACAGGGGCAACACACACACAGTGATGGTACAGCAGCACAGGAGCATCACACACACAGTGATGGCACAGCATGGGACAACATACACAGTAATGGCACAGCACAGGGGCAACACACACACAGTATTGGCCCAGGGGCAACACACACACAGAGTGATGGCACAGCACAGGTCAGTTTTTCTGTAGTGTTACAGGCAGACATTTATAAATTATAATACTCACATGCTCCTGTGCTGTGAGAGATGATGATAGTGGCTCCGGCCTCCCTGCTGCACTTACTGTGAGTCTTCCTGGCTGCTCCTCATGTCCTCTGCTTTTTCTTTCTATTCCTTCTGTTCTCCGCTTCTCACTGTTTTTTCTGCTCACTGTTTGCTTTTCTCTCTTTTCTGTGGTCTCTACCTGTGCTTCACTCCTGCACTGTTTTCCTTTTCATCATTTCATTCTCCCGTGGCTGTACTGAACAAGCTCCGCCCCCTCTCCTGAATGGCTGTTCTCCTCCTGGCATCTCTCACTAGAAGAAGCTGCTGCCTGGCCACTCTCTCCTCTTCAGCACAGCCCTGCACAGTGTGTAGTGTGGGCGAGTCTGAATCTCAGCCTGCAGCTACACAAACAGTGACGGCTCCCAGCGGCGTTAATCAGCTGCTTGGTGACGGCCCCGGGGGCATGATGCATGAAGGTAAAAACACACACACTGCAGGCAGCCACCCCAGGCCCCTCCAGCCAGGGCTGCCACCAGGAATTTCAGGGCCCCATACTGCCAAAATTTTCGGGCCCCCTTCAGACTCCACCACAGCTCCGCCTCTACTCCTCAAACCTTCGGCAATAGAAAAAAGTTGTTTCCAGCATCACATCCAAGAAATAAGGTTAAAAAACAATTTTATTCCATAAGGTTAAAACCAACACTAGCTTGGATGAACATCCACGAAGTATAAAACAATGGCTTACGCGTTTCACACCCAAAAGACGTTTTTAGTCTTAGACTCATCCTGCTGGATTTGCACAAGTAAGTTATGGAATACATTTTTTTTTAACCTTATTTCTTGGACGTGAAACTGGAAACAACTTTCTTCTATTGCCGGACTTTGCCTCTCTGAATACGGAGCTGACCTCCCTGCACCGTCCCGCAGAGGATCCAGGTGATACATTTACCGGGGGAGCTGAGATCCTCCTCTGCATACTTACCTCAAACCTTCCACAGTCCCACTCTTGGAAAATCAACAGGCACTCTATGTCAGTATATACTGCACTAGTGTTTTATTCTTATACTCTTGTATTCAGGCTCCTACATTATGCTGTTGTTTCTTATTGATATTTACAAGTTGTATATTGAAGTCTGTACTGATTATGTAAATACTGTATATATTTGTATATAACTCTTTTTGGAAGTACTCATTTGGATTTTTTTGTCTTATAGAGACTCTGTGAACAAGATCTAAGTGGTCGAAACATTTTCATGTCTTTCTGCCCATATGTATAAATGTGCCACATTCAACATTAAAAATTTCATTAGACTCCAACCAATCACAGACGCTGTCACACAGGGTAGGGGCGCTGTCTGACTGCAACCAATCACAGACGTCAAAACTGACGGTGGGTGGGGGAAGCAATGAATATGTATGAGGGTTAATGAGCGGACTCGGAAGACGTATTACAGCCATTCCGGAGACTCAGTAATAAATAAGGCTATGTGCACACTTTGCGTTGAGTTTGTTGCAGTTCTAAATGCATCCTCTGGCAGAAATTGTCTTTGTCAAATTTGGTTTTGACCACAAAAAAGCTAAAAATACGCTTGCCTTTTAACAGCGTTTTAGGCGGGTTTTTATCGCGATTTACATGCTTTTTCATTGCTTAAAGTCAGATGCGTTTTGAATACAAATACACTACTAAATAAAGTTTAAACATTTAAACACTATGAAAAAAATGGGAAAAATTTTTAACAAATATCATTATTTAAATCATGCACAAAATAGCTAATTTCATTAAAATTATAACTGTATTATAATATTTATTCGTAAAATAACGTTAAATTATGGATTTTCATGAATTTAATTGTCGGAGTATGTGTGTGTGTAAAGGGACATATCATGCCCTTATTATAAAGTCAAAACCGCATGCGTTTATTTTGTCAAAAAAGCATGTTAAACGCTGGGATTTTGATTTAAGATGCATTTTGAAAGTTCTCATTGACTCTAATGTTAGCAAAACGCTGCCAAAATGGCAAAAACAATTGACTTGTTGCTTCTTTAAACGCTGAGTTTATGACAAATTTTCTGTAACTAAAACGCTGCGTTTTTAACGGCATTGTGCGCACAAGAAATCCCAATTTCCCATAGACTTGGCTTGAAAATCAAAACGCATGCATTTTGGCATTAAAACGCTGCAGTTCAAAAAGCTGCAGAAATGCATGAAAAAACGCAAAGTGCGCACATAGCCTAACAGTCCTGCATTGCAGCCCTCCTAGCCGTTTCTAGCACCATTTTACAGCACAATGCTCGGGTCCCCATAGATTTATACGGGGTTCGGCATCCGGGCAGATGTTTGAGTTCAAGTCCAGCTGGATCCGCAGAATCTGAACAACTGCGTGCTCGCCCATCTCTACTTACCACCCTCACCCATAAAGCATAACATTAAGGAAATCAAGAACACTTGTAACTGGTGGTGTTGATAACTGATTGCCCCCAAAAAACATCCTGAAATATTTGAATATTTTGCATATAGGACATTCTTTCATATACTGCATCAGTTTCTAAGAATTGTTTTTCAGTAAATGCTGACATGACAACAAAATAAACATGTTATACACACAAAGAAACTACTATATAATAAATGTGCAATGCAAAATTCTGCATTAGTGATGGTAAACGTTCAGATATGGCAGCAATTAATAACCATAGACTTTAAAGATCATGTCACTTAAAAACATCTATTGTTAAGTGCAAAATAAATAGTTTGTCTTTTTTGAGTACACAGAACAAGTACAGATCTTCATGCATTCATGAGATTTCAGCAATTATCATTAACATTCCTTAACCAAGTTATCAGTCTTTTTATTGATGCTATACAAATCACTTCATTCATTAGCAATAACTTATTCATTAGGCATAAAAGATTAGGATATCTCACTGCTTTTCTATACAAATGATAGAAAAAGCATCTTTCCGTAAAAATAGATTTTATGATGGAATAGGCAAGAATATAAAACACTAGAACAGAAAATAGCTGAGAATATAAAAAATATAAAACAAATTCCCTGATAAATTACAGCGTTAACTCCGGTACTCTTGCATAAAAAGCTTTGAAGAGACAGAAACATTTTTGTGCTACATGAAGCTGGCTAAAAATTTTGCATCTTTTGGAGTTTTCATGCCAGTTGTTCCCACCTCAAAAAGTGGGTGAACCTTATGGGTGGGACGGGACGTGGCAACTCTCATTTTTCAAATTCACGATGAGAGGTGGCCTTCTGCCACAAATATTACTCCAGCTGTTGACTGGTAAGATGTGTGATGAGGCGCACATGGAAGCATACACCCCTTCATGCTTCACCTGGTACATTAGGAGGTGCATGATTCATATTCACCCTAGCCCCTTATTAACACCAATGTGAGAAATGCTGGTTTTGATTACTGGGTTCCAAAATCCTTCAGAACATATTCTTCAACACATAAACCTTTAATACAACTATGACACAACATTTACAGTTCCTTGCAAGCATATTCTTACCTCATGAACTTTTCCACATTTTTTCATGTTACATTCTCACAATTTCATGGATTTTATTGGGATTTTATGTGCTTTACCATCAGAAAGTAACAAGTATTTGTGAAGTGTAATGGAAATGATAGATGGTTTTCTCTAAAAATAGTACATTTGTATTCAGTCCCCTGTGTCCTGTATTTAGCTCCATTTATCTTACCAATAACTGTGACCAGCTATTCTGTTCCTGCTGAAGAAAATAATCCCCACAGCATGATGCTGACACCACTATGTGTGATGGTGGGGATGGTGTTTTCAGGGTGATTTGCAGTGTTAGTTTTCAGCCACATATAGCGTTTTGCATTTAGTCCAAAAAGTTCTGCTTTTGGTCTCATCTGATTAGACCACCTTATTCCGCAGGTTAGCTTTATCCCCTACATTATATTAAAGAATATCCCTGAATATATCCCCAGACGAATGTAGTATCCTTGAGAAAAAAAAAATCTTGTATATAGTAGATTATCTCAGGTCCACAAAAGAATTAATAGAAGAATTGAATATTGGGTGCTCCGTGGGACTTCATGTTGAAAACTTCTGATCTCCTCAGCTTTGGAACCTGCAAGCTGTTTCAGCCTGACACTTTACCCCAAACAACCTCTACTTAGAGACCTTGAGAAAGGCCACAAGGCCATAACGTGGGTCTTAAGGTGGTGTCACACACAGCGACGACGACAACGACGTCGCTGCTACGTCACCATTTTCTGTGACGTTGCAGCAACGTCCCGTCGCTGTCGCTGTGTGTGACATCCAGCAACGAGCTGGCCCCTGCTGTGAGGTCGTTGCTCGTTGCTGAATGTCCTGCTTCATTTTTTCGTCGTCGCTCTCCTGCTGTGAAGCACACATCGCTGTGTGTGACAGCGAGAGAGCAACAAAATGAAGCGAGCAGGGAGCAGGAGCCGGCATCTGGCAGCTGCGGAAAGCTGTAACCACTGTAAACATCGGGAAACCAAGGGAAGACCTTTCCCTGGTTACCCGATATTTACCTTCATTACCAGCCTCCGCCTCTCTTGCTGCTAGTGCCGGCTCCTGCTCTGTGCACATGTAGCTGCAGTACGCATCGGGTAATTAACCCTATGTGTACTGTAGCTAGGAGAGCAAGGAGCCAGCGCTAAGCAGTGTGCGCGGCTCCCTGCTCTCTGCACTGTGACATGTAGCTGCAGTACACATCGGGTTAATTAACCCGATGTGTACTGTAGCTAGGAGAGCAAGGAGCCAGCGCTAAGCAGTGTGCGCGGCTCCCTGCTCTCTGCACATGTAGCGACATTATGATCGCTGCTGCATCGCTGTGTTTGACAGCTAAGCAGCAATCATAACAGCGACTTACAAGGTCGCTGTTACGTCACAGAAAATGGTGACGTAACAGCGATGTCGTTGTCGCTGTCGCTATGTGTGAACCCAGCTTTATTCAAGTTTGGTTGCTCTGTTATTATACAATATTTATCCCCTACATGGCATTTGGTAGCAAAAGTCTGCCCACAGCCCAGTCACTCAGTGAGACTGGGGCTGGCCTCGGTGATGTCAGGTCAACTGGAAGTTGAAATGACATCTGCAAATCTCAGAGGTCACGGAGCCTGGAGGGTCACTTCATGCGGATGAGGGGACTGCAATAGCACCGCTCAAAGGCAGAATTGGCTGTACACGTTATTTAGAAAAAGCCTTCCCTATCAGTTTTACAGGGATGTGGCCACTATTGCAGAGTAGTGTACCATCACTATAAGGCTGATTCAGATATCCATGCACATCGGTTCGATTTCAGACTACAATGCATGGAATAAACGCTCTCCTGACTTGAGTGTGTTCTTATAGAAATTTCTGATGCAGTCAGGCTCTTATCAGGAGACCCGCGGCCAGCCCATACATTGCAGTCCGAGAGCATACCAATGTGCTCAGATGTCTGGATGAACCCTTAAGCTGAATTTACTCTGCAAGATAATCGTGAATGAGTGTTCTTAAAAATGCTCATTTCACAATTGTCTTGTAGTGTTAACAGGCTGCTGGTCACCTGATGAATGAGCAAAACACTTATTCATTTAAATAATCTTTTGGGAAACACAAAACAATTATTGTTCTGTGTAAACAGGACTCGTGCTGCCGAGAGCTATGGCAGCTTTTGCAAAGGAGTAATTTATTACGTTTATGGCAGTCTGCCTGGGTAAACAACAGTTTATAAAGCCACCAATCGGTTCTTGTAAAATGACTCTTACTTTCTTGGCCTCCTATGGTTTCACTAGAACATTAGTTACTCAATTGTTACATGAATTTGGAGTTTGCCCATTAGAGACATCCATAAGAATGAATAGAGCTTCACTATTTTGTAACCCAAGGTTTAATTCACGTAGAGAAGACCTTTCTCTATTATTCACTATTATTTCTATAGGATAAAGAAAAGTTAATTGGCTCGACTTGAACAGTTGCATCACTGAGTTTCAATGTCACATATTACCTATAACTGGCATTGGGTGCAGCCCTAGTAATAGCTTTACATGAGGTCATCATCTGATTGACTTTATAAACCATGTCGTAGCTCATCTCTTTCACATTCTCATGTCAGAACCTGGCCCCAACAGAGGATGTGGTCATTTTCTTTTGTAAATAGTTTATCAATCATATTAAAATATATTGCAGAGCCAAAAACACGGGCATTAGCTGTAAACCAAAAGGACACAAGGGCACAACTTCATCTAAGTCTAACTGTACAGTTCAGATACAGTGCTTTTATTTACAGTGAAATTCTGCTTTTAGATAATAGCAGACACACAAGTGGCTTGTTCAACAGATCCATCATTCGTCTTTTTGCATTATGCATTAAAGCAAGCAGCCAAATAAGATTAATGTAAGTGCAGATATAATGAAAATAATGTAATGGATGCTCGCTAAATTAATTCTAATACAAAGCTCTGTGCTGAGATTTTGCAAATAGCATTGCTGTATATCTTGAATACGTAGGAGCAGAGTTACGACTGCAAATACTTTTATATAGCTTTTAAAGACTTCAGTAGTATGGTTTATTATGTCATAACCTGTGAATGCCAGAGGCTGCAAATGTGCGCCCTGGGACAGTTTATATTACTCATAAATACCGGCTTAGCATGTGCGATTAGTTCATAAGAAAGGCAAATCATATAACACAAGGTGCGCCGCCATTTGTATGAACGGCTGGTATCTGGTCTTTCTCTCGTCTTGGCCATTACTAAATACAGTTCTCTGGTTTTCTGGTTACAGCAGTCAGCATACTTTCATGTGAAGCTTTGATGTGAAGTAACATCCCAAAATCTTCATTTACATTAAGATTTCAGGGAAGACTGACTTGTTTTATTCCTTTAAACAAGGCACGGAATGTTCAACATCATACTTTTGTACTCTGCCTGAAAACTATTTGTATACTAGGCTGGCATAAACACGGCAGACAGTGCGCCTGGAAAGTCTTAACTTCTTAAAATAATAGGTGTTTCAGGATAGAGGAGAATTAGTTCGTAATCCAGGAGGGTTAGTTTGCATTCCAAGTGAAAGATAAGTAGCTTTGGGCCGCTTCCCGGATTTTAAGAACCTAGAGGGTCTTGTTGGACTCATTGTCCTTTGTGATGTGAGTCCCATTTCCTGGCCAGTTTTTCTTTTTCCCTGTCTCAGTGGGTGGTTTCTCATTCTTTTAATCCTGTAATGTGATTTTCTTAATTCCATTTCTTAATTGCTTCTAATGAACACCAGATTGGGGACTCCTCCTTCCAATACAGCGCCATTCAGAGACTCAGCAGGATTTACATGCAGGAACCTCTGAGGTTGAAAAAGCTTCTTTTTTAAACAATTGGGAATGTCAGTGATATAATTGGAGCAAACAACAACATGCATGCCAGAGTAGAAGGATCTTAGGAATAATCGCGAGTGTATACTGAATGTGAATGCATTTTATTTCACCGATTTTATAAATGTTTTAATGATTTTTTTTCTTAAAATTGCATCAAAGAAAAACCTGCAAAGTGATTTATATAGTGTTTTTGGTTTTGATTTGCGAAGGAAGACACCTGAAAATTTACCATACTTTTAGAAAGCTGGGATAACAAAATTGGCCATAAGCCAAAGCTACTATAACACAAAAAAGGCACAGTTTATAATAGGACTTTCAAATAACAAATGCCCCATTCCAAAAATAAAAAAACAAGGGTCAAGAAGTAAAGACGAGTGGACCCGTTGAAGTTCAACTGAGTACCATTGGAAGTCACTTATTGGAAAGTTCGGGTCACCACCCACATACAGACACCAATATACAGATCACATCCGAGGTCAGAGGACGGTGTTTTACCATTTTGTTTGCACATACTACATCTGATAATGCTGATTTTACCCCCAAGGCGAGAAATTCAAATACTGAAAGTGGCTCACACTGAGCTGAGCACCAAGTACTGTATACCCAAGCACTGTAATGCTCAATCAAGTGGTTTGCATACGTAAAGCACCCAAACTTGAACACTGATTTTTTGTACAGTCTGTTTTACTGTTTGCGTTCACTCATCTCAAGTAGGAAGTAGACCTAGAATTTTGTACACAGTTTAAGCATTTGCAGCACGGTGGCTCAGTGGTTAGCACTGTCACTTTGCAGCACTAGGGTCCTGGGTTCAAATCCTACCAAAGACGACATCTGCAAGGAGTTTGCATGTTCTTCCTGTATTTGCGTGGTTTTCCTCTGGGTTTTCTCCAATGTCTTCCCACACTCCAAAGACAATCTGATAGGGAATTTAGATTGAGAGGCCAAAGGGGACAGAGATGATCATGTCTGTAAAGCAGTGTGGAATTAATAGCACTATATAAGTGAGTTAAATAAAAGAGAGGGTCTTGGCAGGAGAAATGCTGAATAAAAAACATGTTTTTGCCGCTTTTTCTATACATTTTTTCCCAGTCATAAGAATCCAAGAAAAACACTGCAAAAACACTGAAAGTATTGACATGCTTTAAGGTTTGAAACTACTTCAAGCCTGCAAGGAAAAAAAAAATGTGCATAAGTCCCACGATCAGGGTTCACAGCGTTTTAGACACAGCATGTTTCAGCTGCGTCCAAAACGCTGCAATGTACAGTACAAGCACAGTGGATGGGATTTCTAGAAATCCGGCGCCACTGTGCGTGTACAGCCCGGTGCGTAAACTGACCTGCGGTGCTGCTCTCCGAGCTGCAAGCATGTAAATTCTTTGATGCGGAGATGCCCCGATCCCGAGCACCAATCGAGCGCATGTGCAGCTGCAGTCTCCTGGGGAGCAATGAGTCTTGATCATGTTGCACAAACCCAAAGGGGTACTTTGCACACTACGACATCACAAGCCGATGCTGCGATGCCGAGTGCGATAGTCCCCGCCCCTGTCGCAGCAGCGATATGTGGTGATAGCTGGCGTAGCGAAAATTATCGCTATGCCAGCTTCACATGCACTCACCTTGCCCTGTGACGTCGCTCTGGCCGGCGACCCGCCTCCTTATTAAGGGGGCGGGTCGTGCGGCGTAATAGCGACATCACACGGCAGGCGGCCAATAGAAGCGGAGGGGCGGAGATGCGCGGGACGTAAACATCCCGCCCACCTCCTTCCTTCCGCATAGCCGACAGGAGCCGCAGTGAAGCAGGTAGGAGATGTTCCTCGCTCCTGCGACTTCACACACAGCGATGTGTGCTGCCGCAGGAACGAGGAACAACATCGGACCATCGCAGCAAGGTAATTATGGTTTTCGCCGACGCTACACCGATGATACGATTACGACACTTTTGCGCTCGTTAATCGTATCATCTAAGCTTTACACACTATGATGTCGAGAGCGACGCAGGAAGTGCGTCACTTTCGACATGATCCCACCGACATCGCACCTACGATGTCGTAGTGTGCAAAGTACCCCTAAGACTTCAGGAATCTCACTCACTTTGATGAAACAGTGAAATGTTGCATTTATTGTGGCAATAACGAATGTGAAAAACACAACAAAAATGAGGTGTGTGCAGATAAACTGATAATGCCACACAATAACCCCTTAAGAATATAACTTTCTTTTTATTTCCCCTAAGATAGTCATGTGAGGGCTTGTTTATTTTGTAGGAGGAGTTGTACTTTTGAATGACACACTCCATTTTATCATATGCTGTAATGATAAGGATAAGCAAAAAATAATTTCAAGTGTGAAGAAATTGTGAAAAAAATGATATTCTATAATTTATTTTTTTAATTTATTTACAGCATTTATTTTATCATAAAACTGACCTGGCAGTATTATCTCCATGTCAGTTCAATTACATATGTACCAAATGTATAGTTTTTGTTGTTTTATATAGGCGGTGAAAAAAAATCAGAAATTTGGAAAAAATAATCTTACTTGTGTTGTGACTGTCCAAGAGGCCTAAGGTTTTAAATTTTTGGGAATATGGAGCTATATGAGGGCTTCTTTTTTGTGCCCTGAGCTGCTGTTTTTATTGATATTATTTTGTCGTATATACAATGTTTTGATCGCCTGTTAGTACATTTTGTTTCTGTTGCTGTGGGGGCCTAAAAACAGCCATTTTGACAATGATTTTTATTTCTGTTTACCAATCAAATTTATTTATTTTAGATTTTGATAGCTCTGACTTTTGAGAATGCAGCAATACCAAATATGTGTATTTTTACATTTTCTTAATTTCTTATGTGGTAAAAGATGGGTGATTTTAACTTTCATATTTTTTTCATATTTATTTTTTACTTTTAACTGTACTTAATAGTCCCTTAAGGAACGTGAACCTGCAATGGTCTGATCACTTGCTGTATATAGAAGAAATCATGGTCTCCCATGAATGGTGGCCACAAGGTGGGTTTTACAAGGTACTGTGATGACAAACACAAAGGCCTTCAGCAGACCCCTGGATATCATGACAGAATATTGTGTCCTGATCGCGTCGAGGGTGCACTGCTGAGGGGTTAGAACAGCGCGCCACCCCGTCAGCGCACGTTCAGTGTTGCTGTCAGAGATTGACAGCGGCAATTCACAGGTTAATAGGTGCAAGTGAAGAGCCGTTCTACCCGCAGATGTTTGAGGAGGATGGAGGCTGAATTAATAATTTATTTATTTAACTCACTTATTATTATTATTATTATTTATTATTATAGCGCCATTTATTCCATGGCGCTTTACAAGTGAAAGAGGGTATACGTACAACAATCATTAACAGTACAAGACAGACTGGTATAGGAGGAGAGAGGATCCTGCCCGCGAGGGCTCACAGTCTACAGGGAATGGGTGATGGTACAATAGGTGAGGACAGAGCTGGTTGCGCAGTGGTCTACTGGGCTGAGGGCTATTGTAGGTTGTAGGCTTGTTGGAAGAGGTGGGTCTTGAGGTTCCTCTTGAAGCTTTCCACGGTAGGGGAGAGTCTGATGTGCTGAGGTAGAGCGTTCCAGAGTATGGGGGATCACTTATATAGCATTATTAATTCCACAGCACTTTACAGATGTGATTATTAGAGTCTGCTCACACAAACGTGTGACTTGCACGATTATTGGATCATATCACCCGGTGCGGCTGGCTTCTCTCCTGAGAAGAGCAGGTCTGCTGCATGTATTTCTATGCAGCTGAAACACTCCTATCCGGAGAATGTGTGGCCATACCGCGTAATGCTGATGCGAGACTTGCCGAGTCACTTGCAAGTGTGACTCCGGCCTTATTGTCTCTCTTGGGGCTCACAATCTAAATTCCCTATGTCTTTATCTGCAGGGAAAGATGTGGGTTCAGCATGTGAGCCTGCATCAAAATCAGGGAAATGACTCATGATGTACATAGCAATAGTTGAGGAGTTAAAGGGCATTTACACTACAATATAATATTTTTCTACTTTGTGTATTCTCCTTGGTGCGCAAGGAGCAAAGAGAGAACTTTCAGATCACCACATATTGACCATCCTTCATAGTGGTAGTTAAGTTTCTTGAGAACAAAAGTTTAAATTCTCATGCAGGTAAAATATATCTTTGTACCGTGTTAGCCAGTAGAGATAAAAAAAAGTTTGTTTAAAAGGACTGAGAGTATTCAGTAGTTGATACCTTTTAATGGCTAACTGAAAAGATGGTAATAATACAGTAGCAAGATTTCGAGACTACTCAGGTCTCTTCATCAGGCATGGTATAACACAAAATCTGAAGAGTCACATATTTATACACAACAACACAACACAACATACACAATGTCCTGTTGTGTATAAATATGTGACTCTTCAGATGTTGTGTTATACCATGCCTGATGAAGAGACCTGAGTAGTCTCGAAAGCTTGCTATTATTACCATCTTTTCAGTTAGCCATTAAAAGGTATCAACTACTGAGGACTCTCAGTTCTTTTAAACAAACTTTGTTTAAATTCTCATAGGTTTCCCTTCAAGGGCAAAGAATGCCCTACAGGCATTAAAGCTTACTTGCTGCCAGTGTGCAGTAGCACAGCTTTCAGTCTTTTTTTGGTGAATCAATAAAGAGTTTCCACTCAATCACATTGTACTCAATGTTAATGTTTTTTTTATCAGCCCAGGAGCATCACTGCAATACACTAAAGCACCGTCTTGAGAAATGTTTGGAGGGAATTCTCTTTCTCTTTCCACAGCAGCCAACCACAGCACAGCGGCCTTAAATTCTAACCAATCTAATCATCCACCAAAAGTAAGAAAAAGTCTACGGAGTCTGTGTTTCTGAAAAAACTATGTGATAACATTTTACTGACTTCAACTATCAAAAGTATGTAAATATTACCTCTTACTTTTCAAACACCTTTACCCTTGCAGACCTGTGTAACCGATGACCTACAATGCTGGCTCATTAGGTGGATTGCTCTTTTGTGCAGCATAATAGATCATAGCTCTTGATGATGTATTGTGATGTGTAAACACTAATCACACTGCAAGAACCATGGCAGCCTGTGTGCACTGAGTAATCTAGTGTAGATCCCTCAGTGCATAACATTTACTTTGCTCTGTCTGTGTAAACAGGCTATCAAACAACCGCTGATCAGTAAACGTTTACTAATCTATGATCATAATTGTGCAGCCAGATGGTCCATGTGTACAGATCCCAAGGCTGGTCATGCAAATTAGGATAATGGTAGCCAAACTTGCCAACTTTGGCTCTCCCAACTGGCAATGTAATGTGTGCAGAGACTTCCCAACTCTCTCTTAACAGATAATGTTGGCAAAAGAAAGACTCTGAGTATAGATTTTAATACCCAATCCAGGGGAGATAAGCCATCACCAGAGCACTCCAGTTTTGGCCTACATGTGTTTTGAGTGGTGACAGGGGAGTAAGTGGGCCCAAATTTAAAGTAATCATGTATGGGGGATGGAGGGGGTTGAGAGAGATAGCTGTGGGTATGTGAATGCACCAAAATAGGCTAATTGGCTGATAAATAATTAGACTGTTCAGAAACATCTATGGGCAGGACTCTGTATAATGCATTTGTTCAATATCAATCTTTAAGATTTTGATGTTAAAAGAGGTGTTTACTTACACAATCATAGTGATTGAACCCATCTTTGTCTTCCTCACTTATTTTTCTTTTTCTTTTATGTATAATATGGTGGTATGTCCGATGCTGTTGTAGGTGTAAATGTATACTAAGCTCCTGTTTACACCAGCTTTACAATATTTCATATAATCCTTGGACTCAGCTGGCCCTAAACTCACCCTCTCTAGTGAGTAGGCCAATGAGTACACTAGAGTCGCCACTACACTAATAAACACGGAGCAAAAGGAAAGATAGATGGGTAAATAAACAGAAGGAGAAAGATACTTAACACCAAACTTCACCATAGCAGATGTACTCTAAAGTAGCAGGTGGATGGGAACAGGACAATTCCTCAGTAGTACCTTCCACTAGGCTGGCCAAAGTAGAAATGAATTCTAACAGCAGCAAGGACTGCTGGGAAGGCTCCAGTATTTAACTTTTTTCTACTCTGGTCATTGTGTGCTAATTCTTGCAAGGTTGTAAACTCAGAATCCACTAGATTAGCACCCGCTTCACTGTCCAACAGAACGGAGATTGTCTCAGTCTTTCCACCAACAACCACCTCAGCCGTAATGGTGAACTGTGACATATAGATGGAGGAAATGTACACTCCCTGGTCGCTTCCCTCCATGCGACCAGGAGGATACAGCTCTTTAACAGACAACCTCTGCTTAGGTCTTATTGGACAGGCCCACACTGAAAAAGCCAAAAATGTACAAGGGAAAATATGGCACTGCATTACTGCAAAAGAGAGATATTTAGTTTATGTATTGGCCAATGCATGTAAGCCCGGAGACCAACGGCAAGGTATATCTCTGTAATCCGGGAACCTAAGGTTCCAGAGGATTACAGAGATATACCTTGCCGTTGGTCTCCGGGCTTACATGCATTGGCCAATACATAAACTAAATATCTCTCTTTTGCAGTAATGCAGTGCCATATTTTCCCTTGTACATTTTTGGCTTTTTCAGTGTGCGACTGTATGCATTTATAGTTACTATGTTTTTTCAGTTAGCACCTGTTCACATTTGTTGGATGTGCGGGTCAGTTTTTTAATATTTTTATTGGACAAGCGAATCAGTCTGAGGGGAGGCTCCTCCAAATTGTATTGGTTCATCGGTTTGTACCGGTGAGAGCTCCTCTCTGGGGAACACGACAGGGGACAGGATTCTGGAGGGTCTCTCCCTGACACATCGATCCACTCTAATGGCGAGGGCCATGGCGGCCTCTAGTTAACTGGGGCAGAGTATTGCACCAAAGAGTACCTAAGCCTAGCTGACAACAATTGACAGAAATGACTCCTATGCTTTGGGTCATTTCACTGGGTGTCAGTGGGCCACCTCCGGAACTCTGCTGAAGCCTTAAGAGTTTAGACTGCGAGAGTGACGCCATCAGGGTTGCTGTACACATGGGCCAAAGTTGCAAAAAACTGGTCCGCCGACCATAATGATGGCGAGTCAGTCGGCAGAGAGAAGGCCCAGGGCTGGGGATCTCGTCATAACAGAGATAGTACAATCTCCACTCGCTGTTCCTTATCCCCGAAAAACGAGCCTGAAGTATAACTTACAGGCCTCCCTAAAGGTGGTAAACGTATCCCTCCCACCAGAAAACTTATCCAGGAGGGCTATATGGGTTCTGGTTGTGCCTGGGCATGCACATGCACCAGAAAGCCAGTAATTTGTTGCAGCTGCTGCACAACCTCATAATGCATGTCTTAAAACTCCTGAGACAGGGTCTGCAACAAATGTTCAAATGCCGCAGCCTGAGCAATAGCGACACAGGAAAAAATATGGGCTGCTGTTAATGTCACGCGCGGAGTAGGAGATCTCTGTATATAACCAGTGGGTGTCTGACGCACTACAGAACACACCACAAAAAGGAGAAAACACAGAGGCCACGATACAATGGAGGTCCCTACCACTAGGGGAGAGTGGTGATGGGGCATCTCCTGAGCTCACTTCAAGCTGACTCCTGAGCTCCCTAGCGTCCCTATACAGATTCTTTCAACCTGTCAGTGAGCAGGATACCTTGGACCCTCAGCTGGCCCTAAATTCACCCTGCCTAGTGAGTAGGCTGATGAGTACACTAGACTCGCCACTATACTAATAAACATGGAGGGAAAGGAAAGACAGACGAGGAAATAAACAGAAGGATACTTAACACCAAACTTTACCATAGCAGATGGACTCTAAAGTAGCAGGTGGATGGGAACAGGCAATTCCTCAGCAGTATCTTTCACCAGGGTGGCCAAAGTAGAAGTTAATTCTAACAACAGCAAGGACTGCTGGTAAGGCTCCAGTATTTAACCTAAATGGGCATGGGCCCAAAGCAGTTACAGCTGACCTACTCCAGTCCTAAGGCTGTCAATAATTTTAAAACAGGAGGGAGATGACCGTGACAGTCACAACTGCTACAATGTGTTCAGTGATGGGTCATAGGAAATGTGCTGCCTTAGTTCTTGTTTTACAGTAATACAAACATTGGTATATGGAACTTATTTTACTATTGGAGTCTGTATATAATTGCTGTAAATAGCATATATCATAGCATATGACGCTGAACACTTTGTATCCATATTTCTTCATTTGTGGACATTGCCACTACCCTACTTCTACTTCTCGGGTCAGTATAGATCATAATGAGTTGTGGACATTACAGTTTCTGAAAAGACTGATATAATCATAAGGAAGAACGGTTGTGCTGCACACAATATTACACACAACATGACCATAGAGTGCAGCGGTCGCTGGTCACCGGGGATGTGCCAGCCTCATCTACAGCACAGAGCCGCAGACGATGCACCGAGGTGAGAAACAAATACATTCAGCGACTGCCTGGTACTGAGGAGGATTGTAGCACATCCCAGCACCTCAGAGCTGCTCTGCAAATCCTCCTCTAAGAAAGGAGGAAAAACTGTAGTGACAGCTCCCTAGGCTGTAATTTCACCCTGCCCATGCAAGAAGTAACATTTCAATCTGATAGATGGCCCTTTCCAGCGATATCTACTGCTCAGGACGAAGGATTTCTTTTTTACTGGAGAGTCAGGATATAGTGGAACAATGTAACTAATGAAAACAGACAATGAAAAGGCTTCCCAGAGGCAGAGCGGCTGACAGCGGAGAGTCGGCTTTATTATCTATTACAACCCCTACCAGTTAGAGGTCACTGCAAGCAAAGGGTACTGCCTAAAAGGCACTAAATCTTCTTAACAGGTTTTCCTTTTACAAAGACAAAGGCTACTTCTCAGCTGTCACCCCTTGTCCCTTCTGCTTTCTTTTTCTAGGCCCATGAAATAACCGATCAGAGGAATTATATAATCCAATTTCCAGGCCATTTAAAGCAGCCTCCCACGTGTAATCTCTCTGAATAACAGCACATGATGCCATCGACTGTTGCTTCTACAGATCTAAATTAACTAAATATATAACTATATATATATATATATATATATATATATATATATATATATATATATATATATATATATATATATATATCATGTGCAAAATTAATTAGTTCAAAAGCATCTGGTTCCTGTCTTCATCCATGAGCATTACTCATGACACCAACAACATGGGTGACATATGTAAAAATAGAAATATGTTCACACTTCAACCATGTTATCCATTCATACCTGCAGATGCATTTATGACGTACCGTATAACGCTAGGTCACAGTCGTTCAGTACAGTAGATATCATTAAATTCTTCTTTTAATAACCATGCATAAAAAGTCACAATTTGTTCTACAAAAGCTACGCCTATAGTTGTACACTGGTCTGAGGTTTAGAGATTCTACTACAGATATATACTGTGTAAGCTACTGACATTATTCATGAGATTACCGTATTTTTCATTTTATAAGATGCACCGGATTATAAGGTGCACCCCTAATTCAAAGCCAAAAAAGGAGAAAAAAAATGGGGTCCGTCTTGCAAACTGGTTGTGTCTTACTGGAAGGGGCAGTAGTGGTGGGAGGAGTCACAGAAGGCAGGGGGGGTGAGTGTCCCAAAAACTGTAGGCTGTGCTGGTGCGGAGGCTGGGGCTGCGGTGGAGTCTCAGGCTGCTGTGCTCAGGCAGCTGCTGTGGTGGTGGCTACGTGCAGTGAGGGCTTCAAAGAAATGGCGCCTGGAGTCAGCACAGATTGAGCTCTAGGCTCAAGTGGCAAGCCGAGATCTCATCTGTGCAAGCGCCACCTCCAAGTGCCATTTTCCTGAAGTCCACTGGAGGGAGATCAATGCGCAGATGAGAGCTTGAGCCGAGAGCTCCATCTGCACATGCTCAGACTCCGGGCGGCAATATTTGAAGTCCTCACCGCCCAACCTGCAGCAGCAGTCCAGCAGCTGGAGACCCCGCACAGCAGCCGGAGATCCCGCGCAGGCACCACACAGTTGCTGCAGCCGCCAAAAACCCCCGCACAGCTGCTGCAGACACCGCACAGCCGCCCCAGCAGCAGCGGCCGGAGACCACAGACAGCGGCTGCAGACACCACACAGTTGCTGCAGCCCCTGCACAGTCACTGCAGCCCCTGCACAGCCGCTGAAGCCCCTACACAGCACCTCAACATTCCCCCAGCCTCTTGTGACCCCTCTCCACCACCGCAGTAAGCTACATTCAGAATATAAGATGCAGCCCTCACTTTCCTCCCAAATTTTTAATTTTAATCTCTGCAGCTCTATGCTGATCAATTTCATTTATTTCTTTTTTTAAATGTCCCTGTGCAGCATAAATGACAATTTATTGGCAGGCTTCAGTAGCCTGTAGTTATAACTTAGGAAATAAGATGAGAACCTTTGGATTTTTCCTGACTCAGATATGGTATACTTTTGAGGCTTATCTTTATTACAAGAAAAATATTCTTTGTATTTTAGAAAAGTTTTTCATTAAAGCTGTGTTTTTATGGAAACGTGAAGCTGGATCATTCCTTTGTGCACCAACGTAGTCAGTGTACAGCTTACAAAGCCAATAATGTCAAAACTGATGGCAACAAAAGTGAGTAAACCCCTAAATGAAAATGGCCAAATTGTGCTCTATTAGACATTTTCCCTCCCCGGTGTCATGTGACCTGTCACATGTCTCAAGTGTGAATGGGGAGCAGGTGTGTTACATTTGGTGCTATCACTCACACACTCTCTCATACTGGTCACTGGAAGTTCAATATGGCTCCTCACGGCAAAGAATTCTCTGAGGATCTGAGAAAAAAGAATTATTGCGCTACATAAAGATGGCCTAGACTATAAGAAGATTGCCAACACTCTAAAGCTGAGCTACAGAACAGTGGCCAAGACCATACAGCAGTTTCACAAGATAGGGTTCATTCAGAATAGGTCTCGCCATGGTCGACCAAAGAAGTTGAGTGCATGTGCTCAGCGCCATATCCAGAGGTTGTGTTTTCAAAATAGATATATAAGTGCTGCCACCATTGCTGCAGAGGTTAATGGGGTATGGGGTTAGCCTGTCAGTGCTCAAACCATATGCAACACACTGCATCAAACTGGTCTGCATGGCTCTTGCTTCAAAAGGAAGCTTCTTCTAAAGATGATGCACAAGAAAGCATTTCAACATAACCACTGCAAACACACCTCCAGGATGACCACTGCTTTAGTTAAGAAACTGTGGGTAAAGGTGCTTGATTGGCCAAGCATGTCTCCAGACTTTAAACCTATTGAGTATCTGTTGGGCATCCTCAAAGGGAAGGTTGAGGAGAGCAATGTCTCTAAGGTTTCTAAAAATCATTAGCTCTGTGATGTTGTCATGGACAAGTCAAAGAGGATTCCAATGGCTCCTGTGAAGCTCTGTCCATCTTCCCATCAATTCTTACCAGCTTCTCTGTTCCTGCTGAAGTAAAAGCATCTCCACAGCATGATGCTGTCATTACCTGTTTGATGGTGAAGATGATCTTTTCAAGGTGATATAATAATAATTATAATTTTATTCATTTATATAGCGCTATTAATTCCATAGCACTTTACATACATTGGCAATGTAATGTTAGTTTTACGCCACACATAGCATTTTGTCTTTACCCTGAAAAGTTCTACATTTTTTCATGTAAATATGGGACTTCTTATGGCTAGCTTTCCATGGCTTTCTTCTTGCCACTCTTCTATAAAGACCAGATTTCTGTACTATAAAAACTAATAGTTGTCCTCTGGACAGATTCTCCCACCTGAAATGTGGATCGCCTTTGTCCATAAAGAAATTTACAACCCATGGCGCTGTAGGTAATCTGATGAAAGATTGAAGGATAGAATGCATGGTGGATAAGCAACCCCAATCAAGTTCAGAAGAAATTCAAGCTGTCTTGCAGGTTCAGGGTGAATCCGTGTCAGTGTGAACTATCCATCGACATTTGAATGAAAAAAAAAAAACTTTGGCAGAAGACTCAGGAGGCCATCATTGTAGACACAGAAATATAAAACAGCTAGACTGCAATTAACAAAAATGTATGTGAGTAAGCCAAAATCCCTCTGGTAAAGTATCTTGAAAGAGAGGAGCTCATGATAGAGCTTTGCGGTAAAGCACATCATTCTATTGTGTACCAGAATATAGCCTACAAAGAAAAGAACACAGTACAGTCAAATATGATGGAGGTTCAAATACCTTTTTGGGGTTCTTTTGCTGCCTGTGGACTGGGTGCCTTGATTTGCCTTAGTGCAAGGGCATCATGAAATCTAAAGATTACCAAAGGATTTTAGGTTAGAATGTAGTGCCCAGTGTCACAAAGCTGGGTTTCTGTCCTAGGTCATGGGTCTTCCACCAGTACAATGACTCCAAACAAACTTCATGAAGCACCCAAAAATGGATGGAAATAGAGTGCTGGAGAGTTCTGAAGTGGCAGCAATGAGTTTGGATCTAAATACCAGTGAACATCGGTGGAGAGATCTTAAAATTGCTGTTGGATGAAGGTACCCTTCAAATGCGAGAGATCTGGAGTAGTTTACATAAGAAGAGTGGAACAAATTTCCAGTTGAGAGGTGTAAGAAGCTTGTTGATGGTTATAGGAAGTGATTGATTGCAGTTATTTATTCCAAAGGTTGTGCAATGAAATATTAAGTTGAGGGTGCCAACAATATTGTCTGGCCCAATTTTTGGAGTTTTGTGTGAAATTCTGTCTAATTGCCTTTTTTCTTTTTTTTTTGTGTTGTCCAATATGTACAGTATATACACAACACAGAAATCTGTGTCTACTTGGGTGTAGCAAACAAATTATACGACTATTTACTTGCATAGGCACTGAATCCCTCTTTTGGAGTTTCTTAGGGAATAATATTTTTAAATAAGAGGACTGTTTCGAAATGAAATCTTCTCTTGAAAGTGGTATCAGCAGATTATGCATGGCATTTATGAAATACTATAGCTCAGTGCAGAAAGAGACCGGCAGGCTTTAGCGGTGTTCACATGGCATAGCTAAAGGCAGTCATTGGTCGTAGCAGTGATACATTGGCACACCACTTCAACATTGGAGCTCTGCAAACAGAGACTGGTGAAGGACTAGAAAAACATTAGAATGGAAGCAGCATGGGATTGGTAAAGTGAGTATTACATAGTTAGATAGTTACATAGGTTGAAAAAAGACCTAGGTCCATCTAGTTCAACCTTCCTCCACCAATTCTACATTTTGTCCCTAAGTCACTTATAACCAACAATGTTGTGTGTACTGAGGAAATCATCCAGCCCTTTTATAACAATGTTGTGTGTACTGAGGAAATCATACAGCCCTTTTATAACAATGTTGTGTGTACTGAGGAAATCATACAGCCCTTTTATAACAATGTTGTGTGTACTGAAGAAATCATACAGCCCTTTTATAAAAGCTGTTATAGTATCTGCCATTACTACCTCTTGTGGTAGGGCATTCCACAGTCTGACTGCTCTAACTGTAAAGAACCCTTTCCTATTTAGCTGGCGGAATCGCTTTTCTTCCACTCACAGTGAGTGCCCCCTGGTCCTTAGTACTGTCTTTGGAAGAAATAAGTCATGTGCCAGTCCTTTATATTGACCACACATGTATTTATACATATAAATGAGATCTCCTCTGAGACGTCTTTTTTCTAAGCTAAACATATCTAACTTTTTCAACTTCTCATCATATGGGAGGCCTTCCATTCCTTGTAGTAGTCTAGTTAGCTGCCTTTGAACTGATTCAAAGCTATGTATGACCTTTTTAAAATGTGGAGCACAAAACTGGATCCCATATTCCAGATGTGGCCTTACAAGTGTTATTTTGTACCAAAGTTCGCTACTTAGAAATATGGTGCAAAGTAAGCTCCTTTAATTTATAATTTGTGATACTATTCATTACCTCTAAAAACTAAGGACTTTTAATTATAAACACATTACAGTTAAAAAGCAGTTGCTGGACAATATTGAATTTAAACCACAGACGTTAATGCACTCGGTAACCACCAATATCAATTTAACTGGTGATTAATCTTTATGTGCCCATCTCTCCTGCTGTTAGCTGTCCTTATAATTAAGGTTAAGTATTTAGAATGTTTGTCGAACTAGTCAAACAGCTTTAAAGATAATGTTCAGAAGATAAAATGACTAAGTATAGTTAAATAAGGTGGCAGAGACAAATGACAGTGCATATTGACCAGGAATCCAAGTCTGATGCTGAAAGTATGTGCAGGCTTGGGACAATGTTATTGCAGATTACCAGATCGTGACTGTATGGTGGGTACACTATGATGATTTATTGGTATTCCCGTGTGAGCAGGCGGTTATGTGACTGCATGCATGCAATTTGCAGTCATGTGGCTTTTCTTAATAAGAGTGAATTGAGAGAAGCCACACGTGTCTAGTTGACATGTCACTGCAAGTATGCAAATTGTTTCTATGCCGTTACATGACCGCTAACTACATAGTATGTGGAATTTCGCAGAATCATGACAGTATGCATACCACACACAATCACAAGTCAGCTGACCGCAGTCAAAATCACTGCAGACATCCCCTTTAAATGTGAAAGCAGTGTCTGACAATCTAATTTTGCAGAACTTTCAGATTTAAATATATTGGCTCCAGCAAATATCACATTACACTCCACGCTCATAGGATGTGCAATAAGCACCACATACATTGGGTTCACATATCAGTTGTGACAGGCTAGTTGTTTTATTTCTCAGCATGTTGTGAACTTTATGCATTGCATGGGCATCCACATCTGGAAAGAAAAATGCGGCATGCAATGTTTTTTGATTTGGGCTCCAGGCACTGTTTGCCACGTGGTTATCATCTTCATCGTTTGATGCTCCAGATGCCATAAACAATCCTAATGTAAACAAACTTTACTGGCATCTGTTTCTTCTAGTGTTCCTGTATCTTACTGTAGACAGAGAACAGCTGGTGGTCATATTAATGCAATCTCACCTTTAGGGGTGCTTCACACATAGCGAGATCGCTACTGAAATCGCTGCTACGGCATGATTTTGGTGACGCAACAGTGACCTCATTAGCGATCTCGCTGTGTGTGACACTGAGCAGCGATCTGGCCCCTGCTGCGAGATCGCTGCTCGTTACACACAGCCCTGGTTCGTTTTCTTCAAAGGCGCTCTCCCGCTGTGACACACAGATCGCTGTGTGTGACAGCGAGAGAGCGACAAAATGAAGCGAGCAGGGAGCAGGAGCCGGCATCTGGCAGCTGTGGTAAGCTGTAACCATGGTAAACATCGGGTAACCAAGGTGGTTACCCGATATTTACCTTAGTTACCAGCCTCTGCAGCTCTCACGCTGCCTGTGCTGCCGGCTCCGGCTCTCTGCACATGTAGCTGCAGTACACATCGGGTTAATTAACCCAATGTGTACTGTAGCTAGGAGAGCAGGGAGCCAGTGCTAAGCAGTGTGCGCGGCTCCCTGCTCTCTGCACATGTAGCTGCAGTACACATCGGGTTAATTAACCCGATGTGTACTGTAGCTAGGAGAGCAAGGAGCCAGCGCTAAGCAGTATGCGCGGCTCCCTGCTCTCGCGGTTATGATTGCTGCTTCGGCTGCTGTGTTTGACAGCTAAGCAGCGATCATAACAGCGACTTACAAGGTCGCTGTTACGTCACAGAAAATGGTGACGTAACAGCGACCTCGTTGTCGCTGTCGCTTAGTGTGAACCAGCCCTTAGTATCTACACTAGTTTCTTTACACGTTGCCAATGGATGTTCAAGGCATTAATCGTTGTTCCAGTAGAGTCCATTGAGTTTTGTTTAATAGCTTCATTGTTAGGGTAGCATGGAGGCACATCTGCACCAAGAGGCACTAAACATGAAGCTGAGGACAGGTGTCACTATTCAAAAATGGTTAGTTTGTTTTTTCAGGAGTGTTTATATGGATCCTGGGAATACGAGACTGCACTTAGTATCAGTCACAGCAGAAGTAACAAACAATTTCAAGAATGCAAGAATCTCATAACCACAACAGACACCCATGCCGGAAAATCGCCTCTGGTGTTATTAATGTCCAAACTTTCAGAACATTCCTTATCAGCCTCTCCTCTTTTCAGTTTATGTTCTGGTAACTGTTGGCTTGCGGTACAACAAATAATCACACAGGCTTACAATTCACACTGTATTGCCTTATAACATCAACAAGCCTGTAAGTGGGGAACTAACCACAGCTGTAAATGTTTTCCCGAAGTCTACGACCAATAGTCCTACTGCCTTTTTCCATGAGGTACAGACTTCAGATGAAACATTCATTTAAGTGTTACTAAAGATCACAGCTTTGGCACAAGTTAAGACTTGGCAGTTAGAAAGTGTAAAAGTAAATTAAGACATGTCAGGTTCTTTCCAGAGGCTTCCCTTGTAACAAAAGGCCTTTGTCTGGATGCATGTTCTCATTGTTCCTCTAAATTCCAAATTTGGCTCTTAAAGGAGGGTAGGACACTATTTTAGGTAATAATAGTATCAGTGGCAATGGCTTAGTGTTATTGCTGGCAGCTATCCATGCTATGAGAAGAGATGATTCTAATAAAGAATTTTTAGACATATTTGCAGCTCTAGTTACAGACAAGTATGTGAATGAATGAATGAATGATACAGTTTGAAAGATAGTAAAGCTGCATTTACACTGACAGATCGAGAAACAAGTGTTCTCAAGAACCCTCGTTTCAATGATTATTTTTCATTATTAAAAGGCTGCTGATCACCTGATGAATGAGCAAAACACTTGTTCGTTGGGTGAAATAAACTTTTGCACAGAACAAAAATAATCATCATCTTCAACGTTGCATCATCCTGTGTAAACAAGACTCGCACTGTAGCGAACCATGGCAGCCTAAAGGCCACGTCTCACTAAGCGACATCGCTAGCGACATCACTGCTGAGTCACGTTTTTTGTGACGCAACAGCGATCTTGCTAGCGATGTCGCTGTGTGTGACATCCAGCAACGACCTGGCCCCTGCTGTGAGGTCGCCGGTCATTGCTGAATGTCCTGGACCATTTTTTGGTCGTTGCTCTCCCGCTGTGAAGCACACATCACTGAATTTGACAGCGAGAGAGCAACGATCTGAATGTGCAGGGAGCAGGGAGCTATCTTCTGCGGACGCTGGTAACCAAGGTACACATCGGGTAACCAAGCAAAGCGCTTTGCTTGGTTACCCGATATTTACCTTGGTTACCAGCGTCCGCAGCTTCTAGAAGCCGGCTCCCTGCTCCCTGCACACATAGCCAAGGTACACATTGGGTAACTATAAGCAAAGCGTTTTGCTTAGTAACCCGATGTGTACTATGGTTACCAAGCAGAGCGTCGTTACACGGGTCGCTGATGGCTGGTGGCTGATCTCTGATAGCTGTGGAGATCTGCCTGATTGACAGCCCACCAGCGACCATGTAGCGAGGCTCCAGCGATCCCTGCCAGTTCAGATTGCTGATGGGATCGCTGGAGCGTCACTAAGTGTGACGGTACCTTAAGCCTATTACAGACAAAAAAGTGCAATTCCACAATTGTTTTGGCCTTTTAATTTACCATGCTCACTATATGATAAAGCTGACCTGGCTTTATGATTCCCCAGGTCAGTATGAGTTTGTGGAGACCAAAATGTCTCTAATTTTATCTATGTGGTGAAAAAAAATTTAGAATTTTGTTAAAAAACAAAAAAGAATTTTCACTTTTGTTACCATTTTCCGAGACTCGCAACGTTCTCATTTTCCAGCATCAGGGGCTATTTGATGGCTTATTTTTTGTGTCTTGAGTTGGCATTTTGAATTATACCATTTTTGGATAGATGCGATGTTTTGATTTCCTGTTATTGCATTTTAATGCAATGTTGTGGAGACATAAAAACGAACTCTGGTGTTTTGAATTAATTCACAACCCCAATTAAAATTGAAACACTAGATATTCACTGACCACAGTCGCGGCGTTTCAGTAATGTTGGTGCTGGTGTTCGCAGAGAGTGACGTGACATTGATGACTTTCATGCAGGCTATAACCAATGAATTGCCTGCCTTAAGCCTGCTTTACACGTTGCAATTAGTTGTACGATCGCATTTGCGATGTGACACGCCCAGGTTTCATACGGGATCTTAAGAGATTGCAGGTAGGTCGTTCATTTGATGTCACACGTGCATTAGTAGTGTATGTAAAATTGATCAATTTTGTGTGTGATCCTTTAGATCATGTGTTCTGTGACGTATGCATTGGGCACCCTTTTTTTTTTTTATTTATTGACTTGCCAAGTGTGTGTAATGTGTAGGAATGCATTTTTACTATGTCATCTGCCATTCAGCTCTGCTACATGGCCGCTAACAGCAGACACAGACAGCCATGTAACAGAGCTGAATGGCAGATGACAGCAGACAGAGAAAGAGCCGCACGATCAGAATGAACTCGGGTTAACTTCACCCGACTTCATTGTCATGCTGCGTCTCTGTCTGTGTCGCATCCTGATTAGCGGTCACCAGTGAAGGACTCACCGGTGACCGCTAATCCCCTGAGTAACTGAATTGAGCAGCCCTCTCTCATATACTCACTGATCCCCGATCCCCGGCGCGGCGCTGCACGGCATTCACACTGCTCCGGCGGCTTTTACTATTTTGAAAAAGCCAGCCGCCCATTAAACAATCTCATATTCCCTGCTTTCCCCGCCCACCGGTGCCTATGATTGGTTGCAGTGAGACACGCCCCCACGCTGAGTGACAGGTGTCTCACTGCACCCAATCACAGCAGCCGGTGGGCGTGTCTATACTGTGCAGTGAAATAAATAATTAAATAATTAAAAAAAACGGCGTGCGGTCCCCCCCAATTTTAATACCAGTCAGATAAAGCCATATGGCTTAAAGCTGGTATTCTCAGGATGGGGAGCTCCACGTTATGGGGAGCCCCCCAGTCTAACAATATCAGCAAACAGCTGCCCAGAATTGCCACATACATTATATGCGATAGTTCTGGGACTGTACCCGGCTCTTCCCGATTTGCCCTGGTGCGTTGGCAAATCGGGGTAATAAGGAGTTATTGGCAGCCCATAGCTGCCACTAAATCCTAGATTAATCATGTCAGGCGTCTCCTCGAGAAACCTTCCATGATTAATCTGTAAGTGACAGTAAATAAACACACACACCCGAAAAAATCCTTTATTAGAAATAAAAAACACAAACATATACCCTGGTTCACCACTTTAATAAGCCCGAAAAAGCCCTCCATGTCCGGCGTAATCCACGGACCTCCAGCGTTGCTTCCAGCTCTGCTGCATGGAGGTGACCGAAGCTGCTGAAGACACTGCCGCTCCGGTCACCTCCACGCAGCAACTGAAGACAGCAGCACGATCAGCTGAGCTGTCACTGAGGTTACCTGGATCCAGCGGTGGATGCAGCGGTGGCCGCGGGTAACCTCAGTGACAGCTCAGCTGATCGCGCTACTCACCGCCGCTCCAGTCAGCTCCACGCAGCAACTGTGGTGAGTAGCGCGATCAGCTGAGCTGTCATTGAGGTTACCCGCGGCCACCGCTGTATCCAGTGACAGCGGGTAACCTCAGTGACAGCTCAGCTGATCGCGCGGCTGTCTTCAGTTGCTGCGTGGAGGTGACCGGAGCGCGGTGTCTTCAGCAGCTCCGGTCACCTCAATGCAGCAGAGGTGGAGGCGACGCTGGAGGTCCGTGGATTACGCCGGACATGGAGAGCTTTTTCGGGCTTATTAAAGTGGTGAACCAGGGTATATGTTTGTGCTTTTTATTTCTAATAAAGGATTTTTTCGGGTGTGTGTGTTTATTTACTGTCTCTTACAGATTAATCATGGAAGGTTTCTCGGTGAGACGCCTGACATGATTAATCTAGGATTTAGTGGCAGCTATGGGCTGCCAATAACTCCTTATTACCCCGATTTGCCAATGTACCAGGGCAAATCGGGAAGAGCCAGGTACAGTCCCAGAACTGTCGCATATAATGTATGCGGCAATTCTGGCCGGCTGCTGGCTGATATTGTTAGGCTGGGGGGCTCCCCATAACGTGGAGCTCCCCATCCTGAGAATACCAGCCTTCAGCCATATGGCTTTATCTGGCTGGTATTAAAATTGGGGGGGACCGCACGCCGTTTTTTTTAATTATTTAATTATTTATTTCACTGCACAGTATAGACACGCCCACCGGCGGCTGTGATTGGGTGCAGTGAGACACCTGTAACTCAGCGTGGGGGCGTGTCTCACTGCAACCAATCATAGACGCCAATGGGCGGGGAAAGCAGGGAATACGAGATTGTTTAATGGGCGGCCGGCTTTTTCAAAATAGTAAAAGCCGCCGGAGCAGTGTGAATGCCGTGCAGCGCCGCGCCGGTGATCGGGGATCAGTGAGTATGAGAGAGGGGGTAAGAGGGATAGACTGACATGGACAGAGAGAGAGGGACAGAGATAGTGACCGACTTACAGAGATTAGTGAATGACAGACATTGTGAGGCGCTTCAGAACGCAGCTTTTCAGCTGGGCTCTGAAGCGGACCTTTTTTAAGCTGCGGTGCAGAGCGCACACCTGCGCACATAGCCTCAGACATCAAAATCGTATGAGGGATGTCACACGTTTCAATTGACGCAACAAAACGTTCAATTTTAGACAAAAATACGATGTGTTTGCGATCAACGGTTTTGCGTTCAATCCTGATCGCACTTAGGTGTCACACGCAGATACCTCACAAACGATGCCGGATGTTCGTCACTTACAACTTGACCCCAACGACGGATTGTGAGATATATTGAAGCGTGTAAAGCAGGCTTTAGTCTGCAGCTCATCAATACTGCATCAGGGCTGACATCCACCCAAACGAAAAAGTAAAATCTGCACAGGTATGGAAGGAGAGTATAAAATGTTTTTATTTTCATTCAAGTCCTGAATTGATTAATTTGGGATTACTAGTAGTTCACAAACCCTTTAATATATAGAGAAATATAAAACAAGTAGCAGCATTCTGGATTAGGTATAAGCGGGATAAAATAGCTCTGTTGTTGAATGGAAATGGATACCATGTCAATTAATGCTGCAAATTCCATTCTTTGCAATGCAGATGGTGCGTATGCAGCAAACGCCAGCCATTACCCCAACAAAATATACAGCCGTTTTTGTTGCTGCAGATTTGAGAATTCCCGCAGTGGAAGTGTCCCACGAGCACACACCCTAAAATGTTAAATAAATAAGAGTGCCGGGACAATACGGTGTATTAATGAATTGCTAGTAAAGTAGGTATACACAGGTGATGAAATGTCCCTTATGTAGCTGGTCTCAAACACTAAAGCAATTCTACAGCTGGAATTTATGGAAACGTTATACATAGATAGATATAGGTTGACCAATCAGGAGTAAATAAGGTCCACTTATCATACTAGTGGACATGTTCAAAATTTGTAGGATATTATAGGATGGACAAATGTGGTTGGATGGTCAACATTGGAAAACACATTTCGCATCAGAAATTGTATACCTTATACCTATCTTACTATCTTGGTTTTCTAATTTTAAGAGCTGACATCTACAATACAGCCTGTGGGACCAAATCGTTTTATTCCCTTATTTGTAGTGCCTTGAAAACAGTGTAATTGCTACGTGTTCTGCATCTGATCATCCATTTTCTTCCTGATATTTAACATTTACTCCATGCTGATTAGATGAATAAATACATTGCTATTCCAATCACAACAGTCCCAAGACTATTAAAAACATAACAACACTTCAGTTAACAAAAGTGATTTGCAATCTAGGCTATGGCTCTCGTTGTCCACTCTCTATCCTCCAGAGACACACTACCCAATGGTAAGGTCTCAAGGGCAAAATCATTATATTCTGTTTGCTATATTTACTCTAGAAGACCAAACTGAATATTTAGGAGATTAAAATCTGAAAGCCTTCATTTAGAGATAAAGCAACAGATACAAAACACTGGAGGTGGCATTCACTGTGCAGTGCGACTTTTCAAGAGCTCTTCAGGTATCAGAAAAGAACCACTTGAGTAGTGTATAACAACTCGTCTGGCACCAACGATTTCAGAGGTTGTAAAAATGTGTAAACATTGGTTATCATCGGAGAGATGGAAACTGGTTCCTTGGTATCTATTGATGTCTGCAGCATTTCTATTGTTTGCATGAATATGTTGGAATTAGAAGAGACAGACTAAACACAAAGTAAAACTTCAAAGCTGTCTACATTAATAAAAGGGAATGTATAACTAGGAAAAAGGACAAATCTTCTCCCTGAAATGCTATTGACGTCCTGGAAACAAATTATACGCAAGTTCCACAAAGAGTCTGATGAAACACCAGGTATTCAAGGGATAAACACAATGTCAATAGAAAACTACTTTATCAAATATTGAGACAAATATCCCACTAGCTAATACCAGGTCATTACTTTCTCAATAGTCATAGCATGAAGTACAGAGCAAATAATCAGGACTCTAGGGTACTTCATGTGGCGCCCCTGACCTGGTCAGGCACCACTGAGTACTGCACCCATGCTGGGGACAGTACAATACAGGTAATCCAGAAGGCTGACCGAGGTGTGACTACACAGGCGCATAGTGATCAGGTCTCACACATGTACCTTTGGGAGGACCCCTGGGGATCCCAGGAGGGGGCAAAGCCTTCACCTCCACTTGAGGAGTGGAGGGGGCGAAGCCTCCATCTCCACTCAAGGGGTGTGGTAGAGAGCCTGGTTGCTAGGTGGCGTAGGCAGGCACAAGGGGAAAAGAGAAGGAGGAGAAAACAGTCTGAAGCAGAGTGTGGAGGAGTGAGGAGCATGGAAGTGGAGCTCAGACAGGAGCAGCAGTGCAGGTCCCACGAGTGAGCCAGTTTAGTGCAGCAGTCCAGGAAGAGCAGAAGCAGACCCTGGAGCTGTTGCAGTCTAACAGCGTCCGCGCAGTGACTACCGACGGGGGAGAACGGTCACCTGGTAGTGCTGCCCGAACACCACACACAGCTGGAGAGAGAGCAGTGTAGTGGAAAGTAAGGAGACTGTCAGGGAGTACCAGGCCCAAACGGGCGGCAGATCCCGGTGCGGGGATAGATCCACCTTTCCTTGCTAAACCTGCCGGTGTGGGGCCCTCAAAGCCCACGCCACAACACCCCAAAGGCCGCAGCCACGTAGCCACAGTTAGGGCCCATAGTTCACAGGAGGCAAGCAGCTGGAGTGATCTGGTCCAGGCGACAAGCAAACGGCAAACAAACGAGGGGAGCAGTTACTTCCCTGGGTGACCCCCATAGGGACTAAAAGTCGGGGTTACCACAAACCACAGAAGGGCTAAGGAAGGCGAGTCGGTAGCCACCCTCATCAGTCAGCCTGAAGGATACCTGGTTCCAGCCTGGTTCATCCCAGCTACGCCCGGGTTACTCACCCTGCCATCAGTAGTAACCCCTGAAAGACATTCTGCTTGTGTGGAGTTATTCTGCGCCTTGTGGTTCTACACACCTACACAGGGCCCTGGGGCTTGCCTCACTCTCAGGAGGCTATTACAACTGACTGCACCCACCATCAGCCCCAGGCATCCCTTAATCTGCAGTGGCGGTCCCCACTGACCGCAATTCTGAGAGTGGCGTCACGACAATCCTAAAAGAAGATCTCCTACCTGTGACAAAGATCCAGCTGAGTGGAGTCCCTGAAGGTAATGCACCGACACTGCACTTGCGGGGCTTCACATCTGGCGTCACGAACAGGATAAGGACTAGACCTGTTCAGACAGGTGACCATGTGCCTGGGCGGTCCGCTTGGAAAATTGGAAGCGCCGCCATATTGCCACCATGAAAAGCGCGCTGAAAAACAACAGCAGCCCGCGCTGGGAGAAGTTACCGCCCACGAAGAGGTGTGGCTACCCAGAGATCCCCTGCAGAGTCCTGACCTCGCAAGTGAAGAGAGCGGAGGCGTTCAGAGACGTCGGGACAGAAAGGGAGCCAGAAGCCTGCTGCTGGAAGAGGCAGAGCAGAAACTGAAGAGCCTGCAACTGGAGGCAGCGACGAGTCCACTGCTGGGAAATCGTGAAGAAGAAGGCGCAGAGGAAATGGCGTCTGAACGCAGAAACCCAGAACCAGGCTCCGCTGCCTGGTGGTATCGGGAGCTTGCCCAGTTCTGCGACCGACTGGAGACCCGGGTCGTAGAGCAGATCAGAGAGGAACGCACGGAGCTTCTGGAGATGGCTGCAGCGGTTCAGGCCTATGAGAGGGGAACCGCACGACGAGTGCCAGACCGGACGGCGACGACTCAGACCCCGATGGTGCCACCGATGGGTGAGTCCAGTGTTGCCCCTGCCAGCGCGAGTGCCCCGACCCCTGCTGCCACGCCCGCGGTCCCTGAAGAGGCGCCCGGCGCGGCGACGCTGAAACAGGCCGCAGCCACGCCAGGTGCGGCCCGCCAAGCCCAGGCCACCGCAGAGATGCCCTGCCCGGCCCGCAAAGATCCGGCTGCCGCCGCGACCCTCATGCACGCCGCAGGTGTGACGCTGACCCAGGCCGCCGCCATGCTAGGCCCGGCCCGCCAAGACCCCACCGCAGCAGCGACGCCCGTCCGCGCCGCAAGTAAGGTGCTGGACCAGGCCGCAGCCACGCCAGGTGCGGCCCGCCAAGCCCAGATCGCTGCAGCGACGCCCAGCCCAGCCTGCACAGATCCCATCGCGGCTGCGACGCCAATACAGGCCACCGCAGCGATGCCCTGCCCGGCCTGCCAAGAACCGGCCACAGTAGCGATGCCCGCTAAGACTCCAGCTGCGACCCTGATTGCAACTGCAACGCTGATCCAGGCCGCCGCCATGCAGGGCGCGGCCCGCCAAGACCAGGCCGCCGCCATGTCAGGCGCGGCCCGCCAAGACCAGGCCGCCGCCATGTCAGGCGCGGCCCGCCAAGACAAGAATGTACCACTGTTTACCCCGGCCTGCAAGGCCAGAGCAGACACCGCTCCCCAGTCTAAGGAAGTCCCTGCTAGGAAGTCCCTGATAGGAGAGGACCCCGAATACTGGAAGCTGAAGGCTGACCTAGAGGCCCAGTTCCCACAGGAGATGGTGGATCGGTATCTGCTCCCTCCGCACACCCCCAAGGCGACTCCTGCAGCAACCACGCCAAAGAGTCCCCCGCCCGGGCCTGCTGATGACCACCCATCCCCGGCGCTGCCACAACAGGAGTGCTCAGAAGAACTAAGGGGGAGAGGAGGACAGAAGGCTGAGGAGCTGACCCCGGAGCCATCAGCAGGGGATCCATGCCCGGAGCCATCAGCAGGGGATCCATGCCCAGAGCCAGAGATGTTGCCATACTCCCGCTGGGATGAAGAGGAAGATTTGTCCAGAAACCTCACCTGGGAGCCTGCAAGCAGTGAAGTAGCAGCCCAGCAGAATCCAGCCCGTAGGACACGGCGCCGTAGCAGAACCAAGCTTCCCCCTGCACCGCAGTCTCCAGAGCAGAAAGAAGTCATGGCCAGAGACTTGGAAGAGAACCAGTTCCTGAGAAGGGCCAAATCACAGGTTAGAGGCCCACTTTGTCGTGGTGTAGTAGAGGATTTCAGTTTGAAGAGTGGATATGGCTTCATAGTAGCTCCTGGTATAAAAGAAGGCATATTTGTGAATAGAAGGGATGTTAGAGCCCATTTGCCCAGAGGACATCCAGGAAGGAACTTACAGATGGGAGATACAGTGGAATTCACAATGCATCAGGGAGAAAGAGGATGGTATGCACTTGACGTTACGCCATGTACCAGAGATTCCTATAGAAACCCAGTTGTCTCCATACCACAAGAAAAAGAAACAGATACAGAAGAAGAAAGGAAAGATAAAGGACCCACTGATGAGACTACCTCCGATGATGAGAGAAATGAAGAAAACAACAGGTGCCGCAGCCCTACAGGCCCAAGCCCTGGTGAGGAGGAATCTGTGTAAGCATGTAAAGTAAAGAAAGAAGTACAGAAGTTACCAGTTTGACAAGTTTTGAAAAGTTTGCAACGTTAATGTTTAAGAAATGTGCCCACATAAACTAATGTGAGAAACCCATGAACCTTAAGGCTATGAACTGGCTATAGCCACAAACTCTCGCAGTGTAAATAGTTACCCCAGAGGTACCACCACCAGAGCCAGCCTGTTTAGGGGCTTGGCTCACCTGCAACCAGGGAGCACGTCCGTTTATGGGGCCTTGGCTCGCCTGCAACCAGGGAGCATGCCTGTTTATGGGGCCTGGCTCTCCACCACAAAGAGGGTACCTGGTCAGCACCAACTGTGAAGGCCGCCTCTGGATCCTGCCAGAAGAGGCTGAAGGCGCGGCTTCACCAGGCCAGGTATGCCCTGAAGACCACCAGCCCATGAAAGCCGCCTCTACATCCTGCCAGAAGTGGCTGAAGGCGCGGCCAACGTGAGAGGGTTTAGGGTGGGTTAACGGACTTGTGGGTGGAGGGTGGTGATGTATGGTACCTGGTGGTTTTAAAATGTTTTACCATGTTTTACTGTTTTATGCATTTTAAAATGTTGTCTTGCAGCCCGAGGACGTGCTGGTGATAACTAAGAGGGAATGTGGCGCCCCTGACCTGGTCAGGCACCACTGAGTACTGCACCCATGCTGGGGACAGTACAATACAGGTAATCCAGAAGGCTGACCGAGGTGTGACTACACAGGCGCATAGTGATCAGGTCTCACACATGTACCTTTGGGAGGACCCCTGGGGATCCCAGGAGGGGGCAAAGCCTTCACCTCCACTTGAGGAGTGGAGGGGGCGAAGCCTCCATCTCCACTCAAGGGGTGTGGTAGAGAGCCTGGTTGCTAGGTGGCGTAGGCAGGCACAAGGGGAAAAGAGAAGGAGGAGAAAACAGTCTGAAGCAGAGTGTGGAGGAGTGAGGAGCATGGAAGTGGAGCTCAGACAGGAGCAGCAGTGCAGGTCCCACGAGTGAGCCAGTTTAGTGCAGCAGTCCAGGAAGAACAGAAGCAGACCCTGGAGCTGTTGCAGTCTAACAGCGTCCGCGCAGTGACTACCGACGGGGGAGAACGGTCACCTGGTAGTGCTGCCCGAACACCACACACAGCTGGAGAGAGAGCAGTGTAGTGGAAAGTAAGGAGACTGTCAGGGAGTACCAGGCCCAAACGGGCGGCAGATCCCGGTGCGGGGATAGATCCACCTTTCCTTGCTAAACCTGCCGGTGTGGGGCCCTCAAAGCCCACGCCACAACACCCCAAAGGCCGCAGCCACGTAGCCACAGTTAGGGCCCATAGTTCACAGGAGGCAAGCAGCTGGAGTGATCTGGTCCAGGCGACAAGCAAACGGCAAACAAACGAGGGGAGCAGTTACTTCCCTGGGTGACCCCCATAGGGACTAAAAGTCGGGGTTACCACAAACCACAGAAGGGCTAAGGAAGGCGAGTCGGTAGCCACCCTCATCAGTCAGCCTGAAGGATACCTGGTTCCAGCCTGGTTCATCCCAGCTACGCCCGGGTTACTCACCCTGCCATCAACTGTGAGTAAAACCCCTGAAAGACATTCTGCTTGTGTGGAGTTATTCTGCGCCTTGTGGTTCTACACACCTACACAGGGCCCTGGGGCTTGCCTCACTCTCAGGAGGCTATTACAACTGACTGCACCCACCATCAGCCCCAGGCATCCCTTAATCTGCAGTGGCGGTCCCCACTGACCGCAATTCTGAGAGTGGCGTCACGACAATCCTAAAAGAAGATCTCCTACCTGTGACAAAGATCCAGCTGAGTGGAGTCCCTGAAGGTAATGCACCGACACTGCACTTGCGGGGCTTCACACTTCACACACAGCGAGATCGCTACTGAGATCGCTGCTGAGTCACGTTTTTGTGACCTCATTAGTGATCTCGCTGTGTGTGACACTGAGCAGTGATCTGGCCCCTGCTGTGAGATCGCTGCTCGTTACACACAGCCCTGGTTCGTTTTTTTTATTGTTGCTCTCCTGCTGATAAGCACACATCGCTGTGTGTGACAGCAAGAGAGCAACAATCCTGAATGTGAAGGGAGCAGGAGCCGGCGTCTGACAGCCTGCGGTAAGCTGTAACCAAGGTAAACATGGGTAACCAAGGTGGTTACCCGATATTTACCTTCGTTACCAGCCTCCGCAGCTCCCACACTGCCAGTGCCGGCTCCTGATCCCTGCACACGCTAAGTTAAGCGGTGTGAGCTGGTAACTAAGGTAAACATCGGGTAACCATACCCGATGTTTACCTTAGTTACCAGTGTCTGCAGCTTCCAGACGCCGGCTCCGTGCAAGCGCAGCGTCGCTTGCACGTCGCTGCTGGCTGGGGGCTGGTCACTGGTGAGATCTGCCTGTTTGACAGCTCACCAGCGACCATGTAGCGATGCAGCAGCGATCCTGACCAGGTCAGATCGCTGGTCGGATAGCTGCTGCATCGCTAAAGTGTGAAGGTACCCTTATTCAAGAGCGGACACAGACTGAAGAGGCCCCTGTGCAACAACAAGTCCTAAAGCTCATTATAGTGCTCAATTCCACCTACTTTGAGGATGAAAGTTGTCCCCTTATACCAATAGTATTTGCTCCCCTGGTCTAAATATTCTGATTAGTGATGAGCGAGCATCAAAATGCAAAATGCTTGGTACTTATAGTAAATAGAGCAGGTCGAATGCTCAGACGGGCTTGACTCGAATAACGAGTATAATGGAAGTCAATGCAAAACTCGAGCATTTTTCTGGAAGACCCCTCAGAAGAGCTGGGGAGGCCCTGAAATCACTATAATAGATGGAAACAACACTCAGAATGGGAACAGCATGGGGAAGACGTCTAGATGCATCTCTGATTCCTAGGCCGCTGCTGGGAGCAGTGTTGTCAGAGTATTAGGCTGTGTGCATATGTTGCATTTTTAAATGCGTTTTTGAGTGCTGATTTGTCAGCAAACGTGAAGAAAATCATGATGCCAGCAAAATCAATGAGAATCGTGAAGTGCTGTGCACATGTTGCTTATATGTGACTTGCAGATTTGGTGCAGAAAATAATCTGAAGTATGTCAATTCTTTCAGTGGTTTTGCAGCATATTTTTTACCCATTGACTTCAATGACGTTCAGCAGGGGACTGACTACCATCAGCTTGACCACCACAAGCATACTCAAGCTAATGTCATCAAAGCTCCCGACTAGTTAAGCCAAATACCAGGGTCCACAATCAGTGTCTGTGGGTAACACCACTGTCTCTTCCCCTGTTCTACATGCTGCCCACTCCCCTATCTAATATGCAGGCGCAGATGCCTTCTTCCTTGCACCTGTTGTTGCACATTTGCAAGCACCATCATCAGCCATGTCCAATTTTTTGTCCAAGCGCAGCATTCAGCTGTCCCTACTTTAGGCCTTGGAACGCAAAAATAAATACCCAGACACCTGCCCACAAGGCCAAACTCTAAACAAGCACAGTTCCAGACTGCGTGCCCTGAAAATGTTGGCTTTTAGGCATGTGAAGACTGAGGCTTTCCACAGCCTCATGGCAGCACCAGTCACTCAGTTATCGATCCTCAGCCACCAATATTTTTCCCGGTGTGTCATCATTACCTTATAGCAGCATGTGTCCCATAACATCACCTTGAACCTGACCAACACAGTTACTGGGAAGGTCCATTTAATAACACACATGTGGACAAGTGCTTGTAGTCAGGGACACTGCATTTACCTGAGGGCACATTGGGTGAACCCTGTGGAGGCCAGAACTCAGTCGGACCCTGGGACGGCACACGTGCTACAGATGTTGAGGATTGTGGGTCGGCTTCCTCCATCTCCCATACCAGTTTTTGCACTCCTCCTCAGCCTCCATCTTTGAGTTGTCATCTCAGAGCACATCGTTCATATCAATCGCAAGTTGGAAGCACTGCAGCACTGCCTCAGTGAAGCAACAACAGGCTCTGCTGAAACTAATTAATTTAGGTGACAAACAGCACACCGTAGCAGAGTTATGGAAAGCTATAACTGACCAGACAGATCTGTGGCTCTCACTGCTGAATCTACAACAATGCATAGTTGTGTGTGATAATGGCTGTAACATGGTGGCGGCTATAACGCTTGGCAAGCTCACAATGGTACCATGTCTGGCCCAACTGCTCATCTTAGTGGTCCAGCAGTTTCTGAAAACCTACCCAGATTTGCTGAGATACTTATGAAGGTGTGCCACGTGTGCACCCATATAGCTGTCAGTGGTCTGCATCGCACACCATTTGGTGCAGCAGCACTTGCAAGTGACAGCTTACCAAATGGTGTGCGATGTGATCATGCACTGGAACTCCGCATTATATGTATTGACAGGGCTTGACACATGTTGGTGGTAAGTACATCGGCATCCCTGCCAGGAAGGCCTCTATAACTCCAAATTTTTAAAGGCTAATCAGGTGGCCCTCTCACCACCTTTTTATAGGGTCATAAGACCACCCTTGGTCCAAATTCTAAGAGGCTACATAAGCAGCCCTTGCGTCACCTTTTTGCAGGGTTATCAGTCCACCCTTGCTCCAAATATTAAGAGGCCAAGCGGGCAACCCTCACTCCAGATTTTTAGAGGGTCATCATGTGACTCTGGGATTTAATTTTTCCATGATACCCTCATTCATTTTTTTTTCAGGAGGTGTATGAGGCCTACCTCTACAATTCTCTTACAAATATACAGTTATGGCCGAAGGTGTTGACACCCTTGAAATAGTACCAGAAAATGAAATATTTCTCCTAAAAAATAATTGCAATTACATGTATTTTGTTACACACATTTATTTCCTTTGAGTGTAATTGCAATACTATTCTGGGAGAAATACGTCTCTTTCCGGAACAATTTCAAGGGTTCCAACACTTTTGATTATGACTGTAGATGTATACCTCCCAGGAGTAAATGTTTTTTAGCCCTTGCAATTATTGCATAGGAGTCTAGGATTCACACTATCTACAAATTTTAGCAGAATAGGTATGAGGCCCACCTTTATGTCTTATTCAGGGTGTATTGGAGTATCTCTTCCTTTGAATTTTTGCCAGTTCTTGCATTGTATGCACAGGCATTGTGAGTTTCAGAGTCCCTCCTTGATAAATTAAACAGCATGTGTCTGACCATGTCACATACACCACATGCCCAGATAAGTTAGTAAAGTGTTAAAATTAAATTTACCAACAACTCTCCATACTCCAGAAACTCACAGCTAAGAGAGTTATTAATAGGGAGTAGAAGAGAACAGATTTACACCTGACAAGGGATTTTGCTTTTACGTTGCAGCAGCATGTACTGTAAGGGTATGTGCACACGTTGCTTTTTTTCCGCGCGGAAAAAAACGCACCCTCTGGCAGAGGGGAGAATAGTAAACAATGCTTTTTGAGAAACAACGCATCAATAACGCATGCGTTTTTCATGCGTTTTTCATGCGTTTTTCATGCGTTTTTTTAGGTGCGTTTTTTAAGACTTGTCAGTGATAATAAAGTTGGTTGAACACAGACCTTTGGAAAAAAAAACCTGTGATGTCATTTCCTTCCCCACATTCTGTTTGGATAAATGGGAGGGCTTGGAATGGAAGGAGCACCATTTGAATTTTGGAAAAGTTGAAATAAACTTTGCGCACCATGTCACATTAGCAGAGCCCCTTGGGTACCTATATGTCAGAAAACCCCCACAAGTTACCCCATTTTGGAATCTGCACCCCTCAAGGATTTTATTCAGGAGTATATTAAGCATTTTGAATCCACAGCTACTTCACCCAAAATGTTGCTGTAGCAACAATATTCTCACTTTTAGGCCCGTTTCACACGTCAGTGAAAAACACTGACGTTTTTCACTGGCGTGTAAAACACGCACATGTCCCTCCGTGTGCCGTGAATCACGGCACACATGGGTTGTCTAAGTGCAATACGGGCTCCGTTCTCCGTGGCCCGTGATTGCACTTAGAGATTAACTCACCTGTGCCCGCTCCCGCTCTCCATGGTGCTGATCGCTCCCACGGTGCAGCATCCGGCCGGCGGTGACCCCCGCAGCAGCTGCTTCCAGGTCGGCTGTGTCGCACATCATGAATATGCGCGACAATAATGAGCCGGCTCAGAAGCAGCAGGGAGAACGGGCTGCAGAGGACATCGCTGGACGCCGGGTGAGTTAAAATGATTTTTATTTTAAAAGCACGTTTTTTTCTGGCACGTGTTTTACGGACCACACCACTGCGTGGTCCGTGGAACATCAGTGATGCCAGAAAAAAAAGGACATGTCTCCGTGCGGCAATCACGCACACGCGGGTACGCTGCACGGAGACACGTGCAGTGAAAAATCACTGACGTGTGAGCAGACCCATTCATTATAATGGGTCTGCGTATGTCAGTGATTCTGGTACGTTTAAAAAAAAGCACAAACGTACCAGAATCACTGACGTGTGAAAGAGGCCTAAGGCCATGTGGCTCTATGCTACCTGCAGAGAACACTCATCTACGCAGCATAAATTGACATGCTGAGGCTCGGGAAGCTGCGCCACCGGTCGGTTTATGCTGCGGAGAAGAGAAGCACAGTGGGCATGAGATTTCTAAAAATCCTTCCACTGTGCTTCTACTGCACAACGCAGCGTCATGGACGCAGGGAAAACAATCTGCGCCCAAAACGCTGCAAACCCCGATTGTGGGCATCCAGCCTAAAAAGCGTCAATGGAGGTCAAATATATATACAACGTCCCACCCCCCCCTGCATATTCTAAGCTGGCACCTTTAGTACCTTTCATGTGGCACTAAAGGGTGCCTAGCCTAGTTTTTATCACAAAAACAAAAAAAAAAATGGCGTGGGGTCCCCCCTATTTTTGATAGCCAGTCAGGGTAAAGCAGACAGCTGTAGCCTGCAAACCACAGCTGGCAGCTTCATCTTGTCTGGTGATCTATTTGGAGGGCTCCCCAGTTTTTTTTTTTATTTATAAATAAAAATAATAAAAAAAAACAACATGGGGTCCCCCCAAATTAGATCACCAGCCAAGGTGAAGCTGACAGCTGAGGTCTGGTATTCTCAGGGTGGGAAGAGCCATGGTTATTGGACTCTTCCCAGCCTAAAAATAGCAGGCCACAGCCGCCCCAGAAGTGGCGCATCCATTAGATGCGCCAATCCTGGTGCTTCGCCCCAACTCATCCCGCGCCCTGGTGCGTTGGCTAACGGGGTAATAAATGGGGTTGATACCAGATGTGTAATGTCACCTGGCATCAAGCCCAGCAATTAGTGATGTCACGGCGTCTATCAGACACCCGACATAACTAATTGACAGTACACAAAAGCAAAAAAAGACAACAAAAAATTTTTTATTAGAAAAAACACTCCCCAAAACATTCCCTTGTTCTCCAATTTAATAAAAAAAATGGGTCCGCAGAAATCCATTTGGATGTCCCACGTCGCCTCTGGACCTTCTAGAATATGGGGGCACGTTCAGGGAACGTATCCCCCATTTTCTAGGAGGGCAGACCCTCCATTTGAGGAGAGTGGGTGCAAAAATCTGCACCCACTCTCCCCGGGTCACAGCTGCAGACTGCCGAGCAGCCAGCACAGCTCACACTGAACACTGTGCTGGCTGTCAGCTGCTCTGCACATGTGACCGGCCAGCGTGCACTGTGAAGGAGGAGGGAGCCGCGGGGGATCAGCGCTGCGACCGGACAGGTATGTATGACACCGGGGGGAATTGGGGTGAACGGGCAGGGCCTGGGGAACAGTTTTCTGTCGCATGTGTTATTGCACATGCGACAGAAATCATAGGAGCAGGGCGGCCGGTGCGCTACTGTGCGCGCGGCCATGTTGGATTTTCGGGAGGGGGTCGGGGGTCGGGGCGGGCACTTTGGCGACACCGGGGGCTTAGCCAGGAAGTGAGGTCAACAGGAAACCTCTTGACCTCACTTCCAGGTAAATGCCTGCGTTCTGGCGTGCCGACAAAGGCCGCGGACCGCAACAAAAAAGCAGGTCCATGCGGTGTAGCTGCGTTCTGACCCCACATCATTGATTTCAATGGGGGAGAGAACGCAGCCACAACGCACAAAAGAAGTGACATGCTGCTTTTCTTTCCGCACCGATTTTTGGCATCCAAAACGCTGCGGAAAGAAACACAGCGTGTGCACGGATTTTTCAGCTTTCCCATACACTTTGCTGGGAAAGCTGAACGCATGCAATTTGCCACTGAAACGCTGCGGTTCAAAACGCAGCGTTTCCGCGGTAAAAAACGCAACGTGTGCACACAGCCTTAGGCAATAATCCTTTCCTACCGGCCTCTAATGCTAAACTGTCTGTTCTTCAGAAACTCGCCCTAAACTAAATGCAGCTATGAGCGGTATTAAAGGGAATCTATCACCACATTTTTATTACCTCATCAGAGAGCAGCAAAGAGATCCTGAATTCAACCATGTATTACTTAGATTACAGGGTGCAGCTATTCTGACACAATCAAAATTTTTAGATTTAGTGTAGCAAAGCTTAACAAGCTGCCCCCACCAGGCTCTCAATAGAGATTGTACATTGACAGTGAGGTGTCAATCAGAGGAGGGGGTGTGTCCGAGCATTGATAAGTTCTGTTGGTTAAGGCTAAGTTCACACTTCCGTTGTTTTAAATCTGTCAGGTCCGTCGTTGCGACACAATGGTGGATTCGTCGTTTATTAGATGTCAACTGATGCAACGGATGTGTTATTTCATAGGATTCCAATCACAGGAATCCTGTGAAAAAACAAATCCGTCACGTCTGTTACACCGCTGTGCGTCCATTTTTTGACGGATCCGTCGTGATCTGTTTGTGTTTGGCACAGCCCAATGGGTGTGCCAAACATATTGGGCATGCTCAGTAGAGCATGACGGAATGCAGCACTGGATTCCGTCGTGTGACGGATTACGGCGGAATCCAGCACCATAGACATACATTATAGCTCTTGACGATTGCAATGGACACCTGTGGAGTGCGTTTTTTTGACGCTCAAAAAAATATTACATTCAGCATTGCTCCCGCTTGACGGTCAGTCAGTAAATGACTGATCCGTCACATGGCGGATACAATAGAAGGCCATCAGTCACAATAGAAGCCTATGGGGAAAAAACGGATTCCTGCTAAATATTTTGCAGGATACCGTAATTCCTCAAGGCGACGGATTGTGAGTGATGCAAAACAACGGAAGTGTGAACTTAGCCTATGCAAACATAGCAAAGAAACAACAGATTAGAGCTTGACAAGAGAAGCATTCCTGAACTCTGTGTTACCCCTTGCAGCATGCTGTCTTCCAATTACATAGCAAAAACCTGCTGACAGATTCCCTTTAATAGGTAATAGAAAAGAATAGATGTACACCTGACAAGGGACTTTTGGTTTTACATAGCAGCAGCAAGAACTATAAAGCTATACTATAATCCCTGCCTAAATCCCTTTATACACAATCCCTTATCCTTAAACTGGCTCCAGACTAAATGCAGCTCAGGATTTTTTGTTTTATGTTGCAGCAGCAAGGACTGTAAGGCTGGGGCCACACGGGAGATCTACTGCGATCCTCGCATGACACTTGGCTCATGCTGGCAGCACAGTGCGACACTCATGCGAGTGTTACAGCGACTGACGTCCGATCTTGCGATCGGACCACAGCTGCAGGGGGCGGGCCGGCACTAAGGAGGGGCAGGCCAGTGCTAAGGAGGGGCGGGTCAGCGCTGCGGAGGGGAGGGAGGGATTTATCTTCCTCTCTCCTCCGTTGTCGGCTATTACCATTCTCACTCTGCACTCGCAGTATACCGGTGTACTGCGAGTGCAGTGTGATGTTTCTCTCACCCTGTAGACTTGAATTGGTGCGAGAGAAACAAGGATTGCATTGCACCCACAGCATGCTGCAATTGTTTTCTCGGTCCGATTAAGGCTGAGAAAATAATCGCTCATGGATGCTGGCACATAGAGTAATATTGGTCCAAGGGGAATGCAATGTTTTATCGAATTCCACTCGCATTTTTCATTCCACTGATTTTCATGCCGTGTGTCTTATACCTAAGACTATTATCCCTGACTTGTTGCTTTTAACATTCTATCCCTTCTCCAGCAACAAGCCCTACACTAAATGCAGCTAACAGTGGTATTATTAGAGAGTAGAATAGATTTTTTATGCTGCAGCAGCAATGACTGTAGGGCAATAATCACTCTAATACATTATCCATTCTTTAGAAGTGTGCCCTACACTGTTTTTGAGGTAGAGTGAGCTGAGTGTTGCATCACCGGGTCTTATATAAGAACCAATAAAGTGTTGCGGCCTCACAATCATAGTAATGCCAGTAGCCAACATGGCTATGGCAGTACTGTGATTAGCAGGCAATCCCCACATATTTAGGGGCTGAAAAACAGCCATGAAACATGCAGGATGGGCATTTGAGCATGGTCCTAGAGCACCGGGGATGCTTAATCGAGTATCGTGTAGTGCCGAGCACGCTCGCTCATCACTAGTCCTGACCAGTGCTAAGTGGTAAACCCCTTACACCCAGGGTATATCCTGCCAGCCTTCAACTCTGTTGATTAGGATATTTACTTGACTCTCTATTTCATATAGCATCTATTTTCTATAATGCCCTTGAAGCCAAGAACTTGATGGATTTAGGTAGTTTTTCCTCATTTCTTGCAACCAGATGGATTCCAGATGCCTCGGAAGGGGAATGCCCTCAGCATGTTCCTATGAGCAACATCTTGTCAGCATCCTGACACCAAATCGAGATGCTAAAGTAACATGCCCCAATAACGCAGCATATGTTCATGTTCTTCCATGAAATCCAAGGAATATAATAGATAATGGAAATGCATCTTTCTGTGAAAAAGACTTATGGGAAGAAAAGAAGCAGCATAGATGCTGCTGCCAACTGTGTTTCCAGCTTTTGTTTGACGTCTGATACTTTAGCAGCCAACAGCGCGAGAAAAGATTCAGACTAACACTCATCAATAAATGAGTAGGCCAACATATGACATACAGCAGGCAACATCACCACAATAGACTAAGATGAAGAAAATAATTATCTAGCATGATAAAGAAAAGTATTTTATTCGCTGAAAATTAAGAATGTGTTCAATTTCTTTGCATATGGTGGTTGATTTGTGTAATAAAATTACTAAAAAATTGTAATTAATTATAGATACTGCAATGGATTAAATAATTAATTATACAATTTCCAAAAAATTACAGCGAAGTGCTGTAATAATGAATGGTTTTACATCACACCTTAAAATGATAACTACAACTATAATACACACTCTGGATGATGGGCTTTCAGACTGCCAATAAGTAAAATGGGCAACGCATAAATACAAAAACAATGGTGTCATGGTACTACAAATACTGAACTAAGATATTGCAATAGCACATATGAATCCAACTGAACCAAAGAGAAATCTAATGTGATAGGCAAAGAGAAACCCTGAATATTTACAGCTGTTAACCCCTTCATGACCTTACCATTTTCTGTTTTATTTTTTTCCTCCCCTTTTTCCCAGAGCCATAACTTTTGTATTTTTCAGTCAATATTGCCAAATGATGGCTTGTTTTTCTTGCAAGACAAGTTGTAATTTGGAATAAAACCATTAATTTTACCATATAGAATACTGGAAAAAAAGGAAAAAAAAATACAAGCATGGTGAAATTGCAAAAAAAGTACAATTCCACAATTATTTTTTTTTACCATGTTCACTATATGGTAAAATTGACCAGGCAGTATGATTCCCCAGGTCAGTACAAGTAAGTAGATACCAAAATATATACTGTCTTCTTTTAAATTAAGTGGTGAAAACAAATTGAAAAATTTGGTAGAAAATGTGGGTCCTAAGCTGACGTTTTTACCAATAGCAAATTTGGGTAGATGCAATGTTTTGATTGCCTCTTATTGTTTTTTATTGCAATGTTGCTTCAGCCAAAAAAGTATCCCAGCAAAAATAAAGACTTCAATGGAAATCCAATCATTGTCAAGAATAACCAGTTCTATAGATATTTACAAAAAGTACTGAGTAACATAACTTTTAATAATATCACTATAAAAATAGACACACTGATAAAAAAAACACCTGAAAATAGGTACTGCAAAAACTCAGTCTGTCCACTTCATGGTGCTGAATAAACCACGTCAATGAAAGGACTTATGATACCTATCATTGATGTGGGATAATATAATTATATTGACAGTGGTCAGAAGGAAAGATATCCATAAACCGTATCAGCTTACTACATATTGGGATAAGATTTTGGACATGGGAATACCAAGATCCTATCCCAATGTAGTAGCTGTAATAATAATATTAACAGATGCTTCCATCTAAAAATGTAGTATAGTTATCCTGATTAGCTATGTCACCTCACGTGCAAGGCATTACAGTAGCATAGGTATCCATGGCTACGACCACTAACAACTAACTGTCACTGTATGAGTGGCAGAATTATGACTACCTAAGCTGCTGCAATATCCACACATCCAAGCCCACTTCACCTCCTGCCACCTCCAACTCAAAAATATTTCCCGGATTTGTACATTCCTTTCCCAAGAAGCTGCAAAAACCCTAGTGCATGCCCTTATTATCTCCCACCTGGAATATTGCAACCTCCTGCTCTGTGGCCTTCCTTCCAACAGTCTTGCACCCCTACAATCTATTCTAAACTATGCCGCCTGACTACTCCACCTGTCCTCCCGCTACTCCTCGACCTCTACTCTCTTCCATTCCCTTCACTGGCTTCCCATTGCCCAACGACTTCAGTTCAAATCCCTAACCATGACCTACAAAGCCATCCATAACCTTTCTCCTCCTTACATCTGTGACCTAGTCTCTTGGTAGTTACCCGCACGTAACCTTTGATCCTCACAAGATCTCCTTCTCTACTACCCTCTCATCTCCCCTTCCCACCACCACATCCAGGATTTCAAATCCTGTGCATCCCTCATACTCTGGAACGCTCTACCACAACATATCAGACTCTCGCTTACCTTGACAAGCTTCAAAAGGAACCTGAAGACCCACCTCTTCCGATAAGCCTACAACCTGCCATAACCCTCAGTTCTCTATAGTGCCACACGACCATCTCCACCCTCACCTACTGTATCCTCACCCATCCCCTGTAGACTGTGAGCCCTCCCGGGCAAGATCCTCTCTCCTCCTGTACCAGTCTGTGCCTTGTTTTGTTTATTGTACTATTGTACCGTATTATGTATATCCCGTTTCACACATAAAGCGCCATAGAATATATAGTGCTATAATAATAATAAAAATAGTAATAATAATAGGATTTTGGAGATTAAAATAGCCCTTTAATGTCTGAATTGAGTCCAATTTGTAGCTAGTTGACACAACACACACATCCTATCTAAAGCATGTAAGACAGTATTTTTGTGCCCCCTCTTTTTAAATAGTATTGGAGAGCATAACACTCTGACACAATTTTTCCCTTTATCTTCTAATACTACAGCTCTCATAGGGAGGTAAAGTCTTAGAGAATCAGAAGGAAGATTGGTTTGAGTTTGGTTATGCTAAGGGGTACTTTGCACGTTGCGACATCGCTACTGCGATATCGTCGGGGTCAAATAGAAAGTGACGCACATCTGGCGCCGGTGACGACGTCGCAATGTGTAAAGCCTTGATGCGCCGATAAACGATCGCAAAAGCGTCAAAAATCGGTGATCTGTGTAGTGTCGGACATTTCCATAATGTTGCACCAATAGGAGATACGATGTTGTTCCTCGTTCCTGCGACAGCACACTTCGCTGTGTGTGAAGCTGCAGGAGCGAATAACATCTCCTTACCTGCCTCCACCTGCTATGTGGAAGGGAGAAGGTGGGCAGGATGTTTACGTCCCGCTCATCTCCACCCCTCCGCTTCTATTGGCTGCCTGCCGTGTGACGTCGCTGTGACGTCCTTAGGAAGGAGGCGGATCGCTCGCCAGAGCGACGTCGCAGGGCAGGTAAGTGCGTATGAAGCTGCCGTAGCGATAATGTTCACTGCGGCAGCTATCACAAGATATTGCATGTGCGACAGGGGCGGGTACTATCGCACTCGGCATCGCTATCATCGGCTAGTGATGTTGCAGTGTGCAAAGTACCCCTAAGACTTTCAAAGTGAGAGGCACTCTCCTTTTGATCCCACTTTAGCATATGATCTGTGGAACCCTCTATAAGTAATCTAAAAGCCACAATAGTGGATACTGATGTACTTTGTCCTAACAAATCAACAACTTTAATATTATTCTAAAGCTATTCATGTGCATGACATAGATGTCAACTGAAAGACTGTTTGGCAAATAGCTACCTCTACCAACCCACACATACACCCTACATATGAGCGCTTGACCAAGTGTTCTTATGTTTTCAATGGTGAGAGAGGAGAAAGTCCCACTAGACATCTTTGTCAGTATCATATTTCCCCTGAAAAACAAAGGTAGGGGGATTGAGTGTGAAAAATTCATCTACATGATCCTTCTCTTCCCCAACATCATCTGTCAGGGAAGAGTCAAGAGTCAAACCATACACACTAGATGGTTTGCCAGTTCTATCAAAATTGTTAGCCTTAGAAGTTCTCGGTGTAGAACAATCTTACATGCTTGCTATGAATGATAATTCCAGTTGGACAAGTACTGGATATATTCTCATGAATATTACTGAAAGCTTCCATTTAAGCCCTCTGTACTTATTAGATGGCTGTCCGATCAACAATGGTTGATTGTTCGATTGGAAGCCTTCTTGGCTGGCTCTCCTATAGACATGAAACCTCTTTCAGCCAAGTTAAACTAAACTAATGGATGGGGACTGTCTGAAATTAGGCATGCCAGATTCCTCCACTATCGATTGTTGGGGTTTTCAATACATTATAGAGTGTTGACCGAACCTGTCGATATCTAGTGTGTATGACGGACAGTAAAGCCTAATGCTGATATGTGTTATGTGTTTGTGGCTCACGTTAAAGTAAGTTTGAACTCTCATTTCTTTTGACTTACAGGATATTAGCTCAGCCTGAATTTATGCAAAATTTCTAGAATTCTCCCTATAAACTTCTCCTTTGTACTGAAAAATGATTTGTGACATTAGGAGATAGTAATGTCCTAATAGAGGACTAATTTGTTTTACATTTGGCACCCATATTAACACCTTATCTTCAGTTTTACGTAAAACAATTCCTAATGGTTACAGGGACTTATCTATTATGAGATCTTTGGAGAAATGTTACGCATTAGCTTCATTATGACAAAGTTATTATTGGACTTCATTTAATCAACCAAGAAAGATCGTATTAGGTTATATTTCAAACCCCTGATTCAAAAGGTTGTGAACAGAGGATTTATCTCTACAATCATTTCATTAGTGTTGTTATTAAAATCATTATAATATTATACCATCTTACCATGATAAGAATATTGAATTATCAATAGATGGCCATATGAATGTAACAAATAGATTATAATGCTTGCAATGCTTACAAGTTTCAGAATGCTTATAATTAATAGACAGTGTAAGGATAGGCTGCGAAGTAACAATGGAAAAATCATCTAAAGTGTTCGGACCATTTGGAACCTGCCAATTTGGTCATGATCATATATCCAGGATTTAATTACAATTTTGAAACCTAAATGCAGACATAATCTGCCGAAATTTCACTGTTAATGTAGTTACTGAAAAATATACACATTGTATATTTTAAAAGACAGAGCAAACAAATATATTGGTCAAAGTGTGAATATAAACTTCAAGGGGACAGGTCATAAAATATTTTGTCCTTAAATCACAGCCATGGTGATATACATAATATTAATAGCTTTATAATGCTGACTCTCTGTGAAATGGGTCTTGGAACATAGAGAATAAATAAAGTCATAAAGTGTTGTGCAATATGTGTAGAGTCAAGAGGACAGTTCCTGCATCTTCCAAAATCATGCTGCCAAACATTCAAAGCCAGCTCCAGCAGCATCTAGAGAAGGAAAATTGAAGTATGTTATACAAGACGCGGCGTTGTCTGCGCACTGCACATGCACTGAGTGCCGATAGAGAGGACTGTATGACATAAAGAAGACTGCATGACGTAGAGAAGACTGCACGACGTACAGAAGATTGCATGACGTAGAGAAGACTGCATGACGTAGAGAAGACTGCATGACGTACAGAAGATTGCATGACGTAGAGAGGATTGCATAGAGTAGAGAGAACTGCATGACACTGAAAGGATTACATGATGTAGACATGGCATAGAGAGCACTGCATGACATACAGAAGACTGCATGGTGTAGAGAGGACTGCATGACATATAGAGGACTGGATGATGTAGACAGGACTGGATGATGTAGAGAGGACTGCATGACATATAGAGGACTGTATGATTTAGAGAGGACTGCATGGCATAGAGAGAACTGAGTGATATAGAGAGAACTGGATGACATAGAGAGGACTGCATGGTGTAGGAAGGGCTGCATGACATAGAGAGCATTGCATGACATTGAGAGGACTGCCTGATGTAGAGAGGACTGCCTGTAATAGTGAAGACTGCATGACGTAGGAAGGGCTGGATGACATAGAGGGCTGCATGATGCAGAGAGGACTGCATGAGGAAGAAATAACTGCATAATGTAGCGAGGACTGCATGACATAGAGAGGACTGCAAGACATAGAGAGAGGATTGCATAACATAGAGTACTGCATGACGTAGAGAGGACTGTATGACATAGAGGACTGCATGACAAAGAGAGCACTGCATGATGAAGAAAGGAGGGCATGACATAGAGAGTACTGCATGATGTAGAGGACTGCATGACATAGCGAGCACTGTATGATGTAGAGAGGACTGCATGACATAGAGAGTCCTGCATGATGTAGAGCATTGCATGATGTAGGGTGGGCTGCATGTGCTGAAATTGAATGAGAACAGCATGGGAAGATGCTTGGATGCATCTCTGAAACACAGATCTCTTCTAGGAACAATGTTGTCAGAGTATGACACCACTTTGACATGCGGTCACCTGCCTATTTGTGATAACTGGCGCAGGTAACGTAGATAGCTGTGGGCTGCAGCCCTTAGTGGTGTGCTTTATATTGCCTTGTTATCAAAAATAGAGACCCACCCCCCACAGCTTTTTAACAAAAAGTATTTAAATTGATAATTTAAAAAATTACTAGAGCTCCTGCCCATTTTTCATAACCAGCACAAATAGAACAGACATGGACTGGTATTCTCAGGTTGGAAAGGTCCATAGGTATTGGCCCCTGCCCAGCCTAAAAGTAGCAACCCACAGCCACCCCACAATTGGTGCATCCATTAAATGTGCCAATTGTGGTGCTTTAATTGGCTCATCCCAATAGCCCTGGTGTGCTGACAATCAGGGTAATATATGAAGTTGATGTCAGTTGTGATTTGTCAAAAATCACAACTGCCATCAAGCCCTGGGTTGGTAAGTGAGAGGTGTCTATGAGACCCACTTCATTACTAATCCTATAAATAAAAAGAAAGAAAACACAAAAGGCCGCTTTACACGCAACAACATCGCTAACGAGATGTCGTTGGGGTCACGGAATTCGTGATGCACATCCATTCTCGTTAGCAATGTCGTTGCGTGTGACATGTACGAGCAACCGCTAATGATCAAAAATACTCACCTTATCGTTGATCGTTGACACGCTGTTCATTTCCCAAATATCGTTGCTGCTGCAGGACGCAGGTTGTTCGTCGTTCCTGCGGCAGCACACATCGCTATGTGTGACACCGCAGGAACGAGGAACCTCACCGTACCTGCGGCTGCCGGCAATGAGGAAGGAAGCAGGTGGGCGGGATGTTCGTCCCGCTCATCTCCACCCCTCCGCTTCTATTGGGCGGCAGCTTAGTGACATCGCTCTGATGCCGAACAAACCGCCCCCTTAGAAAGGAGGCGGTTCGCCGGTCACAGCGATGTCGCTAGGTAGCTAAGTAGTGTGACGGGTCCGAGTGATGTTGTGCACCACGGGCAGCGATTTGCCCGTGATGCACAACCGACGGGGGCGGGTACACTCGCTAGCGATCTAGCTAGCGAGATCGCACCGTGTAAAGTGGCCTAAACACACAAAAATCGTTTATTTTAAATAAAAAAACACCACAATTTATTAACCCCCAAAACATTCTCGCATGGGCGACATAATCCACACAATGTCCCATGACTATCCCAGCTCTGCTACATCCAGAAGATGCTGTGATGAAAAACACGAACAATCACTACAGCTCCTGGTACACACTGAGGGAAGTGGGGTACCCGGCTGTGAGAATTATGCCAGCGTCACATGGTACGATATATTGGGCGATATGTCGGCGGCGTCACGTCGTAAGTGACGCACATCCGGCATCGTTTGGTATATCGTAGCGTGAGACCGCTACGAGCAAGTGTGAACAAGCAAAAATACTCACCTTATCATTGCTCGTTGACACGTCGCTCATTTTCAAAAAGTCGTTTCTCGTTCTCTGCGCCGGTTGTTCATCGTACCCGGGGCACCACACGTCGTCCGTGTGACACCCCGGGAATGATGAATACAGCTTACCTGCATCCCGATGGCTATGCGGAAGGAAGGAGGGGGGCGGGATGTTTACGTTCCATTCATCTCTGCCCCTCCGCTTCTATTGGCCGGCCGCTGTGTGACATCGCGGTGACGCCGAACATCCCTCCCCCTTCAGGAAGTGGATGTTCGCCGCCCACAGCGAGGTCGTCCGGGAGGTAAGTGCGTGTGACGAGGGTTAACGACTTTGTGCAACACGGGCAACTAATTGCCCGTGACGCACAAACGACGGGTGCAGGTACGATCGCTCATGCGATCGCATGATAGATCGTCCCGTGTGACGCCGGCATTAGACATATTTGGTATCGCCATGTTCAGAAATATCTGATCTATCAAAATCTAAAATAAATAAATCCAATCGGTAGACTGCGTAACGGAAAAAAAATCAAAACGCTAGAATTCTTTTTTTGGGTTGCCGCAACATTACAATGAAATGCAATAACAGGGAATAAAAACATTGCATCTACCCAAAAATAGTACATTAAAAAATATCAGCTCAAGATGCAAAATATAAGCCATCACTGAGCCCCAGATCCTGAAAAATAAGAACATTACGGATGTAGGAAAATAGCGACAAAAGCGCAATTCTTTGTTTTCGGATTTTTTTTCACCACTTAAATAATAATAATAAAAAAACTATACATTTTTGGTATCTACGAACTTGAACTGACTTGGGGAATCAAATTGACAAGTTAATTGTATCATATAGGGAACATGGTAAATAAAAAAAACCCAATAGCAAGTGTGCAATTTCCCTTATTTTTGCAATTTCACCACACTTGGATTTTTTTTCCCCATTTTACAGTATAACATGTTACAGAATGAATGGTGTCATTCAAAAGTAGAACTTGCCCCGCAAAAAACAAGCCCTCATGTGGCTAAATTGATGGAAAAATAAAAAATGTATGGTTCTTGGAAGAAGGGGAGGAAAAAACGAAAAATGTAAAATTGCCCTAGTTAAAAAGTCCTTACCATTCCCTTATTACTGTATCTAAACTGCTTTATCTTTTTCTTATTACTTCCTCTTCGACGATGGTTTTTTTTCAACTTCCAGTGTATGCCGGGATAGTCAAACAAGTCATCATCACTGCTGCGGCCTCCATCCCCACCTTTAGGGTTCAGTCATATTTGTGTATAAAATCTGAGTGCAATGGAATAAAAAAATCGCATTTCACAATGTTCCACCTCTTACATAATCTAATCTGGCACCCTTTAGTGCCTTTCATATCGCACTAAAAGGTGTTTAAACTTTTATTTGGCCACAAAAAAAAATAATTAAATGAAAAAAATGACATTGGGTCGCCCCTCTTTTTGGTAGTCAGTTAAGGTAAAGTGTCGCGGGCGGAGGAGGGGACGCTGAGCTCTCCCACTGCTCGGGTCCGGCCGCTGCTGCTGCGGCTGCTGCTGCTCAGTGGTGGCTCGAGTGGTGGGCTGGATCCCGGGGACTCGAGCGGCGTTCCTCGCCCGTGAGTGAAAAGGGGGATTTGATTGTGGGGATTTGGTATTTGTCCGTGACGACACCCACGGTTGTGGTGAGATTGGTGACACCACCGCTGCTCTGGACGGGGATCCTGGGAGCGATGACGGGGAGCAGCTTGGATGTTGGTTCTCCCCTCCATGGGTAGGGTGTTGGTTGTCCCGGGGCCCAATGATGGGGTAGGGATGGATGGCAGGCGGGTTACGGGGCCTGGCGAGGTGCAGGGTCACGGGGGCAGCGCTGTGCCGCACGGCACGGTGGTACTCACTCAGCCAGTAACACACACGGAGTCTCTGATGAAACAAATGGCTGGATGGACGGGTCCCACAGACGGCTGCGGTGTTTTTCCCCTGACCCCAGGTTGGTAATGTAAGTCCTTTCCTGCACCTTCCGTACGCTCCTCCTGAGCTCCGGTTTCCAGCTGGCTCCCCGGTTCAGTACCGGTGGGCCACCGCCCAGCCCCGGCTACCTACGGTTCCTCCAGACTGTCTCCCGACTCTCGCAGACGGCCACTACCATCTGCCTGACTGCTACACGAGGGCCCTAGGCTCCAACCTAGGCCCCAGTCTGCATCTGCCTCTCTGCAGACCTCCTCTCTCTTCCTCTGCCTGGACTTGTCTGGGCTTGTTTCCTGCCTCAGGCCAGCTAAACTCCTCGGTGGGCATGCCCATCTGCCTGACTCCACCCACCTGGTGTGTCTGTCTGAACCCGAGGAAGAAATCAGGTCTCACTGGGGATGACTGCTGTGAACTGCTGAGGGTGGGGGTGTGTGTGTGTGTGTTGTTACCTGTGGCCCCTGGCTTGTCCAGGGTGCCACAAAAGCAGGTAGCTGCAGCCTGCAGTCCACAGCTGACAGCTTCACCTTGACTGGTAATCCAAAGCAGAGGTCACCCAATGCTGTTTTTTAAATTAGATAGAAGAGAGATAAGGGAATGTAGCTATATCTCTAGCTGTTACCTTTGTGTTTAGCTCCTCCCTCCTCCCATTATAACAGAATCTCATCAGTAACAACTGCCATAATGTGACAAACTACTACTAGGTGTTACCAGATGCAAATAGTGACGGGGAAGTCAAACAAACCAGAGGTCAGGAGCTGGGAGGTCACGTATGGAACACAGGGATGAAGCAAAGCCAAGGTCAGAACACAAGCCGGAGATCAGAAACCAAGAAGTCACGTACGTTACACTGGAGGGAAGCGGAGCTGAGGTCATGATACAAGCCCCAGGTCAGAAGCCAAGAAGTCACATAAGGTACACTGGGGAAAAATGGAACCAAGGCCACAGGTCTGAGGTAGGAGGAGATGATCAAAGCACAAACAGGAGCCAGAGCACTTACTGCAGGCAGAAACTACGACTGGTGGCACTCCGGATGAGGTTGCTCCCTAATGAAGCAGAGCAATCACCTGGAATGAGATGCCTGCAGTGAGACCCCTCCCATCACCAGTGCAGGAACTGAGGACAGGAAACCACCCATCCACCAGTGCAAAATACAAAATAGAACACCGGCTCTGCAGGAGAGCAGAGTACCATGGATCAGAACCATGACACATCTCCTATCTCAGTAATGGGAAAGTCTTCACTGAATACAGATTTTACCTCAGAACTGAGAATTTTGATAATGGCTGATCAATCCTGGTAGAGAAAGAAACAAATTTGTCTGATAAGATATATTACAAAGTTGATTATATACATGTGCACTACTGATTTATTAAATAAAAATTAAAATGAGACTTAAGCTTTAAATATTCCTAAGATGTCATTCAAATACTGACTTCTTGCCAGCTATCTTATTTCTGATGGCCACCTAACTATAGCCAAATGCCGTAAAGATAATTTCAACCTCTCCATAAATCAAAGGGAAGCTAGTCGGACAAATTTCTACCTAAAACTATAGCTGTGTCTGTATATGCATTGTTACTAGGGCTGAGCGGACCCGGACTGTGGAAGTCCGGATCTGTGCGGTTTCAAAGATGCCCAGGTGACGGACCCGGGCCCGGGATTCTGGGTGTATCATCCAGATTCAGCACTGGGGAAATGAAAGGAAAAATAAAGAAAACAGGAATTAAGCAAGTGTCTCATACTTACGGAGACTCGGTGCCATGGCGGCAAACTGCTTCCAGGTTGTGCATTCACTTACTGTACTACGCAATAGGCTAATCCCATACACACAGCTTTACGTGCTTTCCCCACCCACTGGCTGTCCTGTCATCTGTGATTGGTTGCAGTCAGACACGCCCCCAGGCTGTGACAATGTCTGCCTGCAGTCATTGCTCATCACGGCTCAGTCAGTGTCTGCACTCACAGCCGGCGTTCTTGTTCTATGGCCACTCGCTGTGAGATGTAGCAAAGCTGGAAGCGGCGTGGGACCTCGTATGGATTAGGCCGGACCTGGAGGGGTGTTTGGGGTTAATAAAGTGGTGAAAGAGGGTGTATTTTTGTATTTTATTCCAAATAAAGGATTTTTGGTCTGTGTTTGTACTTATTTACTTTCATTTACAGGTTAGTGATGCCGGTATATCATAGATGCCTGTGCCATTACTAACCTAGGGTTTCGTAGCAGCTGTGTGCTGTTACTAACCCCTGCTATTACCCCGATTACCAGCGCACCAGGCCAACGGGAAGCACCAGTAAAGCACCGGGATTGGCACATCTAATGGATGCACCAATAGCGGGTGGTTTCAGGCTGAGAATACCAGCTCCCAGCTGACTTTATCTTGGCTGGGTATCAAAATTGGGGGGACTGCAAATCAGGTTTTTTTAAATTATTTATCTAAAAAAAAAAGTTTCTCTTAGGCTTAAGTCACTCTTGCGAGGGACTCGCACAAGTCTCACATCGCATCACCCAGCACAGCCTCACACTCTCCTAACAGGAGCGGGTCAGCCGCATGTGTTTCTATGTACCTGCACGCTCATGTTCGGTAAGCGGCAGGCCGTGCCGGGTGATGTCATGGCAGGCTCGCACGAGTCTCGCATCGCATCACCCGGCACAACCGCACACTATTCTGACAGGAGCGGGTCGGCTGCATGTGTTTCTATGTACCTGTACGCTCATGTTTGGTGTACGGCAGGCCATGCCGGGTGATGTGGTGCGAGTCCCTCGCACATGTGACTCTGGGCATATTTTCATAACCAGCACAGCTGGGGGCCATGGGCTTACCTGTTCTGGCATCAAAATATGGGGGACCTTGCACAGATTTTTTTATTTATTCATTTATGTTTATACCACCATACTAACCCGCAGACACTTGCACTGCTTTCTCCGCCCACCGGCCGTCCTGGCACCTCTTATTGGTTACAGTCAGCTGCCACTCAGGGTGCGGGCGCATCTAACTGCAACCAATTACACACGCCATTGGGTGGGGAAAGCAATGACCTGGAAGAAGTGTGCTGCCATCAAACAGCCTCGGTAAGTACACCGCACGCGCTCCTACAGCTTTATCCCTTCCACCAATGTTTTTAATCTCCGGATTCTGGTCCCCATAGACTTATATGGGTACCGGATTCCGGAGCGGATCCAGGTTTTTTTTTCTTGTGGAAATTTGTGTTGCCATTGTGCAGTTGTCTAACCTTGAATTTATATGCTAACTATAATCTGGCCACCAATCCTTATTCCTCACTGGATGCCTGGCTCCTGTGATTTATTTACAATTTAGTCCAACTTTTGTCATCTGCGGCCCTTCACTGAGATCTTGCTCTTTGACACAGACCCCAGGAGCTTCCTACAAATGTCCAAGACCTCATCAAAAGGTGGCAGGTGACAGAGATGGGATGGACCTGTCAATAAAAGAGGAGCCAGGCACAAGTTGCTAAGAAGCAAACGAACAATAAAACAATTTTATGTGAAGGTGTAGAAAGCCTTTATGCTCATATGCCATAAGTGTTCGTAATCCTATACTTACGGTGATAATCACTATGTTTGAGATATGTTGTGCTTTAATAATGTACATGTTATCCACAATCTAAACACATTGTGAAAAAGATAAATACTTAACAATAAACAATCCAGAAAAAAAAAGCTAAAACACTATATAACGGTATTTTGCAGAAATATTCCATGCCAATTTACCAGGAGTAAAATTGAGTGAATCTCTCAAAGGTAGCAAGTCTTAAATAAACATTAAAAAAACATTTACATAATGGCTATTTCCATTTCCTGTAATGACACTTTTCTTGGATTTGTTCCCTAAGCAAAACAAATTGAAATCTAGCTAATATATTCTAAATTGAGCATAGAATAATGCTGTGTCTTCGAAACAAAACAAAAAAAAACAGCAGACATCAAAAGAGGAACTCTACCCTTCAAATTCTGCTTTCCAACATCCGCAGCACAGAAATCTGTGATAAACAAGTTACTAGTTTGCACATTGCCATGGAAACCTTTTCTTTCCAGGCTATCCATTGACAAAAGGTAACATTTGCATTAAAATATAACTAGGGTTTCTTTTTTTTCTGAGCTCAAGTGGGGTCATGCTACTTTATATAATAGCTATTATGCCAAAAACCCCTGAACAAACACAAAAGATTAGTATTTATTTATCTATGAAAACACTTGCATGAGCAATTAAAGCATTAGCCCAGTTACTTTCTCATTCAGAAATGAGAATTTTTACCCTTAAAGGTTTGGTTACATAGGAACACTAGCAAGACAGGTAATATTATTAAGCAGTGTTTAAAGATGAACTCCCACAATTTTTTTATTCTCTAAAGCTTTGTAATCGTTTTTGTAATATATTGTAAGTGCAGTAAACTCACCGATCTCCGTCTAGGCCAGTTTCCAGCGCTGCTCCTTTCCTCTTCTCTCATGTGACTGCAATTTCTATTCTCCGCATTACTATTATGTCTGTGTATGAGTCGGAAATCCCTTTTAAGGCTCACTCACATAATCGTCCAATTTTCATAGAGAAAAGTGATACCATTTTTTTTACACTTGTTATCCGTATGCAATCCATTGTTTTGCAAAGCAGCTATTAATCATTTACATTTTCCTATGCTACAGAACTGTAATGTGTCCATAAGCATCAGATGCTATACTGTGGCTCCATATGGCATCCAACTTTTTTCTTGCATTCATCCGATTTCGGAGCTGCAATTTTTTTTTCACAGATTCCATCATTGAAAAAAATTTGCATTGAATAACATTGGTCCGAGTGAAATCCAATAAAAATATCAGATAGTACTTGTACGATTTATGCGCCCATGTGAACGAGCAACAGAGCATCGGTTTAGGGAATAAATATGTTACAGGAGTGATTCTAACTGTGCATTGCAGTTTTACTCAAGACCATTGATGATTGAACATGAGGTTCAGTGTTCGTACCAAACACAGACTTTACAAAAAAATACAGAATTCGGGTGCTTTATGTAAGCAAACCACTCGCGTGAGCATCGCTGTGCTCAGGTACTCTCGGTGCTCAGCCCTGGGTGAGCTGCTAGCAGTGTTTGAACCGCTCCCACAGGGGGTAACAACAACATGGGTATCATGAAGAGGTCTTCAAAATGAAATGTGATAGTGTCTCTGGAACATCACCCGCATGGTCTCCAGACCAATTACAGCTATCTTTGTGTCCAACACAAAAGGACGAATCTTCACTGAAAAGGATTATCCTTCATTCCAGTCTTCATTGCCATCTTCTTTTGCACCATGAAGTTGGTGGCGTGAAGTCAATATAATTTCTGTAGTTGCATATCTGGCTTGCAACCTAATGTCGGGCAAATGGTATCTGATAGTTTGTACAGATAGTGTTTGATGACAGGCTCGGTATATAATGTCTAATTTCACTTGCAGTACAGGATGGATCTCAGTGCACTATTCTATCCAAATCACTTGGGCAATGACGTGAGAGAGGCCTTCATGAGGGAATGCCATATTGGTTCTACTCCCAGGATTACTGTATGGGGTGGTATAATGTGTGGTAGCCAGACCCCTCTAGTCTTCATTCTAGGTAGAACAAGATCTCAGTATTATATTGGTTTGGATGTGGAACCAGTGATATTGGAATGTTTCATAAATATCCCAGGAGCTATTTTTCTACACAACAATGCCAGACAGAATGTTGCCTGTGTTACTATGGGCAGACTGCATGCCTAAATTTCCTACAATCATTGTCAACCATTGAGCACATCTAGAACGTCATTGGTCGGCAATTGTAAAGGATGCTGCTAGCAGAGGATCTTGATGATTTCCATGCCCAAGTGGACTCTGTGTGGCAGAACATCCTCAGGCAACCATTAATAACCTCACTGATAGCATGTCAAGGCATGTAAGTGTGGGTGTTTCTGAGCTTGGTGCTCATACTTGTAACGCCAGTGTCCCTGCGCTGCTCGTTGCCCCTCCTGCAGGTACGCCGATTCACTCAACGCCGTTGCCAGCCCACACTACACTGCCTAGCTTTTCCACGCTCCTCCATGTGGTTGTCCTCTACTTCCCCCTCCCTGGGCTTGTGCACACCGCACAGGTACTCCGAGAGTGCTCTTATGGCATGCGCTTGCACCGCCACCCTTTTCTTATTGGGAAAGCGTGTCATATCCTGGAAGTGCCTCTCAGCCATTTTAGATTAAGAGGTTATACCTCTAAATCAGATTTGGCTTATGTTTGTCTTCAAATTGTACACAGATTTTAACTTAAAATATAAATTAAATGCGTTTTTCAGTGCTGGATTGCTTTTTTTCTTTTGCCTGTGGACCTTCCCAGCATGAGAATTTCAGTCCTAAACTGTCTGCTTTATCTGTGCTGGTTATCAAAAATGGTCAGGAGCCCACATCATTTTTTTATTTAAATAACTTTTTTAAAAAAAAATGTGAAGGAGCCTCTATTTTTGATAATCAGCCAAGATAAAGCACACCAGTAAGGGCTGCAGTCCACAGCTGTCTGCTTTACCTGCGTTGGTTATCACATAGGTGGGGGACTGCATGTCAAAGTGGTATAATATTCTGACAACTTTGTTCCCAGAAGCAACCTGTGTTTCAAAGATGCATCCGGGCATCTTCTCCATGCTGTTCTTATTCAATTTCAGCACTTTTCCATCCATTTCAGAATTTTTATAGCCCCGCCATACATCCTGGGAGTGTCCGCCAGAAAAATTATTCGTGTTTACCATTGAGTTGCAATAGATTTGTAATTTGTCAACAATACACAAATAGTACGAAATATTTAAGACAAATTATCTGAACCCGAAGATTTTAGTATTTGCCCATCACCAGTTCTTACGCCAAGTCCACCAGCTTTTTGAAAATGAAGTTAAGATCTAATGAGAAAGGGAGGAGACTAAGCACGGCCATCACATTCATCCTACTTTGTACCACAAGAGTAGAGTAAGTTATGACTCGCTGATTGGAGAGCCTACAAGTGTGACAGCCTCAACTGACTACATTAAGATTTGTAGAACAAGATGGGCAAGGCTTATTAAGTTATTATTACTAGTACTTGCAAAGTTTTAATACAGTTGCTATGTCAGCACCCTAAAAGCACTTGAGAGTTTCTTCAACACTTCCAAATTTTTGGCATTAATTTTCACTTTTTCGGCCAGTAGAGTTCCCCATGTGTAACTTTGATGATTTCTTTAACCTTAACTGTTCTATTTTACTTTTTTATTGTTCCCATCTGCCGATTTTCACACTCTTCTTCCTAATAAGTATTTGTATAGTGTGCCTGTCGGTCAAAGTATTTCATCAAGGGAGACATGGGATTTTGTGGCTTTGATCCTTTGTTTCACTACTTTTATTGTTAGACAGATGGAAATAGTATCCATGCTTAATATGTGGACTGTGCATGTTAAAGGGAATCTATGATATGGAAAAATACTATTAACCTACAGATATGGATTCAATCTTTAGGTTAATAGCATTATGAACCTCCCCGGCATATCCACATTAAACCGTGATGCTGGGAGTAAGTTAACTTCAATCCTGCTGGCAGCATTCCAGTTTCAGTCATGGGGCGGCACAGTTGCAGGGTCAGTTGCGACTCTGTAACTGCACCCCCTGCACTGACTGACAGGTAGTTCTTATGCTAAGTGGCTGTCAGTCAATGTGGGGTGCATGGTTACAGCCACCACTCACCTTACACAGAATGATATTTAAACTCGCACTAGCGCCGACCCCATGACTGAACCCGGAAGAGACTAAGCATTCACACAACAGCTATCCTTTGTGTAAGGCCAACTTTACTGTTCCCTACAGACCCTTCCCATCACACTTCCCAGTAGAATGGAAGGCCACAAGGGAAGGGCCCTCTCCCTTCTGCACTAGTCTGTCACTGTTATTCTGTTCAATGTAAGTTATATTTCTCATGTATAGCGCCTTAGAATTAATGGTGCTCTACAAATAAATAATAATATGTTGAAACTGAACACATATTCAGTATGTGCTACAAATTGCCATTAGCAGTTAGACAATTACAAAGGTGCACATCTGGGGCACTTCTTGATACGTTAGCGCTGTACAATCTCAATGCTGTGCTTATTCTCCCTTTCCTGATAATTGCTTAGTGTGATTTTCAATCTTGCGAGTTGCTCCCCAGCTGAACAAAAAAAAAGAAAACAGCTTATTTTTGTGACAGTTTCTGATACATTTAAACCAGCATGTGATAAATCTCGGAGAAGCATGATGTCGGATTTAAAGTTTTACCTAATTCTAAACATAAGTTTTCACATGAGCCTGATTATTACTTTTGATTTGAGGAACTAAAAGTTAAAAATGGGGAGGGGGACTCTGATATCCAGACATAGTTATCGTAATTCTTACTGCATTATGAAATGTGTTCATATATATAAAATTAAATGTGTTAACATTGGAGAAATACAGATTTCTAAAGGTGTTGTCCACCCATGAGTACATTTTCAGTAAGGAGTCGGACTAGTATGATGCTTGCTCATTCTTCATTCCTTTAAAGGGCTTGTCCACCTCTGAGTAAATTTTCACCAAACCGTGCAACTTGAAAATCTTAAAGATATGTGCACCATTAAAATTCGGCTTTGCTTGACAGTTCCCACGTGACTGGTGGCATGAGTGAGCAAAAAAGCGCGAACATCAGCTCACCGGCATGAGAATCTTTCCATGATGGGCGCAGAGCACAGTGACTCCAGTAGGACTTCTGGGTTAAACAAAGCATTGTACGTTAACCCCTTAACCCCCCGGCGATTTTCCGTTTTCCATTTTTAGTTTTTCCCTCCCTTTCTCCCATGAGCGATAACTTTTTTTTATTTTCCTGTCAATATCGCCTAAGTTATGACATTATGAAGGCTTGTTTTTTGCAGCATGAGATGGACTTTTGAAAGCAAAGAAAAAAATCTAAGTGCAGTGAAATTGCAAAAAAAATTCAAGTCCACAATGTGTTTTTGATTTTTTTTATTTACCATCTTCACTATATGGTAAATTTGACATAGCAGTAAGATTCTCCAGGTCGGTATGAGTTCGTAGATAAAACCATGTAAAGTTTTTGTTTTTTTATTCAAGTGGTAAAAAAAAATCAGAAATTTGTCAAAAAAAAGAAGTGTGCTTTTGGCGCCATTTTCCAAGAACCATAACATTCACATTTGTCAGGATCTGGGTCTGTGTAAGGCTAGCGCCACACATCCGTACTGCCGGCACGTGTTTGTCATTTTTTACACGTATCGGTGGCACGGAGACACGTTAACCAATGCTACCCTATTGTAGCAGGCACACACACGTAAAACCACACGGAACGTGTGTCCGTGTGCGTTTGTATGTGTGTGCGTTTTTCAAAGCGCTGACATGTCAGTGATTTCTCCCGCAGCACGGGTGTCACACGGCCCGCACCCGTACCACATGGGTGTAGTGTGGATGCGGTCCCGTGTGACACGCGCTGGAGAAAACACACATGTCAGTGAAAAAAAAAACAAAACATTAACTCACCTTCTCCAGCCCTCCTGTCTCTGCCGCTGCTGCCTCTTGCTGCCGACCGCCGCTCATTATTCTCATTGAATATTCACTTCACTGCCTGGCAGCAGCAGCAGCGGGGAGACGGGAGGGCTGGAGACCGAGGATCAGCACCACAGACAGCAGCGCGGACAGCAGGAAGGACCAGGTGAGTATGTTAATTTCCGGTTCTACGTGTGCTATCGCGGATAGCACACGTAGAACACACGTGTCACGCACGTACCAGAGACACGTACTTACCTGCACGCAACACGCAGGGAAAATACGTGTCTCTCGGCACGTGCGTGAATTTCACGTGAGTGTGGCAGAAGCCTAAGAGCTTATTTTTTGGCCTTGAAATTACATTTTTAATTATTCCCATTTTGCTGTAGATGTGACGTTTTGATTGCCTCTTAATGTATTTTATTGCACTGTTGTGGCAACCGAAAAAAACGAATTCTTGCATCTTTACTGATCACATTAATTTATTTTATATTTTTATAGATCGGTCATTTGTGAACCTGGCAATGCCCAATATTTATCTTTTAGTTTTGTTAATTGGGGCTGATTTGAATGTTTGTATTTTTTTTTTTTTCATTTTTTATCTTTCTTTTTTAATCTCACTTTATTTAACTGACTTTTTGACTTGACTTTTTATTGTTTTTACTAGTCCCGTAGGGGAAATGAAGTTGCAATAGTCTGATCGCTTGTGACATACAATGCAGTGCATCAGCATCGCGCTGTACAGCATAAATGCTGTGTTCCTATGAACAACGGCGTTCAACCCCTGGCGGTCACAACAACCCATCGGAGCCCCGCAATCACATCATCATGCTCTCCCGTCGTTAATTCCCACTGTCGGAGATCCACCCGCACCTGTCAGAGGCACATGTGCAGGGATCAGATCAGCCAACATGTGCAGGGAAAAATTATCACATTGAAGAGAGGCACACGAACTTGGACATACCAGTAGGTCCAAGGTCATGAAGGGGTTAACACATAACATTTCATGAAAAATTTAAATCAGGGGACTGCTAAAAACATAATAAATAAGAAAAAGACACTAGACCTACGCGTTTCGAGCAAAAAGCTCTTAGTCCTTTTTTTTATTCAACATGTTTTTAGCATTCTCCTGCCTTTACATTTTTCAATAAATTTATGCTGTTGCTGGACCCAGTTTCACTCTTCTTTCCATGTGGATTTGCATACTTGCAATAACGTGTCAACTAGAAATCTGTGCCATTTCACTCAATGTTCTACTGAACGAACTGACCGAGGCTCTTCTCTCAGCACCTGACCATAAAGTACACAAATCACATAATAGCAGTCGCATGGAGACTACTGTAACTGGAAGGTGGAGGTGAATCCTACAGTTTATAGACTGCCGAGACACCACCAGCACAACCGGAAGTCCCATATAATGAAAACCATACTCACATATTTCTTAACCAAACTTATTTTAATGCAGAGATAAATACAAAACAAAGCTATCAACTTTTTGTGGATGGAGAGTTCAGTCACAGCTTATACATAAGGCAATACTGGCCTAGTAAACAGCAGTATCAAAGCAATATGCCTCAACCGGACTCACAATGCAAATCTACCTTAGTACTAGAACATTGACCGGACATAACCGCTGCTGTGACTTAGTAAAGCAAAAGTAGTGCATGTAAGAGATAGGGAGAGGGGTGGAAGAACAATCTTCGGGTAGTACGATAAGGAGAGGCCGAAAGCTGCAGCTGCAGAGCTTTATAAGGGGTCAGAAAGTAGGAGGAGAGGAGCGATACATGAAAGAAGGAGGGGGCAGGAAGTTATAAGGGGGCAGGAAGTAGGAGGAGAGGAGTGATACATGAAAGAGGAGGGGGCATTACATGGGATGGCCCTAACTACTTCCAACACGGGGCACGGTAGATAGAGGGGCATGCAAGCTATAATGCTTGAGTGCCCCACAAACTGAACATTAATAGCATTCAGCATGCTGCACAGATTTTTTGAAAATGTACTTAGGGATTGACAATTCCTTTAAACAAATGAAGAATGTGCATGCAGCAAACTAGTGTGAAAAGTACAAAAAAGAAATGATAATGTGTCACCCAGGGCTATGGGGTACTCGGTCCCGGGCGGAGTATAACTGGGGAATGTCACTTTGGTGGCCGTTGCCAAGTTCCGTGCCCTGGGTGCTTTTTAAAAAGAGTTATATTTACAAGGGATTTTAGAATAAAGTTCACACGTGACGCGACTTACGGTTTTGCAGCTATGTGGATGGAGCTACACAGTTTTCACTACTGGGGCTGGTGTTAGTGGCAGCCTAGATGTTAGGCCCTCCTCAACCAGGGCCAGGACACAGAGGGTAGGTGATGTAACAGGCGTTGAAAGAAGGTAGTCCACAATGGAAGTTTCAGTGTAACTGTTTCTTTTTTCTCACTGCAGGCTGGTACTGGTCACCAGAGGCCGGCTGGTTTCACCTGCAGGTCCCCGTAGTCCCAGTGCTGATTTAGTGAACTGGTGGCTTCTTCCCCTGCACCTGTCTTTTGGTTGGTGGGTCCCCGTGGCATAGAGCGGATGGGGGTCCCCTCCAGGTTGTCTTCATCAGCAGTCTGTATGATGGTAGCGTGAACCCTGTGGGGTTGGAGTTTCTGGTCCTGTCCCCGGTTCTCCCTTTGCTACTGAGTCCCGAACTTCAAGGTTAGTGAGGTCGTTGATGGTCCCCTCAATGTGCAGATTTAACAGGTCTGCCTGGAGCTTTTGCCTGACCTAGGATTCTCTATCCCGTTGGTGCGTAGGTCCGGGAGTACTCCACCGTACTCCAATGGCAACTAACCACCTGGGCCCTCAGGTCACTGTTCACTCCTGTCAGTCTGAGGGGCACTGCAGCCAAAATTTGAGATGCTGCCACCTGACTGCGGGCCCCCTATGCTAATTTTAGGTGGTTTCTCCCCCTGGAAAGACTCACCAGATACCCCCCTCCCGGCTCCTGTGGTATGATCTGCTCTGATATAAGTCACTGCGTTGCCCAGCTTCCGGTCTCTTTGTTCCTGGACCCGGACCTGTTTCCCACCCTCCCTCCCTTTTGTTTTATGAGTTTTGTGGAGTGTCTCTGTGTTACGTCGCAGCAGCGGAAGGGGTAGGAAAAGTGGTGGTGAAATACCCGCACCGGACGGCCGGTGGCGGAAAATTTCCCAAAACCCCATGGTGTTGGCTGGTAATGCCTAATTTGAAAGCTGCGACCATAATATATGCCAAAGTAAAAGATGAGAGTGTTTTTTCCCTATGCCTCTCCATAAGTGAAAAATAAAAGTAATTTAATTTATAAAGAACTGTGTGGTGTCTTTCTAGGGGGGAAAAGGTGGTGTTTGGGTCCTGGCAGTCCGTCTGCTCCCTTTCACTGTCTGTCCTCACTGACTGTTGTCCACTGTCTGACTGTCCACTGTCTGCCTCTGCCACCTGGTTGTCTGGTAGATTGTCTCCACCTCTAGGCGGCCATCCATTGGTCCAACCCTAGCCTGGTACCATTCTATGGGGGATATTGGGGAAAAAAATGGATTATGTGAAGTGTTTGGTTGTTACTGGCACTGGTCTTCTGGGTCCCTAGGGGTAGGCCCTGCATCCTGGTGAGGGATGCAGTACCTTGTAGCTACCTGATGGCTTCAGGGGCACTACACTAACAATCCAAATAGCAGCTATTTTTGTTCAAATCTATAATGGAAATTTCACACAGAGAGGCGGTATGGTATCGGAAATATTTAGTGAAGACTTTTTGCACAAGTGATAATGTAATCCTTCATAAAAACTAACACGCTGAACTGTTCTGTAATAACTTTTACTCATTAGTGCAGAAAGCATGTTTTTTTTGTAGACGGTACATCTTTAATTCACAATATTAGCCCTCAAATAAACATAGAAAATAGTGTTTTTCTTATAAATTAGCCAGTAAATTGTGTATGAGCGCAGAAACGTTAGTGTGGCTGGACCTAACAGAATAAAAAGCAGGTGAAAAAAAAACTTCTACAGAAAACAAAATGTTCCTGGATTCAGAAACAACATTATTTCTTTTCAGTCATTACTGGTGACCTTTCATACAGCAAATCATTCAGTACTGAGGTTTGTCACTGCTTCATTAATAGGTTATCAGAGATCTGAGCCGTACAATGTACTTTGCTTCTTACCCTGCTAAGCTCAATAAGCTCTGCTTCCACGCTGACCTCATGTCACAGTTCACATTGAGAAAGTCACACATGTAATACATAAAGCAGTGGTTATTATTGTCTTATTCGCAGTAGTATTAGTTTACTACTAATATTGGTTGTAACATTTAATCAATCACTTATCACCAGTAAGTGAGTAAATGACAAGCTGTATTAATCCCCAAAAAATAACATTCTCACTGAACTTCTAAAGGAGTCGTAGAGAATCTAAAAAAATAGTATTCAAATGGACGGACCCTGTTTGTAATTTTTTGCATCTTTTCAGATGGACACAAAAGAAAATTTACAGACAATATTCTTGCTGCCTTCAGAAAATAGACACTATCAGAAAAAAATCCCAAAAGGGGTCTTCCTGAATCCTGTTGATTTTATTTTACTTTGTCTCTTTTGGGGGTTAAGGTTGAACCCTGTTTTATTAGGAACGCCTCACAGAGGAAAAACACAGAAAAAGATAGGGGCCATCAGCAATTAGTATGCTCCCCTATGGTAATGTGGCACACCCCTTTCTTTTATATTATGATCGGTCAATGTTACTGTGACGCCCTGGCTGGGCCAGGTAGTCACAAATAGGCCCCTGCACAACAACTTCCCTCACAGGTAACAACAGCCGACCTTCAAAACCCTAGTCACCCCCCTCAGGGCTAGATGGACACACCAGGGGGCGGAACCAGGCGGTTGGAAGACACCCACTGAGGAGTCTAGACAGCCCTGGGCGGTAAATTAAAAGGACAAGTGTTAGAGTTCAAATTGGAGAGGAGTGTGGGCTGGAGCTGTGCCCAGCTCCAGCAGAGGCGAATACCCCCAAATTGAACGGCGCCAGGGTAGGAGCCCTGGTGCCATTGGCTAGGAGGTCTCCATCTGCAGGAGCCGGGAAGACGGCTCGGTGGAACCGAGGTGGACTGGGACAGGGTTGTAGCCCGCCGGTACTGACCCGGGGAACCGACTCGGAAACCGGAGCACACAGGGGGGGTACTCGGACCCTGAAGTCGGGATCAGAAGTGACTGGAACCAGTTAATTAACCGATTGAGGCCAGGACTAAATGTCCTTTCCCACCCAAAGTTCCTATTAGAAGACAACAGCCCACCGAGGGGGATAGAAGGCCACCGCCAGGGCTCAGAGATCCCACGGGCCAGCGTCTGCGGGCAAGGGCTCCTTAGGCCACATCCAGCTGGGACCGGACTCCTGAAGTTGCAAGCACAGGCAGTCCACCATTCTAAAAAGCTGCAGGAGAAAGACAGAGACCACCAGCCGGGTGGGGGAAGCAGAATGCAGCCAGCTGCGGGCACCGACCACCATCACCTTGGTTTACTAGAGACTCGTGTGTTTCCTTAATAGTGAGTACACCAGCACCCTGCGGTCGCCCATCTCCCTGCACGAAAACCCCAATGGGTCCCGGGGTCACCATCCCTGCCAATGGAGGGGTTAACAACTTGCTGCATAACATCTCCCCCGGGTGCCACGTAACTGCAGCGGTGGTGTCCAACCTCACCACACACCGTGGGTGGCGTCACAAACTTAATACGGCTCAGCCCGTACATATATGTCCTACATCCACCATCCCCCACCCTTTTCATTCGGAGTATCCGCGGGACCCCCCCGGGTCCAAAGACCCTCGAGCCACCCACTGGAAGATCCGGATCCGAGCAGCGGCAGGCTGCTGGCTTGGGGGTGGCACATTACCTCCTTGAAAATGTTCTACATGTTTCATTTAAGGGTACTTTACACGCTGCGATATCGGTACCGGTATTGCTAGCGAGCGTACCCGCCCCCGTCGGTTGTGTGACACGGGCAAATCGCTGCCCGTGGCGCACAACATCGCTAACACCCGTCACATGGACTTACCTTCCCTGAGACGTCGCTCTGGCCGGCGATCCGCCTTCTTTCTAAGGGGGGCGGTTCGTGCGGCGTCACAGCGACATGACACGGCAGCCGTCCAATAGCAGAGGAGGGGCGGAGATGAGTGGCTGGAACATGCCACCCACCTTCTTCCTTCCTCATTGCCGGTGGACGCATGTAAGGAGATGTTCGTCATTCCTGCGGTGTCACACATAGCGATGTGTGCTGCCGCAGGAACGACGAACAACATCGTACCTGCAGGAGCAACGATATTAAAGAAATGAACGATGTGTCAACGAGCAACGATTTTTCACGTTTTTGCACTCATTGATCATCACTCATTGGTGTCAAACGCTGCGACGTCGCTACCGGCGCTGGATGTGCGTCACTAACGACGTGACCCTGACGATATATTGTTAGCGATGTCGCAGCGTGTAAAGCACCCTTATGCCAATGTCCGCTTCCACACTGTGTTCCTCTCTCTGTTCAGTGGTCCCATTGGGGCTTCCGTCCAAACCCCCTACAAAACGGGTTTTGGACATGCGCCAATGGGGTCACTGACTAATATCTGCAGACGGAGTCACTGTATGCTTTGTCGTGCACCATTTTCAGGAGTATACGCCTATTGAAGGCAGACACCCAGATGTAGAAGACCACTGAACAGGGAATGCAGTGTGAAAGCAGGTAAAACTAAATCCTGATTGGTTAAAAAGTCAGAAGTGGCTGGAACTCTTAATATAAATATAAGAAGTTTGGGCAAGCTTGTGGCTTTGTAGTAGCATTCATCAGTGATGGGCTGTGGGCTTAGCTGTCAGTCCTGGTTGGGGCTGCTGACATATTAAACCCCGGAGAAACAGTTCCCACTGCCAGTTATAACCTAACTAGCTTTGGTGGTGTGAGTATCAGAAACCCTGTGTCTTAGTGGATAGTCCTGATCTTTACTTTGGCTTGTTTACTGAAGATTCTGTTGCTTGATATTTTTTTATTTTTTACCTTCTGGTTCTGACCCGGCTACCTGACTATTCTCCTAGCCAGCTGGTACCCCCGACTGCAGCTACCTTCATAGATGCAACTTGGTGGTTTTTGTGTAAGTTTAGATTCCTGTATAGGAGTCAAAAAGTTCAAGGCCAGGGCAACCCCTGGGATTTGGAAAATGGAGTAGATAGAGCTAACACTGTTCTTGGTAGGCATCCTTAGAGCTGTCAGTTGACCATGAACAGTGCACTCCCCCGCCCCGCATGCAGACGGCCCTTATCAGATAAATTAGTCCCCTGATTGCAGATAGAAGAGACAGCACTGGGAAGGTGCTGCAGCACTCTGCTGTCAATAAGAGAGATAGCGCTGGGTAGGTGCTGCAGCACTCTGCTGTCAATATGGTAGTGTGGCACAATTGCACAGCTTTGTGTCGCCCAGGCAAGCAGGACTATCAGACACTGCAACTGTTATTTGGACGGGTGTCCCCTTTTCTTCTTTCCTAGTTTGGTCCAATGCACTCACCCTGTCTGTTGCCCCTTGACACTTTACCCTACTTAGTGTCACAGACTAGGACTATATTAACCATGTAGAGCATAGGTCACTGTGATAATGTATAACGTGTATTAATTCCAGATGATATGAGTTGAAAAGTGATGCAGCTCTGGTATCAACCAATAATGAAATTGGATTGATATTTTTATTCCTCAGGCTCCCTATACACATTATAGCCAAGCAGTAGTCACAGATAACAGCTAAGCTCAAATGTACATAAAAAAATACAAGTAATAAGAAGAAAATAAACAGCAAACAAACGTAACCTATTTGTGCTGACCTTTGTATCATTTTCATATTACAAGTGGACATATTGTAGGTTATACCTAATCTATTCATAAAAAAGCCCTGCAGGAGACTTTCCATATACAGATGAGTTTTCTACTAAGCCATTCTGCATCTCAGTTGTTGCCTGTGTTCTTCTGTCCTATGGATCTCCTGCTTAGATAACAATGGTTCAAAAAGCAAGAAAGTAGGGCACTAATCAAGTCAAATTTCTTATCAGGACTGCGAGGAAATCAAATCACATGAATGGACAATTTTCAAACAAAATCACATTTTCATCATAATGACTGGTGTCTTTCAGAGAGTTGAGCAGATAAAAGAATGATTTTGATGGGATAGGACTGGCGGCAGAATGTTAAATATATTACATGAGTCTTGAGCATCCATCCGACCTAGTAACTTAAGTTGCCTTATCTCCGGCTTGCCTCGTGGTGAATTAGGCATACAATTCTCTTTTGGGATTAGCTTAAACTTTCAAACTCAGTTGGATAACACTGACTAAAGCTCTTTATTTCCAGAAATATAAAAAAAGTAATCTGGGACATTTTAGAAAGCATCTGGCTACTTTGCTAAGATAATTATATTATACAATAATTATTGTGATTCATGCTAACCTACATATTTCTGTGTCTTTGCTTTGCTTTAGGTCATTCATTTTCTGTCTCCTCAACCACAAGAAAATATAGGCCACCAGGAAGAAAAGCTTAAATAGCCATTTAATGTCTTGATCGTGTTTCTGTAACACATTATTAGAATAGAGGATGAAAACAGGGTGTGTAGCCATCATTAGCAGTTATACTTTGTACACCCAGGTGTCCAGGAAATACTATGGACTCACAGGCAGGCAATGCACATCCTGATTGGACGAATGAGCATTTTACTATAAAAAGGACAATATATTACTAATCCCTGGATTATAAAAGGCTTCCCTGCTTTCCTTTGACTTAATCCAATCTTACGTTTGAAACAAAAACGCATAAATCACACAGATTCTTCATACAAATGAAGCCTTCAATTATATCTTTTCAACTGGCCATACATATTAGATGGTTGTTGGCCGAATGATGCTTTGGCCAATCATTCGACCAACAGCAATCTCAGGCAACATCTGCTGAACCTGTCGATATCTGTTGACATTGACGTTGATCTACAAATTTGTTTCCATTAAGGGGCTGTCCAAATAACATTTAACACCTATCCACAGTATGAATGATAAATATATATATTGCTAGCTGTCCTTTTGCCAAGACCCCCAACAATCTTAGAGAGGGAGGCTCAATCTGAGGAATGGTAATGAGCATGTGTCACCACCTGTCCTAAAAACAGTAGAAGAAGCCGTGGTCACACATTATCACTACCACTTCTTTCCCACAGGAGAGTTTAGGACTCTGCTCTCTGTAACAGTGGGGATCCCAGTGGTCGGATAGGGCAAAAAAGTGACCAGTAATTTCTGGAATGGTTGGCAATGCTTCTAATGTCATACAAGCCCATCGATAATAATGGGTGCGGCTGACAGTCCAATGTGTATGCGAGCCCTAGACAATTGATTGTCAAGGCCGTTGAGGATCCAGCATGTCTGATTTCGGACTACTGATCCTTTTGTTCTCTCAGAGATAAGATGCTATAGAACATGCCTGGCAATGTGTCTCTCATAGAGAACACAGGTGTATAAATGGAAGAAATAGTATTTGTTTCTGCACTGCTATCAGATCGACAATGAATACTAAAGTGGTTTATTAGACAGTCGATGCCTTTCAAAGTCTTCGACTTCTTCATCAGGATAAAAAGCCACACCTGTAGGTGAGCACATATGATCATAATTTTATCCTTTATCCTTTATCCCAGATAAGACTCATTTAGCTGTTTCATTCTACTCCAATAGAGAACACTGGAGCAGTCGACCAAGTGATCACTCCAGGGCTCACTTGGTTGACTTGGTCTTGATTTTTATTACGCGTTTCAGACTGAAACGCGTAATAAACATCATGAATTAACCAGCGCTGCTGACTGCTTCCTTACCACAGCGCAGGAGTACACTTCAATTTTATTGTTTGACGCTAACCTCCTTGTGGTGCCTGCTGCAGTTGTAACTTATACACCTTCAATTGCAGATGTGACTATTTCACAACTGTATCAGGTGAATAAATGTACTGTCCTGCTAGAAAAGTGAGAGGCAAAGAGGCTCCTGTTAGCTTAGCCATAATATTAGGTGGAGATGCATGAATCACGTGCCTGGCTATGTTCTTGACTAGAACTAATCTGATTCCCCCCTCCCACCAGGGAAGTCAGGAATGCGATAGAAACACAGATAAAGACAGACAGGGGAAAACCAAAACTATGACACACTGTAATCATACAGGAACAAACAATGAGAGACTGAAGAGAAAAGAAAGAGCAGGAAGGTAGCAACAAAAAGACAAAAAGGGTTAGCTCAACAGCAATTGCTATAATCACCAGTTAGTCTTGATCACAAGACCTCAGCAAACCAGCTAAGATAAATTATATCTGTCATAGAAGGAATGATCTAGCCAGCATATATAGGAGGATAACAGATGTGATTGGCTTCCCCACAACATATGATCAAAGGAGACGCACAAGTAGACTAGCAGAGATTAACTCTTTGCTAGTCTGCCTTATGAACTATCAATTTGTTGGTCAATGCCCAAGTCAGCCTGCACTAATAACAGACATCAGAGAAGTTATCAGGCAAAGTGTCAGAATCTGTAGTCTGAACAGATCCCAATGCGGGCATGACAACTGGCAATCTTTGTAAACCTCCATATGACGATAGAAGTGTAACTACCTCCATCTAGGCTGTGTTCTCCTATGATCTGTCCAAGGCTGAATACGTATATTTCTACCTTCTATCTAGAATCAGTAAGTCACACTTAAGGTACCGTCACACTAAGCAACATCGCTAGCAACATCGCTGCTGAGGCACAACTTGCTGGCGATGTTGCTTAGTGTGACATCCAGCAACAACCTGGCCCCTGCTGTGAGGTCGTTGGTTGTTGCTGAATGTCCTGGACCATTTTTTAGTTGTTGCTCTCCCGCTGTGAAGCACAGATCGGGAGCTGCCTTCTGCGGACGCTGGTAACCAATGTAAACATCGGGTAACCAAGAAGTCCTCTCCTTGGTTACCCGATATTTACCTTCGTTACCAGCGTCCCCGCTCTCACACTGCCAGTGCCGGCTCCCTGCTCTCTGCACACGTAGCTGGAGTACACATCGGGTAATTAACCCGATGTGTGCTGTGGCTAGGAGTGCAGGGAACAGGGAGCCGGCACTGGCAGTGTGAGAGCGGCGGACGCTGGTAACGAAGGTAAATATCGGATAACCAAGGGAAGGGCTTCTTGGTTACCCGATGTTTACCGTGGTTACCAGCGTCCGCAGTAGCCGGCTCCCTGCTGCCTGCACACGTAGCAGAGTACACATCGGGTAATTAACCCGATGTGTACTGTGGCTAGGTGTGCAGGGAGCCAGCGCTAAGCAGTGTGCGCTGGTAACCAAGGTAAATATCGGGTTGGTTACCCAATATTTACCTTAGTTACCAAGTGCAGCATGCTTCTACGTGTAGCGACTCTCCAGCGATCCCTGCCAGGTCAGGTTGGTAGGATCGCTGGAGCGTCGCTTAGTGTGACATCTCACCAGCGACCTCCTAGCAACTTACCAGCGATCCCTATCAGGTTGTATCGTTGTTGGGATCGCTGGTAAGTTGTTTAGTGTGACTGGGCCTTTGCATTGCACAATGCGTGGTATTAAACAATCACTAGCATGTTTGCTGATTGACAGTTGTTTAAGAGCTTGTTTGGACATTCCAACTGTGATTAGTAATAGTTTTCTGTGCGTATCCATTGTTCTGGCAGCACATAATGATGCATGGCTGAGAATGATGATGTTTTATGCAAATCAAAAAATAACTGATCAACAAGCGTTTTGTTGAGTCATTGGGTGATGTAGCCTTTTTATACTACATGCTTAACATGAGACAATTGCTCATTCTCAATAGTTGTGCAGTGTAAATGCCTCATTCCATTTTTGTTTTGCATTGGAAAAACAAATCGTTTGTAATCAGGGTGTTGCATTTGATTTTCACTTAATCCATGTGTTAATTCTTACCATTCACATGGCATCCATTTTTCTAACATGCAAACCTACCCATTAAACAGTAAAAAACGGACAACATTAGGATGACAATCATTTTCACTTGAAATTAAAAATTTATGTGTACAGGCCAATAGTCTATAATAGCCACATGTTCTATCCGTGAAAAACAAGCGCCTGAATGAGGCCTAGAAGTGGCAGCTTTAATTTAAATGAACTCAGGGTTGGAAATCTTAGGAAACTGTATTGAGAGAGATTTCTACTAAAATGTGATGACTTACCACTACAGTATAAAAATTATTACCAGCTCAGTTCTAAATTTTGTCTATCGCCTCCCTGCTCACACTACACAAAACTTAGAAACCTCTCTATACCAAGCACATTATTACTTGTCTGACCACAACGTTTGATCAGGACTTTATGTCTCCAGACAGCTTATAAGATTCAGATAAGTGATAGTTAATGAGTTACTTCTTAGCTCTAATTATACTTATACAGACATTTATATGAATTACCAGAGTATTGATCTGTGTTACAAGATTACATAAAATGATCATTTTAAGTATTCCACAAACAAAAAAAATACCATCTGGGGCCATGTTTATTCATTCTTATATTTGCATAAATAAAGTTCAAAATTCTACGAAAAAACCTTCTCACGTAAGTGTGTGGTATACACTGTGTGCAGAATTATTAGGCAAGTTGTATTTTAGAATATTTTTTTATTATTGATCAACAACTATGTTCTCAATCAACCCAAAAAATTCATGAATATCAAAGCTTAATATTTTTGGAAGTTGGAGTGGGTTGTTTTTAGATTTGGCTATCTTAGGAGGATATCTGTTTCTGCAGGTAACAATTACTGTTCAGACTTATTAGGCAACTTAATAAAAACAAATATATTCCCATCTCACTTGTTTATTTTCACCACGTAAACCAATATAACTGCACAAAATGTAAAAATAAATATTTCTGACATGCAAAAACAAAACCCAAAAAAATAGTGACCAATATAGCCACCTTCCTTTATGATGACACTCAACAGCCTACCATCCATATATTCTGTCAGTTGCTTGATCTGTTTACGATCAACATTGCATGCAGCAGCTGTCGCGGGTGGTGGGGACGCGCTCGCCACGCTTGGGTCCGAGGCTTCTGCTGCTGCTGCTTGGTGGCTCGAGTGGTGGGCCGGACCCGGGGACTCGAGCAGCGCTCCTCACCCGTGAGTGAAAAGGGATGGTTTATTTGGGGAGAGAGTTCGTGACGCCACCCACGGGACGTGGTGATGATGGCACCACCGCTGCTGGTGACGGTGATCGGAGAGATGGTAGGGAGCAGCGAGGATGTTGTCCCCTCCGTGGGTAGGGGGTTGGTGATCCCGGGGCCCGGTGGTGTAACAGGGAGGCTGGATGGCTGGGGTGCAGGGTTGCAGGGACAGCGCGGCTCGGTGCCGGATGGCACTGGTGTACTCACTCAGACAATCAATGACAGAGTCTCTGGTAAACCAAACAGCCGGATGGACGGGTCTCACAGCCGGCTGCAGTGTTGTTGTGCTCTCCCCGGATGGCTGATGGTGGCTGTATTTCCCTGCACCTTTTAGAATGTTTTGACTTCTGTGGTTGCCCACCGGTAGTCCACTCCCCGGCGTATATGTGCCGTAGGAGCCCGTTTTGCCTGCAGGCGCTGGCCCTTGGATCTCTAGCCTGTGGCGGTGGCTGTATATTCTCTCGGTGTGGACTGTTGCCTTCTGTCGGGTCTTCGTTGTTGGGAAACCCCTGGGGTTCCTGTCACACTCGGATTTGACTATTGTCGGTGGCTCCAAGCCTGGTCGGGGTCCGATGGCCCTGCCTATGTGCTTAGCTTCACTCCGCTCCCCGGTTCAGTACCGGTGGGCCACCGCCCAGCCCCGGTCCTATGGCTCTGCAGAGTTCCGCTAACTCCTGCAGACGGCGACCACTGTCTGCCAACCTTGCTGTCAGTGCCTGGGCTCCGACCCAGACACTTGCAGTTCGTGTCCTCTTACTTTCACCTCTCTAACTGAACTGACTGCTTTTTCCCGCCTCCATACCTCTGAACTCCTCGGTGGGTGGGGCCAACCGCCTGGCTCTGCCCCACCTGGTGTGGACATCAGACCCTGGAGGGAGGCAACAAGGGTTTTTGGTTGACTGTTGTAACTGTCTAGGGTGGGGGGTGTGTATGTTGGTATGTATGTGACTACCTGGCTAGTCCAGGGCGTCACACAGCCACCACAGCCTCCCAGACACTGTTCTGAGAAGTGTACTGTTTTCCCTCCCTGTAGATCTTACATTTTGTGAGGGACCACAGGTTCTCTACGGGGTTCAGATCAGGTGAACAAGGAGGCCATGTCATTATTTTTTTTATCTTTTAGACCTTTACTGGCCAGCCACGCTGTGGAGTAGTTGCATGCATGTGATGGAACATTGTCCTGCATGAAAATAATGTTTTTCTTGAACGATACTGACTTCTTCCTGTACCACTGCTTGAAGAGGTTGTCTTCCAGAAACTGGCAGTAGGTCTGGGAGTTGAGCTTCACTCCATCCTCAACCCGAAAAGGTCCCACAAGTTCATCTTTGATGATACCAGCCCATACCAGTACCACACCTCCACATTGCTTGCGTCTGAGTCGGAGTGGAGCTCTCTGCCCTTTACTGATCCAGCTTCTGGCCCATCGATCTGGCCCATCAAGAGTCACTCTCATTTCATCAGTCCATAAAACCTTTGAAAAAATCAGTCTTAAGATATTTCTTGGCCCAGTCTTGACGTTTTATCTTTTGTTTCTTGTTCAAAGGTGGTTGTTTTTAAGCCTTCCTTACCTTGGCCATGTCCCTGAGTATGGCACACCTTGTACTTTTTGATACGTCAGTAACGTTGCAGGTCTGTGACCCTGTTGGCTATTTCCCATAAAACGCTTAATTGTTCGGTGATCACGCTTCAAAAGTTTGGCAATTTCAAGACTGCTGCATCCCTCTGCAAGACATCTCACAATTTTGGACTTTTCAGAGCCTGTCATATCTCTCTTCTGACCCATTTTGCCAAAGGAAAGGAAGTTGCCTAATAATTAAGCACACCTTATATAGGGTGTTGATGTCATTACACCACACCCCTCCTCATTACAGAGATGCACATCACCTGATTTACTTAATTGGTAGTGGGCTCTCAAGCCTATACAGCTTGGAGTAGGACAACATGTATAAAAAGTATCATGTGATCAAAATACTCCTTTGCCCAATAATTCTGCACACAGTGTAGTAATGCAAAATTTAGAAGGTTAACTACTCAAGCATTCACTATCTGAACTTATGTATAAAATATATTTTTCAAGCAGTTCAAATTCCAAATACTGCCACAGCACGCTACATGAAAGATGTGGTCCTGGTTGGGTGTGTGGCCTGTTGCTATTTCAGCGATACAACTTTGCAAGCCGCATGGTGCTGATGACCTCAGAAGGAAGCCACCACTTCATTAAAAACACAAAGTTTTTACTGAACAGAAGGATTAGTGCAAATATATACACACGATAGCGGGCACATTTCTTCTCATACGTTTAATTTGCATTACAGAGTAACTCCAGACATATTCTTTCAGTATTTTCTGTCTCACCAGTTCCTAATTTTTTCACATAGGCCTGCACAATTTACCACCACCCAGCTCAACTGAACATCATAGCCTCTAGAGTTATTATGTACTCACAATGGTTCAATGTCATTTCCCTCACGAAAGAATGATGCCAATATGGTCGGACTAGGCTCGTCGCCTACTGATGCCTGTGGAACTCCCGATGGGGGGACTCTTCTCATCTATCACCATTTCATGTCTGTGTTCATTACTTCTTGAGCTATAAGCTAGTAAGGGCTACTGTCACATGGTGTTTGGCTCTAAACTCATTTACTGTCATGGTCATGGCATCATCAGACGCTTTTCAGACTACAGACTCTGACATGCCACACAATGTTTTCTCTGGTGCTTCTGTCTCAGGCATCGACCAGATGTGTGCACATTAGTGATCGGACAAGTAGGAGTTTATGTCTACTAGCCTGCTGGTTCCGTTTTCAATCACATGGTGTGGGAGACCTATCACAGGTGCACCCCGCCTTTTTAACACTAGAACTACTGGACTCGTGACACCTATATAGAAATACATGGTGCAAAGTAGTCAAAATGACTACCTCAGTAGTTCTAGTGTTAAGATGGAGGAATCTGTCTTCCCATGCTGACTATAGCTTTTGCTAAACTGGTCAGTGTGCTGTTGTTTTCCAGTTGCTGGTGATTTATCACAAACTGCTTAGTGTGCTGTGAAAATCCTCTGGTTGTTTTATTATTTCTTCAATGCTCTTTATTTCCTCCTTATCACGTATTGTCTTATATCTCTGTGTGTGCTAGCTGTGTGATAATGTTTTGGTTTCCCCGCTTGTCATTATGGGTTCAATTACTCCAGTCCTGGCCCTCCCCTGGGGTTGGGGGGAGGGGGTATTAGTGGAGGGCTACTCAGTAGCAGGCCAAAGAAAGTGGCCCAAACATTTTCCCCATCAGAAGTGTCTCTGGGATTAGAGACAGCTAAGGCCCCGTACCCTGAAGGCCAGATTAGGCACCCTGATCCCCTGTTTCCCCTCACACCCCATAAGAGCCACAATGCTAAGCATCCTCTCTAGGGATCAGTACCTCCCGATCACTCACTTTCTCAATCAGTTCAGATTCTTCTCCAGTGACTCTGTCTGTGGTGCAGATGGCTCCACTCTCTAGTCAGAATCACACTCTCTTGGCTCTTCGTTTCTTCTCCTTCAGAACACCCATGTTATGTGGCTCTGCTGCTGATTAGATCTTAGATCTACTACAGTCAACTGATGGGCCCTGGATTCCAGAGAAAACTGTTCCCTTTCCCTGCATGCTAACTCCTCCCCTATGGGCTAGTACCAACATACACTTTGTTTGCCACTGCAGACTGTTGCTGGGCAGACTTAACCTTTCACCTACATTTTTCTACACACACATTATAATTCATTACCAGCACTTAACTCTATCTTATCCTAACACTGCTATTCACTATGCATCATACCTTATATTACTATACACATGACACATATTTCACAGTTCACATTACATTACATTCACAATAATGCAAGACAGTATTGTTCAGACGTCTGACCCCTGCTTTATTCATTCTCTACGGGCCTGTCAGAAAAAGAAAAGTGCTCTGCAGCCCCATGGGGGAATGAATTGAGCAGTGGTCGCAGATGCATACTGCACTCTACTCATGGGGATAAAAGTTGCCCATTCTGCTAATTGGTGCGGGTCCTGGCAGTCAGACCCTCAACTGATTAACAAGATATCAAGTTATCACCTAACTGAATTACCTCTTTAAAATGTATCTGCCATTGTTGAAAACTTTTACCTTGTCAAACAGACAGGTCAACTATTTGGCTCAGTGAAGTCATTGATAAATCCCACCAAGGACAACATCTGCAAGGAGTTTATACATCTTCCCATGCTGGCTTGAGTTACTCTGGGTTCTCCAGTTTCCTTCCACACTCCAAAGAAATAATGATAGAAAATCAAGATTGTGAGCCCCAATGAAGATACTGATGATGATGTCTGTAAAACGCTATGGAATATCAAGGCGCTATAAAAGTACAACACAATAATAATAATAATAATAATAATAATAATAATGAGACCCTGCCTAGTGCTACAAGAAAGGAGCAGAAGCGTTCAGTAAAGTGCTGCTGTTCTCTGAGGCTGAAGAGTGGCGCAATAGAAAATATTAGAGCCCATCTTTAGTCTCGTCGGACAGCAGAGCTTAAAGTCTCTGTGATATCTTCCGGAAAAATGCTCAAGTTCCCATTGACATCCATTACACTCGATACATGAGTGGAGCCCGTCAGAGTATCCGACTGCTTGATACAAGTACCAAGCACCTCAGCGTGGTAGTGCTCGTTCATCATTAGCCAGAGTACTAGCCGCTACAAAAGTATAGCTGCCATGAAAAACAGGCACATACAACTAATGGTCTGGGTACAAAAACAGCTTGCGTGCCCCCTTTATCCATCATTTCATTTTACTTTTAATGATTAATTAATGACTGCAATAATCTCCCATACAATGCCTTAAACAATATTCATATCCTGTGAACTTTTCTACATTTTTTTAATGTATGTTCACTAACTTAAATGTATTTTACTAAGATTTTATGTACGGTAATATACCAATACTAAGCAGTAAGAATTTGCATTCAGCCCCCGAGTCAATACTTTGTAGGACCACCTTTTGCTTCAATTGCTGCTGAAACTTTTGGTGTTTGTCTCTACCAGCTTTGCACTTCTAGAGGGGCTTCACAAGTACTTGCCACTAAATGTTGGTATATCACAAAAACCTCCTATAATATGATTTGAATTTGTGGGGGTAACATGAAAAAATGTGCATATGTGCCATCCCAGCAGCAGATCGAACCGCTTGGATCCATGGGTGGTGTCCATTCGTGGCTCGAGGGTCTCCGGACCCAGGGGCTTAGGGGCCACACTAAAAATGTAACAGGGAGTATTTACAGGGGATTTGATATATAGTTCGTGACGCCACCCGTGGTGTATGGAAATTGTGAGTACCGCCGCTGCCGTTGGGAGTACTCGGGGTGATGGAGTGGAGCAGCTAGGTGACATTGCCCTCCATGGGTAGGGACAGGCCCCGGGGCTCTGGATGGTGATGTGGGGATGCAGTGCAGGGGTCAGTCGGGTACTCACTCAGCAATGAAGCAGATGCTGACAACAGGGTAAACCAAGTCTCTGAACGCCGATGCCTCTCAAGGGGAGCTCGTCTGGGTCCCATCCCCTGCAGTGCTGCTGGTGGTCTATAACCTGCCTCCTGGCACTAAATATTAGATTGTCCGTTGTGGTCCGGTAGCTTGGAGCTATCTGGGCCCCACTCCCCACTGTGGCTAAGTGAAGGAGCCTGCTCTCAGGGCTCACGCTTGGGATTTCCGTGGGCTGCTTGCTAGGAAAGCCCTATCCCCCTCGTTGCGCTAGTGCCCCGATTCTGTAGCTGGTGGGAACAGTCCATAAAGGCCCCGTTCTCCTCAGGTTAATTGCCAGGTTGCCTGAAGCTTCTCCCCGACCTAGGGTCCGTGTACCCCATCGTGCCTTCGGTCCCAGATCGGTGAAAGGACCAAGCTGCCGGACATCCTCCTCGACGGGTCCCAGGCACCTAGCCTCAATCCCCTGCGACCGGGGGTCTGACTCCTCTAGGTTCAGACCACCATCCGCGATCTAGTTTTCCTCTCCCCTGGGAGCTCCAACTCCCAGCTTCCTCAGAGCTCTTCACAGCTCGAGGGCTACCACTGAACTGACTTGACACCTCGCACCTCCCTGTCTGACCCCCTAGCTGGGCGGCCCTATTCCTGCTTAAGCAGCCCACTGGTGTGCCTGACAGGTGTGGTGCAAAGTGTATCTAGGATTTGGGAATACTGATGGAGGCAGCACTGCAGGATAGAGACCCAGAACCATGGGGGGTTGAGTACCGCACGGGTAGGACAGTTTGTGCAGTACCCTGTGACGATCTGAATAGTCCAGGGGCGTCACACATACGTTCACAGAGTATGAATACTTTTTCAAGGCATTGTAGGCTGAATAATCTTTATTTCATCTACAGCAATAGGTAACGTCCCTCGTTGTTTAGAGTAGTGAGGAGGGTAATGGAAACATCCCTTATCATATCAGGCCGTAAAAGGATGAGAATAACATTCCTGATGCAGTAGAGGTGGAAAAGGGTTTAAAAATATGAGAATTTAAGGAAATCTATCAGCATGTTTTTAAAGTTTTTGCCATGCAATGTGAAACAGCATGCTGTAGGGATTAAAACACAGAATTCAGAGATGTGTCCATTATCATCTTTTGTGCTGTTGTTTTGTGCAATGAATATTTCACTACCAGCTCTTTATCCTTGCTCGGACTACATCACGGGGTGAACCCTAGTCTGACACGCCCCCTGCTGTGATAAGCAGCTCACTGTCATTAGACATTGTATATAGAGAGCCTGGTGTGGGAGAGGGGACTTCTCTTAGCTTCAGTGCATTATGAAATTTAAAAATTGTGATTGTGTCAGAACTTCTTCACCCGATAAATTAAGTGACACATCCTTGGATTTAGGATCTACTGCTCTCAGATGAGGTAGCAAATACCTCCTGACAAATTCACTTTAAAGGAAATATCCATAGTGGACTTGAGGTCTGTGTACACAGATCGATCGGCAGCACGATCCCACTACCAATCGGTAACTTTAATTGATTGGCAGTTGTTGGAAAGACCAAAGTGAATGATATACACCCACTGAACTATGAACTATAGCAGCGCATAGGCTGCATAAAAGATCATCGTTCCTGGCGGTGCATTGTCCAGCGTAAACAAAACTCACACTACTTAGAATACTCTGAGCAGTATGAGTTTTTTTACGCCGTACAACGCACCACCAGGAACAATGATCTTTTATGCAGCATAAAGGATCATTTCCCCTGACAAATGAGTATTTTTTTTGTTCATTAGGTGACCCTGCAGCCTGTTTACATGGCATGATAATCATAGAACAAGCATTTTTAACTATACTCGCTCACGATTATCTTGCAGTATAAATGCCAAGAGGGACACCGCACCAGGGCAATCAAGAAGAGCCGGGTAAAGCGCAGGGATTGTGCATCTAAAGGATGCGACAATTCTTGGATGGCTGTAGGCTGCTATTAGCTATTAGCCTGGGGGGTCCCCAATAACCATGGAACTCCCCAGACTGGGAATACCAGCCCTCAGCTGTTGAGCTTTATCATGGCTGGGTATCAAAATTGCAGTGGACCACAAACCATTTTTTAAATTATTTATTTAAATAAATTAAAAAAAAAAAAAAAGCCGCAAGTGGTTCCTCTTATTTTGACACACAGCCAAGATAAGCACAGGGCTGGGGGCTGCAGCCTGTAGCCATAGGCTTTATCTGTGCTGGGTATCATAATATGGGGAGACCCTACGCCAATTTTTTTTTTTTATTTATTTATTTTTACACTGTAATACTGACCCGCAGACAGCGTGTGTGATTGGTTGCAGTCAGACCATGTCACACAGGCTGGGGGGGCACATCTAACTGCAATCAATCACAGACGCCAGGACAGTTGGTGGGCGGGAAAATCAGTGCATATGGATGAGCAATAATGAGCGGCCCAGGAAGTGAGTGGCCATGGGAGCAGTATACAGCCAGGCTGGAGCTTTAAGTATGAAGCGCTTGCTTCATTTTTTATTGTCTTTATTTTTCCTTAATTTTTTTTTTAATTTCCTGAGTGCTGTATCCGGATCAATATCTAGAATCTCGGGGCCAGGTCCGGCACTTGGGTACCTTTGCAACGGCATAGATCCGGACTTTTACGCCCATCACTAATCGTCAGCTATCAGCCAATTACACGGAGCGTTTTTATTGTGTTTTTTCATGCATTGTTGCTTGCACATATAAACAAATCTGCAAGGAAATCCTTAGGCCAGCAAAGTCAATGAGAATCCTGAAGTGTTGTGCACATGTTCAGGAATTTCACCTCGCAGATTTGGTTGCAGAAAAAATCTGCAACATGTCCAATGATTCTGCATTTTTGGCTGCGTTTCTACCAATGACAGTAGTGGAAATAAAAACACATTAAAAAAAACGCATAAAAAGATGTGGTCAAAAGTATAAAAAATGTTTTTTTTGCCGCAGCGTTTTTACTGGCAGGAGATGCAGATTTGGTGATTTTTCTTTCTTTTTTTTTTTTTTCTTTTTTTTTTACTGATCGGTTTAATTAATTGTATAGACTAAACTTTTATGAATGCAGAGATACCAAATATGTTTATTTTGTATTTTAAATAATTTCTTATTTTTTAACAGGTGAAAAAAATTATTGATTTGAATCTTATTTTATTTTTATTTTTTAATTCATTTTTTCCCATTATTTTTTTAATTCCCTCAAAATATTTTAACATGTGCTCTACTGCTGCTGAAATAGTATAAAATAGTAGAATTTAAAGTAATGTTCAGTGGAATTGCCATTTTTGCTATTCAGTTAACATACAAAAAACGGAGAGCAAACCAAGAGGAAAGGGATGAATTGAAACCTACAGCGACTTCAGTTATGACAAAACAATTTATCTTTCTCTTTTTTTCATTTACTTTTGCTAACAAAAATTAAAGAAATCCATGAGTAGTACATGGTGAGGATATTTCCCCAGGGTGGTGGTTCGCTAAACTGGTAATTTACTTTGTGTTCTCACTGAAATCTGTTGTTTGGGTAAATGAATAGTGAAGCTTTCATACCCGCCAAGTCCATACCGAAATATTTCCACTTTGCACTTAAATATTGTGAGCAGCAATTTGATTAAAAGGCTTTTAAAATAAACAAAATTGCAAGTTAATGGAACTCATAAAATGCTCTACAGGCAGGTCTGGGACCAGAACTACTTTGTTAAGATTGAATTTAATGGCACTGTTTGCCTTGGTTAGAAATTGAAATGCACCATGCAGCATGATAAACCTGTATCAGAATTCAGTGAGAGTACAATGATCAGCCAAAACATTAAAAGCCACTGCCAAGTGAAGTGAACATCACCTTACAGTGGCATCTATCAATACAGTCCCTGACAGAAGTTCTGTCGCTTATCCATGTTACATAAATAAAAGCTTATAACCTGACTTTAAATTCATCCATTGGTTTCATAAATTACTCTTTTGAAAGCTGAAACCCTCCCAAATTTGATTTAGGGTATGAAAATAAAGTTGCTGCAAAGCTGAAATATTAATTATTTAATGAACACAGAAAGGGCAGATTTTGGCAAGATAAAAGTTTTGTCGCCTTGTCATATTATGCACTCATTCCTAGTTTACATCCACACCTGTGCTCACTAAATGATCGGTTAATTAGTGGGTGTGTATAAAAAGAAATCCAGCACCCCAGACATCCAGTTGAACTGCAACTTGACCTCTAACAGCATGCCAAAAATCCACCCTGCGACCAAAGCCTTTATTATCAAGAGACTGAAGACCAGATCCACTGCAGAGGTGGCTGGCACCTTTAATGTGTCTCAGCATCAAGTACAAAGAATTAAAAAAAGATTTGAAGAGACTGGAGATGTTTTTGACAAGCCCAGGTTCAGCAGACCCCGCAAGACAACTGCTCAGGAGGAACGTTTGTTGGTTAGAAAATCTAAAGCCAGCCCTTCTTCCACTGCAGCAGAGCTCCAAAAGGCCTGGTCACCTCAGGTCCCTGTATCAACTAGAACAGTTTGCAGTATTCTGTCTAAAAATGGCCGCCATAGTCGAATCAGTTCCCAGAAGCAGGCACTAAACAAAAGGCAATTAAAAAACCGTGTGGCATTTGCCAAGTACCACAGCCTGCTAAACAGATGGACGCTGGAAAAGTGGCAGATGGTGGATTTCTCTGATGAATATTCAGTTAAATTACACCACAGCCACCACAAATACTGCAGGATACCTATTGGAGCTTGTATGGATCCAGAAAACAGTTAAGTTTGGTAGTGGAAAGATGATGGTCTGGGGTTACATTCAGTATGGGGGTGTGCGAAACATTTGCAAGATGGAAGGCAATATCAATAGCCTAAAATATCAAGAAGTATTAGCTACCTCTTACAGTCCCAATCAAAAAAGGGGTCAAATGCTGCAGCAGGATGGTGCTCCATCTCCTACATCAATCTCTACAACAAAGTTCCTCCTGGCAATGAAGATCAAGGTGCTTAAGGACTGGCCAGCCCAGTCACCAGACATGAACGTTATTGACCATGTTTGGGGTAGGATGAAAGAGGAAGCTTGGAAGACAAAACCAAAGAATCTAGATGAACTCTGGGAGGCATGTAAGACTGCATTTGTTGCTATTCCTGATGACTTCATCAATAAATTGTAAGAATCATTGTTGAACCACATGGATGCAGTCCTTCAAGCTTATGGAAGAAACACAAAATATTAAATATGGCTCTAATAGCACCACAACTTCATTCACCAATGTTATGCAACATATCTTTGTATTAGAAGTTAATTATTTGTTTGAATTTCACATTACTTTCTGTGGGCGACAACTTTTGTCTTGACAAAATCTGACCTTTCTGTGTTCAATAAAATTATCAATATTTCAGCTTTTCAGCAACCTTATTTTCATAACCTAAACCAAATTTGGGAGGGTTTCAGCTTTCAAAAGAGTGATTTATAAAGCTAATGGATGAATTTAAAGTGAGGTTATAAGCTTTTATTTACATAACATGGATAAGAGACAGAACTTCTGTTAGAGACTGTAGATATGAATGGGAACAGTTATGTTGAAAGTAGGCAAAATAGATAAATGTAGGGATACAAGTGACTTTGATGTAGGATGGCTAGAAAACTGGGTCAGAGTGTTTGCAAAATAAAATATGTCTTGCGGAGAAGGGAAGGGTGCTGACCTGGAATACAGTGGTTAGTATCTACCAAAAATGGTTCAATAGAGTACAGCTGGGAACTCATCTAGTCCGATTCTACAACAGAGCTATTATAGCACAGATTGTGTCATTAGGAAGTTTTTGGAAGCATAACTAACTGTCACGGTGGTGTCAGGACCTATGGAGACTACAGGTTCTGGCACTCTGCTAACTTCTCTGATGTTTGTGTTCAGCGCAGGGAGACTCGGGGTCGACTCACAGACTTGTTGTTCATAGGAAGGCTAGCAAACGTTAATCCCTGCTGTGTTGCTTTTTAAACTCCTTTGATAACATGCAGTGTACAAGCCAGTCACATTCACTCCCCTCCTATGTATGTTGGCTGCACAAGTCCATTAATGCCAGCTATATGTAGTCTATATTGGTCTGGTGAGGTCTTGTGATCTAGACTTGATGGTAATTGAAATACTTATTGCTGTGAGAGGTTGGGGTGTTAACAGTTGTTCTTCTTTTGTTCATGCCTTAGCTTTCTTGCTTTTCTCTTTAGCCTCTTACTGTTTTTTCCTGTGAGTTTCCAGTGTGTCTGAGTTTTGTTTTTTTCCCTGTCTGTCTTTATCTGTGTTGCCATCAAACTCCTGCCCCTTCCTTCCCTGGGAGGGGCAACAGATTAGTTCTGATCAGGAGATTAGCCAGGCATGGGACTCAACCATCTGTACCATAAGGGTACGCTCACACGAGGGTATGACTCGCGCAAGTGAAATGCGAATAAATCTTGAATTGCGCTCGGACCAATGTTAGTCAATGAGGGAGAGCAGATGGTCAGATTTTTTTTCATCCAGAATCTGGATGAGCAAAAAGTTGCAACATACTGAGATTAGATGCCGAAATCATGCAAGACTTACCAATACAAGTCAATGGGTGCCTTAAAAAGATGGACACCACACAGATGGCACACAGACCATCCTAGTGACGTCTGTTTTTATGGATACATTACTATCATGTAGCACAGAACACTGTAAATGGTCCTGTAAATGACAATAAATGCATTATAGCTGCTGAGAAAAAAAATGGATAGCACACAAAGAGCACACTGAAAGCACATGGATGGCAAGTAGGGAAAAAAACACCTACTTGCATAGCATTCACAGTACACACGGACCACTCGGATACCACTTTTTCAACTCTCCTGGAAGAGGATGGGACTGTTTTTTCATACGATCGTGTGACTCCAGCCTTAGAAGTAGCCCTGAGATTAGGGATAGCCTAGGGTCCTCTGGCCTGAGGGATAGCATACGAGCACCATGTCCTTTGCCTTTCTACAGTCAAATTGTGACAGATTGCTGAACAAGTTATTGCTACCTATGCGCGAGAGGTCTCACAGCATAAAGTGGTTATGTATGGGGCAGCACAACCATATGCTGAATAGAATGCCCAAAAAGTGCCTACAATGAGCACTTAGCAATGATTATCAAAACTGGAACATGGTCCCATTGAAGAAGGTGGCCATGTGAATGTCTGTGTGTGTCTGTATGCCACTTACCTAGGCAAGATTGGGCACCTGGGCATACTATGGGAAGAAGCAAGGCAGATCTAGGCAATGTTCTGTTTTGAAACTTGGGTTCTGATATGTATATGGATTTTAATTTGACATGTATCTCCAACCTAAACATTTTAGCCATTCAATAATCTAAAAATTGTTAAAGAATAGTTTAAAGAACATGAAAAATTTTTCAAGAGGTTGACTTGGCCTCTTAATTCCACAGAGTTAGATCTGATCGAGCTTCTTCAGGATAAAAAACTGTTCACTTTTCCATGTAAGATTTTTCCATTAGAGCAACTATAACATATAGCCCAATAGCAGAATTTGCAAACATGGAGTTATATAATTTGCTCTTCATTTACATAGGCACTAGAGATGAGCGAACCGGTCCCGGTTCGGCTCGAGCTTGGTTCGCCGAACGGAGGTCGCGTTCGAGTTCGGTTCAGCAAACCGGTTCGGCGAACCACTCGAACCCCATAGGAAATTACTCGCCCACCCCAGGGCTTTGGGTGACTCGGTGTCGGGCCGGACTAGTCCAGGGTAGTCAGCGGTGGCGGGTCCCGACTCAGTGACCCTGGTGGAGTCAATTAAAGTGGCGGTATGGATGGGGGATGATCAATAATAAAGTTTGTGGAAATATATATTCGTGACGCCACCTGTGGATTGCGGCTATGGAGCCGCCGCTGCTGGATGGGGTCTCCGGGGCTGATGAAATGGCAGCTATGGTGGTTCTGCTCCCCACAGGTGGAGCGGTACCCCAGGGCAACCGTTGGTGCTTGTAAGAGTCTATAATGGTTTTGTGAATGATGCGGTGCAGGCGGAATAAAGGACGTGACACCAGAGATTGCAGTTCAGATGTCTTTTACTCACTGTTGCCAGGGCTGCAGCAGACTGGTTGCCGTTGGAGTGCTGGAATCCGCCATCTGGTGCCTCCGCCGATCCCAAGTAATTCTTAGGGTTAATACCGGTGCACCACTTTTAGGTCTCTTTCCTTGATTGGCATCACAGCCTTGACTTTGATAGATGAACTTGTCTTGACCTCTACCATAGAATCTGGTCAAGGGGGCTTGCCTGACTGGAATCTTGCCCTCTTCCCAGGGGATTTACAGCAGGTTGTTGCCCTGGGCGCTTGCAACCACCCTGGGCCTTCGGTGTCACTTTATGAGGAAATGTCTTTCTTCCCTCTGTCTGGGGACCATCCCCGAATGCAGCCAGATCCCTCCACCCGATCTTCCTGTGGAGCAGGCCACGAGCAAATATGCCCTTCCATGGCCCTAGGATCCTCTCTTCTCTGTCTGTGGTATCACCTGGGCCTAGCCGGGCCCCAGGATCTCCACCAGGAACCTTCTCTCTATTTACTGTCTCAGCTCACTCTCTCTCTCTCTTCCGACTACCACCCTCCTCCTCTGCCTCACGCAGACCACACTCTTCACTAACTGACTTTGAACTTCCTGTTTCTACTCTCACTTTCTAGTTGGCTCCTCCCACTTTCCTTGTTGCTAGGCCGCCACCCCATGGGAGGAGAGATGGGTCTTACGACCCCCCCTGACTACAGCACGGGGGTAGCTGCCACTATCACTGGTCCCTGTATGTGCCTAGCAATGAGTGTTTTTGCAGATTTGCCTGTGAACCGGTATGTACCCTTGTCCTTACCTAGGATGGGACATCACACCTCTGGCTGAGGTACAATGTCTCTGTGGTGACGGAAGCCTCAGGGGCGCCACACTCCCCCATAGCAAATCCCAGCACATCCGCGGGCTGAAACAAGAAAACAGTGGAAAACTGCAAATTTTTATATGCATAGCAAACATGTAAACAATAAACTTTTCATCCCTTTATGGGAGGCACTTTTTCTTAAACGTTGCAAAACAGATAATCAAGCTTTAGAGTCTCTGGTGCACCTTTCCATCTTAGTACAAACTTCTTCAGTCCCACCATAATTCTGGTAGGGGGCACAACTGGTGCAGCTATATACAATACTAAGTTCTGGCCACACATAGTCCAGTGGCCCAAGTGTCTTTTAAACTAAAACAGACCAGCCACATTACGTCCAGTGGCCTGGTTTCTTATAACATACATTTATACATATCAAACATTTATACACTATACACCGGCCACTTCAAGTCCAGTAGCCCAGTGAACATAAACAATGAAGGGGGGGGGGGTAGGGACGTCTTCAATAAGAATGCGGGGCAGGAATTCAGGGATGAGTGGCTTCTTCGCAAAGAACAAAGGGGCGGTGCAGAGGGGACATCTTCAAAAAAGGATGAGGGACAAACAGAGGCTATTTACAGTTTGTAGTGTTCTTCTCCTTACTTAATCGAGAGGGTAGATGCGGGGCTCCCACTCTGGCATGGCCCCAGGTAGCAGGTATGCCGCAGACAGGAGGGTCTGGGTCTGCTGGTCGTGGGTGCTTACTGGAGTTGGACTGCGCCAAGGTGGTTCCACTGGGGCGGCCTCCTCACGTAGGATGTGGACGTCTAGGGCGTACCACCCTCGGTTTCCCATCAGCCTCGTATACTCTACCAGGTCGCCAGGCTGAACATCGCGCCCTGGGTGGCCTCTCTCCAGATGCTCCTCTATGTCCCGGCGGGACACAAATATGTCCTTTCTCAGGCCAGGCTCCCGGATGAAGCCCCAGCCCTCCTCCAGCTTAAAGTCCAAGACTTGGCCCCTCCTGACCGGGCCATGGCTCCCCTTGCGGGACTTCCTTATCTTAGCTTTTGAGGCCAGGTTTGCAGCCTCCGTTGCTCTCCTCCTTTCCTCCCAGCATTCTCTCTCGAGCCTGTACTGTTCGATTTGCCACTCGCATGCTATTTCCGTGGCGAGCGGAGTCGAGACAGGCAGAATAGGACGGGCCAGTCCCCAATCGCGGTGCTGCGTCCCAATTTATCCCAAGCGAGGACGCACCAGGTACGCCGGTGGGGGGGCTTGGGAAGGGACCCACTAGTTGGTCGGGGTCCGGGCTGTCGAGGACGCTATCTTCAGCATGGGGACCTGCGGCGACGGGCCGAGCTTCGGCGGGGCCAGCGATGGCCTCCTGCAGGCCTGCAGGTGGGCCGGACATCGATGGTTTGCCATGCCCTGGGCTCTCCACTCTGGACGCTGCTTGGGGCTCGTCGGCGCGTCCCGGTTCGGCCTCTCCACCCTCTCGCTGCTTTATCTCCACCTGGAGTTTGTGCAACCACCGGGTCATCAGCTCCACTTCCATCCGCATCATGTTCAGGTCTGGGTCAGCGTTTCCCTTCCTTGAAGTGCCTGGTCTCCAGTACTCCGCCATTCTTCCTGCTTGGTTCTTGTTGGTGTCCACTTCACCTGAGTACTCGACCACACTGCTCGGCTGCACCCTTCTCCACTCTGGAGGCGGAGCCGGGGGCTGTACCAGCGCTTGGCGCCAAGCTGGCAGCTAGCCCACCACGGCAGGCATCCCTGCCCGCATGTTACAATACATTGTGGGGCTTTTATTTCTCAGCCACTGGCTTTAGTTGCCTGGCATCTTCTTGTTCACTACGCCATTTTTCCACATCCTTCGCGCTCTTTTTCAAGACAAGGGGGCGGGGCTTATTTTTGCGCTCTTTCTTCAGGCACGCCCCTCTTCTTCCCGTGCTCAGCAGTTTCAATGGCGGCGGTTTTCACACAGTAAAACAGTCTTTTAAGCACAGTTCTGTAAGGCGCACAGTACCCGGTGGGACCGGGCACAAAATCCTGTTCGTGATGCCAAAGTTGACTTGCCCACCACAGGGCCTTAGGTGACTCGGTGTCGGGCCGGACTAGTTCAGGGTAGTCAGCGATGGCGGGGCCCGACTCCGTGACCCTGGTGGAGTCAATTAAAGTGGCGGTATGGATGGGGATGATGATCAATAATAAAGTTTGTGGAAATATATATTCGTGATGCCACCTGTGGATTGCGGCTATGGGGCCGCCGCTGCTGGATGGGGTCTCCGGGGCTGGTGTAATGGCAGCTATGGTGGTCCTGCTCCCCACAGGTGGAGCGGTACCCCGGGGCAACCGTTGGGTTTGTAAGAGTCTATAATGGCTTTGTGAATGATGCGGTGCAGGCGGAATAAAGGACATGACACCAGAGATTGCAGTTCAGATGTCTTTTACTCACTGTTGCCAGGGCTGCAGCAGACTAGTTGCCATTGGAGTGCTGGAATCCGCCATCCGGTGCCTCCGCAGATCCCAGGCAATTCTTAGGGTTAATACCGGTGCACCACTTTTAGGTGTTACGGGGGGCTGTCTGATAATAAAACCTAAAGGAATGTCAGACAGTCAGGGTCCACCGTGCAAAGACTCTGCTGCAGACTATGGCAGAGGATAAGGGGTATATAAGTGTGCCACTGTAAATAATGATAGCACAAGTGCAATGTGCAATACCTCTGTTATACTCACAGAGGAATATAATTAGAAAATAAAGCAATTCCTCCCTTACTTGGAGGATGTGTGGAATGGTCTCTGTTAAAGATCACAGAGACAAAAGCAGTGAGTGTGAAATGGCACCTACCTAGGTCCGTTCCTCTAGTGGTGCCAGGAGACGGACAGCAGCGTAAGCCGCACAAAGCTCCTACCTGCGTTCGCTCCACTAGTGTGCGAGGACACGAACCACTAGATATGGCACCTGCCTAGGTCCGCTCTTCTAGTGGTGCAAAAGAGACGGACAGCAGCGTAAGCCACACAAAGCTCCTACTTGTGTTTGCTCCACTAGTGTGCGAGGACACGAACCACTAGATATGGCACCTGCCTAGGTCCGCTCTTCTAGTGGTGCAAAAGAGTCAGACAGCAGCATAAGCCGCACAAAGCTCCTACCTCTGTTCGCTCCCCTAGTGTGCGAGGATACGAACAACTGCCAGACGCAGTATAAGGAACGTTACCCTAGCGGCAACGTCCACCTACGAGTAGAATCACAAGGCCCAGCCGGACCATGTGCCCCAGGCACCTGCCTATGTCCGCTCCACTAAGAGGTAAGGATACGGACTGCAGCTGAAGCTGTAAGGTAAAAAAACGCTACCCTGCCGGTAGCGCTCACCTAACATAGACAGAGAGATGCCTGGAGGAACGTGCACAGAGCGTCTACTCTCATGCATGAACCAAGAGGACTGAGCGCCGGGCGGCGTGCGTCAGGGTCTTATATAGACTCTGTGCCTCATCCAAGATGGAGGACACCAGAGCCAATCCGCTGCCAGAATGACAGCAATGACGTCACGCTGGCCTATCACCGAGCAAAGCGTCACAAGCACATAACTAGCGACCAATCGGCATAGAAGGTGTCAGAGACATGTGACCACGTGTCACAAGCACATGACCAGTGGCCAATCAGCTTAGAAGGTGTCAGTGACATGTGACCTCGTGTCAGCGATGATGTCACGCGCACATATGCAATGGCTCCAAGATAGGACTTAGTCTCCAGCGCTTGCACATGTGCAGTAGCAAGAAATCCGGACATAGTTCCAGAGCCACAGCAACCGTAACAGTACCTCCCCCTCAAGGGCCCCCCTCCCGGCGACGCAGGTAATCGGCAACTAAGTAGGGAGCATGGACAGCCTCCTCAGGCTGCCAAGAGCGATGTTCCGGGCCATAGCCCTCCCAATCTATCAAGAAAAACCTGCGCCCTCTAACCATCTTATAACCAACTATGGCTCGTACCTCATAGCTAGAGCGAGAGGAATCAGAGGCAGGAGAATGCACTTCACGAGCGTGAGGTAAAATAGCCGGCTTTAACAGTGAAACATTGAATTTGTCATGGATCCTAAGATGGATGGGTAACTTCAATTGGTAGACTACAGGATTTACCTGTCAAAGAACCTCATAAGGACCCAGGAAGCGAGGAGCAAATTTGACAGAGCTCACTCTGAGTTTCACGTGTTTTGCATAGAGCCACACAAAGTCCCCTGGAGAAAAGACAGGAGCCGGGCGACGAAACTGATCGGACACTGTCTTCATACGGTCCTTAGCTGCTTGGATCGACTCTTGAGTCCGATCCCAAACCTTTCTGGCATTAGTTGCCCAGTCGGCCACAAGAGGAGGAGGTGCAGCAGCGGGAAACGGTACCGGTACCCTATGGTGTTGCCCATTATTGAGTACGAACGGTGTCTGCCCAGTGGCCTCAGCCAGCGAATTGTTAAGGGCAAATTCTGCCCAGGGTAGGAGGGAGGACCAGTTATCGTGGTTCTCAGCAACAAAGTGTCGAAGGTATATAATCATGGATTGATTGGTACGCTCAACCAAACCATTGGTCTCCGGATGGTCTGCCGAAGAGAGATTCAACTCAATTTGCAGAAGGCTACAAAGATCTCGACAGAAACGGGAAGCAAATTGCGGGCCTCTATCACAAATGATATGATCTGGCATCCCGTGAAGCCTAAAGACATGCTTGAGGAATAGTTTGGCTAGTACCCTGGAAGACGGGATTCTCGATAACGGTACGAGATGAACCATCCGGGAGAAATGGTCCGTAATGACCCACACAAATCTATGTCCCTGTGAACACGGAAGATCACCCACAAAGTCCATGCCTACCACCTCCCATGGTCTATCTGGCACTGGTAAAGGATGCAAGAGCCCAGCCGGTCTGTGCCGTAATGGATGGTTGCGAGCACACGAGTAGCAGGAACCGACATATCTCTTGACGTGGCTGGCTAAGTGTGGCCACCAATACCACCTCTCCAGTAACTCTCGTGTCCGCCTAATACCAAAATGCCCACCCACCTTTGAGGTGTGGGCCCACGACAGTATATCATTCTGTCGATCAGGTGGCACAAAGGTCTTGCCCGGTGGGATTTTGTCTAACGTCACAGGGGAGAGCGTATGAAAAACCCTGGAGGGAAGGATAAGACGAGGTTCGTCAATCTCTTCCTTGGTAGAAACCATAGAGCGAGACAGGGCGTCTGCCTTGTTATTCTTACTCCCAGACAGATAGTTGATGGAGAAGTGAAAGCGGGAGAAAAACAAGGACCAGCGGGCTTGGCGAGAATTCAGACGCTGAGCGGTTTGTAAGTACGTCAGATTCTTATGGTCTGTATAGACCTGGAAAGGATGTTTCGCTCCTTCCAGCAAGTGACGCCACTCCTCCAAGGCTAATCTCAGGGCGAGCAGTTCCCTATCCCCAATGGTATAGTTTCTCTCTGCCGGTGAAAAGGTTTTAGCAAAGAAGAAACACGGCCTTTTTCTACCTGCACCGTTCTTTTGATACAAGACCGCACCAGCACCCACTGAAGAGGCATCAACCTCCAAGAGGAAGGGCTTATTCTCATCGGGTCTTTGAAGAACGGGAGAAGTTGAAAAGTGTCTTTTTACTGCCTCAAAAGCCTGAGATGTCTCAGTAGACCAGACTTTTGGATTAGCACCTTTCTTAGTCATGGCCACCAAAGGGGCCACCAAAGTAGAGAAATGGGGTATGAACTGCCTGTAATAATTTATGAATCCTAAGAAGCGTTGCACCACCTTCAAGGAATGAGGTTCGGACCATTCCAGGACAGCAGAAAGCTTCGCAGGATCCATAGCCAGACCCTCCTGTGAGATAATGTAGCCCAAAAAAGGCAAGGATGACTGCTCGAATACACATTTTTAGAGTTTAGCAAACAATGAGTGCTCCCTTAAACGGGAAAGGACACGAACGACATCCTGACAAAGAGTCTCCAGATCAGGAGAAAAAATCAGGATGTCGTCCAGATACACCACGACGGAGGATAACAGTAAATCCCTGAACACATCGTTTACGAAGTCCTGAAATACTGCGGGTGCATTACATAACCCAAAAGGCATGACGAGGTATTCATAGTGACCGTCTCGGGTGTTAAAAGCGGTCATCCATTCGTCACCCTCTCGAATTCGTACCAAGTTATACGCACCCCGCAGATCCAACTTCGTAAAAACCTGAGCTCCCCTCAGTCTGTCAAAGAGCTCCGAAATTAAAGGTAACGGGTATTTGTTCTTTATTGTGATTGCGTTGAGACCTCTGTAATCTATGCAGGGACGCAAATCACCCTCTTTCTTCCGAACAAAGAAAAACCCAGCTCCCGCAGGAGAGACAGACTTACGAATGAACCCCTTCTCTAAACTCTCTCTTATATAGGTCGACATGGCCTCTGACTCAGGTATCGACAGGGGGAAACCCTGCCCTTAGGTGGAACCGAACCTGGGATAAGGTCTATGGCACAGTCATACGGCCTATGGGGTGGAAGAACCTCAGCACCCTGTTTGGAGAATACGTCTGCGAAATCCAAATAGGGTGTAGTTATGGGAGAGAGATCAGTTGATGCAACCGCAATGACCTTAGGTGGTAAGGGAAGACATCGGGACTGAAATTTCGAACCCCAACTAATAATGCTGTCGGACTCCCAGTCAATGTGAGGAGCATGAGTCCGAAGCCATGGGAGACCCAGAAGGACGTCGTCTATACCCTCAGGCAAAACAAGAAAAGAAATCTCCTCTATGTGACCCTAAGGCAGGGAAAGGCGCAAGGGAACTATCCTCAATGTAATGGAGTCAGACAACATAGTCCCATTAACAACACGGACAGGAATAGGCGCCTCTAACATGATAGAGGGAATATTGTGTCTCTTTACAAATCCTGAGGACAGAAAAGTCCCGTCAGCTCCGGAATCCACAAAAGCCATAATAGGCCATGTATTCTCAGAGAATGAGAGCTGACCTGGGATACTACACTTAGAGGGTGCAGACGACGTCTCTAGTAACCCCCCTCTAATGGTTACTAGGCCTGGGGGTTTCCCTGACGACTAGAACACTTGTTGGCATAGCGCCCAGCCTGACGACATCGTAACATATAGGAGGACCAGACTTGCGTAGTCTGGAGGACGTATGACCTAACTCCATAGGAGTGGGAGATGGTTCAGATGCTGAGGAAGATGGTAGTGGACCCTCAACAACTGGAATAGCCCGATGCTTAGGGCGTGAGGAAGAGACCTCGAGTCTACGTTCCCTATGGCGTACGTCGATCCTCGTTGCTACTGTGATCAAGTCCTTCAGAGAAGCAGGGACCTCACGAGTAGCAAGGGCATCCTTGACATAGCCTGCCAACCCTCTCCAGGAGATAGGAATCAACACCTTCTCTGGCCAGTCTAGTTCTGCCACCAGAGTTCTAAAAGCAATGGCATAAGAACTAGTGGATAACGAACCCTGAGATAGATCTAAGAGTTTCAGGGCCGCATCATGGGTAACCTGCGGACCCATGAATACCGCTTTAAGAGCATCAAGAAAGTCTTGATGTCTCAGAGTAACCACATCAGATCGCTCCCATAAGGGAGTCGCCCATTCTAAGGCTTTCTCCTGAAGTAAGGAGATGATAAAGCCTACTTTGGACCTCTCCGTAGAGAAGCGAGAAGAGTTGACCTCTAGGTGTATCTGACACTGACTAATGAAACCACGGCATGATCTGGCATCGCCAGAATATCTGTTTGGCAGAGCAAGTCGAGGATCATGTGCAGATGTCACCATGGTCTGAGGTTTATCCTCTATACTCTTGAGCCGCGACTCAAGTACTTGTATGTAACGGTGTAACTGCTGATATTCTGCCATAACTGCCAGACCCTTGGCTCAGTCCTAATGTTACGGGGGGCTGTCTGATAATAAAACCTAAAGGAATGTCAGACAGTCAGGGTCCACCGTGCAAAGACTCTGCTGCAGACTATGGCAGAGGATAAGGGGTATATAAGTTTGCCACTGTAAATAATGATAGCACAAGTGCAGAGTGCAATACCTCTGTTATACTCACAGAGGAATATAATTAGAAAATAAAGCAATTCCTCCCTTACTTGGAGGGTGTGTGGAATGGTCTCTGTTAAAGATCACAGAGACAAAAGCAGTGAGTGTGAAATGGCACCTACCTAGGTCCGTTCCTCTAGTGGTGCCAGGAGACGGACAGCAGTGTAAGCCGCACAAAGCTCCTACCTGCGTTCGCTCGACTAGTGTGCGAGGACACGAACCACTAGATATGGCACCTGCCTAGGTCCGCTCTTCTAGTGGTGCAAAAGAGACGGACAGCAGCGTAAGCCGCACAAAGCTCCTACCTGCGTTCGCTCCACTAGTGTGCGAGGACATGAACCACTAGATATGGCACCTGCCTAGGTCCGCTCTTCTAGTGGTGCAAAAGAGACGGACAGCAGCATAAGCAGCACAAAGCTCCTACCTCTGTTTGCTCCCCTAGTGTGCAAGGATACGAACAACTGCCAGACGCAGTATAAGGAACAGAGCGTCTACTTTCATGCATGAACCAAGAGGACTGAGCGCTGGGCGGCGTGCGTCAGGGTCTTATATAGACTCTGTGCCTCATCCAAGATGAAGGACACCAGAGCCAATCCGCTGCCAGAATGACAGCAATGACGTCACGCTGGCCTATCACCGAGCAAAGCGTCACAAGCACATGAACAGCGACCAATCGGCATAGAAGGTGTCAGAGACATGTGACCACGTGTCACAAGCACATGACCAGTGGCCAATCAGCTTAGAAGGTGTCAGAGACATGTGACCTCGTGTCAGGGATGATGTCACCCGCACATGTGCAATGGCTCCAAGATAGGACTTAGTCTCCAGCGCTTGCACATGTGCAGTAGCAAGAAATACGGACATAGTCTCCAGAGCCACAGCAACCGTAACATTAGGTCTCTTTCCTTGACTGGCTTCACAGCCTTGACTTTGATAGATGAACTTGTCTTGGCCTCTACCATAGAATCTGGTCAAGGGGGCTTGCCTGACTGGAATCTTGCCCTCTTCCCAGGGGATCTATGGCAGGTTGTGGCCCTGGGCGCTTGCAACCACCCTGGGCCTTCGGTGTCACTTTATGAGGAAATGTCATTCTTCCCTCTGTCGGGGACCATCCCCGAATGCAGTCAGATCCCTCCACCCGATCTTCCTGTGGAGCAGGTCACGAGCAAATATGCCCTTCCGGGGCCCTAGGATCCTCTCTTCTCTGTCTGTGGTATCACCTGGGCCTAGCCGGGCCCCAGGATCTCCACCAGGAACCTTCTCTCTCTTTACTGTCTCAGCTCACTCTCTCTCTCTCTTCCGACTACTACCCTCCTCCTCTGCCTCACGCAGACCACACTCTTCACTAACTGACTTTGAACTTCCTGTTTCTACTCTCACTTTCTAGTCGGCTCCTCCCACTTTCCTTGTTGCTAGGCCCCCACCAGCATGGGGGTAGCTGCCACTATCTCTGGTCCCTGTATGTGCCTAGCAATGAGTGTTTGTGCAGATTTGCCTGTAAACCAGTATGTACCCTTGTCCTTACCTAAGATGGGACATCACACCTCTGGCCCTGGTGCAATGTCTCTGTGGCGACGGAAGCCTCAGGGGCGCCACAGAAACAATGGGAGGCAATCACAAACACATAGAAACACATTATAAATGTACACATACAGTTAATAAACATTGCCATAACACTTACCGGTGCCAGCGATGCGTCCTGCACTCTGTCTCCCGCCGCTTTAACATCTGTAATCGCTGCGTCCTCCCGGTAACCAGCAGTGATGCAGGACCTATCGTGATGTCAAAATAGCCATGTGACCAGTCACATGTCTATTATCTCATTGGCTGCAGACTGGTCACATGGCTTTGATGTCATTCTAGGTCCTGTCATTGCATCTGTCCGGTACACGGTGCACGTTTGTGTATTGCCGTGTACTGGTGACATGCTCTGGCACACTGTCGACTCCCCGTTCTGCTTACCCGTTCCGTTAGGGACCGGCTGACACAGCCGGTCAATAACAGAGATCGCAATTGCCATAGCAACGCGCATGTTAGCAGGGACGTCACCGCTAACAGCGGCACCGAAAATCACATGATCGGAGCACCATTGCTATGGCAACCCGTCTATCAGTGGTAACGTTACCGCTAACAGCCAGCAGTACTGATCACTCACGGAGTGAAGACTGCACGGGGAGCAGCAGCGTCTTTCTCCCATGCTGTGCTGCTCATGTAGCAGAGCTGCATGTGGTGAAGGAAAAAGACAGAAGAGCATGGATCGTGGAGGGATAAGAGGGAGTAATAAACATGGAGTCTCTAAGTGTGTCTGTGTATTTATTTCTATTAAAGTATTTTTTCTCTGTGTGGTGTCTTTTTTTTAACCCTTTATTGGAGATTCGTAATGGCTGGGTCAAACTTGCCTGACATTAAGAATCTCTGACTTAATACTAGATAGTAAAACAAAGCTGGTATTAACGCATGATTACCCAGCAAGTCACCCAGCTTCAGGGCTGCTGGAAGAGTTGGATACAGCGCCAGATGATGGCGCTTCTATGAAAGCGCCATTTTCTGGGGTGGCTGCGGATTGCAATTAACAGCAGAGGCGCCCAGAAACCTCGGGATAACCTGTGCTGCGGATCCAATCCCCAGCTGCCTAGCTGGCTGGACACAAAAATGGGGCGAAGCCCACGTCGTTTTTTTTTTTTAATTATTTCATGAAATTCATGAAATAATTAAAAAAAAGGGCTTTCCTATATTTTTAGTCCCCAGCCGGGTAGAAATAAGCAGCTGGGGGTTGGGGGCAGCCATACCTGCCTGCTGTACCTGGCTAGCATACAAAAATATGGCGAAGCTCACCAAGCAGTGGCGGTTAGCAGCCAGTAGCTGCTTGGATTACCCTTATCTAGCGATACAAAAAATGCAGCGGGAGCCCATATATATTTTTTTTAATTATTTATTTAAATAACTAAAAACAAAAAGGGCTTCCTTGTATTTTGATTGCCTGACATCACAGTGCTGTAAAAATAAATCTTTAAAAAAAATGATGTAGCGCTCTGCGGTATTTTTGATTCTCAGCGCAGATAAAGCAGACAGCTACGGGTTGCCACCCCCATCTGCCTATGTTACCTAGGCTGGCAATCAAAATAGCCTGAAAACCACAGCTGGCAGCTTTACCGTGGTTGGGGATCCAATGTGGAGGTCATCCCAGGCTCTTTTTTTATAACTATTTTATAAATATTAATAATTACAAAAAAAAGTAGGGTCCCCCCCAAATTGGATCACCAGCCAAGGTAAAGCGGACAGCTATGGTCTGGTATTCTCAGGGTGGGAAGGTCCATAGTTATTGGCCCTTCACAGCCTAAAAATAGCAGGCCACAGGCCCCAGAAGTGGCGCATCCACTAGATGCGCCAATCTTGGCGCTTCACCCCAGCTCATCCCGTGCCCTGGTGCAGTGGCAAACAGGGTAATAAATGGGGTTGATGCTAGCTGTAAAGTCACCTGACATCAAGCCCAGCAGTTTGTGATGTCATGGCGTCTATCAGATACCCGATATCACAAACTGTCAGTACTAACAAAAAAAATAGACAAAAAAAAATTATTTGAAAAAACACTACCCAAAACATTCCCTCTTTCACCAATTTATTGTCAGGAAAAGAAATAAGGGGGTCGCACGATAACTCTGGACCGTCCAGAATATGGGGGGACACGCTCAGGGAACGTATCCCCCATTTTCTAGGAGTGCAGACCCTCCATGTGAGGCGTGTGGGTGCAATGAATCTGCACCCACTCTCCCCGGGTCCACAGCAGCAGAGTCCATGTCGTAACTGTTGCTACCAAAGCTGCAATGCCCTGTTCATGATATAAGGGCATGTCTAATCAGGAGAACTATTCTACATTTCCAAATATTGGTATTTGCTGATATTATTGCTACTCCACCTACTATATATTGGGGATAGGATCTTGGAGATGGAATACCCCTTTAAGTCCAGTTATCCAGCTGAATGAATACTAAACAACAGAGCTCGCTATTTAGACATGTTTTTTTGTGGCGTATAATGGACTTTCATGTTTGGTAGTCGTTCAGCAGGGCAACTATAAAATCAAATACCTCCATTTGGAAATGTAGTATAGCTCTCCTGATCAACTATGTTCCTTACCTCATGAACAGGGCATTGCAGTAGCTTACAGATGCATGGTTACCATCACTCACTGTGTCTGAACACAGGAAGCTGAGCTGACAGCCGCTCTGTGCATGTAGCAGCGTCTATTGTGAAGGAGGGGGCCGCGGGGGATCAACGCTGCACAGGTACCGTGGGACACCGGGGAACACTGGTGGGGTCATAGGGGGTGACCTGGCAGGGCCTGGGGATGAGTTTTCTGTCGCATGTGTCATGGCACATGCGACAGAAATCAGAGGAGTAGGGTGAATGCGGCTGGCGCGCTGCTGTGCACGCAGCCATCTTGCATTTGCTGGAGGGGGTCGGGGGGGTCACTTTGGTGACACCGGGGGACCGGAGGGGACCGGAGAGGAGATTTATCTCCCATCTGACATGTTTGTTCATGCCAGATGGGAGATAAATAATTTTTTACCGGCACTGTCATTTACTGTAACGTGATCATTGGTATACAGTTTATACCGGTGATCACGTGAGCAGGGATCGGAAAAACCGGCCTGATTCATGATCTCCAGGGTCTCAGCTACCCCTGAAACCCCGGAGATTTTCTGACACTGGGGGGCGCTATTCACTTATTTCTGCCAGCTGTTTATAAACGGCAGAGTAGAATAAGGCTACATTCACACGACCGATCCGTTTTTGCGGTCCGCAAAAAACGGTCCGTTTTTTTCACGGGTGCAGCCATGTGGCATCCGTTTCCATTCCGTATAAGGTCCATATGTCATCCGATTGTCTTCCGTGTGCCTTCCATTTTTTTTGCATACTGCAAAAAGACTGAAGGAGGGAAAATACATAAATTTACCCAGGATTCATAGCTTCAGCCTACATGAGGCGGTCACATGTTCACTCCAGTGCCATTTTCTACTGGCTTTCACAGCGTAGTGCGCTCTGGTGATTTTCTTGTGCTTGTACACTTCATATCAGTCTTTTATGTCATTTTATTGGCAGAAAGACACATAATGTCCCACTCTCCTGCATTTTGTACTTTTGCACCCTTTGTTGCCTTTCATGTGGCACTAAGGGGTGCTTAGCCTTGTATTTACCAAAATAAATAAATAAATTTAAAAAAAAAATGACGTGGGGTTCCCCCTCTTTTTGATAGCCAGCTAGGGTAAAGCAGACGGCTGCAGCCTGCAGACCACAGCTGCCAGCTTCAACTTGGATGGTAATCCACAACTGAGGGCACCCAACGCTGTTATTTTAAGTTAAATAAATAATTAAAAAAAAAAAAAACACGTGGGGGTCCCCCCAAAATTGGATCACCAGCCAAAGTAAAGCAGACAGCTGGGGTCTGATATTCTCAGACTAGGGAGGTCCATGGTTATTGGACTCTCCCCAGCCTAAAAATAGCAGGCCGCAGCCGCCCCAGAAGTGGAGCATCCATTAGATGCGCCAATCCTGGTGCTTCGCGGCAGCTCATCCCGTGCCCTGGTGCGGTGTCAAACGGGGTAATATATGGGGTTAATACCAGATGTGTAATGTCACTTGGCATCAAGCCCTGGGGTTTGTGATGTCAGGCGTCTATCAGATACCCGACATCACCAACCAAGTCAGTAATAAAAAAAAAATAGACAAACACATTTTTATTTGAAAAAACACTCCTCAACACATTCCCTCTTTCACCAATTTATTAGAAAGAAAAACAAATCCAGGTCTGCTGTAATCAATAAGGCGTTCCCATGACGATCCATATCATAGTCACTGTCCCAGTCAATGAAGAACAGAATGTTCCCTATTGGCTGGGAGAGCAATGCAGTGACCTGAGCTAACATCAATAGATCAGCCCAGGTCACTGCAGGGCATAACAAGTGCTGCTGTCAGGAGCGAGGTACATTACCTGCAGTGACGATCTCCTGCACTGCTGACAGCAGAGCTGTAACTGACTTCAATGACTGCCGACTTTACAGCCAAGTATCGCGGGAGCCTGTGACGTCACCGCTAGTGACAGTCTCGGCTCCGCAGCGAGATGAGATGTGAAGCGGCGGCCATGGAGGACAGTGACAGCGCTGAGGTCGGGAGGGCAGGACTTCATCATTGTAGGTAAGCCGAGTGGGGTAATGTGTGCGGCGTGCGAGGTGGGTCGAGCCAAGCGGGGCCATGTGTGCGGAGTGCAAGGTGGGTGAAGCCAAGCGGGGCATGAGTGCGGGCGGCGGAGTGCGAAGTGGGTGGAGCCTAGCGGGGCCATGTGTGCGGGCGGCGGAGTGCAAAGTGGGTGGAGCCTAGCGGGACAATGTGTGCGGGCGGCGGAGTGCAAAGTGAGTGGAGCCTAGCGGGCCATGTGTGCGGGTGGCGGAGTGCGAAGTGGGTGGAGCCTAGCAGGGCCATGTGTGCGGGCGGCGGAGTGGGAAGTAGGTGAAGCCTAGCGGGGCCATGTGTGTGGGCGGCGGACTGCGAAGTGGGTGGAGCCTAGCGGGGCCATGTGGCGCTGAAGACGTCAGTGTCGGGGACTGCATGGCTGGGGACAGGTGAGTGTGTGTGTGTGTGTGTGTACATGCCGAGTGCAGGAGGGGGCGGAGCCGAGCGGGGAAGTGACGGCTCCCTGCACACGTAACCAGGGTAAATATTGGGTTACTAACCAAAGCACTTTGCTTGGATACTCGATATTTATCTTGGTTACCAGCTTACCGCAGGCTGCCAGTGATGGCTCCCTGCACACTGTAGCTGTAAAAAGCCACGCTTTTGTTGATCGAACCGTTCTCGAACGTAACTCGAACTGCCGAACTTTTAGCAAAAAGCTCGAGTTCTAGTTCTATCTAGAACACCCCCCAATATCACTCGAACCACGAACTGGCGAACCTCGAACCACGAACCGCTCTCAACTCTAATAGGCACTGCAGACCAACACTAAGCATGATATATGAGGCGATTAGCCACATGCCTTCTATACAGTATAAACAGAGAACTTAGTTATCTGGAATATAATTAAACTTAACAAAAAATATATCAGCTCCCCATAGTCATCATGATTTTTACCCATACAATATGTTTTTCTGTGGCATTCCTTGGGGTTAACCCAGTTAGTGAGGATAGTAGGTGCATATTGGTATATTTATTACTTGTTTATATTCCTTTACTCTAGAACATCTTGGAGACTTACCTGTCCTCCTGTACTTAACATGACTGATGTCCAAAAAAAAGAAATCTGTTTCATATCCTGATCTCAGTAAAACAAGTGCCTGCCACTATGGTTCATACACTCCACACACAAGAACTTTACTATTTTTTTCTGTATTCTCATTATATCTCTTTACCCCACTATAACTTATTCTGTATACAACATCCATGCAGGTAAATCCCCTAGAAGCATGTACTGACACTTTTACCTGGGATAAGTGTGCAAAAATTTAAGGCTGGTGTCGAAAATGCTGTAAAGAGCAAATTAAGAATGCTTCTAAAATAAAAGTATTGATAGTTTATTTTTTATCAATTATCAAAATGCACAGTGAATAAAGAAAAAACAAATCTAAATCAATATTTGGCATGCTGACCCTTTGCCTTCAAACAACATGAAAACACCAATTTAGGTACACTTGCACACAGTTTTTGTAGGTACTTGACAAGGAGGTTGTTCCAAACTTCTTGGAGATCTAACAACAGATTTATCTTCAGCATAAATAACAACAAAGAGTTCTGGAAGTGATGATATGGCCCCCACAGAGCCATGATGTCAACATCCAGTCTGTCTGAGATTACATATAGATGCAGAAGGATTTGTACAAGCCTACTGTCATGATATGACTGTATTTAAGAAAGAGACAGAGGCTCCTATGCTTTCCCTCATGGAGGAGTCCCTAGGCTATCCCTAATTTCAGGGTTACCCCCAATGGTGGAAATGTCTGAGTCTCATGCCTGGCTAAGCTCCTGACCAGAACTAATCTAATTCCCTCCTCCCACTAGGGAAGGAAGTGGCAGGAAAGATGGAAACACAGATAAACCCAGACAGGGGAAACCAAAAGTCTGACACACTGCAAACACACAGCAACAAACAATGAGAGACTCGGGCAACAAACAAGAGCAGGAAGGGAACAACAAAAATGCAACAAGGGTTAGCTCCACAACCACACACAACAACAAATCTTACAGCCACCAGTTAGTCTGGATCACAACACCACATCACACCAAACCAGCTAAGATAAACTATAGCTGGCATTAATGTCTAGCCAGCATTTATAAGAGGGGAGCAGATGTGATTGGCTCTCCCACAACATGTGATCAAAGGAGACCCATAAGCAGCCCAGCAGGGATTACCTCTAACTAGCCTGCCAATGAACAACCAATCTGTTTGTCAACGCCTGAGTCTGCCCATGCTGATTACAACCCTCAGAGGAGTTATCAAGCAGAGTGTCAGAATCGGTAGTCTGAACAGATTCTGATGCCACCATGACAGTCAGCAAAGTTAGTAAACACCTCCATGTGACACCTACATCTACAGAAAATCTGTGGTGTTAGTTCTCCAAGATAATTGGAAGAAATGTCCCACTTATTTCTTTCAAAAACTGTGTGCAAGTGTATCTAGAAGAAGTGAGGCTTTCTTGCAGTTCTGAAATCAATGGGTGCTCGCACTAAATATTGATTTTATTTAGGTTACGCCTTGGTAAATTTACTTTGCATTTTGCAAACTGAAAACAATATACTATTAATACTTCTATTTTTTAAAACATTCTTACTTTGAGGCAGTTTTCCCACATCTGCCTAAAACTTTTACAGAGCACTTCATGTAAGCATTACTAGCAAATATATGGATCATGCAGCCTACTGAAGAGCCAACAGCGAAGATGCACATATATTATACATGGCAATGTGAAGCCATTTGTGAGGAGCAGAAAACAGTGTTAATCTTTTGATTACCGTGAGGAACATTTTGTCTATACTCAGCGGAGTGCCGGATGGACCAAAATAGAATCGGCAGCACTTACAATCTCTGACTATAGACAACACATTTACATAGCGATCAATAAATGGCTATTTAGGGCCTACTTAAAGTACATTAACCTTCTGCTGAAAACAGCGAAGATGATCAACCTCAGGAAGCTATTCTACCACCTGTAATCACATCTCCACAAAGAGATTTTACTCTTTACAAAATGCTAATGAATTAGTTGATGACTATTTTATTTGTTATATTTGATATTGCCTGAATTATATGCTAATCCTGGTTAGTGTCTCCACATAGGGTGCTATGAATGCTGAGCAATTCATTATCAGTAAATACATTAGGCATAAAGCACAATTTCTTAACATCTTACAGTTGTTACATTTCTGAGCCGTAACATAAGGTGTTATCAGAACCTTTCAACCCATTTCAATATGTCTCACTTTATTCTACAGTTCATTGCATTCTTAGATGCTGTTGTTTGTGACATGCAAGGACCCCCAAAAAAAGAAGCAGATCTGCCAGTGTCTTATTATAAAACATTGAAATAATGTATAATTTATATTTTAATATAGATTATAAAGTGTCATAGCTCTTACCAAGCTGCACCGAGACGCTAGGCCTCATGTTCAATAAAAAGCCTCTGAAACATTTATAGGCAGTGTGTGATTTTTACTGTTTGGCTTTCTATTTTTTTGTGGTTCTACAGGCCGGCAGCTGTGGAAATGGCGTCATCTTGTAACCTGTCTCTAACTGTGAAAGCTGGAATTTTGAGACTAGGGGGCCCAAAAAACACAGTATATGATATTACTGACTCCAGATGGAAAAATATGACACTATTCTAGTACACTTGATAATAAATATGTTTACGTATAAAGATATCATAATTGTAATACACAGAGTACATTATCACTATCTCATAGCGTTATGTATATATATACCTAAAATAACAAAACAGCCAAAACAAATGGTCAGTCTCAGTCTATATATTGATTCGAGTTGCCCTATGACTATAATCATAGAATTACAAGGGTTCCCCCTACTTTAAAAGTTATTCTCAGTGGACTCTGGTGGGGAAAGAAAAACTAAGAAAATATAAGAAAACAAATTCTATGATGTCAACAACCTAAAGAACTGGTGCTGCTCCTCTCCACAGTGGCTACTGTACCCCGCTGCTGGTCTCATCATGTGAGTGATAGTAAATCTGAGTGTAAGGGGTGCTTCACACACAGCGAGATCGGTACTGAGATCGCTGCTGAGTCACGTTTTTTGTGACGCAGCAGTGACCTCATTAGCGATCTCGCTGTGTGTGACACTGAGCAGCGACCTGGCCCCTGCTCGTTACCCACAGCCCTGGTTCGTTTTTTTATTGTTGCTCTCCCGCTGATAAGCACACATTGCTGTGTGTGACAGCGAGAGAGCAACAATCCTGAATGTGCAGGGAGCAGGAGCCGGCGCCTGACAGCCTGCGGTAAGCTGTAACCAAGGTAAACATCGGGTAACCAAGGTGGTTACCCGATATTTACCTTCGTTACCAGCCTCCGCAGCTCTCACGCTGCCAGTGCCGGCTCCTGCTCCCTGCACACGCTAAGTTAAGCGGTGTGAGCTGGTAACTAAGGTAAACATCGGGTAACCATACCCGATGTTTACCTTAGTTACCAGTGTCCGCAGCTTCCAGACGCCGGCTCCGTGCAAGCGCAGCGTCGCTTGCACGTCACTGCTGGCTGGGGGCTGGTCACTGGTCGCTGGTGAGATCTGCCTGTTTGACAGCTCACCAGCGACCATGTAGCGACGCAGCAGCGATCCTGACCAGGTCAGATTGCTGGTGGGATCGCTGCTGCATCGCTAAAGTGTGACGGTACCCTGAGGGAAGTCATCAGCTGAAACAAAGCAAATAACTTATCACTGGTGGCAGTCTTACCACTCCTAAAGCCCCCATATAAATAGATAATAGTCCTCTAAACGGCCTACCATCTAATGGGAGCCTCTTAACTATCCCACAATAGATGATGTTGGGTCAGAGAAGGATCCAGCCCTTAGAATTAAAATGGCTGATCATTTTGTCTTACTACTATAAAGTCTTTATTAGTCAACTCACTAAAATAACTGTCAGTGCAGTCACATGAAAAGTAATAGCCACTAAAAGGTGGATGAATGGTGAGAGGGACAAGTGCGCCAAATATCGGTATTAAAGATATTATTGGTTGGGCAGGGGTAGGCTATTGTTAACCATATGATTTTCCCCTACCTACCAGCGGAGTGTAAACACCCTAACACTCGGTGCCCCCGCTCCTCGGCGGCTGTCCCTCACTGACCCTCCAATCCACAATACACTACCACCATCACCATAAACGTGTACGTGAAATGTGAAGGTCATATAATTGTCGGGTAACTACTTTCTATTGTCAATGAATATCATTCAAAGCTTGTTACACCCACTGGAGAATGCAATAACCCCTTTCAGGAAAATCTTACATCCCATACATCATGCTAATGCATGTCTATTCAAAGGCCTGCAACACCTTAATGCCTGCACATATCTAAATATAATATAGTATGTGTGTGTGTGTGTGTGTATATATATATATATATATATACTGCTCAAAAAATTAAAGAGAACACTCAAATAACACATCCTAGATCTGAATAAATTAAATATTCTAATTGAATACTTTGTTCTGTACAAAGTTCAATGTTCTGCCAACAAAATCACAAAAAAATCATGAATAGAAATCAAATGTTTTAACCAATGGAGGACTGGATTTGAAGACACACACAAAATGAAAGTGGAAATAAGTCAAAATGAAAATCAAAACAAGGCAAAACAAGACAAAATGAAAGTGGAAACAAGTCAAAATGAGGCTCAATATTGTGTGTGGCCTCCACGTGCCTGTATGACCTCCTTACAATGCCTGGGCATGCAGATGGTCTCCTGAGGGATCTCCTCCCAGACCTGGACTAAAGCATTTGCCAACTCCTGGACAGTCTGTGGTTGATGGATGGAGCGAGACCTGATGTCCCAGATGTGCTCAATCGGATTCAGGTCTGGGGAACGGGCGGGCCAGTCGATAGCTTCAATGCCTTCATCTTGCAGGAACTGCTAACACACTACAGCCACATGAGGTCTGGCATTGTCCTGCATAAGGAGGAATCCAGGGCCAACTGCACCAGCATATGGTATCACAATTGGTCTGAGGATCTCATCTCGGTGCCTAATGGCACTCAGGCTACCTCTGGCGAGCACATGGAAGGCTGTGCGGTCCTCCAAAGAAATGCTACCCCACACCATTACTGACCCATTACCAAACCGGTCATGCTGAAGGATGTTTCAGGCAGCAGATTGTTCTCCACTGCATCTTCAGACTCTATCACGTCTGCCACATGTGCTCAGTGTGAACTTGCTTTCATCTGTGCAGCGCATAGGGCGCCAGTGGTGAATTTGTCAATCCTGGTGTTCTGTGGCAAATGCCAAGCGTCCTGTACGATGTTGGACAGTGAGCACAACCCCCATCTGTGGACGCCAGGCCCACATGCCATCCTCATGGAGTTGGTTTCTAACTAGGGATGATCGAATAAATCAAATATTCGGCTTCGCGAATATTTGCCGAATAGGTCGCCGCTATTTGACTATTCACGAATATTCGATGTGCAATGTAAGTCTATGGAAAACCTGAATAAGAACTATTCGGAACTATTCGGGCTTCCCATAGACTTACATTGCACATCGAATAATCACATAGCGGCGACCTAGTCGTCGGATATTCACAAAGCTGAATATTTGAGGTATTCAATCATCCCTATTTCTAACCATTCTTGCAGACATATGCACATTTATGGCCTGCAGGAGGTCATTTTGCAGGGCTCTGGCAGTGCTCCTCCTGTTCCTCATTGCACAAAGGCGGAGGTAGCAGTCCTGCTGCTACGTTGTTGCCCTCCTATGGCCCCCTCCACGTTTCCTGCTGTACTGGTCTTTCTCCTGCTAGTGCCTCCATCCTCTAGACATTACGCTGACAAACACAGCAAACCTTCTTGCCACACCTCACATTGATGTGCCATCCTGGATGAGCTGCACTACCTGTGCCACTTGTGTGGGTTGTCAAGTCCGTCTCATGCTACCACGATTGTGAGAGCACAACCAACATTCAAAAGTGACCAAAACATCAGCCAGAAAGCATTGGTACTGAGATGTGGTCTGTGGGTTCCCACCTGCAGAAACACTCCTTTATAGAGTGTGTCTTGATAATTGCCAATAATTTCCTTCTGATGTCTATTCCATTTACACAACAGCATATGAAATTGATTGTCAATCAGTGATGCTTCCTAAGTGGACAGTTTGATTTAACAGAAGTTTGATTAACCTGGAGTTATATTCGGTTGGTTAAGTGTTCCCTTTAATACTTTTGAGCAGTATATATATATATATATATATATATATATATATATATATAATAAATAATTCATTACGTAATTTTTTTCTGAGATCACACTCCATTTAGAAGGATTGTCCTATGAGTGCAACTCTTCATACAGCGCTAATCTTCAGGGCTCTGGCCATGGACATGTATCCTATCTAACAAAAATACAGGCAGGCTGATTGTACAAGCAGTACATTTTTTTGTCTATAGGATGTTCATTTCCAGCTCAGAGAAACTAAAGACATATATTTTGCATTGCTAAGATCTAATGCACAATAAAAATAGACCTGAACTGACCAGTTAATTACACAGAACTACAGCTTTAGGCTCCTATATTCTAGGGATACCTAACCTGGCAGTCTTCATTTTTTGGACTTCTTATTTAAAGCACCCACTGCATCTTGTTGTTACGGAGGAGCTGTTGCCCTCACTGTCTCCTTCAGAATAGGATGTCAGGAACAGTATAATTCCAATCTTACAACTTATTATCATTATACTTCTGTGTCGCGGGCGGGGAGGAGGGTGTCAGCACACCGCGCTCACCCCTTCTGCTCGGGTCCGGCAGTTGCTCCTGGTGGCTCGAGCTGCGGGCTGGATCCCGGGGTGTGTCGAGCGACACTCCTCGCCCGTGAGTGAAAAGGGGGTGTTTGTTGGGATTATAGTTCGTGACGCCACCCACGGTTGTGGTGATGGCACCACCGCTGCTCAGTGTGGGGGTCCCGGGGATGGTGATGGGAGCAGCCAGGTGTTGTGTTGCCCCTCCGTGGGTAGGGGTTGGTGATCCCGGGGCCCGGTGAAGAGATGCAAGGTGTAGGGCCTGGAGGGCGCAGGGACGCGGGGGCAGCGCTGTGCCTTGCGGCACTATGGTACTCACTCAGCCTGACACGGACACAGTTTGTACGGTAAACCAACGGCTGGTAGGACGGTCCCACAGACGGCTGCACCTGCACTCCCGGTAGGTGACGGTGACTTCTCTCTTCCTTGCACCTGTGTGGTCTGGTGGTATCGGTGGATTCCCTCCGGTTACCCGCTCCCCGACTGCAATCTGGGCCGGAGGAGCTCTACACTTTGCCCGCAGGCGCTGGCCCTGGGGAAACTGGTGCCTTGGCGGTGGCGGTGTCTCCCCGTTAATGGTCGGGCTGTTGCCGTCAATCGGGACTTTGTTGTTGGGGGATCTGCGTCCCCGTCACTGACGGATTCGGCAAATTGGGCGACTCCTAGCCTTGCCGGGGTCCGAGAGGCCCCTGCCCTGGTGCTGACTGTCCTTCGGAACACTGCTCCAGACCACCGGGCACACAGCCAACGGGGTCCTTCCAGGAACTTCCGAACTGTCCCACTCCGGACAGTCACCGCCGTCGCTGACCTTGCTGTTCTAGCCCTACACACAGCTGGGCTCTCAGGCTTTGCACACTCTCTGCGCTGTCACCACTTCTTGCTTTCCTCCTTTTTCACTTTCCTTTCCTTCGCTTTCACTTCTTGTTGTTTACTCTAGCCCCTGCCTGGGCTACTCTGCTGTTCACTCGTTCATGTCCCTGACTGGACTCCACTCTCAAGCTCTTCCCTGAGCTGACTGCCTGGTAACTTCCTGCCTCCAGAGTTGTGAGCTCCTTGGTGGGCGGAGCCAACCGCCTGGCCCACCCCCTGGTGTGCATCACAGACTCCTGGAGGGAGGCAACAAGGATTTCTGGTTAGCAGGTGTGCCTACCTGGAGTGTGGGGTGTAGTGGTGTTGTTATCTGTGTCCCCTGGCTTGCCCAGGGCGACACATTCCCCCTTAGCAAAATGCAGACCGTCCGCGGGCTGCCGTCCTACACCGGTTTTTATTTTTCTGTAAAAGGGGATAACAAGGGTTAATCAAACATAAATAACATTTTTAATCATAAACTCTTCCCAAGACGGGAGGCACATTTTACTTTAAACGTTTCAACGGTGTACGGTCACGGTTTCCGCTCTCTCCCACCCAAGCAACCTGGCCCTGATGCTGCCCCTAAAACCCAGGCAGCACCCCTTGACCCACAGTCCAGCACAAGTCACCCGAGCGGGATCTGTCCTTCCCTCCAGAGGGTAGCCACCGGTCCCTTTGGTGGCTGGGCCCTGGTCTGCTCTGCTCAGGGCCCTCCCTCCAACCTGCCTCTCCGGAGGCGGCATTGCGGAAACGGTAACGGTACCCAACATATTTACATGCCACTAACGTTTGTGGTTGCCCTGCAGAGTTCACGGGCTTGTCCATGGATAGTTCCCATGCATTTTAAACGGTCCCCACGGGGACAACGGTGCCGGCTCCTGCCGGTTGCAAATCACTGCAGCAAATCAGGTAACAAACTCGGGTAATCATCTTTCATCATTGCAGAACTTTCAAAAACTTTCACACAAATAACTCAGTGGTGGTCCCAACGGGGGACGGTGCAACGGGCATCCGCTGCCCTACTCCGGTCCTGCTGCTGCTTCCTCCGAGGGAGGGGGTGCAGAGCTCACCTTGCTCTCCGGGCTGCCCTTCAGCTTTACGTCCAGGGCAAACCACCCCCTCTCTCCGCAGTGCCGAGTGTAACGCACCATGTCCCCTGGTATTAGGTTGCGGCCAGGATGCTCCTCGGGCAGATGGGCATGCACATCCCGCCGGGCTACAAACACCTCGGCCTCCAGGCCCGGTTCGTATATGAACCCGTAGCCCCGGCGGATATCGAAGCGCCGCACCTGCCCCTCGTAGAACGGGCCCCGGACACGGAAGGTCGCTTGCCGCAGGTTCTCCTTTTCCCGGATGGCTCGGGCTACCAGCTCGGCTTTTCTTCGCTCCCTCTCCGCGATTTCCAGGCCCAGCTTGGTCGGCTCCCTGTCCCAGTATGGCTCCGGCGCACGCGTTGAGCCCCGCGGGACATCCAGTACGTTACCCACTGTCAGAAAGGTGGGCGGCGTATCCCGCGGTGTCATGGCCTTGGGCGCTGCCTTGCAGCAACAACCCGGCGCCACCTCAGCCGAGGTGTGGGGGATGGGCACAGGGGCTTTCCGCAGTTGGGCCTTTGGCTCGGAGCGGGTCATCGGCTCCGGCTCGGGGAACTGCTCGGGAACTGTCTCTGGCGCAATCTTCGGGGCCTTCCATGGCAATGCCTCCGGTTTGCTTCGGGCTCCGGCTACAGGTCGGTCCGCTGGGGCGGACGGGCTGGGTATCGCTACCGGTTGCGGTGGTAGCGGGCCTAGTGGCGGGGTCACGGCCTCCGATACGGGTGGCGAAGGAGGCAACGGGGGGAGAGGGCTTGGACCGGGTCCCTCAGCCGCAGCGACCGGTCCCTCCGGGACATAGGGGCGTGGGTCACTCACCCTCCCTTCCTCCGCTTCCTCCTCGCGTCTCCGCACGGCTGCCACAACGTCCGCCATGTCGGTCTCCCACTCCTCCATGAGGAGCTGCATCTTGACCTGCAGCCTTAGGTGGAGCTGCGCGGTCCGGATCTCCACCCACGCTGCGGTTCCCGGTGCGGGGGCCACGGTGTTTCGGGACGGCATCCACATGGTATCTCCACTGTTTGGTTCCAGGAACGGTATTCTGGCAAGGTCCTGGCGTCCTTGCTTTTATAGCGGCGACTACATGCCGCCAGCCGCCATCGCGTCCCCCTTAGCTCTTTCCGGCCCCTCCTCTCTCAGGGCGGGGTTTTGGCCTTCGCGCTTCTACTGCTCGAGAAGACGCTCGAGCGGGAACTTTTCGCGCCAAAGATGGCGGCTTCTGAAATTTTTCTGCCGGATATCTCCGGCGGTCACAAGGCGCACCTCTACCTGACGGCAGAGCGGTAAGATCCTGTTCGTGACGCCAAGTTGTCGCGGGCGGGGAGGAGGGTGTCAGCACACCGCGCTCACCCCTTCTGCTCGGGTCCGGCAGTCGCTCCTGGTGGCTCGAGCTGCGGGCCGGATCCCGGGGTGTCTCGAGCGACACTCCTCGCCCGTGAGTGAAAAGGGGGTGTTTGTTGGGATTATAGTTCGTGACGCCACCCACGGTTGTGGTGATGGCACCACCGCTGCTCAGTGTGGGGGTCCCGGGGATGGTGATGGGAGCAGCCAGGTGTTGTGTTGCCCCTCCGTGGGTAGGGGTTGGTGATCCCGGGGCCCGGTGAAGAGATGCAAGGTGTAGGGCCTGGAGGGCGCAGGGACGCGGGGGCAGCGCTGTGCCTTGCGGCACTATGGTACTCACTCAGCCTGACACGGACACAGTTTGTACGGTAAACCAACGGCTGGTAGGACGGTCCCACAGACGGCTGCACCTGCACTCCCGGTAGGTGACGGTGACTTCTCTCTTCCTTGCACCTGTGTGGTCTGGTGGTATCGGTGGATTCCCTCCGGTTACCCGCTCCCCGACTGCAATCTGGGCCGGAGGAGCTCTACACTTTGCCCGCAGGCGCTGGCCCTGGGGAAACTGGTGCCTTGGCGGTGGCGGTGTCTCCCCGTTAATGGTCGGGCTGTTGCCGTCAATCGGGACTTTGTTGTTGGGGGATCTGCGTCCCCGTCACTGACGGATGCGGCAAATTGGGCGACTCCTAGCCTTGCCGGGGTCCGAGAGGCCCCTGCCCTGGTGCTGACTGTCCTTCGGAACACTGCTCCAGACCACCGGGCACACAGCCAACGGGGTCCTTCCAGGAACTTCCGAACTGTCCCACTCCGGACAGTCACCGCCGTCGCTGACCTTGCTGTTCTAGCCCTACACACAGCTGGGCTCTCAGGCTTTGCACACTCTCTGCGCTGTCACCACTTCTTGCTTTCCTCCTTTTTCACTTTCCTTTCCTTCGCTTTCACTTCTTGTTGTTTACTCTAGCCCCTGCCTGGGCTACTCTGCTGTTCACTCGTTCATGTCCCTGACTGGACTCCACTCTCAAGCTCTTCCCTGAGCTGACTGCCTGGTAACTTCCTGCCTCCAGAGTTGTGAGCTCCTTGGTGGGCGGAGCCAACCGCCTGGCCCACCCCCTGGTGTGCATCACAGACTCCTGGAGGGAGGCAACAAGGATTTCTGGTTAGCAGGTGTGCCTACCTGGAGTGTGGGGTGTAGTGGTGTTGTTATCTGTGTCCCCTGGCTTGCCCAGGGCGACACATCTGTACTATGTATTTATTAGCTGATAGACTACTTGGAATCAGACAATAACAGAAAATATTCAGACAAGTAAGAAGAGCAACAATGTAGAAAACATGTACTGAGCCTGCCCTGTGTTATCTATTCCGCTGCATCCACCATCAGCTAGTAATAAATCTAACTGCAGGTCATATAACTCATGTGGGTACAAGACTGTTTAGGATATCTATATAAAAAAGGAATTTCTGCTGTTTTTCTTCATGCACAGCCAAACGACTGGACCAATCTGCAGCAAATTTGTAACATGGGTTAATCAGTTGCCTCAGAAGGTTTCAGCTCTCTATGCCCTACAGTTCTCAAGATATTTGCCAAAAATGGCAGATCAAACCAAATGTTAATTCACAATTAAATGATTGGACCAACCTGCCAACAGTGTGCCACAAGCTTCAGAAGGATTAAGGGTATGTGCGCACGTTGCTTTTTACCTGCTTTTTACCTGCTTTTTTGCTGCTTTTTCTTCTGCGCTGTTTAATGCCAAAATGGATGTGTTCTTCTATTCAAGCAAAGTCTATGGGAATTTGGGTTTCTTGTTCACACTATGTTGTTCAAAATGCTGCCTTTTTGTGGCAGAACTTTGGTCAAAAACTCAGCCTTGCAGTGCAAAACCCAAATGGCAAAAACAATTGACATGTTGCTTCTTTGAAAAGCTGAGTTTTTGACCAAAGTTCTGCCACAAAAAGGCAGCATTTTGAACAACATAGTGTGAACAAGAAACCCAAATTCCCATAGACTTTGCTTGAATAGAAGAACACATCCATTTTGGCATTAAACAGCGCAGAAGAAAAAGCAGCAAAAAAGCAGGTAAAAAGCAGGTAAAAAGCAACGTGCGCACATACCCTTAGAGCCTTCTCAACATACTCGCAAAAAACTTATTACAAAAGCAGGGATTAAAAAGGTTGTTGACGGTTCTGACAACCCCTGCTCAATCTGAGTGTTTGTCACTGTTTAAAAAAACAATTATACTCTCCTCTGGTGCAGGCGGTGTTCCAGTGATTTTCGGTACTCGCTCTCCCAAGTCTCACATAAGGTTACTATGTCATGCGAGCCATGATCCCAAGCATCGCTGCCTTCTCTCTCCGCACCTTTGGATGAATCAAACCTCAAGGGGAAGTCAGAGCTGTGGCTGGCCACAAACCTCTTATAAATACTTGATACATCCGAAGGCAGGGAGTAAGAGTAAAGCCGGTGCTGATTGGGTGCAGGGTTCATTAGCACAGGGAGAGTAAGTGCCTACACTGCTGGAACAGGACCTGCACCGGAGTTGGTGTATAAGTGTTTTTATTTTAACCGGGCAAATACTCAGATGAGAAGGAGTTGTGCGAGTAGTGGACAACCCCTTTAATTTTGGCCAAATGACTGGACAAATATGCTTTAAATTTGGCATCTAAGGAAATCAGTTGATTTATAATGTTTGACACCAAGTTTCAGCTCTTAAAGATTTACCGTTCTCGTCACGTTCACACAAAAAAAAATAAATAAATAAAACAATACAATAGAAAATGAATTTCAGCTATCTAGGATCTACTGTTCTCCACTCAGTCATAAAAAAGGAATACAAAAGTAAATAATAATTGAAATCTCATTAAGACACCACTACTGAGACATAAAATTTCTACACGTCAGTCAGCAGATCAAATTTCTCTGCAGAAACAACACAAAAATAGTTAAACAAAATAGACCCTTACAAAGACGGGTAATTCTACTAGTATACAATGAAACTAAGATGTGAACTGTGCTGAATTTTTCATACAGTCATTTTTATAGTGGTACGTTTGGACTGGTTTTCATTTCATCAACTGAAAGACTTTGGATTGGAAATGTTCTCATGTTGCACAAACATGTTGGTTCTCCCATTGCACTACAGGATAGGAATGCTCGTAACTGAAATTTTGGTTTCTATGTACGATCCAAAAATAACGTCTGAGGTTTTTCAGAAGGGCAATGTATTGAAACCCAAGCATCCTGAATGAGGAATTATTTGCCGATTAGGATCCTGCATGCCCTTTTTTCTCTCCGCACAGAAGTGTGTAATGTTTTTGGAATGGGAAAAGAAAGTAAATCAAACCCTATTTTCCTTTTCTGTTTGGAGTGCCGACAAATTACACCTATCACACACCATGGTCAGTAGACGTCGTGATTTATTCCCCATCTCGATATATACAGCAAACTTTATGCAAAACACATGTTCAAATTATATGAACACATTTTAACTGAGCATCTACAAAGCACTATTGGAGTACTTAAAAAATGATATTTTCAGATGTTTGTTAAGAAATATATTATATACATGCGATTTACACTTAAATGTAAAGAAACGTAAACCAACACCAAGAGCAAATGATATTAGCACGAAATAGTGGACAGCAAATTTGGCTACACTTTACATAAGGCGGTCAATGAATGCCATGAATGAGGGAAAAGAAAAAAAATGGAACCACTAAAGTTGGTCTCTTTCCTTTTGCTATGGTTTATGACTAGCGAGTAGTTAACTATTCGTACTCGCTATGCTGTTAGCAAGTACTGTCAGTTACTCGCATATTCGTTATGAGTAGGGGGCGCCATGTAAGTCAAAGGGAGATACTCGCTAAGTAGCGAGTAACCCGAAAGCCATACTATTTGCTACTCACACGAAAAGTGCGGCTTTCGGGTTACTCACTACTTAGTGAGTATTTCCCATTGACTTACATTACATAAGGAATATACGAGTAGCGGACAGTACTCGCTAACAGCATAGTGAGTAAGAATAGTTAACTACTCACTGAATACTATTTATGACACCATCAACACTTGGATGGAGCGGCACCTACTTTATATGCTTCTTTCCATATGAAAACACTCATATTGATCACCAATTTCAAAACTGAACAAATTGTTTCTCCTCAATAATTTCCTACAGACAAGGAGACACATAGGTATTTAACATGATTAGTAAGAGAAGAAAGTCATGCACACTTGTTGTTTTGACCAATTGTCCTGCTCCTTTTTAGAATTACCACTAAACATGTCTGGTGCTAAGAGACAAAGCAAGGCCAGCTTTAGGCGGGCTTTACACACTGTGACATCGCTAGCATCGGCTATCGATGTCACGTGCGATAGCACCCGCCCCCATCGGTGGCACAAAATGTGGTGATTGCTGCCATAGTGAACATTATCGCTACGGCAGCGTCACACGCACGTACCTGTGCAGCAACATCTCTGTGACCGGCGAACCGCCTCCTTTCTAAGAGGGCGGTTCGTTCAGCGTTACAGCGACGTCACTAAGCGGGCGCCCAATCAAAGCGGAGGGGCGGAGATAAGCGGGACGAACATCCCATCCACCTCCTTCCTTCCTAATTGCTGGCGGGACGCAGGTAAGGAGAGGTTCCTCGTTCCTGCGGTGTCACACGTAGCGATGTGTGCTGCCGCAGGAATGAGGAACAACATCGTTACTGCAGCAACAACAATAATTGGGAATAGGGGGGATGTCACCAATTAGTGATTTTGAATGTTTTTGCAACGATTCAAAATCGCTAATAGGTGTCACACGCAACGACATCGCTAACGCGGCCGGATGTGCGTCACAAATTCCGTGACCCTAACGACATCGCTTTAGCGATGTCGTAGCTTGTAAAGCCACCCTTACTCATTGAGGTTTCTGTCAGGCTTAATTAATTGATTTCCTAAATACTCAAGGCAAGAAGTCAAGCATTATTCCCATTGAAAAAAGGTGTCTCTAATCCACATGAAGACTCTATGAAACATGAGCTTTTCTGAGTTAAAATAAATAAGAAAAAAACAATAAAGTGAAAAAATACAAATATGAAAAGCAGGTTAAGGAAGGACAAACATGAAATCCATCCTTTCTTTAATGGTGGTAATAACTAGCACAAGGAGAGGGTATTATGATAGTTTTCCTATGAAGTTCCCTTATTTCTCTATATAATAAACACTTGTTCATGCAATAGTTTTTCTTGTTCTTATTGGAATGTGCACATTGTAGATTCAGACTGAAGGCAGCAAAACCACAAACATGACACATATGGAAAAAAAGGAAACTAGTGAAACAATCCAGAATATGTGTTAAGTCCCCTTCTTTTATTCTGATGGCAACTTTACACATCCTTGGTATTCTCTCAAGTAACTTCATCAGGCGGTCAGACCTATTGGCTTTCAATAGTTTTGAAGGAGTTCCCAGAGGTGCTGAGAATTTGTTGTCCACTTTGCCTTCACTTTATGGTACTACTCATCAAAAGCTCTGTCAATTGGGTTGCAGTTGGGTGATTGTGAAGGTCACGTCATCTGACGCAGCACTGAATACCTTTCCTTCTTGATCACATAGCCGCTATACAGCCTGGAGGTGTGTTTTGGGTCATTATCCTGTTGATGCACAAATGATGGACTAACTAAGTACAAACCAGATGGGATGGAATGTTGTTATAGAATACTGTAGTAGCCATGTTGAGCAAATGTGCTTTTCATTTGGAATAAACAGTCACCAACAGTGTCACCAGCAAAGCACCATCACACAAACACACCTCCCCCTCCATGCTTTACGATGGACACCACACATGTAAACACCATCTGCCCACTTTTTCTGCATCTCTCAAACATATAGTTGTTGGTACCAAAAATCTCAAATTTTGACTCATCAGACTCCAGGGAAGGTCATCATGAGAGCCAGTTTCAACAGAGTGATTGATGGTTTTCATGACTGCACTTGAAGATATCTTCTAAGTTCTAGCTATTTTCCAGATTGACAGACCTTCAAATTTTAAAATATTGTCCTTTCTCTTTATTTGAGTATTTCTTGCCAAATTCTGGCTTAGAATACTTGTGGAGTTGGGCTCAGCACTGTGCTCATGACTATATACCAACACTGCCTCTGCAAAACATACCTGATGGTTGCAAACACTTTCTAAAGAACAGTGATTCTACATAGGAACTCTTGATGAGGCCTACTTGTTCAGTGAATGTCATTCCAGGTATCTACTTGATGAAGCTGCTTGAGAGGTGGCAATGGGGGGGAGTAATGCTGTCATGAGAGCAAAAGAGGGGATTCTGAAGAATATAAGGTTTAAGTAATATTCTGCTTTGTTATCACACTCATGTTTTCATGTATTTCTTTTCATAGTTTTGGTGCCTTCAGTCTGAATTTGCAATGTGAGCATTCCAATAAAAACAAGGAAGACCAGATGTTTCCAAACTTTTCACTGATCTTGTATATAAAGATGCAGGTGGCTTTATAGAGAAAACTATCATGGAAAACTTTTCAAATGCTAGGCATAACCACTTCTTGCTTGCCTCCCCTGTATATGGAAATAAAAAATGTGCCCATTTCAATAGGAACAAGGAAAACCTTTGCATGAACAGATGCAAGCTCAATCTGGCACACAGGAAGAGGTGAATCCCATGGTGAGCCCCTGTGCAGGAGTAGATCCCCTACCACAATATACAAGTATTAGTTGTCACAATATATGTGATTATCTATGTACAGGCAAAAGCATATTCTAAATCTTTTAGCAAACTACCCAGTGTATTAGTGGTGCCTAGGTAAATTTGTGAAAGATGGTAATGTAATAATTGCATTTATCTGAATAGTGAGCCCTCAGAGTCAATGTTTCGGGTCAGCCCTTGGCATGCCAGTCAAATACTTAAAGAGTAAAATATATCAGGGACTTTAAAGAAAAAATGTGCCTAAGGACGGCTTTGCAGGTTGCGACATTGCACGTGCGATGTCGATGGGGTCACATCGAAAGTGACGCACATCCGGCGTCGCAGTCGATATCGCAACGTGTTAAACCTTTTTGATACGATGAACGAGCGCAAAAGCGCCGTTATCGTGTCATCGCTGCAGCCTCCGACATTTCCATAATGCCGATGGTGCGACTGGTACGATGTTGTTCCTCGCTCCAGCGGCAGCACACATCGCTGTGTGTGAAGCCGCAGGATCGAGGAACATCACCTTACCTGCCGCCGGCTGCAATGAGAAGGACAGAGGTGGGCGGGATGTTTACATCCTGCTCATCTCCGCCCCTCTGCTTCAATTGGCCGCCTGCCGTGTGACGTCGCTGTGACGCCGCACGACCCGCTCCCCTAAGGAAGGAGGCGGGTCGCCGGCCAGAGGGACGTCGCACGGCAGGTATGTGCATGTGAAGCTGGCGTAGTGATAATAATCGCCATGGCAGCTTTCACTAGATATCGCACATGCGACGGGGACGGGACTATCGCTGCAGCATCGATAACACATTGTTACCGATGTCGCAACGTGCAAAGCCCGCCTAAGCAGAAACAGTCAGGTAGTTGCTAACTACAGTAAGTCCCTGTAATGCCTGGCGCTGTTCTTTGCTGGCACAGAGTGGTCACAGACCACTGCTGCCAGTGATACAGTGGCTTTGTTAACAGAGCGGAGGTTTGTTTTCCGCTCTGCTCTGCCGAAATCATGCTGATTGACAGCCGTCTCTCCACTGCCTAACTCCGGGAGCTGGTTGTCAATCAGGATGACGTTGGCTTTCGCAACTCATCTATAGAGCAAAGTGGATTAAAGCCACGGCGCTGTTGATGTGGCATCAGCGGAAGGCGCTGAATCACCAGCAGGGTGGTCTGTGACCACTCTGTGCTGACAAATAATGGTGCAAGGCACAGCACATAGGTAGGTAGCAACTATCTGCCTGTTACTGATTAGTCACCTGTTTTTCTTAAAGTCCCTGATATCCCCTTTAGCTTGGATTTTTTCAGTTCAGTCACCCCCTCTGTACCAGTAATCATTGTACCTATGATCTCAAACTCACCATTTGACCATTTGACTGTAATCATTTTTCTCTATCATTAATTAAAAATAACAGTTGATCAACTATGTTTACTTCTACTGATGCAAGGGACAATCTACATGTGTCCATTGTTTTAGAATGAAACTTCGGATGCAGAAAACATATATTGAACTTCTAAATAGAAATCTTTGTGTTTTTGAGGACACAAAGTTGGAGTCGGTCTTACCGAATATCGTCAGTATACTTTCGGAGCATATGTCTAACGTTGTATCTGCTCGATAATTGAGCATTTTACAATGAGTTGTCAATTCTGTAGCAGAACATCACTCAAATGGCACGGCAGGGGGTGCAGGCAAATTGCAAGTAAAGGCAACGAGATTAGTTGATCACATTTCGAACAGCGTGGAGGCATTGCATTCCCTTGGAGACTTCTCATTAACAGAGACAGATGAAAATAATCTCTCTTTAGGGTGAAATGTCAAACGTTACATGTTCGGCAGGTGTAGGTATCAATGTTCTCGGAGAAGAGCACGCCGATTAGTATTCCAGGCTTGTTCACTGTACAATGTATTGCTAAGCAACTCCTGGGTTTATCTGACCCCGGTTCATGTAGCCAACTGTGTCTCAACATGCCTTGTTGGTTAAAAGTTTAGAGAGAAGACATCTCACACTAGAAACTAATTTACCCAGCGGAGACTAAATCAATCTCCCTGGAACAACCTGTATTCTCTGACTGATCCTAATATATGCCCATAACTACTTCTCCATGTAAAGACATAGTGACAAATGCCATATACTTTTGTCTGCGGAGACAAGTTAACCCCTCACCCACCAGATGTATAGTAAGCAAATTGCTTTCCTCTAATTGCAAAACATTGTCATTGGGTTATTTGTCAAGATGGTAATCATTAAAAAAACTGCAAAGACAACGGCTTCTTTCTTCTGTGATTTTTATCAGCAGATGCAGAAACACAAGGTTTATGGGACGCTTTGACATGAATTACAGCCCTGCCATAGGGATGACAGCGAGTTTACGATTAACTCATTTGGACATCATTGGACAGACACCACTTCAATGGCGACACGTGTGAACTACCTTCCTGAAAGCACATTCTGCAGACAACTCAGCATAAAAGACACTGGCTGATTTAGTGCTCACTTGAGATAACCTCAGACTGTATGAAACATCCTCTGCATGACAGGCAATGAAAAAAGGATCGGTGAAGGGTTTAGCCTCCAAATAGCAGTAGTGACCCATCTCTACTCAGTGTGAACCTTATTAGAGTAATAAAAGATGTATTATGGCCAGTGAAGTCTGCCCAGAAGCTCCTCTAATCCCTGTAAAACATATTACAGCAATAAAAGGTAAATTACAATCCGGTTGGGATTTACTACTCATGTCCTGGGCGAGAAAACAAATGTACATGTCAACAAATAATGAAAAACTCTAAAGGGTGCTTTACACGCTGCAGCATCGCTAACGATATATCGTCGGGGTCATGTCATTAGTGACGCACAGCCGGCGTTGTTAGAGACATCGCAGCGTGTGACACCTAGGAGCGACGATCAACGATCGCAAAAACGTCAAAAATCATTGATTGTTGACACGTCGCTCCTTTTCATAATATTGTTGGTGGGGCATGCCGCTGGTTGTTCGTTGTTCCTGCGGCATCACACATTGCTGTGTGTGACACTGCAGGAACGACGAACATCTCCTTACCTGCGTCCACCGGCAATGAGGAAGGAAGGAGGTGGGCAGCATGTTTTGGCCGCTCATCTTCGCCCCTCCTCTGCTATTGGGCAGCCGCTTAGTGACACCGCTGTGACGCCGCTGTGACATCGCTGTGACGCCAAACGGACCTCCCCCTTGAAGGAGGGATTGTTCGGCAGCAACAGTGACGTCACTAAGCAGGTATGTGCGTGACGTTGCCGTAGCGATATTGCTCGCTACGGCAGCGATCACCGTATATCGCAAGAATGAGGAGACGGGTGCTATCACTCGCGACATTGCTAGCAATCGCTAGCGATGTCGAGCGTGTAAGGCACCCTTAAGGGTGTGTTCACACATGGTAAAGAAATTATTGTATTTGAGACATTTGAAATATGCCTAAACCTAAGGAGTGTAGTGGAAAATGTGTAAAAAATCCAAGTGAGTTGAAACTGCAAAAAAATAGTGGTAGGTGAACTCGCAGATACACATAATCGGCAAGTCCGACCAGGTTTAAAAAGAAACCTGGTTCCGGCCCAGAATGGATCCCGGATATCTGCCCGGACAATGGTCCCCATATAAGTCTATGGGGACCAGAATCTGGTGCTTTAAAATGGTGGTAGAACGGATAGTGGGATTAGAGCAAGTGTGTTAGACTTATCAAGCCTCCCGCGCTATTGTAATACTACTTCCAGGGCTGCTCATAAATCTCATGCATTCATACTGCTTCTCTCACCCACCGCCACGGAGCACCAAATTGACATCTCCTGGCATAAAAACAGCATCAAAATCATTTTTGGGCCAAGAGATGCAGATTTGGTGCTGAGTTTTTTACACCATATTTCTGCCCAATCTACACCTCCTGGCAAAAAAATTCCATCACCATGCATCATGATGTGTTTTTTACCAGGAGGTGTAGATTGGGTGCAGGAATATGGTGTTCAAATTTCAGCACCAAATCTGCATCCCTTAGCAAAACGTCCATGCTTTTCTGCCAGGAGATGCAGCTGTTACCGCAAATAACCTCCTGTTGTTCAGTCAGGCTCTGCCTGAAGACCACAGTGGGTGGTCATGTTCTATGCCAGCTCACTGTGACTTTAGATGTAGCAGAGCTGGAATCAGTGTGGGACCGACCTCATGTGGATTATGTCGGACCTGGGTGTTTTCGGGGTTAATAAAGGGGTGAAAGAGGGTGTGTGTATTTTATTTTAAATAATGGATTTTTTTGGTGTTTGTGTTTATTTCTTTTCACTTACAGATTAGTAATAGGGGGTCTCAAAGATGCCTCCCATTACTAATCTAGGGCTTAGTGGCAGCTGTGAGCTGTCATTAACCATTTATTACACCGCTTGCCACCGTACCAAGGCAATCGGCATGAGCAGGGTAAAGTTCCAGAATTACTGCATTTAATGGTTGCAACAATCCTGGGAGGATGCTATTTTTAGACAATAAACATAAGTCTCCCCAGTCTAAGAAAATTGGGGGACAGCAAGCCAGTTTTTAAAATTATTTATTTAAATAATATTTTTTTAAAAAGCCGCATGTGGTCCCTCTTATTTTGATACACAGCCAAGATAAGCGCACAGCTTGAGGCTGCAGATTTTAGCTGTAAGCTTTTCAAAATATGGGGGGGTCCTACACCATTTTTTTAATTTATTTATTTATTTTTCCAATATAGACACAGACAGCATCTCTAATTGAAAGCAGTCACTCTAGCTGTCATACAGAGTGGGGGCATGTCTGACTGAAACCAATCAGAGATGCTGGGACTGCCGATGGGTGGGCTAAGCAGTGCATATGCATGAAAGATAATGTGCAGCCCTGGAAGTAGTGTTACAGTCACATGGAGACTAGTAAGTATAAAGCGCTTGCTCCAATCCCCCTATTAGTTCTACTATCACTTTTAAGCGCCTGGTTCGGGTCCCCATAGACGTATAAGAGTACACGCATCCGGCCATATATCCAGGATCAATTCTAGGCCTGAATCAGGTTTGTTTGTTTTTATAAACTCAGATGGACTCGCCGATCACGGGTATCTGCGAGTCCGCCCATCACTACTAGTCTCATCTGGCTCCCTGCTGCCTAACTGTGAGGTGCCGGCTGCCAATCAGCCTGATGTCAGCAGTCACTCCCAACTGACAGAGTAGAGCAGAAGAGAAAGAGCTGCTCTGTGGATGTGGAGCCGCTGAATCGCTGGAAGAAGTAATCAGTGTCCAAAGTGTGCCGGTGATCGCTACAACATGCAGGTAATTGTCTCTGTTAGCAACTGCTGCCTGTTAATTTCTAAGCACATAGTAAAACAAATAATTCATGGGTAACCTATTTAACCCCATATCTGTACATTTAATCAGGCTCACATGGAGCCTCCCATTACTAATCTAGGGCTTAGTGGCAGCAGTGAGATATTATTAACCCCTTATTACCCTGATTGCCACTGCACCAGGGCAATCAGTAAGAGCCTGGAAAAGTAACGGGATTGTGACAACTAATGGATGCGGCAATTCGAGGCAGCTGCAGCTAATTTTAGGCTGGGGGGGTCCAATAAGGGTGGGTCTCCCCAGTCCGAGAATACCAACCCCCTGCTTTCGGACTTAGTCATGACTGAGTATCAAAATTGGGGGGATTGCATGCCAGTTTTTTAAATTATTTATTTAAATAATTAAAAAAATTTAAAGAAAAAAAGCAGCATGCAGTTCCTCTTATTTTGATAATCAGCCAAGAGAAGTGCATGGTTGAGGGCTACAGCCTGTAGCCATGGGTTTTATCTGTGCTGGGTATCATAATATGGGGGGGTCCCTGTACCTATTTTTTTTTTAATTTATTTATTTTCACACCATGCTAGTGACCCGCAGACAGCGCTTGTGCTTGGTTACAGTCAGACGTTGTCACATTGGCTGGGGGAGTGTCTGACTGCAACCAATCACAGATGCCAGGACTGCTGGTGGGGGGGCAAAGCAGTGCATATGAATTATCAATAATGAGCAGCACCAGAAAAAGAATGAGCTGCTATGGGAGCAGTTACAGCCGCGCCAGATACTTGGTAAGTATGAAGCGCTTGCTTCACTATTATTTTCTTTCTTTTTCCTTTATTTTTTTATTTCCCAAATGCCCGGAATTTTTGGGGAATTCCGACTAATGGTCTGGGTTTGGCACTCAGGTATATTTGAAACTGGACTTTTACAGACGGTTTTTTGATATGTAAGCTGAAGCCAGCATACTGCAAGGGTTAACACAAAGTTCAGGCATGCCTGTTTTGTCACACTGCCATCTTTGTTTATTACAGGACTAGAAACTCACATGCAGGGACATCAAACACATCCCTTGCTGTTATTGACAACTCACTGTCAATCTACAATCTCTATTGAGAGCCTGGTGTGGTGGCCTCTGGACTCTGCTACATGACTAAATCTAAACACTCTGATTGTGTCAGAATGGCTGTACCCAGTGATCTAAGTGATACATTGTTGGATTCAGAATCTCCTTTCCTACATTATGCTGCTTTCAGATGAGGAAGCAAAAACCTGCTGACAGATTCCCTTTCTATTTTTTCTGTCTTTTTCTGAGCTCCTGACAGCTGATTTATCGGTGCAAATTTTTTAATGATGCTGAAATGCAAAAATGATTTTTAGCTTGAAATACATGCATTTAAGTAAAAAAAAAAAATCTTTCCAAAAGTGGAACCCCCCGTTAATAGAGACAGAGTGATTTTTTTTTTATTTCAAAATCGTATTGCCCCTGCTATCAAACTCCTTTTAATAAATGTGTAACAGATATACAACTTCTCTGTTATCGTAGAGATAACAGAACCATGCCCCGAGACAAATGACTAAATCTACTCTGTCTTTAAATGTTGGAAAACTGAATTCTCTTTGTAAGTAAAGATATTTGCTTAAACCTCAGAACATCTTATAAGGCTCTTACCATGAAATCTGAATTTTTATTCTTGGGTTGAATTAAACGTTACCTCTGATGCTGCCTGTAATCACCATTAACCTATAAAACAGCCTTGGATAGGATTTCAGTCTTCTCATTCCACTTTCCCCCTCATCAAACGTATCCTCACTTTACCTGTCATTTTCCTAAAGTAGATTTGTTGAAGCTGAGGAAACAAGCAGCAGAGTCATCCATGTGAACGATGCCTTAATTACACATGGTAGGCGACAAATGAAACTGTGACTGTGCTGTAAACTGTGTATAAACGGCATCATTTATCTTAAAAACTATTTTTGTCCTTACAGGAACAGCTATAAACAACATTTTCTTAAGCAATCAAAATTTAGTACTTTTATCAGCAGGTAGAGCAAACATTATTACAGTGTAATATCAGCACAGCAGTTTAAAAGGAAGACTCTCCGAACAGTTCAAAATTTAGCCGGAGACATACATATTATACACATAAAGCACTAGGCAGAACAGATTTTGGTGTTGGTGCAGCCGTTCCTGCTCTTAGTACCCATTACCAGGGCCCGTCATCAGGACACAAAGTGCTTCAGGACTACTGTAGAGTGAGTCTATAAAGGGGCTCCGAAAACTACTATTGTCCTGTTTAATTGGGCCCCATTAAATGTATACATTAATTAAAATATTACATGTACTTCAGTGTAAACAGGGGCCCCAAATATTACCAAAATACCCAAACTTCTTTTCAAAATGTCAAACCAATGTAGCTACAAAATGGAGGAGTGGAGAACAGTGACTATATAAAAGGGAACATTATATTTATGACCATTTGCCTTAATGGGGCCCACGTATTCCAAATAGCAGCCTTCTTTCAGTAACCTCAAATTCTAAATGACACATGAATTTTAAGTTTACATAAAATACGCTGTTAAACTTTATAAAACACTATATATGTGCTCATGATACCAAAACACACTGCAACACTACCAGGGGTAGGATGATTCTTCAAAGAATCCTTCAATAGGCTCAAGAACCAGCTACAATAAGGATCTACTCGTGACACTCAGTACTCAGTACTGGATAACCCCTCGGCTATCTCTGTCAATTCCATTTTTTAATTAAAATGTACTCTGTTCAAGTGACAACCCTTTTAAGGCTCCTTCAGTCATCTGAGATTGTTGATCAAGCCTGAATGACTTGTTTTTTAAGGACTAAGGGTACCTTCACACTTCACACTTCGACCTGCTCTATTTACTATAAGTACCAAGCGTTTTGCATTTTGATGCTCGCTCATCACTAATCAGAATATTTAGACCAGGGGAGCAAATACTATTGGTGTAAGGGGACAACTTTCATCCTCAAAGTAGGTGGAATTGAGCACTATAATGAGCTTTAGGACTTGTTGTTGCACAGGGGCCTCTTCAGTCTGTGTCCGCTCTTGAATAAGGGTACCTTCACACTTTAGCGATGCAGCAGCTATCCGACCAGCGATCTGACCTGGTCAGGATCGCTGCTGCATCGCTACATGGTCGCTGGTGAGCTGTCAAACAGGCAGATCTCACCAGCGACCAGTGACCAGCCCCCAGCCAGCAGCGACGTGCAAGCGATGCTGCGCTTGCTTGGAGCCGGCGTCTGGAAGCTGCGGACACTGGTAACTAAGGTAAACATCGGGTATGGTTACCCGATGTTTACCTTAGTTACCAGCTCACACCGCTTAACTTAGCAAGTGCAGGGAGCAGGAGCCGGCACTGGCAGCGTGAGAGCTGCGGAGGCTGGTAACGAAGGTAAATATCGGGTAACCACCTTGGTTACCCGATGTTTACCTTAGTTACAGCTTACCGCAGGCTGTCAGATGCCGGCTCCTGCTCCCTGCACATTCAGGATTGTTGCTCTCTCGCTGTCACACACAGCGATGTGTGCTTATCAGCGGGGGAGAAACAATAAAAAAACGGACCAGGGCTGTGTGTAACGAGCAGCGATCTCACAGCAGGGGCCAGATCGCTGCTCAGTGTCACACACAGCGAGATCGCTAATGAGGTCACAAAAAACGTGACTCAGCAGCGATCTCAGTAGCGATCTCGCTGTGTGTGAAGTACCCCTAATTCTCCCCCATATCTCCTGCAGGACCAGAGGTATATCTAGCCACGTTTTCAAATCTATTTTCACTATGACGACCCAGACAACAAAGAACAAAAAGGTTAAAATAAAGAACTTCACCAATTCAAAAGCTAGCTCATGTGGTATGGCACCACATTCTATGGATAGGTAAATTCAATTTAGTTATAGAAGAGACTTCTTTGTTTAACAACCAGTCATCTGGATTTGTGATTACTAGCAGAGATCAGCGAACCTGAAGTTCGATGTTTGGTATGAACTCACTCTTTTCCAAGAAAACAAATTTCATGCTGAGAGTTTGGGTGCTTTACTAATACAAACCGCTCGTGAGAGTATCGCTGTGCTCGGGTATGCATGGTGGTCAACCCAGTGCAAGCTGCTTGCAGTCTTTGATCAGCTCGGACTAGGAGTAACAAAAGCGTGATCAGAGGTAGTGTGCACCCCCCAAAAAAATGGAAGTGTTCTATTTTTGGCTGGCTGCCTTTAGGCGGAGACCAAAACTGCCAATCAGTGACTTCCAATGAAATTCAGGTCAAGTCCGGGTCTAAAACCAAATCTTAAAAAAGTTCAGCTGGACCAGCAGAACCCGAACTTCCACAGGTCCTCTCATCTCTAATTACTAGCAGATACAGACTTCTGGATTAGGGTTGAAGTTTACACAGGAGAATCTATATGTAGATTCCACTGTACCTATTTTAACAACTTTCTTCTAAATTTAACTTACTCTGAACAGCTTTTTACTGATATTTATAAATGTACCATACAGTTACTGTCCAATTTCCACACATACCCACATCTAAAGAGGGTGAAATAAGTATTGAACAATCACCAATTTTCAAAGTAAATATATTTCTAAAGATGTTATTGACATGAATTTCAAACCAGATGTTGATAACAACTCATCCAATCCACACAGGTAAAGAAATGTAACCATAGCTGTCCATAAATGTAGTGATTTTTAATAATGTGAAATGACACGAAAAAAGTATTGAACACCCTTTCTGAAATTTAATTAATACTTTCCAAGAAAGCGATTGTTGGGGATGACAGCTTCTACTTCCCTTCTGTATGAAGAAACTAGTTACATACATTGCTCAGGTGTGATTTGGGGTCATTTGTTCACACAAACACTGGCCAGTTTATGGTAAAATTATGTTGTTTCCACTTTCTGATTATGGTTAAATAGTGCTCACTTGAACCTACAGTAGTTTAGAAATTCTGTAACCAATACCATTAGTATGTTTTGCAACAATAAGAATGGAAAGGACTTGAGACAGCTCACTAGTTTTACTCATGATGAGATGTTTTTGTGTGGCACCTTGGTAATTAGACACCTTTTCATAGGCCAACACTTGAACCAGCTGATATTTTTCACATAGTGGCAGGATTGCTTTCTTTTTTTAAACCAAAATGTTTTTATTAAAGATTTTATACAATACATAAATCAGACAAAATTGGGGTCAACATAACCCCAAAATCCCCATCCCTCCCTCCCCCCAAGTGAAAATAAAATTAAAAAAAATCACGTATTTGACTGTTCACCACGTGTGATGAATAGATGTCGTAGTTCTCTTTAGAAAACACAATGTCCAAGGGTATACGAGAGCACCAGAATCATCAACATTCTCATCCCGGTTAACATCATGTATGCCAAAAGTTAGATAAAAGCAAGCAATGAGTCCATAGAAGGAAGTTACAGTTGCCGCATCCATACAACATTTCAGTTATTTATACCATGGCTTAAAACAAGCCCAATCGGAACCTAAATAAGTCCCTAGATGCCAGACCGGAGTCGTCTATCCACGGGGCCCAGATCTTTTCAAATTTGGCCATACAATTCCGTTTTAAGTATATTCCCTTCTCCAGGTTTACGATCCAATTGATCTTGTTAACAAACTCTGATGTGGTTGGAACTTGATCTGAAATCCAATATTGTGCTATTAATTTCCTTGCCATATATAACATACGGGCAACCGCCACTATACCCTCCTCCTCCGTCTTCAGGTCTTCGATATAACCCAGGATACATACAAAGGGGGTGAGGCTCAAATCTATGGTATACACTCTATTAATGGTTGAAGTCACGCCTCTCCAAAACATGGAGAATGATGCATTAATAGCCTGTCCAGTACTTCACCATACAATACAGATATCAAACCAGATGAACCACTTGAGAAAGCTATTCTCTGAATTATTTTATTGCATTGGATCACATGGCCGGCTATACTGACTTTAGCACTGTATGCATGTCTTAATTGAAGGAATTTATAGAACTCGCCATTCAAAAACCCAAACTCCAATTGTAACTTGGAGAATTCTTTAAAGCTATCCCCGTCCAGTAGCTGCGTGAGTCTGACCAACCCTCTCCCCCTCCAGCCTCTAAACCCCTCTAGTTTATTTAGGTTGGGCAGTGTAGCGGGGTGGGGGTCCCCCAAGACTACAAAGACGCTGTGACTCAAATAGTCCGATCCAAACAGCTTTATTGTCCTCGTTGTACATGTAAATTCACCCGAAACAAAGTCGGGTTATGCACCGTCCATACGGGTCCCCGTCACACAGGCACCCCTTGCCGTAGGACACGGTCTTACGATGCCCCGTTCGGCTGTTCCAGGAGGGTCCACAAACTTATAATCGTTCCACGCAGGCCTGGAGCTTTTCCAGGCTTCCGGCTCTGCAGCTTACAGAGCAGACTCTATTACAAGTTCATAGTGGAAGTTTAACCACTTTCCTCACTCTCTGGCACCTGCCGGCAGACACCTCTAGCTGAGGTTCCTTCTCGGCCCCAGGGCCCTCTGCAGACCACTGGGTCTGTGTCTCCTCCAGGAGAGGCTCGGCCCTACAGCCCTGGTCTGGCTGCACTCACCTCAGTCTTGTCTCAGACTTAATATCGGAGTCCTGTGCTCAGCCTCCACACAGGTTGCTCCATGCAGAGCTCTCGGCTCTGCTCTCACTCTCTCCCAGCACACACGCTGGAAGTCTAGAGCTAGTCTCTAACTAGACTGCCCTAGACACACCACACCCCGGTTCTGAGACTGGATTGCTTTAACCCCTCGAGCCCCACCCACAGGTGGAGGTCTGTGATTCTCAGCCCTGCACAGCACCTTGGGATTATTAAAGGGAACCTGACCCTTATGTGCAGCAAGAATCCTTTGTGGACTACAAGTCCCATAGCAACCTCTTCCATTTAGATATCGCAGGTACCTTCTCCACTGTGACATATAGCGACCATTCACCACATTGGTGGTCGCTACCTCACATATCCCCCCCCTCTGTTCAAACTTGTAGGGTTGAACACTCGATACCCCACAGGGGCCCTGAGACAGGGCATCAGGGCCACCGTGCACTAACAGGCAAGAGGGCCCTTTAAGACACCCTCGAGCTTCCGGTCTCGCCAGACCGTCCGTCACCAAACCCTGTACAGGAAACCCACTTCTCAGACACTGTCCCCGGCCAGCCCCATCCCTCCAAGGCTGTCGCCCAAGGTCTGTGCAAGAGGGAGATTCTCCCCTAGTCGGCACCATCGTCCTGTCAGTCCCTGAGCTAACCTGACCACTTGGGGCCTCACTATCGAGGGGCCTCCGTGGGGAGATGCTAGAAGAGACGCCATAACTAGGACCTCCGCAAGAGCCGTTCACAGATCTCTCGTGAGCTCTTCTTCCCGGGCATCTTCGTCTGGGTCTCGGATAGCGTACTTTCTTGTCAGCGTCTTTGGCTAACGCTGCAGCACTCCTTTCATTCGGTCCTTCGGATTGTGTCTCGCAGGACGGAGACCCTTCAGAGTCCATACTATAGCCTGACAAATATCCGGGTCCTCTGTGACCCCGGCTCATTTTATTAACAGACTTTCTTTCGCTCTCTGAGGCAACCCGTTCATCGAGCGGGCTACCTTTCTCTTCTGGGCCATAGCCCCTATATGGTCGCCATCCCACACCAACTTGGCGGAGTTGGTTCGCAATTCTCTGTCTTTCTAAATTCAACTGGTTTAAGTCATCCAAGTATCCCAGGCGGTATTCTAGGAGGACTCGTATATCTGCAACACACTCCGTCGTTCCCGCAATGGCACAGGGAACCATACCGATTTCACAGGGTATCCTGGCTTCATTATGAATATCAATTCTTACTCTCGTCACGCCAGTCTTATCAACCATCTCCTGCATGGCTCTTCCATGTCGTCCAATAAGCCTCATAACCATCTCTTTGGGCACTTGAATGCTCTCTTCAACAAACTCCAATAACCGTCGAGCTGTCTTCACCACTTCTGCAGTGTTCCCATAGATACGGAAGGTTCCGCTGTCTTTTTCTAAGTGTACAGCTGTAACCCCTGGAACCTCCCTGGCTTGCTTAATGTTATTTCTTAGCGCTCTCAATGCCAGCCCGATCAATGTTGTCTTCACAACCACCACTTCTTGAAACCCTGTGGCCAGCTGCACCAAGCGTCTGGCGTCTTCATCCTTCTTGGCAGTGATGAGCCACTTCGTACGAAGACACCGAAGGTGCATGTCTCTTAGGATGGCCACTCGCTTCTTTGTGACGTCACTAAAAGAGCACACCACCAACCGATTAGTCTCTGCGGCAAAGTACACTTTACAGGCCCCTACTGCCTTCTGGAATCTCTCATGCACCTTCTCACTGGCACAAGCTTCCCTTAAGTCTTCCGGCACGTCTATCCAGCACTTGAAGACTGGTCTGCTTCCTTCACTGTCAAGGACACTAGACTGTTGCTGAGGTCTCTTGTCTTCCTCCATATTCTCCATCAAAGGCTTCACCTGTTGAGTTACACATGCCTCGGCTTTCAGGCTCTTAGCTGAGCCAATCGCCTTGTCTTCAATCTTAGTCTTACCCACTGAGTCAGTCAGGTTCTCAGCTCCTGTTGAGACCTTACGTCTGATCTTCACCTCTTCCTCAGAGGCTCTTTCCACTTTTACAGCACCAGCCGTGTCTTGGGACTTCACTGCATTCCCTCCAACTTCCTCTTGGGTCTCTGCAGTGTCACCATCTGCCTTCTCTTGGGCATTTACAGCATCACCTTCTACCAGGGTGTCACGCCCTTCAGCACGGTACTCTGTTCTTCTTAGAACCTTGGCACCATTTTCAACATTCAGCACCTCAACACTGGGTAGCTTATCGATCCGCTCACCAGGACCTTTGTGGATTTGTACTCCACCAACACTGTCTAGGAGTACTTCTATATTACTCTGTAGTATGTCATCTCCTACAGCGCTTTCATCCGACAGACCACCAGCTTCATGCTTGGAAAGTATAGAAGACACCGCCATTACTTCTTTGGTCTGTTCATTCCCTGCAATTTCACCCTGCTGAATTCTGTTGTTACAATGTGTCATTTCCAGCACAGACACATCTTTCTTTTGCATGATGTGGCTGTCCGACTCTACAGTAGCGGTTGCTATCGGTAACGTGCCTTTCTCAACCTTCTCTGCACACTCAGATTCTGGAAGGGAATCCGCACTGTGGGCAGAAATACACGACATTGTCTCTACCTGGTCCATATTTTCGGAGGTTGTAGCTAGCTCCGCCCCTCTGCGCCTGTTGCGCCTTCGGCGATGGGAGGAGGATTTCCCCTCTTTGCTCATCAGTATGTCACTGTACTCATTTGTCTCTTTCGTAACGTCAGTGTCGATTCTGGAGTCGTCGTCACTCCCCCTGGTGTTCTGGACTACCACGTCCCCACTTAACCACGTGTCGGACCCCTTGTCTGGAGCTCTCCCGTTTTTAACTGTCACACTATCATTTGTTACTTTAACGGTCATGTTACTAAGTTGGGCATGTCCCCCATTATCTTTAGTCACCCCTAACTTAGGACTGTCCTTACTCGGAGGTACCTCCTCCTCCGTGTACCTCAATGTCCCACCGGGAACCTGTATAACCTCTTGCGGAAAAGAGGCTTCCATAGGCGGGAGCCGACTTATTCCTGTGCAATCGGTCCCGGACTCTGTCTTCCATAAGTCCCGAAAGAACTCAAAGTCCTGTCCTATGATAACCGGACATAGCAGATCTGGAGCTACACCCACATCAGGGCGCCCCATACATTTGGCTGTCTGAATCATCACCCTGGCCAGAGGATATTCTTTAGTGGTCCCATGCACACAACGTCCTTCTATTGTCCTACCCACCAAAAAATGGAGATCGGACATGGGTCTTACTAAGGTCAACTGGCTACCCGGGTCTAACAGACCAGACACACTTAGCCCATTCAAGTCAACTGAGCACTTCTGTGGCCTCACATCGGATGGATAGCCTATACCGCAGGTAGGACATAGGTAAGGCAAATCCCATTGCCTCTTGCTATAGTCCCTCTGTTCGGATTTTGAATGCTCCACCCCCTTGTGGGCAACCACCCCTTTTTGGGACTCCTCCCACTTTTGGGGTTTCCATGCAATGTCCTTAGCCCTCAGTTCACACTGTTCGCCCTTATCTCCCTGGGCACCCAGTGTCCATACTGGCCCCCGAAGGGAACGCTCAAACTGGTTCATGGCTGCGACATCGCTACACTCTGACAGCTCCTGCTGTTCCAACATGTCCACAGGGACCATTCCCTCTTTTTGGCTTTCAGCCCCCACTGCTGTCGCTGGACCTCCTGGCCCATGCTGTTGGTGCTGCTGACTCTGTAGCAGCTGGTTCAGGAGCTCCTCCATGCTGCAACGAGAAGAGGAACAGGAGGGGCGCTCCAATGGGTAATACCCGGTGGTCAAAGACGGGGGGGGGTTAGAGAACCACTAACCTTTCCGGGTTGTACCGCCCGTACAACCAGGGTCTCCAGCCTGTGGTGTATCACTGCTCACCAAGCAGGGCCTCACAATTCCGGCTGGCCTGGAACCTCCAGTCACTGGTCTCTCGCCACTGCAGACCCGCCGATCCACCGCCAGCTGCTTGAGTGCGCAGACAATTTTCGTGGACCTGCCGATCCACCGCAAACAGTTTCAAAAAAATTTTGTGGACCCGCCGATCCACAGCAAGCAGTCCGTATCCACAGGAATATGTCCTATGCCGTTTCCCCTAGCAACCAGGCTGCATGCCGGCATTCTCCACCATAATGTAGCGGGGTGGGGGTCCCCCAGGACTACAAAGACGCCGTGACCCAAATAGTCCGATCCAAACAGCTTTATTGTCCTCGTTGTACATGTAAATTCACCCGGAACACAGCCGGGTTATGCACCGTCCATACGGGTCCCCGTCACTCAGGCACCCCTTGCTGTAGGAGACGGTCTTACGATGCCCCGTTCGGCTGTTCCAGGAGGGTCCACAAACTTATAATCATTCCACGCAGGCCTGGAGCTTTTCCAGGCTTCCGGCTCTGCAGCTTACAGAGCAGACTCTATTACAAGTTCATAGTGGAAGTTTAACCACTTTCCTCACTCTCTGGCACCTGCTGGCAGACACCTCTAGTTGAGGTTCCTTCTCGGCCCCAGGGCCCTCTGCAGACCACTGGGTCTGTGTCTCCTCCAGGAGAGGCTCGGCCCTACAGCCCTGGTCTGGCTGCACTCACCTCAGTCTTGTCTCAGACTTAATATCGGAGTCCTGTGCTCAGCCTCCACACAGGTTGTTCCATGCAGAGCTCTCGGCTCTGCTCTCACTCTCTCCCAGCACACACACTGGAAGTCTAGAGCTAGTCTCTAACTAGACTGCCCTAGACACACCACACCCCGGTTCTGAGACTGGATTGCTTTAACCCCTCGAGCCCCACCCACAGGTGGAGGTCTGTGATTCTCAGCCCTGCACAGCACCTTGGGATTATTAAAGGGAACCTGACCCTTATGTGCAGCAAGAATCCTTTGTGGACTACAAGTCCCATAGCAACCTCTTCGGTTTAGATATCGCAGGTACCTTCTCCACTGTGACATATAGCGACTAGTGATGAGCGAGCATGCTTGTCACTACTCGGTACTCGCACGAGTATCACTGTACTCGGGCTGCTCGGCGGGGACCGAGTAATCTCGCGATACTCGTGCTTTACTCGTGGTCTTCATTTCTGCATGTTGGCGCTCTTTTGAGAGCCAGCCCTCATGCAGGGATTGGCTGGCAGACCACTGCAATGCCACAGCCCTGTTAGTTGTGGAATTGCAGTGATTGGCCGGCCTGCACAGCGTCACCGAGCCTTTATATAGGCCGGCGCGCTGTGCTTTGCTCACAGCTATTCTGACAGTGAGTGTAGGGAGAGTGTCGCTGATTCAGGGAAAGCTTTGCGGCCCTTTATAGTTAGTTCCGGAGCAGGGCTGCAAACAGTGTGACCAGAAGTCCTTCTCAGGACTATTCTAGTTGTATACAGGCAGGCAGGGTATAGCCAGGTCGGAGTACAGTAGCAGAGTCCTTCTCAGGACTATTGTTGCTATATACAGGCAGGGTATAGCCAGGTCGGAATACAGGCTAGTGACCAGAAGAGTCCTTGTCAGGACTATTGTAGCAGTATACAGGCAGGCAGGCAGGCAGGGTAGTGGTGACCGTATACCAGCCTTCATCATATCTGGGGCTGGTGTACACAGTGTAAAACAGTCCAGATAGTGTCAGACTTCTCAGTAATTGTCGCTCCTAAAAACCAGTTAGGTTCTTATTGCGTCCGTGCTTGCATTTAAAAACAGCACGTGTGTGTCTGTCGGTGGCAGCGTACAGGTGCGCGTTTTGCACAAACTATTATATAACGCACAAGTCTAGTGTATAATACACGTCAGTCAGCAGTGTCTGATAGTGTCAGACTTCTCAGTAATTGTCGCTCCTAAAAACCAGTTAGGTTCTTATTGCGTCCGTGCTTGCATTTAAAAACAGCACGTGTGTGGCAGTCGGTGGCAGCGTACAGGTGCGCGTTTTGCACAAACTATTATATAACGCACAAGTCTAGTGTATAATACACGTCAGTCAGCAGTGTCTGATAGTGTCAGACTTCTCAGTAATTGTCGCTCCTAAAAACCAGTTAGGTTCTTATTGCGTCCGTGCTTGCATTTAAAAACAGCACGTGTGTGGCAGTCGGTGGCAGCGTACAGGTGCGCGTTTTGCACAAACTATTATATAACGCACAAGTCTAGTGTATAATACACGTCAGTCAGCAGTGTCTGATAGTGTCAGACTTCTCAGTAATTGTCGCTCCTAAAAACCAGTTAGGTTCTTATTGCGTCCGTGCTTGCATTTAAAAACAGCACGTGTGTGGCAGTCGGTGGCAGCGTACAGGTGCGCGTTTTGCACAAACTATTATATAACGCACAAGTCTAGTGTATAATACACGTCAGTCAGCAGTGTCTGATAGTGTCAGACTTCTCAGTAATTGTCGCTCCTAAAAACCAGTTAGGTTCTTATTGCGTCCGTGCTTGCATTTAAAAACAGCACGTGTGTGGCAGTCGGTGGCAGCGTACAGGTGCGCGTTTTGCACAAACTATTATATAACGCACAAGTCTAGTGTATAATACACGTCAGTCAGCAGTGTCTGATAGTGTCAGACTTCTCAGTAATTGTCGCTCCTAAAAACCAGTTAGGTTCTTATTGCGTCCGTGCTTGCATTTAAAAACAGCACGTGTGTGGCAGTCGGTGGCAGCGTCAGGCTCCACGTTGTCCCTGGATAGAGACGTGCATGAGGGCCTGTAAACCTGAAGTGCCCATTGGAAGGAAGTGGGTCTATTGTAGTATAGCCCTTAGGCAGGGCAGCCAAAAATTGGGAGGCTCCACGTTGTCCCTGGGTAGAGACGTGCATGAGGGCCTCAAAACATTGTTCCCATTGCAAAGGAGCGGGTCTCCTGTCGTTGTAATGTCCATTCTGCAAAGAATGGGCGAAAAAATTTACCACTGGGGGTATACCTGAAACAAAGGCCTAAGTATTGCAATTTGTAACGGTCATCATCATGGTGGCGCATGAGGAGAAGGAGGAGCAGTCCAGCGATTATCCAAAGTCCAGAAGTGTGTACCCATGGGTGAGTGGAGGTACATGGCAAACTTTAAATTCCGCTCTCATTTGCTGGTGGTGTGGTGAAGTCTGGCCCAATCCAACCCTTGTTCATCTTGATCAGAGTCAGCTTGTCAGCATTTTCAGTTGACAGGCGGGTGCGTTTATCTGTAATGATTCCACCTGCGGCACTAAAAACACGCTCTGACAAAACGCTAGCAGCAGGGCAGGCCAGGACTTCCAAGGCGTAGAGAGCCAATTCATGCCACGTGTCCAGCTTGGATACCCAATAATTGTAAGGCACAGAGGAATGTCGGAGTACAGTTGTTCGATCTGCAAGGTACTCCTTCAGCATCTGGGCAAACTTAGGATTTCTTGTGGCACTACCCCGCACCTCAGGGGCTGTGGTACGTGAGGGGCTGAGAAAACTGTCACACATCTTAAAGACTGTTCCCCTACCTCTGGCGGATTGGACTTGTGCCTCTCTCGGCTGTACGCCTCGGTTGTCCACTGATTCATGACCTATGCCGCTAGCGTTTTGTGAGGGGAATGCTTTGCCTACTTCCGTGACTATGGCCTTCTGGAACTGCTGCATTTTGCCTGACCTCTCCGCCTCGGGAATAAGAGACAAAAAGTTCTCCTTTTAGCGTGGGTCTAACAGTGTTACCAACCAGTAATGATTGTCGGCCAAGATGTTCTTAACGCGAGGGTCACGAGACAGGCAGCTTACCATAAAGTCAGCCATGTGTGCCAGACTCTTAACAGCCATCACTTCAGTATCCTGACCAACACGATGACTGAACATGCTGTCCTCCTCCTCCTCATCATCTACCCTGTCCTCTGGCCAGCCACGCTGAACCGAGGATATGACTGCATGTCATATCCTCAATTTGGCCAGAGAGTTGCTCCATGTCTTCATCCTCCTCCTCGTCATAGTCCTCCACTGCACGTTGTGATGAGACGAGGCTGGGCTGTGTGTTATCATTCATCACCCACACCCACTACTGTTTCTTGCTGAAACTCATCGCGCTCCGCCTGCAATGCATCATGTTTGTTTTCTGAGCAGAGACCATTTTAGAAGGCAGAGAAGCGGTATGGTGACGCTAATAATGTCGTCATCGCCGCTCACCATCTTGTTGTAGTCCTCAAAGTTTTGGCGGATGGTGCATAGGTCGGACATCCATCTCCACTCCTCAGGTGTTATGTGTGGAGTTTGACCCATTTCCCGACGGCTTAGGTGATGCAGGTACTCAACAACTGCCCTCTTCTGCTCACATATCCTGACCAACATGTGCAGAGTTGAATTCCAACGCGTGGGGACATCACACACCAGTCTGTGTGCCGGAAGATGCAAACGGCGTCTTAAGCCGGCAAGGCCGGCTGAAGCAGTAGGTGACTTTCGAAAATGTGCAGACAGGCGGCGAACTTTTACCAGCAGATCAGACAGCTCTGAGTATGACTTTAGAAACCGCTGAACCTCGAGGTTGAGCACATGGGCCACGCATGGAACATGTGTCAGCTGGCCTCGCCTCAAAGCCGCCACCAGGTTCCGGCCATTGTCACACACGACCTTTCCTGGCTTTAGGTTCAGAGTTGTGAGCCAGTGATCTGCCTGCTGTTTCAGAGCTGTCCACACCTCTTCTGCATTGTGGGGTTTGTCACCTATGCAGATTAGCTTCAGCACTGCCTGTTGCCGCTTCGCCGAGGCAGTGCTGCAGTGCTTCTGTGTCGCCCTGGACAAGCCAGGGGCCACAGAGCACAACACTTAAACACCCCACACTCCCTGCAGGCATATCATAGTCAAAACACAAAATCCTTGTTGCCTTCCCCAGGGGCTGTTGTCCACACCAGGGTGTGGAGCCAGGCGGTTGGTCTCCACCCACCGAGGAGGAGGGAAAACACAGGCAGTGAGAGTTAAGCTAAGGAAGTGGAAGGAGGAAAGTAGTAGAGAGGAGAAAAGTGACAGCAAAGAGCCTGAAGTTGGTCCGGGTGTGTGGCCCGGACAGGACAGCAAGGTTGGCAGGATGTGGTGACCGTCTGCAGTGGAGGCCGATTGGAGTCTGCCGTAAGGACCGTGGACGGGTGGTGACCCGGCCGTACCGGACCGGTATACAAAGAGAAGCCAGCACCATTGGCAGAGGACTTTCGGATCCCGGCAAGGCTTGGTGTCGCCGTGAATTTGCCAAATCCGTTATTGAAGGGGACCTCAGGGTTTCCAAACAGCCAAGTCCAGATAGAAGGCAACCGTACAACCGTGAAGGGGAGACACAGCCACCGCCAAGGGCAACCGTCTCCCAGGGCCAGCGCCTGTGGGCAAAAGGGGCTCCTCCGGCCCATATCCAGGTCAGGGAGCGGGTTACCGTTGGGAAACCATCACTACCAACACTTAACTTAGGTGCAGGGAGAGACAGTCATCACTAACCTGCAGGGAGGAACAACCGCAGCCGTCCGAGTGACCCGTCCATCCAGCCACTTGTTTTACCCTGAACTGTGTCATCATCATTGGGCTGAGTGAGTACCTCCGTGCCGTGCGGCACAGCGCTGCCCCTGCGACCATGCACTTCATCAGGCCCCGCAACCCGCCTGTCATCCATCTCTACCCCATCACCAGGCCCCGGGACAACCAACCCCCCTACCCACGGAGGGGAGAAATAACAACAAAGCTGCTCCCTGTCACAGGCTCCCGGGATCCCCGTCCAGAGCAGCGGTGGTGTCCACACAATCACCACAACCGTGGGTGGCGTCACGGACAATATCCCCAAAACCCAAACCACCCCTTTTCACTCACGGGCGAGTAGCGCCGCTCGAGTCCCCGGGATCCGGCCATCGCTCGAGCCAACGAGCAGCAGCAGCCGTAGAGCTGCGTCAGCCGGACCCGAGCAGTGGGAGAGCGCACCGTCCCCTCCTCCGCCAGCGACACTTCCAGCTTGGGACTGGTGTGGAGGGTAAAGTGGATCAGGATGCGCAGGAGGAGGAGGAGGCTGAGGAGCATGACATTCCGGAGCTGTAAAGTGTGTGTGAAACCCTGACTGAGGTAGGGCCTGCAAAACTTGGTGTGTGAAGGACGTGTTCCGTCCCTCGCTCAGACTGGGTCCCAGCTTGCACAATATTAACCCAGTGTGACGTCAACGAGATGTAGCGTCCTTGCCCACATGCACTTGTCCACGTGTCTGTGGTTAGGTGGACTTTGGCTGAAACAGCGTTGTTCAGGGCACGTGTGATGTTTTGTGACACGTGGTTAGTTATGCAATGCGGGGACGGCACACAGGGAGAAATAGTGGCGTCTGTGGACCGAGTAACGTGGGACAGCTGCCACCATCAGTTCGCGGAATGCTTCTGTCTCAACCAGCCTAAAAGGCAACATTTCCAGCGCAAGCAGTCGCGAAATGTTAGCATTTAGAACTGTGGCATGTGGGGTGTTGGCAGTGTATTTGCGCCTGCGCTCAAAGGTTTGCTGAATGGATAACTGAACGTTGCGCTGGGACAAGGACGTGCTTGATGATGGTGTTCTTTCTGCGTAGGCAACTGCAGGTGCAGGAGTGGAGGAGGCTTGTTCGCAGGCAGCATGGACAGGGGATTGGCTCGCATGCACAACCAGCGAAGACGTAGCAGTGACATCAGCAAGCACTGCTCCTCGACTCTGTTGTACTTCCCACAAAGTCGGGTGCTTGGCTGACATGTGCCTGATCATGCTGGTGGTGGTCAGGCTGCTAGTTTTGGTACCCCTGCTGATGCTGGCATGGCAGGTGTTGCAAATGGCTTTTTTAGAATCATCTGGAGCCAACTTAAAAAACTGCCAGTGTCAGAGTTCCGGGTTTTCCAGTTTTCTTTTGAAAGAGCTTGCCCTTTGTTAACATGGAGTTTTCTGTTCTGTTGCCCTACTTCCTGTCCATCTGTTTAAAAGCCGCCCCTAAAGCTTAGTCCAGTGCCTGAGTATACTGCTTCCTGTGTGCTCCTGCCCTGCTGCTTTTGGTTCCTGATTGTTATTCGGATCCTCTTGGAAAACAACCGACACCGACTCTGGACTTCATCTGGTATCATCTAGCTGTACCTGGACTCCGTTTGCCGTCTTTGGTCGGAACTTCTGCCCGGTTCCTTCCGTTTAATACCACTCTGGACTCACATCACGTACAGACATTTTTCGACTTACCTATTGCCCTTTTGTGTCCCGGCTGCTGCGCATTTAGGGCTTCTGGGGTGATTGCCAGACAGTCCCTGTATAGGGGTTTGCTGTTGGTGGTCTCCCTGGGGGAGTCCGGTGCGCGGTCCCGGGAATTCCCTTTCGCTCAGTCCCTGGAAGGTATTTCCTGTATTTATGTTCTACTGTGTTTTTGTTCCGTTTATGTACATATTTGCTGGTTGCATATTATAAATGTCTTGCACCAAGAACTCGTCTCTGGTTGTCATTGCCCTAACGCAATCGAAATCCTCAATACATACAATAGTATTACAGCCAGACTCGGGAAGACCTAACATTTGTACAGGCACCTTGTGTCGTGTTTTTCCGGGGAACAGTTGCCTGACGTCTGCCTGGGGCCACCACTCTGCTTCTTACTGCCTGTTGGGATGCTACGCCTCCCTCCCCCTGTGCACTGCTGTCCTCGCTCTGCATATCCTCCTGCCAGGTTGGGTCAGTTACTGGATCATCCACCACGTCGTCTTCCTCTTCCGCACCCTGCTCCTCCTCCTGACTTCCTGACAATTGTGTCTCATCATCGTCCACCCCTTGTTGAGACACGTTGCCAACTTCGTGAGAACGTGGCTGCTCAAATATTTGTGCATCTGTACATACAATCTCGTCATGGCCCACTTCAACAGGAGCTGGCGAGAGGCCAGAATTTGTGAATGGAAACGTGAACGAACAGCTCTTCCGAGTGTCCAAGTGTGGGATCAGTAATGTCCGTGGACGTGTACTCGGCCTGGTGGTAGGAAGGAGGATCAGGTTCTGAAATGTGCGGTGCAGTATCACGACTACTGACACTTGACCGTGTGGAAGACAGAGTGTTTGTGGTGGTGCCAATCTGACTGGAAGCATTATCCGCTATCCAACTAACAACCTGTTGACACTGGTCTTGGTTCAAGAGCGGTGTACTGCTGCGATCCCCAAGAATTTGGGACAGGACGTGCGAGCGACTAGATGTGGCCCTTTGTTGTGGCGAAATTAGAGCTTGCACACAACCTCGGTGTCTGCCTGCACCACCATCACGTCCACTTCCTTGTTCGTTGACAACGCCCTTGCGCATTTTGCAATGCTGTGCTGATGTGTATTCACTAGACTTGTGTGTTATATCCAAGTTTTTGCAAAACTCACACAAATGCAGCGGAAAGCTGCCACCAACAGGCACACACGTGCGGTTTTTAAATGCAAGCACGGAGGCACTAAGAACCTAACAGGTCTCTATCCAGGGACAACGTGGAGCCTCTCAATTTTTGGCTGCCCTGCCTAAGGGCTATACTATAATACACCCACTTCCTTCCAATGGGCACTTCAGGTTTACAGGCCTTCATGCACGTCTCTATCCAGGGACAACGTGGAGCCTCCCAATTTTTGGCTGCCCTGCCTAAGGGCTATACTATAATACACCCACTTCCTTCCAATGGGCACTTCAGGTTTACAGGCCTTCATGCACGTCTCTATCCAGGGACAACGTGGAGCCTCCCAATTTTTGGCTGCCCTGCCTAAGGGCTATACTATAATACACCCACTTCCTTCCAATGGGCACTTCAGGTTTACAGGCCTTCATGCACGTCTCTATCCAGGGACAACGTGGAGCCTCCCAATGTTTGGCTGCCCTGCCTAAGGGCTATACTATAATACACCCACTTCCTTCCAATGGGCACTTCAGGTTTACAGGCCTTCATGCACGTCTCTATCCAGGGACAACGTGGAGCCTCCCAATGTTTGGCTTCCCTGCCTAAGGGCTATACTATAATACACCCACTTCCTTCCAATGGGCACTTCAGGTTTACAGGCCTTCATGCACGTCTCTATCCAGGGACAACGTGGAGCCTCCCAATGTTTGGCTTCCCTGCCTAATGGCTATACTATAATACACCCACTTCCTTCCAATGGGCACTTCAGGTTTACAGGCCTTCATGCACGTCTCTATCCAGGGACAACGTGGAGCCTCCCAATTTTTGGCTGCCCTGCCTAAGGGCTATACTATAATACACCCACTTCCTTCCAATGGGCACTTCAGGTTTACAGGCCTTCATGCACGTCTCTATCCAGGGACAACGTGGAGCCTCCCAATTTTTGGCTGCCCTGCCTAAGGGCTATACTATAATACACCCACTTCCTTACAATGGGCACTTCAGGTTTACAGGCCCTCATGCACGTCTGTATGCAGGGGCATTGGTGAACCTCACAATTTAGGACTGCCCTGGCAAAGGAAAATACTACAAAGACTCACTTCCTCAAAATGGGCACATTAGACTCAAGAGGCCTTCATGTACGTCTCTTCTCAGGGACATCGGAGTGCCACACAATGTTTTCACGTAAAATCTTTCATGTATTGATCTCAAAAAGTAACATACACCAGCTCTATCTCACTATTGGGTATGTGCCCTTAACATTTCCGCCATGAAAAATCATTTTGGGGTCATTTTGGAAGGTTTTCTGATGAGTCCGTAAAAATGGCGTAAAACGCGGACAAAATTGTTCACAGCTGTGACTTTTGAGTGATAAATGCTTCAAGGGGTCTTCCCCATGCTGTTGCCATGTCATTTGAGCACTCTTCTGAGACTTTTGTGCCATTTTTAGGGTTTCTCCATGCTGCCGGGAGGTCATTTCACAAAAATACTCGGGTCTCCCATAGGATAACATTGGGCTCGTTGCTCGGGCCGAGTACACGAGTATCTTGGGAGGCTCGGCCCGAGCTTCGAGCACCCGAGCTTTTTAGTACTCGCTCATCACTAATAGCGACCATTTACCACATTGGTGGTCGCTACCTCACAGCAGCCATGGGGTATCCCAGACAGAGGTAAACTGGGAAGGTCCCTTGATGTCCTGTATATCTTTAATTTTATCCCATAACTTATGTATCAACATAAGGGTAGGCGTAGTTTCCAGGGACGAGTGAAATCTACCTGATTCCAGGACCTCGTAAAGACTAGATGATTTGAAATGTTGCTGCAATAAGACTCTTTGCGGGTTTCCCCCCCCCTCGGATCATCCCACCCTTAGATATGTTGCATTTGGGCGGCTGCAAAGTTCGCCCATGGATTCGGCACTGAGAGTCCTCCTTTGCTTTTATTTCTTTGTAGCGTTTCTAATTTAATTCTTGGACTATGTCGTCCCCAAATCAGTTCCCTAAAAAGTGAATTAACTTAATAGAAATATCTCTGGGGTATCCTGTGTGGTGAATTATGTAGGACGTACAGCAGCTGAGGCATCCAAATCATTTTCACCAGGTTCGCCCAACCCACCACCGACAGAGGTAGCCGGGTCCATATGTCAACTTTATCCTTAAATTTTTTAAGAATTAAGGTCAGATTGAGTTTAGTGTAATCATTCACTCTGGCGGTAACGTTAATTCCCAAATATTTAAATTGCGAGGAGATCTGCAGTCCTGAAGAAGCATATCTAGGGATATTATTGAAGTTATCTACAGGGAGTAGCACAGACTTCCCCCAATTTATAGCTAGCCCAAAATAACTTCCAAACTGCTGAATCAACTCCATGGCCAATGGTAATGAGACCATTGCATCTGACAGGAAGAGGAGAGTATCATCCGCATATAGAGCCACTTTTTCCTCCCGATCCTCTCTTCTAAAGCCCGTTATATTTGGATGTCGGCGTAGAATCTCAGCCATGGGCTCTATAGCCATTGCAAACAGAAGAGGTGAGAGAGGACACCCCTGACGAGTGCCCCTAGCCAAATTAAATGTTGGAGTAACCCTGCCATTAACACGAATTCTGGCAGTGGGCCCGCCGTATAATAATTTTACCCAGGAGATAAAGTCCTTACCCAGCCCAAACGTACGAAGAACCGCCCACAAAAAATTCCATTCAATAGAATCGAATGCTTTGGCTGCGTGTAGAGAGCAGATAACTCTGTCCCCCGGATTATCTACTGGAAGTTGTAAATTGAGGTGAAGGCGCCTAATGTTAACCGCTGTAGATCTAGAGGGCATAAAGCCGGACTGGTCAGAATGAATCCGAGAGGAAATCACCTTGTTTAATCTAGATGCCAATACCTTGGCTATGATTTTGATATCTGTGGTAAGGAGAGATATCGGTCTATATGAATCAGGAAGTAAGGGGTCCTTGCCTGGTTTAAGTATGACCACCACGATGGCCTCCTGCATTGATGGAGGAAGGCGGCCCGTCTGAACTGCCCCTCGGAACGTATCCAGAAGCTGCGGCAATAGGATGTCCCCAAATTTTTTGTATATTTCTATGGGAAGACCATCCGATTAAAGCTTAGTTTGGAAGTATATAATTGCTGGTAAAAGTCACCAAAAACCTGCAAAATCCTCTCCGACTCATTGACCACAGATCCCGTGGAGTCCCTTACCGCCCCAACAAAGGAATTCCCCTGCTGTGCCCTAGCTATTACAGCTAATAGATGCCCTGCCTTTTCCCCCTCTTCCATAAATTAGTGCTGTGAGAACATCCGCTTATTCTTCGCCTTTTCCCTGAGGTGAATATCATATGACTTCTGGGCCTCCTTCCACTCCAACAGATTCTGAGTGGTTGCCGATTCTATGTACTGACGTTCCATAGACTGGACCCTGTAGCTAAGAAATACTCCAAACTGACGTGACCGGGTCTTAGATCTGCTAATTCCCTGTATTAATGCCCCCCGCAAACAAGCCTTCATGGCATCCCATATAACATTTTGAGAAATATCCTCCTGGACATTTTCTTTAAAGTAATGGTTTAAGGTAATAGCAATAGGGTCAGTCTCAATAATTTGCAACCAAAAAGGGTTCAGGGACCAGGTGGCAAGGACCGGGTCAGGCTCAGGGAGAACTCGGAGGCAGGTCACCATGGGCGAAAGATCCGAGATGGCTCTAGGTAGGTAAGATACCGACTCCACTAGTGGCAACACTCCCGCAGACCCCAGTGTCATGTCAATTTTGGATAGGATTTCATGTGACTTAGAGTAACAGGAGAATTGGCGAATCCCCGGGTGTCCAACCCTCCACAGATCTGTCACTGCCAGATCTTTTAGCGTCTCACCAAAAATTGAAATAGGGAGTGTCACCAGAGACGGGTCATTGTTAAATTTGTCCCAATATGGGTGAATAGTGTTATTGAAATCCCCCATACATAGCACCTGTGCATCTGAATTCTCCTGCATAGCCTCCGCCACCATCTTTATGACCCCGTTATTGTAGGGTGGAGGGATGTATACCCCTATTAGTAGCAACTCTTTGTTCAGAATTTTACATCGGACCCAAAGAAACCTCTCCTCCTTGTCTACTTTTGATGCAATGGCTTCAAACGGTATGGCTTTATGTATCAATAGGCTGACCCCCCTGGAGTAAGATGAAAAAGTAGAATGGTAACTATAGCTAATCCATGATCTATTCAGGCATGTTATTTTTTCCTTATCTAAGTGGGTTTCCTGCAGACAGACTATAGCAGGAAAATGTTCCTTGACAAAGTCCATAACTGCCGCCCTCTTTGTGGGATCACCCAGACCATGGACATTCCAGGTTAAGATGTTAACCTTCCCCGCCATACCAAACAAGTAGAAACATTTTGCATTCCCAACAATCCCTCAATGACATCATACACTCTTGGTCCCATACCCGTAGAACCCTAGAAGACAGAATCATGTAGAGAACTACGACATTAGCAATATCATACATTCTTAGTTTCCCATAAAACCCGAACAAATAAACACATTGAAAAACATTGAAGCCGAACAGAGGACACCAGTTCATCCTGCAACCTGGCATGAAGCGCTAAAAAAAAGAAAAAGAGGGTGCGACAAAGAAAAAAGGGGAGGATCACCCCCGGAGACGCTGCCTCGTCAAAATGACATAGCCAAATTCTGTGACCACTGGGCCATAGTGGTTCTAGAGAAGAACAAGAGGAAACAATTCTGCAGCCGTGAATATCTACCGATTATTATTAATTGACCGGTAGCACTTGACCTTGAAAGGAAGAGAAAAAAAAAAAAGGAAGAAATGGAAAGAGATTTTTCTTTTTTCTCTCTTTTCCCTTTATATCTCCATAAAACTAAATTAAACATCCCCTGGATTTCTCCTCCTTGTAGCAGAGGTTGTAATTTAATTCAGCAGCACCAGGGTTTCTCCTCTCCCTCCTCCTCATCGTTGCAGAGATTGCTTGATTCGCTGCTCGTTCAGATCCAGCCACCGGAGGGCATCCTTCGGATTTTCAAAGAAAAAGATCTCGTTTAGTGCTGCCACTCTAAGCCTCGCTGGGTATAACATGGAGTAGGAGATATGCAGAGCCCTCAAGCGCCACTTTACATCAATAAAGCATGCCCTTCGCTTCGATATCCCCACGGAAAAGTCCGGGGAAAATGAAACTCTGTAACCACTGACCATGACGTCTCCCTTGTTGCGGGCTGCGCGTAGGATGGCATCTCTATCTCTATAGTGGAGCAGTTTAATCAACTCCGGTCTCGGATCGGCTTCCGGTGGCAGTGGTCTTGTGGTGACTTTGTGTGCCCGTTCAACTGCGTAGAGTCGTGAAAGAACCTCATCACCAAATATCTTGTGCAGTCATTTCTCGAAAAATTCAGATGGATTTGTACCTTCCATCTATTCCGGGATTTCGATCACTCTCACATTATTCCTCCTCAGCCTGTTCTCTAAGTCATCAGTTTTGTTCATCAGGGCTGCCAGCTGTTGTTCATGACTGTTCACCTTTCTGGACACTTGCGGTAACTTGTCTTCCAAGTCACTTATTCTCCCTTCTGAAGCTGCCATTCTGTCGGATGCTTTTTTCAGGCCCTGACTAAGATATTTCCTCTCTGATTTGTCCCATCTGGGTATTTAGAGAGGTGCCAAATTGCTTAATAGCAGATAATAGGTCCTTCAGTGTGGGCTCCTCACCCTGAAAGCTCACATCACCCATGATGACCTGTGTCTCTGTTGTGGCAGGATCCTGACCATCTTGGAGCACTGGGGACATCACTTCCTCCATAGCCGATTCACTGCCCTCCTCCCCCTTCTTCTCCATTAGCACAGCATACTGGCCCGGATTTATTATTGATTCCTGCATGCTTGAACCTGCTTGGCTTTGTAGTGCTCTGTGACTGCTTGAGCCTGTCGGACTTTGTGGTGCTTTGTACTTGCTCAAGTCTGCTGGGCCTTGTAGTGCCCCTTGTTTGCCCAAGTATGCAGGGCTTTTTGCTACCCTGCACTTGCCCGAGTCTGCTGGGCCTTGTGGTGCCCCTTGTTTGCCCGAGGCTGCAGGGCTTTTTGATACTCCACACTTGCCCTAGTCTGCTGGGATGCATGGGCTTGCTGGGCCTTGAGGTACCTCCTGCCTGCTCAACACCACTGGGCTTTGCAATGCCCTGGGTTTGCCCGAGTCCGTTGGGCTCTGTAGTGCCCCCCCAGTGGAGGGGGTTCCCCCACCACCAGGAGCAGAATTGCTTTCTAACTACTGATATATTTGGGCTGGTGTCATGAATTTCCATGGCTTTTTGCACCTTTTTTTTTTTCATGTGTTCAATACTTTTTCCTTGTGTCATTTCTCATTATTACACATAACTTAATTTATGGACATCTATGGTTTGATTTCTTTACCTGTGTGGATTGGATAGGCTGTTACCTACATCTGGTAAAATGTAATGTCAATAACACCTCTAGAAAAATATTTACTTAGAATATTGGTGACACGTTCAATACTTATTTCACCTGCTGTGTTTCTATTTCGAGGTATCACCTCATTGGAGTTCGTTGGTCCCAAGGCCCTATGGAACTTATTTATATTGTATATACTATTTTGCAAAATGAAACAGTGTGGTATAAAATTCTTCTACTAATAGATGAATGGTGAGCTGCTAATACCTCCTTGAAACAGGAAGAGTGGCAGGAGGCTATGGAATCCCACTTATGTGTATCTGCTGCAATAAAATTATTCACCAACCCCGCAACCCCTATCTAGTTATATCCCATGAACAGAACGTACTCTTCAGATTATCATACATACAGTAATTTTTTTTACAAGATATGGTCTTGGCCTTATGTATTATGCGGGCGTCACACAATACGATCTATCGTGCAATAAGTTGCCCGTGGCACACAAAGTCGTTAAACCGCCATCACACGCACTTACCTGCTGAGCGACGTCGCTGTGGGCGGCGAACATCCACTTCCTGAAGGGGGTGGGACGTTCGGCGTCACAGCGACGTCACACAGCGGCCGGCCAATAGAAGCGGAAGGGCGGAGATGAGCGGGATGTAAACATCCCAACCACCTCCTTCCTTCCGCATAGCCGGCGGGAGCCGCTGGACGCAGGTAAGCTGTGTTCATCGTTCCCGGGGTGTCACACGGAGCGATGTGTGCTGCCCCGGGTGCGATGAACAACCGGTGCAAAGAAAAATAAACAACTTTTTAAAAATGAGCGACGTGTCAATGATACACGATTTGCGAACGTTCTGCGACGCTCGTAGGTGTCACACGGGACGACGTCATAAACGATGCCGGATGTGCGTCACAAAAACCTTGACCCCGACGACATAATGCACGATAGATCGTCTCGTGTGACGCCCGCATTAGACCATTGGAGAGAAGTTGTCAAGTGAATATCCTTGATTCTGGAAACCCCATTGTTTTTATTGCCAGCCTTTTGATTATTAGACCTAGTCAACATGGACCTTTGGTCACATTATCGGAGCATTTTTATGCACCAAATTTTATTTTTGTCCACACAAATTTTGGCCATCCAAGGGATGGCTTGTAGTCCTCCTGGCCTATGCATCATCAAACTTCGTCCCTCTTTCCTCTACACTATCTATTGTGTTACCCTTGCTTAGTAATACATTCGCTTAAGTTATACACAGCACTTCACTCTTCTATTTTCTTTTAGTATATTTGAATTTGATAGTTTCTGAGACACTAAAGGCCCTGTCACACACGGAGATAAATCTTTGGCAGATCTGTGGTTGCAGTGAAATCATGGACATATTGTTCCATTTGTACACAGCCACAAACCTGGCACTGATTGTCCACAATTTCACTGCAACCACAGATCTGCTGCAGATTTATCTCTGTGTGTGACAGGGCCTTAACTGTGTATCTTCTTATGTTAGCACTTGTGGCTGAACCTTGTCCACTGTCATACTTATTTATGTATTTTTTGTTATATATACAATACCAACTAAATGTTCTTTGCCATTGCTTTGGTATAGGGACCTACTGCATTACAAACTTTGGAAATATTAATTTAATGCTCTGATAATGTTGTTTAGTATACTGTATTGTCTGTTACATGTTTTTCAATAAAAAATCTTTTGAAAAAAGAAAAAACGTGTCCAAAGTCACCAACTTTGGCAGAATCAGGCGATAACCAATGTACATGGAGACTTCTAAACAACACTGTGAGGCCAAAAGCTAGAGGTAAAAATGGATCTTGCGCTTGATTTCAACCTAGTAATTTCCTTGATCCTTTAGGAGGTAAGTTGCTACCTAAGGTGTCTTGCAGCAGCTTATTTTCCTCTTCCAGCTAGGCTACATTCACACATCCATGTATTACGGTTCGAGCACAGACCGCAATGCACCAAGTAGTTGCAGGTCTCCTGACCTGAACTCAACAGCCTGATATTGCCTATAAAGCTTTCGAGCTTGGGTCAAGAGACCTACGGCCAGTCTGTGTGTCATGGTGCATGCTTGGACCATGATGCACAGATGTGTGAATGTAGCCTTAAAATAAACATGCAATTTCAGTCAACAGCCAGCTTATTAGTTTGGCCAACTTAAAAAAAGGTTGTCCACTACTTTAACAATGATGGCCTAGCCTTTGGATAGGTCATCAATGTCTGATTGGCCTGAGTCTGACACCCGGCACACCTGCCAATCATTTCATTGGCATGGATTCCAGGTGTCTAATCCCGGCCGATCAGACATTGGTCATAGGATAGGTCATAAATGTTAAAGTAATGGACAACCTCTTTAAGCCACTGGATTAAGGCCAATTGAGGAAAACCCTGCACGTTCTGTTAGGACTAGTTTATACAGGGCAATTTGGTGCAGTTTTTGATGCATTTTTTAAATTCTTTTTTTCCAATCCTGGTCCTGGCAAAAATAAGAGCAAGAAAACCAAGAACTGCATTGTGTGACTTTAACTTATACAGATTGATATGGTTTAGGATAGATCTGGACTTGCAGCAAGAACAAGATTATGATAGACTGACGATAATTCAATGCTCCTGATAGGATAATGTTTAAAAAATTTGTTTTCTTATTTTTTAAAAAATAAATATTAGAAATCCACTAGATGCACTGAAATACTGTATATAAATACAAAGCCCGTCATCCCATATATGTCAGTCAGTAAAAATAAAACCTTACAATCATATTACCAATTGACGGCTACAGTTACCGCATATTTCCTCTTCTAAAGCAAAGAATGTTACAGACTGGCATTACATGCAGACCTTTACCAACCAGGAATATAATTGGGTGATTTAATACTGCAGGACAGGATTTTCTTTTAATGGTGGCACATAGCATTTAACTATAGGGGAAAGGTTGGCTGCTCTATTTGCTGCTTAGAAAGTACTTTCTCTGCAGAGATGGTTTCAGAAAGATCATTTTTTAAGCGCAGTAAAACACTTTGGGTGGAAGAAAGTCACAGAACAATGACCGTTCTCTGTCTCTTTTGAAAACTTAGTGGTCATTCATGCACTTTCAAAAATCCTATATTATGCAATTGCCCTTGACCTACTTCCCAACTTTCATCACTTTATCTATAGCCCACTGTTGTGGAAAATAGTAAACTGACCTTAGCCTTAAGGCCCCGTCACACTAAGCAACATCGCTAGCAACATCGCTGCTAACGAACAACTTTTGTGACGTAGCAGCGATGTTGCTAGTGATGTCGCTGTGTGTGACATCCAGCAACAACCTGGCCCCTGCTGTGAGGTCGTTGGTTGTTGCTGAATGTCCTGGGCCATTTTTTAGTTGTTGCTGTCCTGCTGTGAAGCACAGATCGCTGTGTGTGACAGCGAGACAGCAACAACTAATGTGCAGGCAGCAGGAGCCGGCTTCTGCGGAGGCTGGTAACCACAGTAAACATCGGGTAACCAAGAAGCCCTGTCCTTGGTTACCCGATATTTACCTTCGTTACCAGCCTCCGCCGCTCTCAGCTGTCAGTGCCGGCTCCTGCTCTCTGCACATGTAGCTGCAGCACACATTGGGTAATTAACCCCATGTGTACTGTAGCTAGGAGAGCAGGGAGCCAGCGCTAAGCAGTGTGCGCTGCTCCCTGCTCTGTGCACATGTAGCTACAGCACACATCGGGTAATTAACCCCATGTGTGCTGTAACTAGGAGAGCAGGGAGTCAGCACTAAGCATTGTGCGCTGCTCCCTGCTCTGTGCACATTTAGCTGCAGTACACATCGGGTAATTAACCCGATGTGTGCTGTAACTAGGAGAGCAGGGAGCCAGCGCTAAGCGGTGTGCGCTGCTCCCTGCTCTGTGCACATGTAGCTGCAGCACACATCGGGTAATTAACCCGATGTGTGCTGTAACTAGGAGAGCAGGGAGCCAGTGCTAAGCGGTGTGCGCTGCTCCCTGCTCTCTGCACGTGTAGCTGCGTGCGCTGGTAACCAAGGTAAATATCGGGTTGGTTACCCGATATTTACCTTAGTTACCAAGCGCAGCATCTTCCATGCGGCGCTGGGGGTTGGTCACTGGTTGCTGGTGAGCTCACCAGCAACTCGTGTAGCGATGCTCCAGCGATCCCTGCCAGGTCAGGTTGCTGGTGGGATCGCTGGAGCGTCGCAGTGTGACATCTCGCCAGCAACCTCCTAGCAAATTACCAGCGATCCCTATCGTTGTTGGGATCGCTGGTAAGTTGTTTAGTGTGACTGGACCTTTAGATCTACCCTGTGTCATCTAAGTTGCCTGACTATCTAAAACTTTAATAAAAGAAAGTATGAATCTGACAGAGTTTTTAAAATTGAAGTAAATTACAGTACTAGGAAAGGCAAAATAGGTATTCAAAAATAAGTGCAAATGTAAATCCTAAGGTATCAATTATATAAATCGGAAAATACCCCAATAAAACCTTGCTAAAGGATCTTTTTGTGGGACTGCAACAATGAACTGGGCCAACAACACCTCAAGGTTTGGGTGATATGTCAGTCGAGAAACCCTTTAAATCAGGGGTGTCCAACTATTTGACAACATTGAGCCACACTGGAAGAAGAAGAGTTAAATACACGACTACTTACAAAAGATGATAAGTATGTAAAGCGCTGTGGAATTAATAGCGCTATATAAGTGAATAAATATTATATTATTATAAGTAAAAAAAATGGTCAGTTCAAAATTTTCATGATATCTGCCTCCACAGATCAGCATAACAATCCTCACATAATTGTCCTATATAAGAGTCTGTTCAGAGTCTTTTAAAATGGTAGAACAGGTCTCAAGTTTGTGATCACTAATATAGCCAAAGTACTTCTTTAACCCCTTCAGCCCCCAGCCTGTTTTCACCTCAAAGACCCGGCCATTTTTTGCAATTTTGACCAGTGTCACTTTGACAGGTTATAACTCTGGAACACTTCAACGGATCCTGGAGATTCTGAGATTGTTTTTTCGTGACATATTGTACTTCATGTCAGTGGTAAATTTAGGCCGATATGTTTTGCGTTTATTTGTGAAAACTTCGGAAATTTAGCGAAAATTTTGAAAATTTTGCAATTTTCAAAATTTGAAATTTTATGCCCATAAATCTAAAAGATATGTCACACAAAATAGTTACTAAATAACATTTCCCACTTGTTTGCTTTACACCAGCGCAATTTTTGAAAAAAAAAAATTCCGTTAGGAAGTTAGAAGGGTTCAAAGTTCATCAGCAACTTCTCATTTTTCCAACAAAATTTACAAAAAAAAATTTTTTAGGTACCACATCACATTTGGAGTGATTTGAGAAACCTAGGCGACAGAAAATACCCAAAAGTGACACCATTCTAAAATCTGTACCCCTCACTCTGCTCAAAACCACATCCAAGAAGTTTATTAACCCTTTAGGAGCTTCACAGCAACCAAAGCAATGTAGACGAAAAAATGAAAATGTTACTTTTTTAACACAAAAATGTTACTTTAGCTATAAAAATTAGTATTTTACAAGGGTATCAGGAAAAATGCATCATAAAATGTATTGTGCATTTTCTCCTGAGTACGCAGATACCCCATATGTGGTGGAAATCAAATGTTTGGGCACACGGCAGGACTCGGAAGGCAAGGAGCGCCATTTGAATTTTTGAGTGCAAAATTAGCTGCAGTCATTAGCGGACGCCATGAGTTTGAAGACTCCCTGAGGTGCCTAAACAATGGAGCTCCCCCATAAGTGACCCCATTTTGGAAACTAGAGCCCTCAAATATTTTTTCTAGATGTTTGATGTGCACTTTGAACCCCTGGGGGCTTCACAAAAGTTTATAACGTTAAGCCGTGAAAAGAAAAAAAAATGTTTTACCACAAAACTGTTGCTTCAACCAGGTAGCTTTTTTTTATCACAAGGGTATCAGGAAAAAATGCACCATAAAATGTATTGTGCATTTTCTCCTGAGTATGCAGATACCCCATATGTGGTGGAAATCAAATGTTTGGGCACACGGCAGGACTCGGAAGGCAAGGAGCGCCATTTCACAGCAAAATTGGTTGGAATTATTAGCGGACGCCATGTTGCGTTTGGAGACCCCCCTGAAGTGCCTAAACAATGGAGCACCCCCACAATTGACCCCATTTTGGAAACTAGACCCCTCATGGAATTTATCTAGCTGTTTAGTGAGCACTTTGAACCCCTGGAGGCTTCACAAACGTTTGTAATGTTCAGACGTGAAAATATTTTATTCTTTTTTTACCACAAAATTGTTTTTTCAAACAGGTAGCTTTTTTTTCCACAAGGGTATCAGGAAAAAATGCACCATAAAATGTATTGTGCAATTTCTCCTGAGTACACAGGTAGCTCATATGTGGTGGAAATCAATTGTTTGGGCGTACGGCGGGGCTCAGAAGAGAAGGAGCGCCATTTCACAGTAAAATTGATTAGAATTATTAGCAGATGCCATGTTTCATTTGGAGACCCCCTGAGGTGCCTAAACAATGGAGCTCCCCCACATGTGATCCCATTTTGGAAACTAGATCCCCCACATACAATAAATTACTTTGGCAAAATAAAAAATACAGACATCAGTAAAAAAAAAAAAAATGAATAAAATAAAAAAATGAGCGCCTGCCACTAAGACCAGTGCCAAACGTGAGAGCAATGCACGAGTCTCGCATCGCATCATCCACTGCAGTCTGGAAGCGAGCAACTGCGCTGGATAATGCGATGCGAGAGGGCGGGGCGGCAGATGAGAAAGGGCGCAGCGGATGGAAAATGGGAAAGGGCGCAGCGGGTGGAGGAGCGGCAGAGGATGGGAAAGGGCGCAGCGGATGGATGATGGGAAATGGCGCAGCGGATGGAGGAGCGGCAGAGGATGGGGGGGAGGGAGGTGAGATGGGGATACCTACCTTACAGGATGGATCTAGGCAGCAGGATCACAGCAGACAGAAGAGGCAGCAGATGAAGGAGGCAACAGATTGAGGAGGGTGAGAGGGGGCAGTAGATGAAGAGGATGGGAGAGAGCAGGCAGCAGATCGGGGAGGGGGGAAGAGTCTGATGGGAGAGAGAGATGGCACATGGAGGAGGGTGGCTTGCAGCACATGTGGGGGGAGAGTGGCTTGCAGCAGTACATGTGGGGGGAGGGTGGCTTGCAGCAGTACATGTGGGGGGAGGGTGGCTTGCAGCACATGTGCTGCAAACCACCCTCCCCCCACATGTGCTGCAAGCCACCCTCCCCCCACATGTGCTGCAAGCCACCCGCCCCCCACATGTGCTGCAAGCCACCCGCCCCCCACATGTGCTGCAAGCCACCCTCCCCCCACATGTGCTGCAAGCCACCCGCCCCCCACATGTGCTGCAAGACACCCTCCCCCCACATGTGGGGGAGGGTGGCTTGCAGCACATGATGGGATAGGAGGTGTAGTGGCGATGGAGAAGGGGCAGCCGATGAAGGAGGCGGCGGCCGCCGATCAGGAACAGTGGGGGCCGATTCGGGGGCAGCAGCGGCTGAAAAAGGTGGGTGCGACGGCGGCGGGGACAGTGGCGAGCGTGGCGGCGGGGACAGCGGTGTATCGGGAGCGGCGGCGGGGACAGTGGCGAGCGTGGCAGCGGGGACAGTGGCGGCGGGGACAGCGGTGGATCGGGAGCAGCGGCGGGGACAGTGGCGAGCGTGGCGGCGGGGACAGCGGTGGATCGGGAGCGGCGGCGGGGACAGTGGCGAGCGTGGCGGCGGGGAAAGCGGTGGATCGGGAGCAGCGGCGGGGACAGTGGCGAGCGTGGCGGCGGGGACAGTGGCGAGCGTGGCGGCGGGGACAGCGGTGGATCGGGAGTGGCGGCGGGGACAGTGGCGGTGGGGACAGCGGTGGATCGGGAGCGGCGGCGGGGACAGTGGCGAGCGTGGCGGCGGGGACAGCGGTGGATCCGGAGCAGCGGCGGGGATAGTGGCGAGCGTGGCGGCGGGGACAGCGGTGGATCCGGAGCAGCGGCGGGGATAGTGGTGGCGGGGACAGCGGTGGATCCAGAGCAGCGGTGGGGACAGTGGCGAGCATGGCGGCGGGGACAGCGGTGGATCGGGAGCAGCGGCAGGGACAGTGGCGAGCGTGGCGGCGGGGACAGCGGTGGATCGGGAGCAGCAGCGGGGCGATCGGGGACAGCGGCGGGGCTGGCGGTGGCGATCGGAGCCGCGGCGGGGCTGGCGGGCGGGGCGATCGGAGACAGCGGTGGGGACGAGCGGGGCGATCGGAGACAGCGGCAGGGCGATCGGGGACAGGGGCAGGCGGCAACTTACCGATGGGCACCCGCAGAGACCGCTCTCCTCGGCTTCCAGGGACGGTCACAGGCCGCAGATCTACATTGATTGGAGAGAGCGGTCACCGATCAGGAACAGTGGGGGCCGATTCGGGGGCAGCAGCGACTGAAAAAGGTGGGTGCGACGGCGGCGGGGACAGTGGCGAGCGTGGCGGCGGGGACAGCGGTGGATCAGGAGCGGCGGCGGGGACAGTGGCGGCGGGGACAGCGGCAGATCGGGAGCAGCGGCGGGGACAGTGGCGAGCGTGGCGGCGGGGACAGCGGTGGATTGGGAGTGGCGACGGGGCCAGTGGCGAGCGTGGCGGCGTGGAAAGCGGTGGATCGGGAGCAGCGGCGGGGATAGTGGTGGCGGGGACAGCGGTGGATCCGGAGCAGCGGCGGGGACAGTGGCGAGCGTGGCGGCGGGGACAGCGGTGGATCGGGAGCAGCGGCAGGGACAGTGGCGAGCGTGGCAGCGGGGACAGCGGTGGATCGGGAGCAGCGGCGGGGACAGTGGCGAGCGTGGCGGCGGGGACAGTGGCGAGCGTGGCGGCGGGGACAGCGGTGGATCGGGAGTGGCGGCGGGGACAGTGGCGGTGGGAACAGCGGTGGATCGGGAGCGGCGGCGGGGACAGTGGCGAGCGTGGCGGCGGGGACAGCGGTGGATCCGGAGCAGCGGCGGGGATAGTGGCGAGCGTGGCGGCGGGGACAGCGGTGGATCCGGAGCAGCGGCGGGGATAGTGGTGGCGGGGACAGCGGTGGATCCAGAGCAGCGGTGGGGACAGTGGCGAGCGTGGCGGCGGGGACAGCGGTGGATCGGGAGCAGCGGCAGGGACAGTGGCGAGCGTGGTGGCGGGGACAGCGGTGGATCGGGAGCAGCAGCGGGGCGATCGGGGACAGCGGCGGGGCTGGCGGTGGCGATCGGAGCCGCGGCGGGGCTGGCGGGCGGGGCGATCGGAGACAGCGGTGGGGACGAGCGGGGCGATCGGAGACAGCGGCAGGGCGATCGGGGACAGGGGCAGGCGGCAACTTACCGATGGGCACCCGCAGAGACCGCTCTCCTCGGCTTCCAGGGACGGTCACAGGCCGCAGATCTACATTGATTGGAGAGAGCGGTCACAAGACCGGTCTCTCCAATCAGAGCTGGGGGCGGGTGAAGCACCGATCACCCAGCTCCAGCCAATGGCCAGTGCTACAGCAGCACTGATCAGGGCTGGATTTAAATGTTCCAGCCATTTTCAATGGCTGGAACATTAAAGTGACTGTAATTGGCTGAGCAGCGTTTGTCAGCCAATCACAGCCTCTGTAGGTTCGGGGAGGAGGCACCACCCCTCCTGAGGTCAGGCAGAGGTCCCCTCCTTCCCGAATCTACCGTTTAATCAAAGAAATTGGACTCCCCAGGGCTCCGGGACCGCGATTTCGCCATGACGTACTGGGTACGTCATGGGTCGTTTAGCACCATGTCACCGTGACGTACCCAGTATGTCAAAGGTCGTTAAGGGGTTAAGCAATAAAATGTTAGATTTTTTTTATTTTTTCATTATAAATGTAAAAGAAAAAAAAAGCAACAAACAAAAGAAATGTCTGAAGTTTTAAAGTTATTTCCTATCAATGGGGGAGTGTCTAATCACTGGAGCCCCCACCTAGCACTGATGTGAAATTAGTGGATGTGCACAATACGCTAGTCACAAGGGTACCACAACAGAGAGTAGTCCCTCCTATTTCTGGCGTCAGTTGATCACAGTGGAGGACTTTATACACACTTGCCCAGGCTAATACTGCCGGCTGTGCAGCTTCTCCTTTAGCCAGCACTACTAGTGTTAAGCAGATCCTATGGTCTCCTGAAATTCTGATTGAAAGCAATAGTCAGCTGTTCTCTATTGCTAATTAGCTCTGATATAAAGACTTCCCTCCTAGTCCAGGTGAGTCGCTGGTGATAGTTTCTGCTTTTCTTGCCTCTAGAGCAGTGTTTCTCAACTCCAGTCATCAAGACCCACCAACAGATCATGTTTTCAGGTTTTCCTCAATGCTAGACAAGGAATAATTCAATCACCTGTGCGATATTAATGAAAACCTGAAAACATGATCTGTTGGTGGGTCTTGAGGACTGGAGTTGAGAAACACTGCTCTAGAGGGAACCTATGAGCTGAGGACCAAGAAGCTATTCAGAGAACATTTGCTGTGTGAAAGTTGTGTTGTTTTCCTTTTCTTAGTCCTTTTTGCATTTTCCCCTCTGGTCCGTTCCTCATTATTACTCCTTGTTGTTTGGAGTGCTTTATATGATTGCTGCTTATTTTACCCTTGTCTGTCTAATCATCTACAGTACCAGCATTCCCGTGCTGTACGCGCTATACGGGGCTGAGTCTAGAGAAGGATAGGGATAGGCACGTGATCAGCAATGGGGTGAAATAACCCGTATAGAGATGTGAGGGAGTACAGGGATCAGTCTCAAGTAAGTTTAGGATGTGACCCTAACATGTAGCCTTTATGTTGGGATGCTCGCTGGGGGTTCCTGTGTACAGCTCCATTTACCGTATTTTTCGCTTTATAAGACGCACTTTTGTTCCCCCAAATTTTGGGGACAGTAAGGGGTGCGTCTTATAAGCCGAATATATGGGGGGGGGTATATATATATGTACACTGCAGGGTCCAGGGGAGGTGGGGGCAGCAGCTCTGGAGTGCAGGGGAACGCTGCGGGCTGCAGCCTTTGATCTCCTGCTCCCGCTCATATAATATGCACAGCCGCTGTCCATCTCCAATGGTGCTGAAATCGCACGCAGTGATGGGCTGGGGGAGCGGTGCATATTATATGAGCCACGCCCCCCTGTGATGGCACATGCACCCCCTGTGATAGATTTGGCCCCCAGGCTGCTGCTCATTCTAAAATAAAAAATCTTTACTTACCCCTGCAGCGTTTCTCCCCGTGTCCCTGCTTCCACTGTGATCAGGCAGGCAGAGATCTCAGGCTGCTGTGCCGATCACATGAACGCACTGAGAACCAGGATGTGGAAGAAGAGAAGCACGGAGGGAGACAGGAGGGAGATCAGCGCTGGAGGAGGTAAGGAAAGAGGGTTTTATTTTACTATGGGCAGCAGCAGGGGGGGTGATATCTAACACAGGGGGACTTGTGCGATCTATAGGGGCCATGGGCAGCACTATGGGGGCGATATCTATCACAGGGGGACTTGTGCGATCTATATAGGGGCCATGGGCAGCACTATGGGGGCGATATCTAACACAGGGGGACTTGTGCGATCTATATAGGGGCCATGGGCAGCACTATGGGGGCGATATCTAACACAGGGGAACGTGTGCAATCCATAGGGGACCATAGGCAGCACAGGGGAATGTATGCAATCCATAGGGGGCCATAGGCAGCACAGGGGAACATGTGCAATTCATAGGGGACCATAGGCAGCACAGGGGAATATATGCAATCCATAGGGGGCCATAGGCAGCACAGGGGAACGTGTGCAATCCATAGGGGACCATAGGCAGCACAGGGGAATGTATGCAATCCATAGGGGGGGCATAGGCAGCACAGGGGAATGTATGCAATCCATAGGGGGCCATAGGCAGCACAGGGGAACGTGTGCCATCACAAGGGGGCTATATTCAATATAAGGGGGCCATATCCAGATTAAGGGGGCTAATTTTAGGATGGGGGGCTATGAGGGACATATATCCTATATGATTTGTTGAGGGACACTGGCATTATAAGATGGACCCAATTTTACATTAAAAAAAATAATTCTCTTTTCCTTCACCAGATTTGGGGGTGCGTCTTATAATCAGGTGAGTCTTATAAAGCGAAAAATACGGTACATATCCCAGATTCTCATGATCAGTGAGGATTCCAGCATTCATGAAGTTATCAGCTATCTATGATAACTTCGAAACCTGAGAAAACCTTTCTAAACAGTTTGTCCATGATTAATATTTATTGCCTTTATGCTTGGAGACAGAAAATAATAATCATACTAATATATTAGTAGAGTATATTGAGACTGTTGTATACATCATATAGGATACACTGAGACTACTATATACATCACATACAATACACAGACTGCTATGTACATGATATAGGTTACACTGAGACTTCTGTAAATTTATCACAAAAGACACTGAGACTGTTCTAAATACAACACATTGGGGACACACAGACTACTATACATCACACAGGATATTACAGACTGCTTTATATGCATCGCATAAGATACGCAGAGACTGCTGTAGTCTAGCCTTATGTGCTCTGTGGTGGTGTTTAGTACTGAGCACTGTGTGTATGTACAGTGCTGCTTTGCAGAAAAATTAAAAGGCAAGTAGCCAGTTGGACAGATAGCCAGTCTGGAATTTTCTACAGTGCTCTCATGGACTTTTGTGTTGAGCTGTATTCACAGCCATCCAAGGCCGCATGCAGCCCGCAGACTACGGAGTGGAAACCTTTACTCTAAATGAAATGTAATACACTCATCCAAGATGGAGAATAAGTAGTTGGAGGTAACCTATGTGAAAGAGATTAACTACTGACATGGAGAGCTTTGTGTTTAGTGCCAGACAGACATACAATAAGACATTTATATGATTTTTTTATGTGAAAAACAACTGATGGTGAATAAAATTGTCATACCATATGTTACCCTAACTGTCTTTGGTGTGTCACAGGTGACAGACAGTATAGTAGTATAGTAGTTTTTCGTTTGTGAACCCTCCCCAACCACACCTATTGCCAATCCATATCATACGCATAAATAGCCTGGGTCTCAGCTTCCCATACACGGTAAGTTTTTTAACTGCATGAGAGGACACACACAAGCTAGGGACCCCAACGTAGAGAAATACTTTGGCGTAGTGTTGGGGCTCTATTGCATTGATCAATTCAGTAGCTAAATTTCTCTTGATTCATATGTTCATGGCAGTAATGCAGATTCCATTTTTCACATATTCACTCTTGCATATAGCTATTGGATTTTTCAAGTCAGTATTCACACAGCAGTTTCTGCTATTTCATGTATTCCCTTTACATAGTCACTGGTGTGCATACCTTATCTCCCCATAGTGATGTTTTTTTAGGTTTTTGCACCCAGTTCGGACTTAGAATGGTGTTCCAAACGTTATTCCTTATTTACAGGTGACAGACAGGCCTGTGGTGTCCGGCTATAGAAGGCTATGCAAACTGCTCCCTGACCATTTATTATTTCTGCTTGTTTTTCATCCCTTTCCCTTTAGGACCCTGTGAAGTTCCTCAACCCGTCAGCTGCTTTTCATCAGTACTTCGTACTTCCCTTGTGTCTATGCATACCTTCACTTCCTATTACTCAGTGATAGTGATAGTTAATTTACCTTTTACAAGTCTTCAGTGCAAGCTTGCAACCATCTGGAATATCTTGGTGGTTGTTGCAGTTCCTCTCCCTGAGAAAACTGGAGATAAGTTGTTTGTTGTTTTCCCTTGTTTGTTATCTCTTTGTGCCCCTTAGCACCTAGTTGGGTTGACGAAGAACTCATCTCATCCCCTCCCTACATAGGGCCCAGATTAGGGTCAGCCTAGGGCCAGGTATCTAGCTCAGTGCATAGGTGCGGAACCTATCTAGGGCAGTGTGGGAACCCCAGGTCAAGCAGTAGGCTTGGTCAGGGATCGCCATATACTCCTTCCCTAAACACAGGGTTTCCCTTCTTTTTCGCCATATACTTGGTACTTCCCTGTACCTAGTGTGACACTAACCTCACAGATTTAGTACAGAAACTATGTGTCCATGTATTCCTGGAAATAAGACTTATTGTTTTTTGTTCATGCCTAGCACTAAAAAATTAATTAAATAAATTAAAGGGAATCTATCAGCTGGCTTTTGGTACCTCATCTGAGAGCAGCATGATGTAGGAAAAGACATCCTGAATCCAACGGTGTATCACTTAGATTACTGGCTGCAGTTGTTCTGATGCAATCTGAATTTATTGGTTGTCATGTAGCTGAGACCTTGGAGCTGTTCCAGCCCAAACCAGGCTCTCAATATTTTGCACTAACAGTGAGGTGGCAATCACAGCGGGGGTGGCCGACTTCTCTGCACTTGCTAGCTAGACTTATGGCCCCGTCACACACAACGAGATCGCTAACGAGATCGCTGCTGAGTAACAGTTTCTGTGACGCAGCAGCAATCTCGTTATGTGTGACACCTACCAGCGATCAGGCCCCTACTGTGAGAACGCTAGTCATTGCAGAATGGTCCGGACCATTTTCTTCAAAGGCGATGTCCTGCTGGGCAGGACGCATCGCTGTGTTTGACACTGTGTGACAGGGTCCCAATGACCGCCAAGATCGTTATACAGATCGCTATTGCGACCTGTATCGTTACTGAGTCGTTTGTAAGGTCTGACTGTGTGACATCTCACCAGCGACTTCCCAGCTACTTACCAGCGATCCTTATCAGGTCATATCGTTATCGGGATCGCTGGTAAGTCGTTCTGTGTGACTGGGCCTTTAGCAATGATAATAAGCAAGTGATAAAGCCTTTAACTTAAGTAAACAACAACACGTAGCCAGATAAGAGAGGCACAGTTGATTTTTATTTATTTTTTCAATCCCTTGCAGCATGCTGGCTTCAGCTTACATAGCAAAACATGCTGACAGATTTCCTTTAAAGAGTGATAAAAAATTCCTATGTACAAGTGAAATCTACAACTATTGCCACTCCCCCCAAAGAAAAAAAATACAGCTTTGTCTACTGAAAATGAAAAAAAGTTATGGGTATCAGAATTTGGTAACCAAATAAAAGTTATTTTTAAAGTAATTTTGTGCGCAAAAGTAACAAAAAATAGGTAAACCTTTGTAAATTTGCTATTGTCATGATTATACCAACCCAAAAATTAAAGCTACCATGACAATTATACCTGACGGTGAACAGTATTTAATAACGAAATAAAGGACAGAAATTCTAAATTATTTTTCTGTTAATTTTGCCTCTCAAAAGGTGTAATAAAAAAGTTATCAATAAGTTGCATTTACAACAAAATGGTAACAATAAACACTAACATTTGTCACAGAAAAAATTACCTCTCAAACAGCTTTGCTGTTGGAATATATATAAGTCATGACTCAAAATATGGTGACCCTAAAATATATGATTTTATTTTTTTTACAAGTGTGTATTTATTGTACAAATGATAAAAACTATAAAAAAAAACTATGAGGGGCTGTTGATAAGTCTTTGGCTTTGTGATTTTTTTTGTTTCTATGGTAACGAATGTTACATCACATGAAAGCCTTATGTTTCTAATATATGTTTTCAAAATTTTGCGTTTGTTGCTTATAGCAACAGTGTTCTAAACACGTGGCAAAACAAAATGGCGTAGTCTAATGCGATATTCACAGCAACTGAGAGCAGAGGAGTGATAAAATTCTTGTTTTTTCAAGGAAAGTCCACGAAGGATATTCATGGAGATATATTGCAGACATTGGTGGATCAATGCCCTTCATATTTCGCAGATAAGAACTGGGTTGCCAAATTTAAAACAGGCCACTTCAGCACCAATGATGAGGAATGTCCTGGACGCTGAGAGTGGTTGTTGTTCCGGAGATCATCGATCTTGTGCACAATCTCATGCAGGAGAATCAAAGAATTTCTAAACTTAAAGCAACAGCAGACATCATGTGGATTTCCTGTGAACGTGTTTGTGTCATTATCCATGAACATTTGGACATTAGGAAGCTATCTGCAAAGTGGGTCCCCAAATATTTGACAAAAGATCAGAGAAGAATGCGAGTGAATACTTCCATTTATCAGTGTTTCTGGAATGATAAGGACTTCCTGGACTTGACAGGTCACTATGGATGAGACCTGGACTTATTTGTATGACCCTGAAAACAAGGAGAAGTCAAAAGAGTGGAGGCACAGTGGTTCTCCTTATCCAAAGAAGTTCAGGGTGCAAAAATCAGCCACTAAGGTAATGACGTCTGGGATAAGGAGGGTGTGCTGCTAGTGGACTTCCTTCAAAAGGGTTCCACCATCAATGCAAGGTATTACATTGAACTTTTGGACTAATTGAAGGCAGCTCTGAAGGACAAAAGGCACGGCAAGCTGTCCAAAGGAATCTTGTTCCTGCAAGACAACGCCTCCGCACACACTGCACAAGCGACCACGGCAAAACTGGAGAAGCTGGGCTTCCATTTGGTTGACCACCCTCCTTATTCACCAGATCTAGCTCCCTTTGACTATCATCCGTTTCCAAACCTGAAGAAACACCTCAAGGGTACCAAATTTCACACCATATCTGATGCCATGGCTGCTATGGATGTCTGGTTTGAGGCACAACCAAAATCTTTCTTTTTGCTAGCTTGGAACTTGGAATACCGATGTAAGAAGTGTGTTGACATCAGTGGAGAGTATGTCATCTATCCTATCTCGTTTCTTTCTGGGTAAAGCTAAAGACTTATCAGCAGCCCCTCGTATATAAGTTTAGAATGGCTATAATGGTACTGACCAATGGAAAAAAGTCAACACTATTTCTGCAGAATTGCAAATAGTGTAAAGTTTAGTACACAGCAGCAAAATTGCTGTTTTCTCTATATTCCTTCCCATGAAGAGTTAATAAAAGTTGTTTAATAAGTTATGTGTACCCCCAAACTGTCGCCATTGACAAAACACATCCTGAAAAAACAAGCCCTCATATGACCTATTTGTATCCAGTCCTCTCTACATCGATATGAATATTATAGATACAGACACATGTATTGATCACGGCTAACTGTAATATTAGAATTGTAAAAAATATCAAATCAAAATGCAAATATAAGGCGTAATAATACACAATAATGCATTTTGATGCCTTTTATTGCTATTATTTAAATATAACATATGATAAAGGGAACAAGATTTAAGTGGGATCTTTATTTCCTCCAATATTTTGGACATTCCTTTATTACACATGGGGCCTTCAAGATGGTATTTTAATCTAACATGAGCAAACATAAAAATCCAATACTTACACAAAAGTATGTTTAGTTTTCTCCATTAACATGGTTACAATCATTTGAAAGTAAATACAACAAAATGACTGCTATTTTGTAACAATTTGTCGCAGCCAATTTTGTCCCAATTCTTTTCATTCTTTCTCAATTCCAGCTTAAAACTGTAAAATGGCAAATACATCTAAAATATATTTCCATAGAACATCCTGTTAAGGTGACAGAATTATTGGTGAAAGTTTTAATAAAAAAAGAATTGTGACATTATATGGGCTCCGTGAGGCAATAGTGTAGTAATATGTTACTTTAGACTTTGTTTTAAATAACCCAAGAGCCAAACATTTTCCATCAAATTGGCCCAAAAAATCCGGACACAAAATTGCTTCATCTATTATCAGGAAGATTTTTTTTAGTAAAAAAAATAAATAAAATACATTAGCTGAAAAGCAAGCCACCTAAGAAAAAGCTACATATATGGCTGTCACTAACATTAAAGGAGTGGGTAAAAAGTAAAAAAGAAAAAAGGAGGACTTACTGCTGCTGAACAATGCTACTGACTTACAGGGGTGATCTGAAGGATGAAGACATTTCATCAATTCATTTCAATCCCTATCAATTTATTGCCCCAATCTAAACTAATTCCTAATATGGCTGTGTCAAAAATGTCCTACCTTTCCCTGGAATACTCAAAGGAAGCATCATCAGAGCAGGGTGCAGAGGCTGTGGTCACTGTCACAGTCATTGCCACCTCCCAGAAATGAAGCGTCATCAGTGACATACAATATAATATTTTGGTTGATGGGAAATAATACTGGGTTTCCATGGAGATTACTAGGAGAGCAAAGAATTAGTGGGGACAGAAAATGAGACTATATATGTTGTACTTTAGAAGAAGCAAAGATATGTAAAAAAATAATACAACATAAGAGCTTATCACCTTGGAAAATGCTATTTACCAACAGATACAGAATTATTCTGCAGGTAAACGGTATTACAATGCTGCCTGTCTGCTTTACTGAAATTGTGGCTAACGGGAGAAAATCAACTATTTTCCTCCCGGGCCCTGATACATTTCAGTCAAAGAGGCGTGCACAAAGTGATTACAGCAGTGACTGTAATCACAACCCATGAGTTGATACACACGGCACGTCTGGGGTGGTGCATAAATAGGGTCTAAAACCGTCTCAAGTAGATGTAGAAACTTGGCACTCAAGATAAATGGGAATAGTGGTCTTTAATTGAGAAGAACCTGTAGGACTAGCACAAGCACAGACGTTTCAGTCAAAGACCTGCATTGCCACATAGACAGCGATGGACACCGCATCATACCTGCTTCTGAGGACCATCTGCACGCACATTGATGAAGGTCTTTGATCGAAACATCTGTGCTACAAGTTCTTCTCAATCAAAGACCACTATTCACTTTTATCTTGAGTGCCAAGTTTCTACATCTATGTAAGCACAACCCGGCACTTTGCTTCTTAACTGGCTTTGCACAGCATCAGTGCAAAGAGAGCTATCAGTCAAAGTGCTTACAGCCAGTCCTTACAGAATAGTATAACAATTAAGATTGAGAGCCGGCAGCTCCTGGGAGGAAATAAATTCCTTTTCTCCCAGTAGCCACACATTCATGAAGGTGAATAAGTAGCATTGTAATGCTTTTAACCTGCAGATTAACCCTATATCTGCAAGTAAATACAATGTTTCTGAGGTGACAGGTTTTGTTTCATCTACAGTCACTGTTCAATTGTGTTTGGTGTTTTCTTGTTATTATTTCTATGGAGATAATTGATGATGTAGATAATCAATCACTTCTTACCCAACTCTGCTCATATTCTAGAAACCGTCCTGCCATATCCTCACTTTCATACAGAGGGAAACCTTCCCGTTTTGCCTGCTGATACTCCATCCGTAGCTGCTGAATACGGTCTACATTCCCAGATGTGGAGTGGCCACTAAAAAATAAAACCAAGACATAAAATGCATATTTATAACCAGGCGGTCTGAAAGCTACTTATTGCTCCAATGCAAATTGTTAATGTTTACAGACATTATTTCCAATGAAGCCAGTTACCATCTGGATGTTGAATAATGCTTATATTAGGAGTTTAACTGCTGCAGAATAAAAATGAGTAATTCAGACAATGAAAATATTCCTTAGCTTATCTATAAACGAGATGGTCATGAATATTCAGTGTTATGCAAACAATGGTGCAAATAGCGGTCCCACTGCCCAACAGCAAAAACAATCCTGGGTTAGCAGAGACAAAAAATTATAAATCTTCATAGAAGTCAACACCTGCACGGAAGCAGTTTCTTCATGCACAGAAAGTTGATTTTGCTGTAGTCTCTAAAGACATTGGAATGAAAACAACCCATTTCCCTCCTGGCAGCAGCAGTGCAGAATCATCTATCTTTTATCTGCTAGTCTCTGGTTAGATTTCATCATTTATATGCACCCTGCGCTTTTACATAATGACCTTTTCCAACCCACAAGCAACCAGTTTTGTACTTTAATATTAGAACGTCAAACACAGTCCAGAAGAAAAAAATATTTTATACATACATTATACTGTATATCTATATCTTTCTATCTGTCTATATGGTCAAGTATATTATATTACTATATATATCTATATCTATATATATATATCTATATATATATATATATAGATATATATAGATATATCTATATATATATATATATATATATATATATATACACACACACACACACACACACACACACATGCTACAACCTCAGGTTACTCAGTTATGACAACACATGGAAAGTTACATGGTGGCATTAGTAATCTATCAAAAACAAAGTTGAAAAACAGAATTAGTGTGAAAAATTAAGAATATCCTATGAACTAATAGCTTGTGGAACCACCTTTAGCAATTATAAGTAATGGTTTTCTTCATGATTTTATAAGTTTCTCATCATTCTGGACAGATTTTGGCCCACTTTTCTATACAACATTGCTTATGATGTTTGTAAGCATTCACTAGCATATACTGTATCTCTTAGGCCATATTCATACTGATTTTTTTTAACAAGATTTTGAGACAATCCTCTCCAAACTGTTCATCCAAAAGCTAATTACACAGCTCTTGGAAAACCCTTCCAATACATTTCAATGGATAAACTACTTTCCTGTTTACATAAAAAGTTTTTTTGAAACTTATTTTTTATGTAAGAGGTTTTGAAAAACGCATGGTGGAAAAAAGAAAGTGCGTGTCACTTCTATGAAGAGGTTCTTGAAGGAAATCTCCAAATTAGGCACTGTCCAATCAAGAGGAAACAAGCAATGTTTAAGGAAAAAAAATATTCAGAACTTGAAAGTCTTCAGATAAAGAACTCCTAAAAAATGTCACTAAAATAAGAAAGTTTCCTAAAGTGATTTTTTTGTTCAAAAACTCAGATTTTGAAAGTCTAAAAATACTCAGTATGCACAAAGCATTAAGGCCCCGCCACAGCATTTTCCCTTGGTTGATGTTTGGACTTTGACTATTGGGCCATTGCAACACCTTGATATTTTTCTTTTTTGAACCATTCTTATGCAGATTTGCTGATATACTTGGGAAAATTTCTTTCCAGATGGCTTCACATTTAACCCTAGAATACTTTGATAAACAGGTAAGTTCATGGTTCACTCAATGACTGATAGGTGGTCAGTTCATGTGACCAGGGGCAATTTTAGACAAAAAGGGGCCCTGGGTAAAAGTTTAAAGTGGAACAGCGTAAGTCTGTTTCATATATCTGCCTCCAACTTGCTCCATTCATGTACGCAGATGTCGTAAAAGAGTTAATTTATACCACCAGGAGCCCATAAATTTTAGACACACAGCCACACATATACACAGTCTAGAGGACATATCACCATTACTTTTACTACGGGGGAATCACTGTCACATAATCATGATGTCACCAAAGGTACTAAAGGCCCGCAAAGTAAAAGACCTGTGGTGACATCACAGTCACATGACCGATCTCATGATTGTTATGTCACCAAAGGTCCTCAAGCAGTCTCCATATAAGAAGCTTTACTGAGAGTGTAGCTCCTGCTGTAGACATTGGGGGCCCCAAGGGAGTAGGTATATATTTCCTCCAAAAAAATAATCTGGCCACAGAACCAGCTCTGCAATTCATCAGGTTTGTGCTCCACCACAACTATTTCTCCTTTGGAGATAATATATACCAACAGTGTATGGGCAGTGCTATGGGAAGCAAACTGTCACCACAATATGCTAACCTGTTTATGGCTAAACTAGAGGAGGAATTCTTGGAATCTTGTGCTATTAAACCTCTAGCATACTTCTGCTACATTGATGATCTGATAATAATCTGGACAGGCTCAAAAGATGATCTGATCACCTTCCACAACAACTTCAACAAATTCCACCCAACAATCAAACTCACCCTCAACTTCTCAAAGTCCCAAATAAATTTTCTGGATACAACCATATACATCAAAGACAATACCATACAAACGTCAGTTTATCATAAACCTACAGGACGTCCGGCATATCTGAGATGGAACAGCTTTCATCCAAGACCCATAAAAAAATCCATCATCTACAGTCAAGCTCTGAGGTACATCCGAATCTGCTCAGACAGTGAGGACAGAAAACTACATCTGCTATCCCTGAGAAATAAATTCCTACAACAAGGATACCATCCACTGGTAATAGATGAACAGATCCACAGAGCTACAAGGATCCCAAGAAGCAGCCTCCTGGATTACAAACAGAAGGAGGATAACAATAGGGTACCGCTTGTGGTCACATATAATCCCCACAGGAGCATCCTAAGGAAAATTGGTGCTGATCTTCAACCCATATTCCACAAGGACCACAGACTGAAAGTAATATTCCCAGAATTACCACTTCTCTCCTACAAACAGCCCCCTAACTTAAGGAATCTCCTTGTTAGAAGTGTCCTCTCATCACCATCAGAAACGGGCACATTCCCCTGTAATGGTAAGAAATGCAAGACCTGTACCCACATTTTACCAACAAATACGGTCCACATAGCCAACACAAATCAGAACTACAAGATCATGGACCTCTTCCAATGTGGTATACATGATACAGTGCACAAAGTGCCCTGGAGGAATATATATTGGGGAAACTAAACAAAAAGTACAAACAAGGATGAATCTACACAGGCACACAATAAAAAATGAACTGGACATGCCTGTGGGAAAACATTTCTCCAGACCGGAACACAGTATGACAGATTTAAAAGTACTGATACTGAAAGGTCATTTTAAAGATGACAGAGAGAGAAAAAATTGGGAATTTAAACTGATAAGGATGTTTGGATCCTTAACAAAAGGACTCAATTTAACACCTGATTTTATGACTCACTACATGGACACACTTCACACCTCCACCAGAAGAACCTCAGAAGTGATCTGATCAGACCACTTCCAACTCATCTGCATTTCTAAGAAAAAACTTAATTTGATTTCCTTGGCTTATCTTTAGGAGGCATCATCTTTCCCATGTCCTGTTGTAACATTCAATTACTGTAAATGTTGTGATTTTGTCTCATTAATTAATTTGTAATTTGCCTGAAGAAGACGCCTTTGTGCTCTGAAAGCTTGCTAATATAATTATAATTATGGTTAGCCTATAAAGGTATCACTTCTAAAATACTTTTGTCATTCTTGGGACATAGTATTTCAATTGATTTTTCTCGCTAACACGGTACCACAATATTACTCTGTATTGCACCCTGTAGAGGCTCGTAATTCTAAATCCCAGAACCTCAATGACCTGAGGGCTGCCCTTCAATTGAATGCCATATGCCACATAAATATTACTGTAGCGTGAATTTTTTCATAAATTTCACCCAAAAGTCAAGTATCCCTAACTTTTTGTGAGTAGTGTATGTTACCCACCACAATGGCTATATAAACACACATTATAAAAATAGGTTTTCATGTTGATATCTGCTACAAACATTCTTTACATCTGGTCTCTGCTAGTGCTGCAAACAGCTGATCGATGAGGTCCCAGGTGTTGGACCCCTGTCAATATGAACAGATCCTGATGAACTATCCCTTTCTGTTCATTATTACTTGTGTATTATAAAAGTTAGGTGTTTAAGAGGTGAAACCAGCTGCAAATTAAGGAATTTACAGGGACGGATTTCCCTATAGGCACTGTAGGCTTGTATCTATATGTGTCCCTGATGAAGGGAAATGTACATATAACCGTGCTGAACAATGTATGGCCACCAGTCAACTGGACCCACTGATAATGGCTGGATTGCCAAACAGTCTAATGTGTATGGGCACCTCACAACTCTCCCCCAACAAATGATGCCAAGTAAGAGGAAGAAATTAGCCTGTTGAATTTCCAATACTTGATTACAATTGTATTCTGCCAGATAAGCCACTGCCAGAGTATTCTGTCAGAAGCTCTTTCACAGAGTGTTTTGTGTATAGGGATGTTGGGAGATATAGGGGTCCATTAAACTATAGTCGGCCAACAGCTATCTGTGTAGGGGGGCCATAACAGTGTGGACCCCAGCTACCAGACCATTCCTTATTGGTGTCAATATCAAAGATAATGTTTGACCGATCAGAAATTAAACTGGAAAATCCCGACAACCCTATAAACTCATACGGTACATCTACTGTACATACACCCCCAGAGTGAAACTAACATTTACACTTTCATAAAGTATTATTTTATATATGTGACCACTTCAATCTATAGAACTTTCTTGATATGACCTGGTATAGCCACCAATGAAACAGTTAAACTGAATAATACATTCAGAATTATACTGTAGCTATTTGAATGCCTGAAATTCATTTTAATACTTTGCATAAAAAATGGAGGAGTGAACCTTTTTCAGGATCTCCACCAATATGAGAGAGAGAGAGTTGAGCGAGCTTTCTTCGAAGTGGCAGATTTAATCTGAAGTCATTTACATTTATAGTAGAACAATGACTGACTGCATCTTTAAAAGGCCAAACCTGCCTGAATTTAAATACAGTATCACATTTTATTGGTTATGATAAACAATAACATACCTTTTATATTATTATTCCTCACATTTATGATACGAACCTATTCATAATATCTTCAGTATAGAGCCAGCAGCAGCCGTTTTTAGGTCAGAAATCGTCAGCCTACCTAATCTACCTAGTCACATTTTTCATAGAGCACTTTCTAAGATGTACGCACTGTGCAATGTGAGGATTCACCGTTGTAAAAGTCGCAAACGGCGGTCATGTGACGAGGAGTATGTGATATGCAAACTCCCAGCCACTTTCCGACTAGACTGTTTCCGGCCTCGCTCAATGCAAGTGTATTGCAAGAAGTGGGAGTATAAAGAGAAAATCTGCTGATAAAATGCCCAACAGGGTCTTATCGAAGAGCACCAGATGGATAAAAGAAAGGCAAACTTCTCCCCTGGTCGAGTTATGTGACCCACAATCAGTATAAATTGCATGTACAGCTGCGGCGTGGATTACGCACCACAAGGGCTAAGATGTAAAAACTAGGGGAAACAGGAATACAAATGTGGTTAATCCTGTGTCAAGGAATCCAATATCAAAGGAAAGTTGAAAATAAAAGGTGGTTTATTCAATTCATTTCAAAGTGAACTTCACAATTTTGGTGGCCTTTCCTGAAGAAGTGAAGTTCTCTTCAAGACGCGTTGAATAAACCACCTTTATTTCCAACTTTGCTTTTATATTGGATTCCTTCACCCACAGCATCGCAGGATGAACCACGTTTTTATTCCTGTTTCCCCTGGATTTTACAAACTGGGAGTATGCATATATCATAATCGCAGACATGTGACCACCATTCCACCTTCTAACACTAGAGCATCCTTACAGCGCACAGTGCATACGATGTGATTATTCACAAGTCTGCAGTCATATATAGTCTATATGGACTCTATATGGTCTCCTGCTTGTGCAAAAAAGTGGTTCTCGCTCTACTGAACTTGAAAGGACCATATTTTAAATGGTTCTCCATTGATTTGCATTGAGCGCCATATATAATTAGATTAGAGTTGTCAATGCAGCAGAAGTTTAAAGCTAACCTCAGTTTCCACTGGTGACAGTAACTCACTGGCATGTGTCAGACAATTGTGCGGGTTAATCAGCTGAGTGTAGGACTGCTTTCTTTGAAGATGATGGTCTCCCAACTAGAGTGAAATATGTTACTTTTCTGTTTCAGATCATCACTAGCCTTATACATATTGTATACAGCTGCTATGCCATTATTTCTGCCTTCAAAATCACTTACTTTTTTACACCAAAAATTCCCCTATGTTCAGACAACTTATACTTTGCTTTCGTCTCCACACTGTTATTTCATACAGTCTTTGCCTTATATCAAGAGGCTAAAAAGGGGACTTTGTAATCAGAAAAAAGCAAAAGAATGTTTCTTTTTCCTATGTAAAACTAGAAGGCCACATGCCAGTCGAATCCTATCTCTCAGTCTCAGCCTCAAAACGTTAGTCAATGTCCATTTCCCCTGCTAGGATGGAATTGTACTACGAGACTTCAAGTCAAGACATTATTTATGCGTCACCCAGTGCCAGGTAATGTGAGAGGCATACAATGTCTGAGAGCAACAGTCCTGAATTTCATCTTGGCTCCTGACAATTATGTGAATATATGAACTGCATTGAAACCCACCAGATGAATTCAATCAGTGCTCTGCAAATATCGCATACATAATCTATTAGTTTACCCCAATGAAACCAAAGCATTGAATTCAAACAGAATGAAGTCATCAGTAATAAAGGACACAAGACTGATAAGACAATATTAAAAATCCCCAATTTTCTCACATTTGAGGCAAAAAAAAAAAGTTGACTGTGACGATAAACTGTCATCAGTTTCTTTTTACATTTCTAAATGATGAAAAATGTTTTTAATCAGATGGCACTGGGCCTGGAGCGGCAAGAAGGAGAAAGAAACAACCCTGCTTAAAATGCAAAGGCTTGTCTCAGGTTTACATGACTATTTATATTGCACGAGAACATGAAGTTATAGAGAAGAATTAAGGGAAAATCAAAGTAGCTACAGAGGAAATCACTCAATTATCTGGGTGTACAGAGCTTTAAAGGTGCAGTATACTCATCACAGCAATATAAACTAAAAATAAAACAATAACATTCTACTGAGGCAGTAAATATACATTTATGGCTTGAGTGTATATGTATGTATGTGTGAAGCCCCACAGGTGTTGTGTCGGTGCATTACCTTCAGGGACTCCACTCAGCTGGATCTGGTCACAGGTAGGAGATCTTCTTCTTGTCGTGACGCCACTCTCAGTATTGCGGTCAGTGGGGACCGCCACTGCAGGTTGAGGGACGCCTGGGGCTGATGGTGAGTGCAGTTAGTTGGAATAGCCTCCTGAGAGTGAGGCAAGCCCCAGGGCCCTGTGTAGGTGCGTAGTACCACAAGGCGCAGAATAACTCAACACAGGCAGGATGTCTTTCAGGGTTTTTACTCACAGTTGATGGCAGGGTGAGTGACCCGGGCGTAGCTGGGATGAACCAAGTGGGAACCAGGTGTCCTTCAGGCTGACTTGTGAGGGTGACTACTAACTCGCCTTCCTTAGCCCTTGGTGGTTTGGGGTAACCCCGACTTTGAGTCCCTATGGGGGTCACCCAGGGAAGATGCTGCAGCCTCTCTCCCCTTCGTTTGCCGTTTGCTTGTCGCCTGGACCAGGCCACTCCAGCTGCTTGCCTCCTGTGACCTATGGGCCCTAACTGTGGCTACGTGGCTGCGGCTTTTGTGGTGTTGTGGCGTGGGCTTTGAGAGCCCCACACCGGCAGGTTTAGCAAAAGAAAGCTGGATCTATCTCCGCTTCGGGATCTGCCGCCCGTTTGGGCCTGGTACTCTCTAGCAGTCTCCTTACTTCCCACTCCGTGCTCTCTCTCTTTAGCTGAAGATGGATTTCGGGTAGCCCTCCTAGTTGACCGTTCTCCCCCGTCAGTAGCCACTGCGCGGGCGCTGTCAGACTGCACAGCCCCAGGGATCTGCTCCTCACTCGAGCTCCCTGGACTCTACACTGAACTGGCTCACTGCCCCTCCTCTCCTGTTCTTGCCTACGCCACCTAGCAACCAGACTCTCTTACCACACCCCTTGAGAGGAGATGGAGGCTTTTGGCCCCCTCCACTATTCCAGTGAAGGTGAAGGCTTTTCCCCCTCCTGGGATCCCCAGGGGTCCTCTCATGGGTACATGTGTGAGACCTGATCACTATGCGCCTGTGTTCCACACCCCGGTCAGCCTTCTGGATTACCTGTATTGTACTGTCCCCAGCATGGGTGCAGTACTCAGTGGTGCCTGACCAGGTCAGGGGCGCCACATTCCCCCTTAGTTATCACCAGCACGTCCTCGGGCTGCAAGACAACATTTTAAAATGCATAAAACATTAAAACATGTAAAACATTTTTAAAAGCACCAGGTACCATACATCACCACCCTCCACCCACAAGTCCGTTAACCCACCCAAAACCCTTTCACGTTGGCCGCGGCTTCAGCCACTTCTGGCAGGATGTAGAGGCGGCTTACATGGGCTGGTGGTTTCAGGGTATACCTGGCCTGGTGGATCCGCGCCTTCAGCCTCTTCTGGCAGGATGTAGAGGCGGCCTCCACAGTTGGTGCTGACCAGGTACCCTCTTTGTGGTGGAGAGCCAGGCCCCATAAACAGGCATGCTCTCTGGTCGCAGGCGAGCCAAGGCCCTATATACGGACGGGCTCCTCCTGGTTGCAGACGAGCCAAGCCCCTAAACAGGCTGACTCTGGTGGTGGTGGTGCCCTTTTGGTGTAACTATTTACACTGCGAGAGTTTGTGGCTATAGCCAGTTCATAGCCTTAAGGTTTATTTCTCACAATAGTTTTTGTGGGCACATTCTTGAACTTTAAAACGTTGCAAAACAAACTTTCCACACTGGTCAAAACTTGCTGTACTTTACTTAAACTTAGGCAGATTCCTCTTCACCAGGGCTTGGGCCTGTAGGGCTGCGGCACCTGTTGCTTTCTTGACCTTTTTCCTCATCTGTAGTTGTCTCGTCAGTAGGTCCTTTGTCTTTTCTTTCTTCTTCTTTGGGACATGGCACTACATCTAGCGCATACCACCCTCTTTCGCCTTGATGCAGGGTAAACTGTACGGAGTCTCCCATTTTTAAGTTTCTGCCAGGGTGTCCTCTGGGCAGATGAGCTCTGACGTCTCTCCTATTGACAAAAATGCCTTCTTTGATACCAGGTGATACGATGAACCCGTATCCTGACTTGAGGCTGAAGTCCTCCACTACTCCTCTGCAAAGGGGTCCTCGGACCTGTGCTTTGGCTCTTCTCAGAAACCTTTTTTCTTGTAGGTCTCTGGCCGTGATGTCATCTCTTTGCTCTGGGGATGGCGGTGCAGGGGAAAACTGAGTCCTGCTGCGGCGCTGTGTCTTGCGGGCTGGGTTCTGCGAAGTGCAGCTTACAAGCTCCCAGGTGAGGCTTTGGGGCAGATCTTCTTCCGCAGGAGGTGTCAGGTCTTCCTCGTCCCAGCGGGAATATGGCAGCATCTCCGGCTCTGGGACTAGCACTGCTGCTGGCTCCGGGGGCAACTCCTCAGCTTCTTGCCCTCCTCTCCCCCTTAGTTCTTCGCTGCACTCTGGTCGTGGCAGCGCTGGGGATGAGTGTTCCTCAGCTGGCCCAGGCGGTGGACTCTTCAGCGTGGTTGCTGCAGGGGTTGCCTTAGGGGTGTTCGGAGGGAGCATGTATCGGTCCACCATCTCCTGTGGGAACTTAGCCTCCAGGTCAGCCTTCAGCTGCCAGTATGCGGAGTCTTCACCTATCAGGGATTTCCTAGTAGGGACTTCCTTAGGCTGGGGAGCGGTGTCTGCTCTGGCCTTGCAGGCCGGGGTAAATGGTGATGCAATCTCTTGGCGGGCCGCGCCCTGTATGGCGGCGGCCTGGTCTTGGCGGGCCGCGCCTGGCATGGCGGCGGCCTGGTCTGTGCGGGCCGAGCCTGGCGTGGCGGCGGCCTGGATCTGCGTCGCTGTTGCGGCCAGTTCTTGGCGGGCCGGACTGGGCGTTTCTGCAGGGACCGGGTCTTGGTGGGCCGAGCAGGGCATCGCTGCGGCGGCCGGGGCTTGGCGGGCCGAGCAGGGCATCGCTGCGGCGGCCGGGGCTTGGCGGGCCGAGCAGGGCATCGCTGCGGCGGCCTGGGCTTGGCGGGCCGCACCTGGCATGGCTGCGGCCTGGCTCAGCGTCGCCGCGCCGGGCGCCTCTTCTGGGACCGCGGTCGTAGCAGCAGGGGTCGGAGCACTTGCGCTGGCCGGGGCAACTCTGGACTCACCCATCGGTGGCACCATCGGGATCTGAGTCGTCGCCGCTCGATCTGGCAGGCGTCGCACGGCTCCCTCCTCGTAGGTCCGAACCGCCGCAGCCATCTCCAGAAGCTCCATGCGTCCCTCACTGAGCTGTCGCATAATCCTGGCCTCCAGCTGATCGCAGAAGATAGCAAGCTCCCGGCACCACCAGGCAGCAGAGCCTGGTTCTGGGTATCCACGTCCGGACTCCATCTCTTCTCTCTGCAGCAGCAGGCTTGTGGCTCTCTTTCCTTCCCGCCGTCTCTGGACGCTTCCGCTCTCTTCACAAGCGAGGTCAGAACTCTGCAGAGGATCTCTGGGTAGCCACACCTCTTCGTGGGCGGTAACTTCTCCCAGCGCGGGCTGCTGTTGTTTTTCAGCGCGCTTTTCATGGTGGCAATATGACGGCGCTTCCAATTTTTCAAGCGGACCGCCTAGGCACATGGTCACCTGTCTGAACAGGTCTAGTCCTTATCCTGTTCGTGACGCCAGATGTGAAGCCCCACAGGTGTTGTGTCGGTGCATTACCTTCAGGGACTCCACTCAGCTGGATCTGGTCACAGGTAGGAGATCTTCTTCTTGTCGTGACGCCACTCTCAGTATTGCGGTCAGTGGGGACCGCCACTGCAGGTTGAGGGACGTCTGGGGCTGATGGTGAGTGCAGTTAGTTGGAATAGCCTCCTGAGAGTGAGGCAAGCCCCAGGGCCCTGTGTAGGTGCGTAGTACCACAAGGCGCAGAATAACTCAACACAGGCAGGATGTCTTTCAGGGTTTTTACTCACAGTTGATGGCAGGGTGAGTGACCCGGGCGTAGCTGGGATGAACCAAGTGGGAACCAGGTGTCCTTCAGGCTGACTTGTGAGGGTGACTACTAACTCGCCTTCCTTAGCCCTTGGTGGTTTGGGGTAACCCCGACTTTGAGTCCCTATGGGGGTCACCCAGGGAAGATGCTGCAGCCTCTCTCCCCTTCGTTTGCCGTTTGCTTGTCGCCTGGACCAGGCCACTCCAGCTGCTTGCCTCCTGTGACCTATGGGCCCTAACTGTGGCTACGTGGCTGCGGCTTTTGTGGTGTTGTGGCGTGGGCTTTGAGAGCCCCACACCGGCAGGTTTAGCAAAAGAAAGCTGGATCTATCTCCGCTTCGGGATCTGCCGCCCGTTTGGGCCTGGTACTCTCTAGCAGTCTCCTTACTTCCCACTCCGTGCTCTCTCTCTTTAGCTGAAGATGGATTTCGGGTAGCCCTCCTAGTTGACTGTTCTCCCCCGTCAGTAGCCACTGCGCGGGCGCTGTCAGACTGCACAGCCCCAGGGATCTGCTCCTCACTCGAGCTCCCTGGACTCTACACTGAACTGGCTCACTGCCCCTCCTCTCCTGTTCTTGCCTACGCCACCTAGCAACCAGACTCTCTTACCACACCCCTTGAGAGGAGATGGAGGCTTTTGGCCCCCTCCACTATTCCAGTGAAGGTGAAGGCTTTTCCCCCTCCTGGGATCCCCAGGGGTCCTCTCATGGGTACATGTGTGAGACCTGATCACTATGCGCCTGTGTTCCACACCCCGGTCAGCCTTCTGGATTACCTGTATTGTACTGTCCCCAGCATGGGTGCAGTACTCAGTGGTGCCTGACCAGGTCAGGGGCGCCACATATGTATATAAAGTGTGTCCACCCATATCCTGTCCACCGCCATTAACTTGAGAACGGCGCCAGCTATAGGCATAGAAGTGGTGTCTAGGTATAGTAAAGTAGCCATGTGCTACGCAATGAAACCACCTATAGTGCCACCTGGTGAAAAACAACGGAGTTAGCATTTTTATCTCGAAAACAGAACGAGATAGAGAAAAAAGTGAATTACAAAATTGTAGGGCATCATCAATTCAATACGAATCGACACCTTGCATACAGAAATGCTATGATTAGAACGTGTAAAACTCACAAGGCTGCGGACCTTTAACACTAGAACTACTGGACTCGTGACACCTATATAGAAATACATGGTGCAAAGTAGTCAAAATGACTACCTCAGTAGTTCTAGTGTTAAGCGATACCTCATGGAGACCTTCCTACAAATCATTGGGTATGGTAGCTGCGTGGCGTGGCCTCCACGCTCACCTGATCTGACCCCATTGGACTTCTTTCTGTGAGGTCACATCAAACAGCAGGTGCATGCAACCCCTCTACCAGCTTTGCAGGACCTACGACGACGTATCACAGATGCTTGTGCAAACGTGTCACCTACCATATTCACAACGTGCAGCAAGATACAGTATGCTGTCCAGAGTCCAGATGTGCATTGCAGCTGACGGTGGACCTTTTGAGCATCACAGTTAAATGAGCGATATATGCGTGACCAGCATTCAAAGTTTTGGGGGTGGTCATGGGTTTCATATCATAGCATTTCTGTATGCAAGGTGTCGATTCGTATTGAATTGATGATGCTCTACAATTTTTTAATTCACTTTTTTTCTCTTTCTCATTCCGTTTTCAAGATAAAAATGCTAACTCCGTTGTTTTCCACCAGGTGGCACAATAGGTGGTTTCATTGCGTAGCGCATGGATACTTTACTATACCTAGATACCACTTCTATGCCTATAGCTGTCGCCGTTCTCAAGTTAATGGCGGTGGACAGGATATGGGTGGACACACTGCATTTATATACACAGTAGGGCTGTTGCTCTCTCTGGTAGAGTCCAATGCACATACAGGAATCCGATTCTGGTAATCATAATAGTGAGTGGTTTATTAACAGTCCATAAACCATTGTAGCTCACCAAAACATTACAGCCTTTCTTTCGCACAAAAGGTATAACTTAAAAATAAACAGAAGATCAACAGTTCATACCTAAGATTTTAGTCCAAAACTACAGGCCACTTTACACGCTACGACATCGCTAAAGCGATGTCGTTGGGGTCACGGATTTTGAGATGCACATCTGTCCGCGTTAGCGATGTCATTGCGTGTGACACCTATTAGCGATTTTGAATCGTTGCAAAAACGTTAAAAATCGCTAATCGGTGACATACCCCCTTAATCTCAATTATCGTTGCTGCTGCGTGTACGATGTTGTTCGTCGTTCCTGCGGCAGCACACATCCATTGTGTAACACCGCAGGAACGAGGAACCTCACCATACCTGCGTCCCACCAGCAATGAGGAAGGAAGGAGGTGGGCGGGATGTTCGTCCCGCTCATCTCAGCCCCTCCGTTTTGATTGGGCGGCCGCTTAGTGACATCGATGTGACGCCGAATTAACCACCCCCTTAGAAAGGAGGCGGTTCGCCGGTCACAGCGATGTTGCTATGCAGGTAAGTAGTGTGACAGGTCCACGCAATTTTGTGCACCACAGGCAGCGATATGCCCGTGACGCACAAACGATGGGGGCGGGTACGCATGCTAGTGATTTCACTAGCGAGATCGCAGCGTGTAAAGCGGCCTTAAGTCTTTGGCTGTATTGACACAACCGTATGGCATCCGATGCAAGTGCATTGTATGCGATATGCTAATGACCCCTGGCTCCCGCTCTGCTGCGTGCGTGAGCCGAGTGTCATGCAACTATGATCCGATCCTGTGAGTGGATCACAGCTGCGGAGGAGAGGGAGGGACTGATCTCCCCATCTGCTCCATTGTCAGCTGATGAGATTTGTGCACTGCACTCGGATGTCATCTATGCTTCCTTGAAAAATTGCTTAAGGCAATGATGGGTGAGGTAATGGCACAGGAGTAAGAAGAGGAGGAACAGGGACCATTCACGTGATTATCAGAATAGTAATCCACACATGGCTCGGAGGGTAGGTTCCTATATCAACAGTAGCCAGGTTCACGACTGATCAGCAAGGGGGCAGTTTGGAGGATGAGCAGGAGGAGGAACAATGTTCACAGCAGGGTGGAACTCACAGCAACTCACAGGCATTACTAGAGTATGTCTGGGGTGATACAGAGACCCAAATTATATACCTCACACCGAGGACAGCTAGTTGTTGCCTCTGGGCATCCTGGCACACATGAGTGAATACATGCTGCAGTGCCTGTGAAATGACCACCGAGTTGCCTGGATTGTTACCAGTGATGATTACTGGGTGGCTACCCTACTGGATACCTGCCATAAGAACAACATACCATCCTTACTTCTGTCACTGAAGTGTGATCAGAAAAAATGGGCATACAAGCGCATACTGTTACACGCACTACTGAGGATGTTCTTACCTGATAGCGGCGACTCAGTGGAAGCACAAGGAAGGAGGATGAAAAGTTGGTCGCCATCGCACCTGTGGAACTGACACCACCTTGGAAGGGAGGGATAGCCTGGCTAAAATGTGAATAACCTTCTTCATCATGTCACAACATACAGCACCACTGTCTGATACGGTCCATATTAGCAGGAGGCAGCGATTCAGCAACATGGTGGAAGAGTATGTGTCCTTACATCTCCATATACAAAGTGATGGGTCTGCCCTGTTTAACTTCTAGGTCTACAAATTGAACACATGGCCTAAGCTTGCCCTTTACGTCTTGGAGGAGCTGGCCTGCCCTGCGGCAAGTGTACTGTCAGAACGTGTGTTTACCATGGCAGGGGTTGTGATCACAGACAGGTGCATCCGACTGTCCATAGGGAAAGCACTCATTCATTAAAATGAACCAGACATGGATCCCACAGGACTTATCTGTACCTTTTGGCTGGCTAGAGATACATACGAGCTGCATCCATCCATTGTAATACTCCACCACAGTTTTTTCATTCTATTTGCCATTCCCAATATTTTGAGGCCTCCCCAAATAAAAAATCTTCAAAATACAACAAAACAAAAATACTGTTGGCTACCTTCTCATCCTCCCCCTCTTCCAGCTACATTGCTATGTTCACCTCCACTTGCTCCTTCTCGACTTGGGCATCAGCCTCCTGGTTCAATATCATTATTTTTTATATTATTTTAAGTCATTTCTCTATCCACATTTGTTTGCAGGGCAATTGTTCTACTATTACACACATTTTGCTTCCTTTTGCAGCCCTTAAGCCTTTACTGCAACCATTTTATAGCCATTTTGCAACACAAAATTCAGGTGCCCATTGACTTCTACTGGGTTTGGATTCAAGTTTGGGTACAGTACTGTTTCCTTAACCCAACTGTGGAATAAACTTCAGTCAAACTCTACGATCACCAACATTCATGGGTCTGCTAATTCAGAACAAAATATTAACCAGTGAAAATAATTTCAGGGTTACTTGGCTTAGCTCTTCATAATTTAATGGATTATATAAATGACAACATCATTATGAATTATTCTGGAGATTTCATCTTTGTAGTCACTGGGTTGCCATGACTCATACAAACAATTTTTATATGCACTAACTTCAGTAAAATAAAAAAAAAATACATCTTATAATGTTAGGGCCCTGAGGGTTATTTACATAGATCAGGGCCAGATTCACTTCAAGCACATTACTTTAGCCTCCAGAGCTTTAAAATATGTGTATGTTACTTGTATACAGTCATATGAAAAAGTTTGGGCACCCCTATTAATGTTAACCTTTTTTCTTTATAACAATTTGGGTTTTTGCAACAGCTATTTCAGTTTCATATATCTAATAACTGATGGACTCAGTAATATTTCTGGATTGAAATGAGGTTTATTGTACTAACAGAAAATGTGCAATCCGCATTTAAACAAAATTTGACCGGTGCAAAAGTATGGGCACCTCAACATAAAAGTGACATTAATATTTTGTAGATCCTCCTTTTGCAAAAATAACAGCCTCTAGTCGCTTCCTGTAGCCTTTAATGAGTTCCTGGATCCTGGATGAAGGTATATTTGACCATTCCTGTTTACAAAACAATTCCAGTTCAGTTAAGTTTGATGGTCGCCGAGCATGGACAGTACGCTTCAAATCATCCCACAGATGTTCAATGATATTCAGGTCTGGGGACTGGGATGGCCATTCCAGAACATTTTAATTGTTCATCTGCATGAATGCCTGAATAGATTTGGAGCGGTGTTTTGGATCATTGTCTTGCTGAAATATCCATCCCCTGCGTAACTTCAACTTTGTCACTGATTCTTGCACATTATTGTCAAGAATCTGCTGATACTGAGTTGAATCCATGCGGCCCTCAACTTTAACAAGATTCCCGGTGCCGGCATTGGCCACACAGCCCCAAAGCATGATGGAACCTCCACCAAATTTTACTGTTGGTAGCAAGTACTTTTCTTGGAATGCCGTGTTTTTTTGCCTCCATGCATTACGCCTTTTTGTATGACCAAACAACTCAATCTTTGTTTCATCAGTCCACAGGACCTTCTTCCAAAATGTAACTGGCTTGTCTAAATGTGCTTTTGCATACCTCAGGCGACTCTGTTTGTGGCATGCTTGCAGTAACGGCTTCTTTCGCATCACTCTCCCATACAGCTTCACCTTGTGCAACGTGCACTGTATTGTTGACTGATGCACATTGACACCATCTGCAGCAAGATGATGCTGCAGGTCTTTGGAGGTGGTCTGTGGATTGTGCTTGACTGTTTTCACCATTCTTCTTATCTGCCTTTCTGATATTTTTCTTGGCCTGCCACTTCTGGGCTTAACAAGAACTGTACCTGTGTTCTTCCATTTCCTTACTATGTTCCTCACAGTGGAAACTGACAGTTTAAATCTCTGACACAATTTTTTGTATCCTTCCCCTGAACAACTATGGTGAATAATCTTTGTTTTCAGATCATTTTAGAGTTGTTTTGAGGAGCCCATGATGCCACTCTTTATAGGAGATTCAAATAGGAGAAAAACTTGCAAGTGGCCAATACCAAAGTGGCCAAAATACCTTTTCTCATGATTGGATACACCTGCCTATGAAATTCAAAGCTCAATGAGGTTACAAAACCAATTTAGTGCTTTAGTAAGTCAGTAAAAGTAGTTAAGAGTGTTCAAATCAAGAAATTGATAAGGGTGCCCATACTTTTGCACCGGTCAAATTTTGTTTAAATGTGGATTGCACATTTTCTGTTAGTACAATAAACCTCATTTTAATGCAGAAATATTACTCAGTCCATCAGTTATTAGATATATGAAACTGAAATAGCTGTTGCAAAAACCAAAATTGTTATAAAGGAAAAAGGTTAACATTAATAGGGGTGCCCAAACTTTTTCATATGACTGTAGCTTTGATAGGTTGCCATTTAGTGGTACTAAGGGAAAACAAGAATGGCTTACAACAGCTAAAAGTGACTTGTTGCACTACAATACAGATCATAATATAAAAGTATGACAGGAAGGGATCTAAAGGTTGCTATTCCTAGAAACTGTTATTCAATTATAAATAGGTTATTGGAACGCTGACACCATGTTTCTGCATCTAAACTTATGGCCACCATCAAGATGGTTTTAATGATACAATGTACAACAGAAAAGGGGGCTTTACACACTGTGATATCGGTAATGATATATCGTCGGAGTCACGTCGGTAGTGACGCACATCGTGGCGCAGCGTGTAACTCAAATGAGCGACGACCAATGAGCACAAAAACGTGAAAAATAGTTGCTTGCTGACACATCGCTCATTTCCTTAATATCACTGCAGCGACAGGTACGATGTTTGTCGTTCCTGCGGCATCACACATCGCTGTGTGTGACACCGCAGGAACGACGAACATCTCCTTACCTGCCTCCACCGGCAATGCGGACGGAAGGAGGTGGGCGGGATGTTACGTCCCGCTCATCTCTGCCTCTCCGCTTCTATTGCCCGGCCGCTCAGTGACATCGCTATGACGCCGAACACACCTCCCCCTTGAAGGAGGGATTGTTTGGCAGTCACAGCGACATCGCTGTCAAGGTATATGCGTGTGACGCTGCCGTAGCAATAGTGTTCGCTATGGCAGCAATTACCACATATCGTGCCACCGACGGGGTCGGGTGCTATCGGTCGCGATATTGCTAGCAATAGCTAGCGATGTCGCAATGTGTAAAGCACCCTAAAGTCATTCGGTTAGTTGAAATACCTCTGAAATTACAATCTCAATTTCTAAAAAAAATGGGCAGATTACACTTCTTGAAATGCACTATCAATGCTGAGAATTATGTAGACGTTTTAGAACAACATTTGCGCCCATACAGATAATTACTATTTCAGGGAAGGCCTTGTATGTTTCAGCAAGAGATTAATACAACAATATGGCTTTGCAGACGTTTTGAAAAATTGTTGTGTGGTATTTTGAATTTATGTGTAATATATGGAACTGTACAGGGTAAAACCAGCTAAATACACACCACACTTGTTTTTATTGAAATTTCCACACAACTTCGATGGCTTTGGTTATTTTCATGTCTTACAATCTTTTTTCCTATAGTGGTATTAAATATTCAGTTACATCAACACGAATGGGGAACATATTGAGGACAATTTTCAAATTATTGGAAGTGTTGGATAACAATTACAGTAAAGTTAAATTGAAGCATATAGTATTTTTTCACATTGGGTGATATGGGTGATGCATTATACTATATTGGTTTAAAGGGCTTTTCCATTCATTAAATTTTATATAAAATCTCTCCCGCATGCTATGAAGTAATGAAACAAAGGAATACTTATCTTGTAGATTTCCCAATCAGCCTTTTTATTTCCTGTTCCAGCTAGCCTGACGTGATTGGCTGCATCCTTGATGCATTGGTCACCGCTGCCAATAGTCATTGTCTCACATTGTCCAGCCGGAAGAGGAAGTACATAGATCCTTAGGTTACCTGACCAACACTGTAAGAGGATTAAGTGGGATTGATAAAGTCAATATTATATATTCTGCCATAAAGTAGGCATCTGAAAGGAGGGAAATACTTTTCTGCTACCCTATATATAATATTTTTTCCTCTTACCTCTTTTTTTAACCCAAGTAATTTTTTAAATGGCATTTACAATTTAATTTAAATCTCAACACCCCATTACAAACAAGACCCTATACTTTATAGGTGAAGAAAACCTTATTTTATTAGCTCACATTTCAGCTTTAAAAGCTGTTACATTTGAGTGTATTTTAAGCTACAGACTGTTTTTACATTGTGAGAATGTTCATTTATAATACAGAGTGATGTACCGAATCCTCAGCTGCTAAGTGTCTGTATATATTAACATTCTGTGTGAAATCTGATTGCATTAGGTGCTTGGTGCTGCACGAATCTTTGACATGTCATACAGCCCGTGGCACTTCAGAGTTCTGACTTTATAAACAATTCAGTGGCAATGGATACAACATTTCCAATTACAAAATAAAATGTTTAAATGAAGGCAGCCCTTCTCGGAGCACAGCGAACTGCAACAAGACATATGTTCTTGAATTAAGCCATAAAATTGTGAAAACTGTCATTTCTAACTATAAAAAATGTTTATGTCACAAAAGATTGAAATCCCAGAGTTGTCCTTAAGCAAAGTCATTTTAATCCCCACAACAACAAATTGTGGGTTATGTAAGTCTATAGGCTAGTTTGCATAAAATGATTGTCAGTTAGAAACTTCCAATCTCTTCATTAAGTTATCATGAAGAACGGAAACTATGGGAAAAGTTTCTCATTGCTTAAAAAATAGTTTTCTGAAGTCTAAAATTTTTGAACCAAAAATTTGTTCTGGCCGTGTCATGTTTCTTAAAGTAAAGGAAAAGAAAAATTATATGCACTCAGTATATTAGGGAGGTGCTGGTCATCCAACAAAGTATTTATGATTCAGACTTACAGTGCAGACCAAACGTTTGGACACACATCCTCATTCAAAGAGTTTTCTTTATTTTCATGACTCTAAAAATTGTAGATTCATATTGCAGGCATCAAAACTATGAATTAAAACATGTGGAATGAAATACTTAAAAGAGTGTGAAACAACTGAAAATATGTCTTACATTCTAGGTTCTTCAAAGTAGCCACCTTTTGCTTTCATTACTACTTTGCACACTCTTGGCATTCTCTTGATGAGTTTCAAGAGGTAGTCACCGGAAATGGTCTTCCAACAGTCTTGAAAGAGTTCCCAGAGATGCCTAGCGCTTGTTGGCCCTTTTGCCTTCACTCTGCGATCCAGCTCACCCCAAACCATCTCGATTGGGTTCAGGTCTGGTGACTGTGGAGACCAGGTCATCTGGCGTAGCACCCCATCACTCTCCTTCTTAGTCAAATAGCCCTTACACAGCCTGGAGGTGTGTTTGGGGTTGTTGAAAAATAAAATATGGTCCAACTAAATGCAAACCGGATGGAATAGCATGCAAGATGCTGTGGTAGCCATGCTGGTTCTGTATGCCTTCAATTTTGAATAAATCCCCTACAGTGTCACCAGCAAAGCACCCCCACACCATCACACCTCCTCCTCCATGCTTCACGGTGGGAACCAGGCATGTCGAGTCCATCCGTTCACTTTTTCTACAAAGACACAGTGGTTGGATCCAAAGATCTCAAATTTGGATTCATCAGACCAAAGCACAGATTTCCACTGGTCTAATGTCCATTCCTTGTGTTCTTTAGCCCAAACAAGTCTCTTCTGCTTGTTGTCTGTCCTTAGCAGTGGTTTCCTAGCAGCTATTTTACCATGAAGGCCTGCTGCACAAAGTCTCCTCTTAATAGTTGTTCTAGAGATGAGAAGGTGTGTCCAAACATTTGGTCTGTACTGTATATTTCAGCATCATCCCCTGACACAGACTTTCTCTACAATATGAGTAGGTTTTAGGAAATCCTTTTTTTTCACCCTGTGCTGTACTTTGTGGAGATGTTGAAGATGTTATTTACAGGGCAATACGTGGTCAGCTTTTTGAAGAGAATGGCATATATTTAAAAAAATCTATAGACCCTACACTAGACTATATGCTGACCTTCCACATTCCTGTCTCAATCTTCATCCATCGCATCCAAAATGATCAAACACTTCTCAACTAAGATTGCAACAATATTCTTCAAGAAGCCATGTTCCTTCAGCACCCTCTTCTATTAAAGTGCAACACAAAGTGAGTTGAATAAGATCCATTAATTTGGGGCACCCTATGGTCAGGAAAGCACAGCCAATCCTCTTCTACCTCTGTGTTTTGAGACAAAAGTGAAATTTTCATAATAAAATGTGCACTATAGTTCAAAAGTTTAGTGTCACTTAGATATTTCCTTATTTTTGAAAGAAAAGCACTTTTTTTTCAATGAAGCTAACAAATTAAACAGAAATACACTATACATTGTTAATGTGGTAAATGACTATTTTAGCTGCAAATGTCTGGTTTTAAATGCCATATCTACATAGGTGTATAGAGGCCCATTTCCAACAGCCACCACTCCAGTGTTCTAATGGCACATTGTGTTTGCTAACTGTGTTAGAAGGCTAATGGATGTTTAAAAATCCTTTGAAAACCCTTGTGCAAGTATGTTAACACAGCTGAAAGCAGTTTTGCTGATTAGAGAAGCTATAAAACTGTCCTTCCTTTGAGCTAGTTGAGAATCTGAAGCATTACATTTGTTGGTTCCATTAAACACTCAAAATGGACAGAAAAAGAGAACTTTGATGTGAAACTTGACAGTCTTGTACTTGTTCTTAGAAATGAAGGCTTTTCCATGTGAGAAATTTGCCAAGAAACTGAAGATTTCATACAACGCTGTATACTACTTCCTTCAGAGGAGAACACAAACAGGCTCTAACCAGAGTAGAAAGAGAAGTGGGAGTGTTCGGTGGGACTGGCAGATTAGAATAAGGTGGTGTATATCCCAATCGCCAGACAGGGTCCACCGTGCTCCAGCTGACAAAAAAGCTGCTGGCAAACCTGAAGGTTAGGCGGAGAATACAGAACTGGGTGGCTCTGAACTAAATAGGAGCCTGATCCAAGTTAAGTAAATCTTGGATCAGGAGACTGTGAACCCAGTTAGCGTCACAGGGTCTACACACCCAGGCCAGGAACTCCCTGTTAACGCCACAGGGATCCAGGGGTATGCTGTCGTGCACGTAGGGGCACAAACTGACAGGTGGCGCAGCAGCCGCAGCCCAGTTAACTCCACTGGGCTGCAGTAGCAGGACTAGACAGTAGGAGGAAAACCGCACCTGACCCTGTCGTGCCCAACCATGGGTGTCTTGAAGTGGCTGGCACCGGACGTCTATCCCTAACTACTGCTTCTAATCTTACAGGCTGTAGCTGCAATGGGCTCTATACATGGAGGTGTGCTAACCACAAGCATATGAGAAGACTGCGCACCTCCATGTTGTCTCCAGTCCCTTTTATTAAATAGGGTCTGCCCCAAACCCAGGGTGGACCACAATAGCACCTCCAGGGGCCAAGAGTAGAGCTCCACATCATCAGTGACATCACCAGCATTCTATCCGGAAGCGCCAATTCCCTGATGACCTCATGGCAGCCAGGCCCCAAACACCTCACAGTCATCGTCTGATGACCAATGGTGAAATGTCAGGTCATAGGGGCGGGCCTCCGTGAGCCAGTCCGGAGTGGCCACGTCATCAGGACACCTGATGCCCTCTGCCCTATCAGGGCCTGCTACATAACGGACATGCCCAGTGAAGTCCTTACCGGACTTTACCTCCAATGCACTAAGTGCCTGAGCATGCTTAGTAGGCACAACACAGAACTTCGACATGGCACGATGTTCAAGTACTTGTGCAAAGACGCTTTTCGCACTGAGTGAGCATGCTCAGTAGCCTGAACTAAGGACTTAAGCCAGCTTTACACCTTACAATTAGGTATGCGATCTCGTATGCGATGTGACACGCCCAGGTTGCATATGCGATCTAATGAGATTGCACGTAGGTCGTTCATTTGCTGTCACACGTGCGTTAGTAGCCTATGTTAAATTGATCAATTTTGTGTGCGATCCTTTAGATCATGTGTTCTGTGACGTATGCATTGGGCACCCTTTTTTTTATTTATTGACTTGACAAGCGTGTGTAATGTGTAGGGATGCGTTTTTACTATGTCATCTGCCATTCAGCTCTGCTACATGGCTGCTAACAGCAGACACAGACAGCCATGTAGCAGCGGTGAATGGTAGTTCACAGCAGACACAGACAGAGCCGCACTGTCAGAATGAACTCGGGTGAACCTCACCCGACTTCATTGTCATGCTGCGGCTCTGTCTGTGTCGCGCCCTGATTAGCGGTCACCAGTGAAGGATTCACCGGTGACCGCTAAACTCCTGAGTAAGTGAATTGAGCAGCCCTCTCTCATATACTAACATTAAGGAATAACGTTTGGAACTCCATTCTATGTCTGAACTGGGTGCAAAAAACCTAAAAAACATCACTACGGGGAGATAAGGTATGCACACCAGTGACTATGGAAGGGGAATACATGGAATAGCAGAAACTGCTGTGTGAATACTGACATGAAAAATTCAATAGCTATTTGTTAGAATGAAATGTGAAAAATGGAACCTGCATTACTGCCATGAATATATGAATAAAGAGAAATTTAGCTACTGAATTGATCAATGCAGAAGAGCCCCAACACTACGCCAAAGTATTTCTCTACGTTGGGGTCCCTAGCTTGTGTGTGTCCTCTCATGCAGTTAAAAAACTTACCGTGTATGGGACGCTGAGACCCAGGCTATATATGCGTATAATGTGGATTGGCAATAGGTGTGTATGGGGAGGGTTCACAAACGAAAAACTACTAACATTAAGGAATAACGTTTGGAACTCCATTCTATGTCTGAACTGGGTGCAAAAAACCTAAAAAACATCACTATGGGGAGATAAGGTATGCACACCAGTGACTATGGAAGGGGAATACATGGAATAGCAGAAACTGCTGTGTGAATACTGACATGAAAAATTCAATAGCTATTTGTTAGAATGAAATGTGAAAAATGGAACCTGCATTACTGCCATGAATATATGAATAAAGAGAAATTTAGCTACTGAATTGATCAATGCAGAAGAGCCCCAACACTACGCCAAAGTATTTCTCTACGTTGGGGTCCCTAGCTTGTGTGTGTCCTCTCATGCAGTTAAAAAACTTACCGTGTATGGGACGCTGAGACCCAGGCTATATATGCGTATAATGTGGATTGGCAATAGGTGTGTATGGGGAGGGTTCACAAACGAAAAACTACTAACATTAAGGAATAACGTTTGGAACTCCATTCTATGTCTGAACTGGGTGCAAAAAACCTAAAAAACATCACTATGGGGAGATAAGGTATGCACACCAGTGACTATGGAAGGGGAATACATGGAATAGCAGAAACTGCTGTGTGAATACTGACATGAAAAATTCAATAGCTATTTGTTAGAATGAAATGTGAAAAATGGAACCTGCATTACTGCCATGAATATATGAATAAAGAGAAATTTAGCTACTGAATTGATCAATGCAGAAGAGCCCCAACACTACGCCAAAGTATTTCTCTACGTTGGGGTCCCTAGCTTGTGTGTGTCCTCTCATGCAGTTAAAAAACTTACCGTGTATGGGACGCTGAGACCCAGGCTATATATGCGTATAATGTGGATTGGCAATAGGTGTGTATGGGGAGGGTTCACAAACGAAAAACTACTAACATTAAGGAATAACGTTTGGAACTCCATTCTATGTCTGAACTGGGTGCAAAAAACCTAAAAAACATCACTATGGGGAGATAAGGTATGCACACCAGTGACTATGGAAGGGGAATACATGGAATAGCAGAAACTGCTGTGTGAATACTGACATGAAAAATTCAATAGCTATTTGTTAGAATGAAATGTGAAAAATGGAACCTGCATTACTGCCATGAATATATGAATAAAGAGAAATTTAGCTACTGAATTGATCAATGCAGAAGAGCCCCAACACTACGCCAAAGTATTTCTCTACGTTGGGGTCCCTAGCTTGTGTGTGTCCTCTCATGCAGTTAAAAAACTTACCGTGTATGGGACGCTGAGACCCAGGCTATATATGCAATACTTTGGCGTAGTGTTGGGGCTCTTCTGCATTGATCAATTCAGTAGCTAAATTTCCCTTTATTCATATATTCATGGCAGTAATGCAGGTTCCATTTTTCACATTTCATTCTAACAAATAGCTATTGAATTTTTCATGTCAGTATTCACACAGCAGTTTCTGCTATTCCATGTATTCCCCTTCCATAGTCACTGGTGTGCATATCTTATCTCCCCATAGTGATGTTTTTTAGGTTTTTTGCACCCAGTTCAGACATAGAATGGAGTTCCAAACGTTATTCCTTAATGTTAGTAGTTTTTCGTTTGTGAACCCTCCCCATACACACCTATTGCCAATCCACATTATACGCATATATAGCCTGGGTCTCAGCGTCCCATACACGGTAAGTTTTTTAACTGCATGAGAGGACACACACAAGCTAGGGACCCCAACGTAGAGAAATACTTTGGCGTAGTGTTGGGGCTCTTCTGCATTGATCAATTCAGTAGCTAAATTTCTCTTTATTCATATATTCATGGCAGTAATGCAGGTTCCATTTTTCACATTTCATTCTAACAAATAGCTATTGAATTTTTCATGTCAGTATTCACACAGCAGTTTCTGCTATTCCATGTATTCCCCTTCCATAGTCACTGGTGTGCATACCTTATCTCCCCATAGTGATGTTTTTTAGGTTTTTTGCACCCAGTTCAGACATAGAATGGAGTTCCAAACGTTATTCCTTAATGTTAGTAGTTTTTCGTTTGTGAACCCTCCCCATACACACCTATTGCCAATCCACATTATACGCATATATAGCCTGGGTCTCAGCGTCCCATACACGGTAAGTTTTTTAACTGCATGAGAGGACACACACAAGCTAGGGACCCCAACGTAGAGAAATACTTTGGCGTAGTGTTGGGGCTCTTCTGCATTGATCAATTCAGTAGCTAAATTTCTCTTTATTCATATATTCATGGCAGTAATGCAGGTTCCATTTTTCACATTTCATTCTAACAAATAGCTATTGAATTTTTCATGTCAGTATTCACACAGCAGTTTCTGCTATTCCATGTATTCCCCTTCCATAGTCACTGGTGTGCATACCTTATCTCCCCATAGTGATGTTTTTTAGGTTTTTTGCACCCAGTTCAGACATAGAATGGAGTTCCAAACGTTATTCCTTAATGTTAGTAGTTTTTCGTTTGTGAACCCTCCCCATACACACCTATTGCCAATCCACATTATACGCATATATAGCCTGGGTCTCAGCGTCCCATACACGGTAAGTTTTTTAACTGCATGAGAGGACACACACAAACTAGGGACCCCAACGTAGAGAAATACTTTGGCGTAGTGTTGGGGCTCTTCTGCATTGATCAATTCAGTAGCTAAATTTCTCTTTATTCATATATTCATGGCAGTAATGCAGGTTCCATTTTTCACATTTCATTCTAACAAATAGCTATTGAATTTTTCATGTCAGTATTCACACAGCAGTTTCTGCTATTCCATGTATTCCCCTTCCATAGTCACTGGTGTGCATACCTTATCTCCCCATACATTCTCATATACTCACCGATCCCCGATCCCCGGCGCTGCACGGCATTCACACTGCTCCGGCGGCTTTTACTGTTTTGAAAAAGCCGGCCGCCCATTAAACAATCTCGTGTTCCCTGCTTACCCCGCCCACCGGCGCCTATGATTGGTTACAGTGAGACACGCCCCCCACGCTGAGTGACAGGTGTCACACTGCACCCAATCACAGCAGCCGGTGGGCGTGTCTATACTGTGTAGTGAAATAAATAATTAAATAATTAAAAAAAACGGCGTGCGGTTCCCCCCAATTTTAAAACAGATAAAGCCATACGGCTGAAGGCTGGTATTCTCAGGATGGGGAGCTCCACGTTATGGGGAGCCCCCCAGCCTAACAATATAAGCCAACAGCCGCCCAGAATTGCCGCATACATTATATGCGACAATTTTGGGACAGTACCCGGCTCTTTCCGATTTACCCTGGTGCGTTGGCAAATCGGGGTAATAAGGAGTTATTGGCAGCCCATAGCTGCCAATAAGTCCTAGATTAATCATGTCAGGCGTCTATGAGACACCTTCCATGATTAATCTGTAAATAACAGTAAATAAACACATGCCCGAAAAAATCCTTTATTGGAAATAAAAAACACACACACATTCCCTGGTTCACCACTTTAATCAGCCCCAAAAAGCCCTCCATGTCCGGCGGAATCCAGAATGCTCCAGCGTCGCATCTAGCGCTGCTGCATGGAGGTGACCGGAGCTGCAGCAGACACAGCCGCTCCGGTCACCTCCACGCAGCTAATGAAGACAGCCGCGCGATCAGCTGATCTGTCACTGAGGTTACCCGCTGTCACTGGATCCAGCGGTGGCCGCGGGTAACCTCAGTGACAGATCAGCTGATCGCGCTACTCACCTCAGTTGCTGACTGGAGCTGACCGGAGCGGCGGTGAGTAGCGCGATCAGCTGATCTGTCACTGAGGTTACCCGCGGCCACCGCTGGATCCAGTGACAGCGGGTAACCTCAGTGACAGATCATCTGATCGCGCGGCTGTCTTCATTAGCTGCGTGGAGGTGACCGGAGCGGCTGTGTCTGCTGCAGCTCCGGTCACCTCCATGCAGCAGCGCTAGATGCGACGCTGGAGCATCCTGGATTCCGCCGGACATGCAGGGCTTTTTGGGGCTGATTAAAGTGGTGAACCAGGGAATGTGTGTGTGTTTTTTATTTCCAATAAAGGATTTTTTCGGGCGTGTGTTTATTTACTGTTATTTACAGATTAATCATGGAAGGTGTCTCATAGACGCCTGACATGACTAATCTAGGACTTATTGGCAGCTATGGGCTGCCAATAACTCCTTATTACCCCGATTTGCCAACGCACCAGGGTAAATCGGGAAGAGCCGGGTACTGTCCCAGAACTGTCGCATATAATGTATGCGGCAATTCTGGGCGGCTGCTGACTGATATTGTTAGGGTGGGGGGCTCCCCATAACGTGGAGCTCCCCATCCTGAGAATACCAGCCTTCAGCCGTATGGCTTTATCTGGCTGGTTTTAAAATTGGGGGGAACCGCACGCCGTTTTTTTAAATTATTTAATTATTTATTTCACTACACAGTATAGACACGCCCACCGGCTGCTGTGATTGGGTGCAGTGTGACACCTGTCACTCAGCGTGGGGGGCGTGTCTCACTGTAACCAATCATAGGCGCCTGTGGGCGGGGATAGCAGGGAATACGAGATTGTTTAATGGGCGGCCGGCTTTTTCAAAACAGTAAAAGCCGCCGGATCAGTGTGAATGCCGTGCAGCGCCGGGGATCGGGGATCGGTGAGTATATGAGAGAGGGGGATAGACTGACATGGACAGAGAGTGAGGGACAGAGATAGTGACGGACTGACAGAGATTAGTGCATGACAGACATTGTGAGGCGCTTCAGAACGCAGCTTTTGAGCTGCGCTCTGAAGCAGACCTTTTTTAAGCTGCGGTGCAGAGCGCACACCTGCGCACATAGCCTCAGACATCAAAATCGTATGATGGATGTCACACGTTAAAATTGACTAGTTTCGTACTACCAAACGTCCAATGTATGAGGAATAAACGACGTGTATGCGATCACCGTATTTTCGTTCAATATCGATCGCATGTAGGTTTCACACGCAAATACATCACGAACGATGCCGGATGTGCGTCACTTACAACTTGACCCCGACGACGGATTGAAAGATCTATTGAAGTGTGTAAAGCAGGCTTTAGCCTCAGAAATGGCACAATCAGTCTGAGCATACTCACTTGGCGAAACACTGGACTTAAGCTCTGGCTGGGATAAATCGGCGCTCGCAAGCGCACTAGCTGCCTCTCCACACTTAGACGTGGAGGAGGAAGCAGCCAGCTGGACGACCCAAGGCACGGCCAAAAAAGGCGACTGGTGCCTGGGCGTAGCTGGGACCACAGCTGGCTGCTTGGGTTATGGCGGCGCCGATTCATAACAGGGTGGCCCCGCTGCACAACTGAGCAACAAGACAAGTACATTAGAGTCTCTAGTTTGAGAAATTGACACCTCACAGGTCCTGAACTAGCAGCTTCATTCAATAGTATCCGCAAAACGCCAGTGTCAACATCTACAGTGAAGAGGCAACTCCGTGATGTTGGCCTCAGGGCAGAGTGGCAAAGAAAAAGCCATATCTGAGACTGGCTAATAAAAGGAAAAGATTAATATGGGCAAAAGAACTCAGACATTGGACAGAGGAAGGCTGGAAAAAAGTGTTATGGGCAGATGAATCAAAGTTTGAGGTGTTTGGATCACGCAGAAGTACATTTGTGAGACGCAGAACAACTGAAAAGATGCTGGAAGAGTGCGTGACGCTATCTGTCAAGCATGGTGGAGGTAATGTGATGGTCTGGGATTGCTTTGGTACTGGTAAAGTGGGAGATTTGTACAAGGTAAAATAGATTTTGAATAAGGAAGGCTATCACTCTATTTTGCAATGTCATACCCTGTGAACAGTGCTTCATTGAAGCCACTTTCATCCTACAACAGGACAATTACCCAAAGCACACCTCCAAATTATGCATGAACTATTTAGGGAAGAAGCAGGCAGCTGGTATTCTATCTGTAATAGAGTGGCCAGCCCAGTCACCAGATCTCAACCCTATTGGGCTGTTGTAGGAGCAGCTTCACCGTATGGTACGCAAAAAGTGCCCATCAAGCCAATCCAACTTGTGGGAGGGGGAAGCATGGGGTGAAATATCTCCAGATTACCTCAGCATATTAACAGCTAGAATGCCAAAGCTCTGCAAAGCTGTAATTGCTGCAAAGGAGCATTCTGTGACGAAAGCAAAGTTTGAAGGAGAAAATTATTATTTCTAGTAAAAATCATTAGTTCTAACCTAGTCAATGTCTGGACTATATTTTCTATTCATTATGCAACTCATTTGATAAAAGTATGATTTTTCTTGAAAAAGACAAAATTGTCTGGGTGACCCCAAACTTTTGAACTGTAGTGTATCTATGGATTGGAAAGCTTCAAACGTGTCACCTCTGAAGTTAGCTCTGCTGAATTTCAAAAGATTATCCCAGACTTTTGTGCACTGATGGTCAGAGATGAATATTGGTGTTTGCATCGATCTGATATTTATGGAAGGTATGTTTTCAGCATCGCAATCTTGAGAGGAAGAACAAACTTTTTTTTATACTGTAATTGTGAGGACTGCATACGTGCTCCAATTAAAATCGATCATCTGGATGATGCTATAAGTAAACTTTTGACTTTGCAGAAAGTAATAAAAATGCCTTCAACATTCTCTCTCTCATTATTCTGGTATTTGGCAAATATAAATCATTTTGGTTCCTAATTGACCTAAAAAGGAACAGTTTTTTTCTGATTTCATGTCAGATAGTGAGAAAAACCTGCAGATGTGTCTTTTTAGATAGTGTATGTAAACTTCTGGTTACAACTGTAAGTGATAAGATGGCTGTATTCTTCGGGTAGGTAAAATTACAGCAATAATTTTTTTTTACGTCTGGATACCATCTCAAGCTAAGAACTTTTTTTTTTTACAAGAACAATTTTTGTATCACCATATTTGGAAGCATAAATAGTTTGACAGTTTTATACTTTGGGCTATTTTGAATGCAGCTATACCAAATATGTATACTTTTCTGTTTATTTTCTTTTTATGTATTTATTAGTATAATATTCTTTCTTTTTTTGTTTTTCTTTTGTGATTATTTTTAAATATTCTTACAACTTTTTTTTACGTTTTTTTTTACTTAGCCCCTCCATGGGACTTTAACCTTTATTAAGCCTGGTTTACACGTTGCAATTTCGCATACAATATCGTACTGTGGCATGTTCAACTTGTTGAACGTGCCGCACAAACGATTAACCCCCTTCACATGTACTTACCCGTCCATACGACCTCACTATGGGTGGCGAATGTCCACTTCCTGGAGTGGGAGGGACGTTCGGCGTCACAGCGACGTCACGCGGCAGCCGGCCAATAGAAGCGGAGGGGCGGAGCTGAGCGGGACGTAAACATCCCACCCACCTCCTTCCTTCCGCATTGCTGGCCGGGAGCCACAGGACACAGGTAATATCTGTTCATTGTTCCCAGGGGGGGCACACACTGCGATGTGTGCTACCACTGGTACGATGAACAATCTGACGTTCAATTCTAGAGAAATGAACAATGTGCGTGCGATGAACGTTTTACAGTTCAATCGCAATCGCACGTACCTGTCACACACTGCAATGTACCTTACGATGCCGGATGTACGTCACTTACGACGTGACCCCGCCGACACATTGTAAGATACATTGCAGCGTGTAAAGCGGGTTTTACTCTGATCACTATGGAAATAAATTGCACAGTGCATTACATTTGTGTTACACTGGCAGAACGCCTTTTAGACCATGCACCTGGCATGGCCAAACAGACATCCATAACAGGCACACCATGAGGTTATTATTTGACCTCAGGTTCTTATGATTACCATCTGCAGTGCGCGATAATGTTGAGGGGCTGTTGATCAGGAGGGAGAGGGAGCTTCTCTCTCTACTAAATGTTACAATCACTATTGATTACGGCATTTAGGGAGTGAAACAGCCAGGAGCAGTGCAAGCTCTGGCAATAACAGGAAGAACTTAGCCAAGGTACCAGAGACAATCGTAAATCGTACAGGCACAGCTTATGTGCCCATATGATTACCATGACGTAACTTTACTCCATTTTGCGGCAACCCCTTTCTGATCATGAAGTACAATTATGTCAAATGTTGTGAAAGGGTTAACAATGACTCTTGTAAAGCCGAAAAATATTTTATAGTGCATTGTTGCCGGTGTTTTATAATTAAATACAGTTGCAATCCAAATTATTCAACTCCCATTGTAAATTAGGTTTATCAGTAAAAATTACAAACAATCTGCTGTTTGCATTAAACCAATGAAGCAGGAACAATTTAAATAGCTCAACATAACTAATATAACAAGTGGTTTCTCCAAATTACATACAAATTGCAAGGTTTTTTTTTTATCTTTGTTATGTTGTCATTTTTCTTGTTTGAGCAGTAAAAATACAAAGTATAACAAAAACTAGAATGAAATAAAATTATATTGTGTGAAGATTTTTATATTGAATAATTATAAATTATACAATATATGTACAAAATTCCATGTTTAATAACTGTGGAGGTGTCAGAAATAGTCAGGCCCCTTCATGACAAGCGAATTTAGTATTTAGGTTGCATTTACACTACATGATTATTCTGAATAAGTGTTCTCAGGCATGCTTTGTTTTTAATCTTGCCGTCTAAACAGGTTGATGATCACAGGACAAGTGAGCAAAATACCCCTTCGTTGGGTGAAATGATCTTTTGGTTTGAACAAAAGACCATCGTTCACGGCAATGCATTATTTTGTATTAACAGGACCTTCACTGCTGTGAACAATGGTAGCCTATGTGCACTGAACAATCTATTACAGATAAGTCACGGGCATCTGGAGAGGTATGTTGCTGTTTGGTGGTCATTTAATGCTGCGCATCATAGGGTACATACTATAGGGTAAAGCACTCTTAGGCCGGCTTTGCACACTACAACATCGCAGGTGCGATGTCGGTGGGGTCAAATCAAAAGTGACGCACATCCGGCGTCACTTGCGATGTCGTAGTGTGTAAAACCTTTTTGATACGATGAACGAGCGCAAAAGCGTCGCTATCATATCATCGGTGTAGTCTCCAACATTTCCATAATGCCGGTGCAGCGACAGGTACAATGTTGTTCCTCGTTCCTGCGGCAGCACACATCGCTGTGTGTAAAGCCGCAGGAGCGAGGAACATCCCCTTACCTGCATCCCAGCTGCTATGAGAAGGAAGGAGGTGGGCGGGATGTTTACATCCTGCTCATCTCCGCCCCTCCGCTGCTATTGGCCGCCTGCCGTGTGACGTCGCTGTGACGCCCCACAACCCGCCCCCCTTAGGAAGGAGGCGGATCGCCGGCCAGAGCGACATCGCAGGACAGGTGAGTGCATGTGAAGCTGCCGTAGCGATAATGTTCGCTACGGCAGCTATCACAAGATATCGCTGCTGTGACGGGGGTGGGGACTATCGTGTTCGACATCGCAGCATCGGCTTGCGATGTCGCAGCGTGCAGAGTACCTCTTAGATTGTTATGGTCTGCTGCAAGTGTGATGCAGACAAAAGCCTTCTATGAGGATGCTGAAGCATAATGTTTTCTCTTAAGAGCTTCTGATACTTGATTCAATCCATTTTGCCCTCCACACACTAACTGCCACAGATCTGCCACAAATCTGCCACAGATTTATCTCTGTGTGTGACAGGGCCTTAAGGCTGTGTGCGCACATTGCTTTTTTGAACGCAGCGATTTGGGTGCTAAAATTTTGACCCAAATCCGTGCATTCATAAAAGCAGCATGTCAATTATTTGTGCGTTCTGGATGCAGCTCCCACTCTGTCTATGGTGGGGGCAGCAGCCATAGCGCATGAAATCGGCTTTTCTCTACAAAAAAAACCTGCATCCATTATGCAGTGTTTCTGCAGCGATTTGAAGCGCACATGTGCTGTCAAATCGCTGCAGAATATTCAGCAGTTACGTGCGCATGTGTGACGCCCTGGCCTATCAGGTTGTCACAGGGTATTGTGCAATCTGCCCTTCTGCACAGTATCCACTCCTCCTTGGTTACGGATCCTGGTCCTTTGGTGTTGCTAACAGCTTAGCCAGTCAAAATCCTACGAACACTTTGCACCGTACCCACCAGACACAACATTGGGGGGCCTGAAGGGAATAGGGCCGCCCATAGGGGGGTTGGTAGGGGAAAGTGACAAGTTGGAAAAGGAGTAGAGAGGAGTGTGTGGTGACTCTCAAGAAGAGAGGTCACAGGTTGGGAGTTGGGCTCCTTGAGTACTAGGTGGCAGACGTTGGTCTTGGCCTGGTAGGAGCTGGAACCCCGGTCACAGGGGATCGTGTCAAGGGGCACGGACTGCCGAGGAGGGCAGCCGGCGGCCTTGAGCCATCACCGGGCAGGGGCCAGGGCACAATGGGGTACATGGACCCTAGGCCGGGAAATAGCTTCACGCGTCCCGGTAATTTACCTGACGGGGGTGAAGACTTCAAGATTCATCCCCAACCCGCTCCAAAATCGGGGTACTAGCGCACCGATGGGATAGGAGTTTCCCAAACCACAGTACAAAGAAATCCTATGCGTGAACCCTAAGAGCAAGCTCACTCCGTTAAGGCTGCTTTACATGCTACGATATATCTAACGATATGTCGTCGGGGTCACATCGTTAGTGACGCACATCCAGTCTCGTTTGACATATCGTAGCGTGTAACACAAATGAGCGACTGTGAACTAGCAAAAATACTCACCTTATCGTTGTTCGTTGACACGTGGCTCATTTTCAAAAAATAGAACGTCCTTCTGTGCTCCGGTTGTTCATCGTTCCCAAGGTAGCACACGTCGCTCCGTGTGACACCCCAGGAACAATGAACTGCAGCTTACCTGCCTCCACCGGCGATGCGGAAGGAAGGAGGTGGGCGGGATGTTTACGTCCCGCTCATCTCCGCCCCTCTGCTTCTATTGGATGCCTGCCATGTGACATCGCTGTGACGCCGCACGAACCACCCCCTTAGAAAGGAGGCGGTTCACCAGCCAGAGCGACGTCGCAGGGCAGGTTAGTCCATGTGACAGGTGTAAGCGAGGTTGTGTGGCATGGGCAGCGATTTGCCCATGTCACACAACCGACTGGGGCGTGTACAATCGCTTGCGATCTCGCTAGCGAGATTGCAGCGTCTAATGCCCGCTTTAGCCATACGGGTGAGTGGGATCCGAATACTTCCAAACTTGAGGGTCCAATAGTGAGAAGGTGCCACGGAAAAGGCCACAGGCTTACAGCAACATCAAGGACATGGATCTAGGCGTGCTCCCTCCATGCTGCAGCGGTGCTCAGAATTCTGGTTTACAAGCTGTTGGTGTTATTATTCTTGGACTAAGTGAGTACGCTTAAAAAAACCCTTTGCCTCTTCCCAACGGCACCCTGTTACCGACACCCAATGGGCCTCGGGGCACAAACTCCCTACCCATGGAGGGGTTAAAACATCCTGCTGCTACACCATCTCCACCGGGCTCCCCCCTCTCCAACAGCAGCGGTGGTATTCCACATTACCACGCACCGTGGGTGGTATCACAAACTTCCAATTCCCCCTGTACATAGCTCACCCTACTTTAAATCGAGTGGCCGCACGACCCCCAGGTCCGAACACCCCTCAAGGCACCGTGGATCCGGATCCGAGCAACCTGGCTGCTGGCACGGGGGCGGCACACCTCGAATTTCCTGGCGTCACGAAAAGGATATGAGCAGTACCCACTTACCTGGATGACGTGCGCCTTGAAAGCCGAAAACAGCTAGTCAGGAGTTCTTTTCCCGCCAATTCCGCCATTGTCCGCCATCTTTTCGCGCCAAAATGCTGTCTTCCCCGAGAAAGCGCGCGAAGCCTAAGCCCCGCCCTTCATCTAGCATCTGAGGCCGGAACCGGAAGCTCCCAGAGGGCCACAGCTCATGAGAGAGTGCTGCGAAAAGACCGAGGGGGCATGACCGAATGTAAAGAGAGCGGAAGTGGAGCAGGGATGCCAGGACTCTGCGACAACGTTCCTGAAAGACGCGGTGGCAAGATGGCGGAGCAAGACTGGTCCCCAGAACGTGCTGTCCCTGGGACCGCAACATGGATAGAGGAGGAAACGGAGCAGCTGTGCAGGAGAATGCGGACGCAGTTCCTGTTTATATGAACCACTGGAGGGAAGAGATGAGGAGCTTGGTGGTGGCGGTGCGAGTCCGTGAGATTGAAATCCCACGTGAAGAGAGGGTAAGTGGTTACCCAGTCCCTATCGATTGCCCAAATCTGGTCACAGCGGCTGAGGGATCCGGACCATCCCCGCTCGCGGTGAGCGCTCCACCATCAACTATCTCGTCCTCGGAGGACGCCGAGCTGCCCACACCAACCCCGGAAGCAGAACCTTCAGTGCATCTACAAGAAGCTGCAGCTGCAGAGATCCAGACCACGACCCTCATTCCAGTCTGGACAGCGGTCACCCATACACCGGCAAGACCACACCCGGCTGCATCACCGGGCCTGTCCTCAGAGGCGGAGCACCCAGACCCTGCAACACTGGCTGCGGAGCAATCGGTTCATCAGCTGCACCTACGGAAGCGGAACCAAGATGTCTACCCTTTCCGCTACCGTGCGGTATCCTGACGGCTGTTGGGGCCGCTGGAGTCCAAGTAAAGCCAGAGCCAGACAGGGAGCTGAGGCCGGACGCTGATGGCCACTACTGAGAACGACAACAATACCAGCTGCAGACAGAGTTCGTAACTCGAGACCGGCGATGACGGGAGCTTGCCGCCTATGATCGAGCAGAAAAGGAGCAGATAAGGAGTGCTGCTTCTCGAGTTAAGGGGCCATGGTGCCGTGGCCTGGTGGAGCAGTTTGACCCCGAGCAAGGATGGGGGTTTATCCACGAAGCAGGCCTCACAGCGGGGGTGTATGTGTCCCAATGAGATGTGATGCAGCACCTGCCTTGGGGCCACCCGGAGCATAACCTTCAGCCTGAAGAGATGGTTACCTATACCCGCCATTGCGGGAAGCGGGGCTGGTATGCCCTGGAGGTAACTAAGCATGTGATGTTTAAGGAAGGGTATGTGTCGGCGTCAGTAGCACGTAGTCACTTTAAATTGAGTGGCCGCACAACCCCTGGGTCCAGAGACCCCTCAAGCCACCACTGATCCAGATCCGAGCAGCCCGGCTGCTGGCACGGGGGCGGCACACATGAGCCCTAAGTTATCAATGCCAGAGAATGCAAGCAGCCTTAAAGCATCACGGAGATACCACCACACTCCACAAAGCAGAATCCCCAAACTTCAGTGGCTTTATTATATGGTTTTGAGCATATTAGTGCTGACCTCTTGTGCTTTTAGACCAGTACAAGTGCACATTTTGGAATTGAAACATGTAAATGGTTAGTGTTTTCCATGTGCCATGCTTGGCAAACTAAAACCTCATTGCCTGCTGACAACAAATTGCTGGAGGTCTTTTGCAGTTGTTGAGGATAAGAATTGAGTATCCAAAAATACTTAATTCAGCCATTTCATAGACTCAGGTATATAGTTTAGTAGATGTAAACTAACACACATATCTATGCATGTCTTTGTTCTCTTTTACTAACACGTGTATATATGTATATTGTATATTCAGTGTATTTTTCTTAGACACAGTATATACCAGCACATGTAATTTTAAAGATGGCTGACACATCCTGTCTACGCCCAAGGTGATAAACAAAAGAAATTCCTGGATCCTGGACTGACCAATCAAGAAAAGGATATGCAGATCTATATGTCTTGAAGCCCCGACCTACGATACTTGATTGGACTAAATGTTTGTATACACCCTTCACTTCTCAAGGCCTATAGAAAGTTTCAAACAATAAAGACCACTTGGTCAGTGCCCGTCATGGAGATAGCTATAACTGATTTGCTGTCTGTTATTTTTTAGTCTCATGTGCACACATGACATTATAATTTGAAACAGCAGTCAGATTCCAAAGGATCACTTGAGTCTCATCATCATCGTCATTTTAACCTTGACACAGTCACTCGGGGGTTGCTGAATAGCTGCCTCCTCAAAGATCTGATGGCAGGCAAAGATATCTTACTGTTTTTCACTTGTTCAGATCAAGTACCCAGTATTCCCTTTAACATTGACCTTGTGCTTCCAAATGTATCTCTAGGAACATTCAATACCTTTATTATACTTTTTGTATTCCTTGTTTGTATGAAGCAATGATCTCCCACTCTGACTTGTGATATTAAACTACTATCGACTGGCAACATACTTGCTGACTCTTTGGCACACTACAGTAAAGCAGAAAAGAAAACGGCATCAGAGCTCACCAGACTGGAAGAGTAGCGATGATTGAGGTGTTGTGCACGGAAACACTGAACTAACTTTCAGGTGGAAATGGACAATAGGAGGAAAAAATTACTGTATCTGCATAAAAAATTCCAAGATTAAAAAGTACCCTTTATTTCCATCATATAAAAAAGTTACAACCATGTGAATAGAAAAGCAGAAAAGGGTCTACATGTTTCAGGCAGTTTCAGGTGGTTAGTGATCTGTTTCTTGGGGATCTTGTCACGTCCTGTGAATAGTCTGAAATTGTGGTTCCCCTGCACTTGCACTTTTGGTAATTATGATCTTCATTTTCTCATTTCCCTTGTTCCTCCACTCAGAGCCCTTTGCAAAAGATGATTTATATGTGTAATATTCCTTACCTTAATATGACTCATTAATGGTATTTTTTGGCTGTAAAGGACCTCATGGGGTTAATGAATTCCAAATAGGGGACGCTGCCATTCCTCCTTTACCCTCTTTTGACATCCCCCATGTCTCTTTTAATTGTTTTTAATGTTTTATACTATTGTTTGTGAGAACTAATAAAATTGTATTTTTTTGCACTCTTAAGGCCGCTTTACATGCAACGACATCGCTAAAGAGATGTCGTTGGGGTCACGGAATTCGTGATGCACAACCGGCCTCGTTAGCGACGTTGTTGCGTGTGACACGTACGAGCGAATGCTAACTTTGCAAAATACCCACCAAATCATTGATTGTTGACACGTCATCCATTTCCCAAATATCGTTGCTGATTTTGGACGCAGGTTGTTTGTCGTTCCTGAGGCAGCACACATCACTATATGTGACACCCCAGGAATGACGAACAACACCTTACCTGCATCCTCTGGCAACGAGGTGGGCGTCACTTTCATGCGGCTGCTCTCCGCCCCTCCGCTTCTATTGGATGCCTGCGGTGTGACGTCACTGTGACGCCGCATGAACCGCCCCCTTAGGAAAGAGGCTGTTTGCCGGCCACGGCGACGTTGTTAGGAAGGTAAGTACGTGTGATGGGTACTAGCAATTTTGTCCGCCACGGGCAGCGATTTGCCAGTGACGCAGAAACGATGGGGGCGGGTGTGAATGCTAGCGACATAGCTAGCGATGTCACAGCGTGTAAAGCCCCCTTTACTCTTTGTCCTCCTGGTCTGATGTAGTTTTGAGTAGTGCAGACACTGGCCCAGCCGTACGAAGGCTGATCAAATGTGCATATTTATGGCTCAGTATTTGAGAATTGTTTTACTTATATGTTTCAGGCAAGAAAATGCCCATATTGATGACACTGATAATATACTGCTTAAACTGTTGTTCTCGGCAAAAATAATTTCATCAAACGAAGATGCACTTTGCTCATTCATTGGGTGTTGTAACGTCCTGGAGGTGGATTCATGGGACCGTGCACTTGACTCCCCCAGAGAGGCAACCCGGAGCTATCCCCTATACAGGGACTGTCCGATCACTACACCAGAGGGCCTAGATGCACGGTAGCCGGAACACTAGGGGTACGGAGTCTGAGTCCTTCAGAGGTCTGCCCATGAAATGTCCATTAGTCCAAAGGGAACCGTAGGCAGGACGGATGACTGGAACCGGGTTCAGGTGCCGAGTAGGAACAGCAGCCAGGGTCCGGATCCAGCGACATGTGCAGGCTGAAGTTAACAGGTGGAATCGGGGACCAGTGATGGGATAAGGCTGACGGGAGATGGCGGGATCCACAGAAGACAGTCACCGGGACACTTCCTGGGGAATCAGCAATCTGGACCAGGTCAGGGCGGCAAACGGGCTCTGCGGAAGAGACAGTGTTATTCTGGAGACAAGGCACAGAGGGACCTGAACACCTAGCTATGGAAACACGTTGAACAGGCGCCGCCCACCTGGAAAGGGAAGTCTTAAATACCCTCTACCTGTATCAGCCTTATCCTGTTCCCGGGATGCTGGCCCTTTAAGAAGAGGTGAGTGAGTGCACCCGCGCCCTAATGAACATGCGCGAGGCCCGCGTGCAGGAGACCAGTGCAGGAAGCAAAGAGGAAGGTAAAGGAGATGCAGGAGAGCCCTGGGTCGCAGGGGGATGCCGGGATCGGTGAACGGAAGGCGCAGAGGATGCACAGGAGGGGGAGTGAGATGGACCGCCGCAGGCAGGAGGACCGGAGACCGGAGCGGTGAGTGACAGGCGGCGCCGGGGCCCGGGGAGCGTGACAGTACCCCCTCCCTCACGCCCCCCCTCCCACAACCGGGACAAGAAGTCGCGTAGCAGAGGAGCAGCAATGTTCTCCCGGGTTTCCCAGGACTGGTCTTCGGGACCATAGCCCTCCCAATCAACAAGGAAGAACTGCTTACCCCGCATTTTCTTCATGGCCACTATGTCTCTTACCGTCGTCAGCCATAGGAGGAGGAGGAGTACCGGTATCAGAGGAGAAGTGACCAAGGATGACTGGCTTGAGCAAGGATACGTGGAAGGAGTTAGGGATCCGCATCGTGGCTAGGAGCTTGAGTTTGTATGAGACCTCATTGATCCTTTTGGTGACCTTGAAAGGACCGATGTACCGCGGACCCAACTTATAAGAAGGAATCTTCAACCAGATGTATTTAAAGGCAAGCCACACCAAATCCCCAGGAGAGAAGTGAGGAGGGTCAAGGCGTCTCTTGTCCGCATGTTTCTTCATCTGGGCGAAAGCACGTTTAAGAAAGGTTTTGACAGAACTCCATATATTAGAGAAGTGCCTGGATAGGGCATCTGCAGTGGGAACATCAGACGATCAGGATACCGGTAATGGGACAGAAGGCTGAAGACCGTAGACAACATAGAAGGGAGAGCTGGAGGAGAATTCACTGACGTGATGATTATGGGAGAACTCAGCCCAAGGGAGTAGCGTGGACCAGTTGTCATGATGGATGTTGACGTAGTGTCGAAGGAAGAAAGTCAGGACCTGGTTGACACGTTCGACTTGGCCATTAGACTAAGGATGGTAGGCTGAGGAAAAGTCCAGAGACACTCCCAGATGTTTACAGAGCGCCCTCCAGAAGTGCGAGGTGAACTGAGTTCCCCTGTTGGACATTATATGCAAGGGAAATCCATGCAGCTGGAAAATGTGCTGAATGAAGGCATCGGCAAGATCCAGAGCAGTGGGTAGGCCGACCATGGGAACGAAATGAGCCATCTTGGAGAATCGGTCCACCACGACCCAAATGACCGTATATCCAGAAGATAACAGCAAGTTCATGATAAAATCCATGGCAATGTGTTGCCATGGAACGGAGGGAATCGGTAGAGGCAGGAGACGGCCATAGGGCAGGTGTTTGGGCGTTTTGTTCCGGGCACAGGATGGACAAGCGGAGACAAAGGAGACGACATCCTTACGGAGAGACGGCCACCAATAGTGACAGACAATAGCGCTCCACGTTTTCTTCTGACTGGTGTGTCCGGCCACTTTCGAAGAATGCCCCCATTGAAGAACCTTGAGTCTGTCGGTCTCCGTGACAAAGGTCTTTCCAGGGGGTATCTGTGCCAGGGTGACAGGAGCCACTGGGATGACCTTATTGGGACAGATGATGGACTAGTTCGTCTCTTCCTCTTGCTCTACCAGAACGAAGGACCGGGACAAGGCATCAGCCCGCATGTTCTTATCCGCGGGCCAAAAATGTAGTTGGAAATAAAACCGGGCAAAGAACAGAGACCAAACGGGCTTGTCGCGGGTTCAGTTTTCAAGCAGATTGCAGATACTCCAGGCTTTTATGGTCGGTGTAAATGATAACCGGGTATACCGCATCCTCCAACAAGTAACGCCATTCCTCCAAAGCCAGTTTGACAGCCAGGAGCTCTCGATCGCCTATGGTATAGTTGCGTTCGGGTGCCGAGAAGATCTTGGAGAAGAACCCACAGGTAACCATCTTCCCGGTGGACGACTTCTGCATCAGCACGGCTCTGGCTCCTGAGGAGGAGGCATCCACCTTCAAGGTGAATTTTCGGTTCAACTCCGGTCTGTGGAGAACAGGAGAGGAGGCAAACGCCCGATTCAGGGAACAGAAAGCGGCGTCTGCCTCAGGTGACCACTCTTTCGGGTTGGCCCCCTTCTTGGTCAAGGCGTAGAGAGGCGCCATCAAAGCAGAGAAGTGAGGGATAAACTCGCAATAATAATTGGCGGAGCCTAGGAAGCGTTGGATGGCTTTCAGTCCAGAGGGAGGAGGCCACTTGAGGATAGAAGACACCTTCTCGGGATCCATCTGCTGTGTCGGAAATCACATAGCCCAGAAAGGGAAGGGACGTTCGTTCAAACACACATTTTTCGTACTTAGCGTACAGACGGTTCTCCCTAAGCCCTTGCAGAACGAGTCGTACATTTTTTCTGTGGGTCAGCAAGTCCGGGGACTAGACCAGGATATCGTCCAGATATACGACCACACAGATGTAGAGAAGATCCCTGAAAACGTCATTCACCAGTTCCTGGAAGACAGCCGGGGCGTTAAAGAGACTGAAGGGCATCACACAGTATTCGTATTGCCCGTCACGGGTGTTAAATGCCATCTTCCATTCGTCTCCCGGATGAATACGGACCAGGTTATAAGCTCCGCGAAGGTCTATGATAGTGAAGATACGGGCCCCTCTGAGCCGATCGAATAGCTCTGGGATCAGAGGTAGAGGATATATATTTTTTACTGTGATCTGGTTCAAGCCCCGGTAGTCGATGTAAGGGCGTAAGTCACCTTCTTTCTTCTTGAAGAAGAAAAACCCTGCTCCCACAGGAGACGAGGATCTCCTGATGAACCCCCTTGCCAGGTTATCTGCAATGTAGTCAGACATGGCCTATGTCTCGGCAAGGGACAAGGGATAGATCCGTCCAGAGGAGGGGTAGTGCCTGGTAGCAAGTCGATGGCACAGTCGTAGGGTCGATGTGGCGGTAATACCTCTGCCTCCTTCTTATCGAAAACGTCCACAAAAGACCAATATGCAAAAGGCAGTTCCGGTAGGGACTCCGGTGCCAGAGACTAATGGACGGGCCGTACAGACTGCAGACAGTTCTCGTGACAAGACCGGCCCCAACGGGTAATTTCTCCAGAGCGCCAACTGACGACAGGTTCATGTACTCATAACCAGGGTAGGCCCAGCAAGAGTGAGTGAGCCAGTTTCAGGAGGACATATAGAGTATTCTTTGCTTAAATCTATTAACAAAAATAAAAGTGGATTAGGGAACAATAAATCGGCAAATTGGACCATCACCTTCTCTAAACCTTTTTCAACAGATTTTCATAAAATTACTAAATTATTAAAACGTAATTTACCCATTCTTTATCAAGATGATAAACTACATAAAATTTTGGAAAATGGTATTAGATGTGTGCAAGAAAGGGAAAGAGTATTGGAGATCACGTCTCCCCATCAGCCTTCCTTGATCTAAAAAAGAAAAAAACGTGGTTGTGCTATAAGGGTATGTTCAGATGTGGCCAAACAAAGTGTAATATTTGCCGATTCGTTTTGAGGGATAACCAATTTTTTGATAATGGAGGTAAAAAATATGACATAAAAACATATATAAATTGCAGTACTGACCATGTGGTCTATATGGCATCTTGTTTGAGCTGCCATGTTTATTATATAGGCTGTACTACACGCAGTATAAAATAAAGACTTGGCGAACATATATCAGCAGTCACATCTGACCCCCAAAAAAATCGCACAACCTCGGTTTTATCAAAACATTTCAGGGAGGTGCATGGAGGCGATGTGAGCTCTCTGCAAATAAAAGGGATTGAAAGGGTTAATAGACCCTATAGAGGAGGAGATTGGCAGAAACTTCTTTTTTCATGGGAAACATTTTGGATCCTTAAGTTGAATACACGCTACCCTGGAGGACTTAATTACCATTCTAATTTATTGGATATCTATTGAGTGGAAGGGTCCTTTTTCTAATATACTATAATTATGGAGAGATTATGTTAATTTAGATCTTAGCATATAATGGAATATGGGAATATTCCCCCTTTCCCTTTCATTAATTTCAACATAAAATACATAAAATTTACATAAATTTATAAAAAACAATAATACAAATTAATAAAATTACATATTATATAACATAAGATAGGGAGTAAGAGATTTATAAGTGGTACATCACCTCATCTACCCCCTCCCCCCTCTCTGATATAATTATAACATATATTGAGATATGATCTATTCATTCCCCCTGTTTGTAATAAATGTTAGTTGTGGTCAGAGATAAATTAAATGACAATATAATATTAAAAAATCTTTGGGGATTTTTTCCCCTTATGAGTTTCCTTCTTGGATCTATATACGTATATATAAAATAGAAGATTCTGCTATCGGGACATGTTCAGATGTGGTCAAGGTTGGAATGGAGAAAAAAAAAAGGTGATCATGCGCTTTTTACAACTGGACCTGCCATGTGTATGAATTGGATTGCACTTTATGTAGTATATCTAAAGCCCGCTATACACGCTTCAATATATCTCACAATCCGTCGTTGGGGTCAAGTTGTAAGTGACGCACATCCGGCATCGTTTGTGAGGTATCTGCGTGTGACACCTACGTGCGATCAGGATTGAACGCAAAACCGTTAATCGCAAACACATCGTATCTTTGTTTAGAATTGAACGTTTTGTTGCACGAACCTAGTCAATTGAAACGTGTGACATCCCTCATACGATTGTGATGTCTGAGGCTATGTGCGCAGGTGTGCACTCTGCACCGCAGCTTAAAAAAGGTCCGCTTCAGAGCGCAGCTGAAAAGCTGCATTCTTAAGCGCCTCACAATGTCTGTCATTCACTAATCTCTATCAGTCGGTCACTATCTCTGTCCCTCTCTCTCTGTCCATGTCAGTCTATCCCTCTTACCCCCTCTGTCATACCCACCGATCCCCGATCACCGGCGCGGCACTGCACGGCATTCACACTGCTCCGGCGGCTTTTACTATTTTGAAAAAGCCGGCCGCCCATTAAACAATCTCGTATTCCCTGCTTTCCCCGCCCACCGGTGCCTATGATTGGTTGCAGTGAGACACGCCCCCACGCTGAGTGACAGGTGTCTCACTGCACCCAATCACAGCAGCCGGTGGGCGTGTCTATACTGTGCAGTGAAATAAATAATTAAATAATTAAAAAAAATGGTGTGCGGTTCCCCCCCCCAATTTTAATACCAGCCAGATAAAGCCATACGGCTGAAGGCTGGTATTCTCAGGATGGGGAGCTCCACGTTATGGGGAGCCCCCCAGCCTAACAATATCAGCCAACAGCCGCCCAGAATTGCCGCATACATTATATGCGACAGTTCTGGGACTGTACCCGGCTCTTCCCGATTTGCCCTGGTGCGTTGGCAGTTCGGGGTAATAAGGAGTTATTGGCAGCCCATAGCTGCAACTAAGTCCTAGATTAATCATGTCAGGCGTCTCCCCGAGAAACCTTCCATGATTAATCTGTAAGTGACAGTAAATAAACACACACACCCAAAAAAATCCTTTATTAGAAATAAAAAACACAAACATATACCCTGGTTCACCACTTTAATAAGCCCGAAAAAGCCCTCCATGTCCGGCGTAATCCACGGACCTCCAGCGTCGCTTCCAGCTCTGCTGCATGGAGGTGACCGTAGCTGCTAAAGACACCGCCGCTCCGGTCACCTCTACGCAGCAACTGAAGACAGCCATGCGATCAGCTGAGCTGTCACTGAGGTTACCCGCTGTCACTGGATAAAGCGGCGGCCGCGGGTAACCTCAGAGGCAGCTCAGCTGATCGCGCTACTCACCACAGTTGCTGTGTGGAGCTGACAGGGGCGGCGGTGAGTAGCGCGATCAGCTGAGCTGTCACTGAGGTTACCCGTGGCCACCGCTGCATCCACCGCTGGATCCAGGTAACCTCAGTGACAGCTCAGCTGATCGCGCGGCTGTCTTCAGTTGCTGCGTGGAGGTGACAGGAGCGGCGGTGTCTTCAGCAGCTCCGGTCACCTTCATGCATCAGAGCTGGAAGTAACGCTGGAGGTCCGTGGATTACGCCGAACATGGAGGGCTTTTTCGGGCTTATTAAAGTGGTGAACCAGGGTATATGTTTGTGTTTTTTATTTCTAATAAAGGATTTTTTCGGGTGTGTGTGTTTATTTACTGTCACTTACAGATTAATCATGGAAGGTTTCTCGGGGAGACGCCTGACATGATTAATCTAGGATTTAGTGGCAGCTATGGGCTGCCAATAACTCCTTATTACCCCGATTTGCCAACGCACCAGGGCAAATCGGGAAGAGCCGGGTACAGTCCCAGAACTGTCGCATATAATGGGACAGTTCTGGGACTGTCTAAAGGATCACACACAAAATTGATCAATTTAACATAGACTACTAACGCTCGTGTGACAGCAAATGAACGACCTACGTGCAATCTCTTAAGATCCCGTATGCAACCAGGACGTGTCACATCGCAAATGCGATTGTACAACTAATTGCAACATGCAAAGCAGGCTTAGTGCTGAAAAGCTGCGTTCTGAAGCGCCTCACAATGTCTGTCATTCACTAATCCCTGTCAGTCCGTCACTATCTCTGTCCCTCTCTCTCTGTCCATGTCAGGCTCCTGCAGCAGACACAGCCGCTCCGGTCACCTCCACACAGCAAATGAAGACAGCCGCGCGATCAGCTGAGCTGTCACTGAGGTTACCCGCTGTCACTGGATCCAGCGGTGGATGCAGCGGTGGCCGCGGTTAACCTCAGTGACAGCTTAGCTGATCGCGCTACTCACCTCAGTTGCTGCGTGGAGGTGAGAGGAGCAGCGGTGAGTAGCGCGATCAGTTGAGCTGTCACTGAGGTTACCCGCGGCCACCGCTGCATCCACCGCTGGATCCAGTGACAGCGGGTAACCTCAGTGACAGCTCAGCTGATCGCGCGGCTGTCTTCATTAGCTGTGTGGAGGTGACCGGAGTGGCTGTGTCTGCTGCAGCTCCGGTCACCTCCATGCAGCAGCGCTGGAAGCGATGCTGCATCATCCTGGAGTACGCCGGACAAGGAGGGCTTTTTGGGGCTGATTAAAGTGGTGAACCAGGGTATATGTTTGTGTTTTTTATTTATAATAAAGGATTTTTTCGGGCGTGTGTGTGTTTATTTACTGTAATTTACAGATTAATCATGGAAGGTGTCTCATAGACGCCTAACATGATTAATCTAGGACTTATTGGCAGCTATGGGCTGCCAATAACTCCTTATTACCCCGATTTGCCAAGGCACCAGGGCAAATCGGGAAGAGCCGGGTACAGTCCCAGAACTGTCGCATCTAATGTATGCGGCAATTCTGGGCGGCTGCTGGCTGATATTGTTAGGCTGGGGGGCTCCCCATAACGTGGAGCTCCCCATCCTGAGATTACCAGCCCTCAGCCGTATGGCTTTATCTGGCTGGTTTTATAATTGGGGGGAACGCACGCCGTTTGTTTTAATTATTTAATTATTTATTTCACTGCACAGTATAGACACGCCCACCGGCTGCTGTGATTGGGTGCAGTGTGACACCTGTCACTCAGAGTGGGGGCGTGTCTCACTGTAACCAATCATAGGCGCCGGTGGGCGGGGAAAGCAGGGAATACGAGATTGTTTAATGGGCGGCCGGCTTTTTCAAAACAGTAAAAGCCGCCGGAGCAGTGTGAATGCCGTGCAGAGTCGGTGATCGGGGATCGGTGAGTATATGAGAGAGGGCTGCTCAATTCACTTACTCAGGAGTTTAGCGGTCACCGGTGAGTCCTTCACAGGTGACTGCTAATCAGGACGCGACACAGACAGAGCCGCAGCATGACAATGAAGTCGGGTGAGGTTCACCCGAGTTCATTCTGACAGTGCGGCTCTGTCTGTGTCTGCTGTCATCTGCCATTCAGCTCTGCTACATGGCTGTCTGTGGCTGCTGTCAGCGAACATGTAGCAGAGCTGAATGGCAGATGACATAGTAAAAACGCATCCCTACACATTACACACGCTTGGCAAGTCAATAAATAAAAAAAAAAAAAGGGTGCCCAATGCATACGTCACAGAACACATGATCTAAAGGATCGCACACAAAATTGATCAATTTAACATAGACTACTAACGCCCGTGTGACAGCAAATGAACGACCTACGTGCAATCTCATTCAATCGCATATGCAACCTGGGCGTGTCACATCGCATACGAGATCGCACACCTAATTGTAAGGTGTAAAGCTGGCTTAAGATCACATAATTGTAAGATTTTATTTAATGGGGGATTTGTGCTTTTCTTATAATTACCAAGGTATGGAGAGGGTTAATGGACCTTCTGGAGAGGGAGACTGGCCTTAAAGCAAGCACTTTGGACCTCTAAGCCGTATGCATGTTATTTAGTGGAGTTAAATCAATGCTATGATCTATTACGTATATATTACAATGAAAATGTGGTTTATCTAACATTGTTTTTATATTCCTGCATGTTTGCATTTTTATTACTCTTGTAATGTATTGTTTTTTGTTGTATATAAAGTAAGCACTATTTTGTGGATTATGTATATAGATCCGGCTCAGATGAGGGGCGTATAGGTATATATATCACCGTGGCTACTCATTCTGATTATATTGCTTATGAATAAGGAGTCTGTTCTTCTCCGAAACGCGTTAAGCGTATTTATACTCTGCACTTGGTCAGATTTTTTATTTTATGAATTTTGAATAAAGAAAATATTTTTACTACATCGGTGCTGGATTCTCTCTCCTCCCTTGTTCCTCTTGATGGTACTGATTACTCAGCTGTGGAAGCCAAACCACTTGTTCCTTGCACCGGAACAGAGGCTGGAGATACCTGCTCTAGAGTGGTGAGCTGAACACATATTTGTGTTTACTAAGTTAGTATAGCAGACACTTTTTGGAAGCCACTTAGTGTCAGCACTGTTTGCTATAAAAATAGCGTAGCAAAAATGGGCAGGAGGGTAGAATGCAGAGGTGGTGGACCTTGCTTGGTACCAGTGTGACACTAAGTTAGTATAGCAGACAGTTTTTGGATGCCACTGAGTGTCAGCACTGTGTGCTATAAAAATAGCGTAGCAAAAATGGGCAGGAGGGTAGAATGCACTGGTGCTGTAGGTAGCAGGACAGCAAAGGAAGCCTCAGTTTCTATCCCTGCCAATGAAAAAATGCAGCAAGGACTTGCCAGAGCTGATGTAGCCAGACACTGTTATCTAAAGCCCTGCACAGCGTTTGCACGGACCTGCCTAGCAACAATGCCTATGAACGGCTGTAATGCAGCCCTGAAAAGGGCTGAAATTGCAAGTAGTCCATAATCCCTAAAGCGCTGTGTAGATTGCACTGTATGGCTATAGCGCACACAGCAGCAGCAGCAGCGGGAGCAGGAGCGGTGACTGTCACCCACCCACAGCAGAGAGATAATGGCGGCGATGAGGAAAATGGCCGGATCTTATAAAGCAAAGACATGTGATATGCACAGCCTATGACACATGCCCTTGCTTGTCTAGCAAAAATCCCCTTTGCAGTGTGTGTCTCTGTGATTTGCTGACAGCCTGGCCCGCCCCATTGTACGCGCGGTAAGAGAAAAAAAAATAGCGATCGGCATTCTTTCAGCACTCAGCAGCAGCACTGATCTAAACCCTGTCCCCCCCCCGCACACTATACGCTGAATTTTGATAATAACGTGATTCACAGTGACTCACACTATCACAGTGAAAAGCCAGCTAGTAACTAGCTAGGCTTTTTGTTGATCGAACCGTTCTCGAACGTAACTCGAACTACCAAACTTTTACCACATTGTTTGAGTTCGTCGAACGACTCGAACACCCCCCAAAATCACTCGAACATGAAATTGGTGAACCTCGAACCTCGAACATCGCTCATCTCTACTAATGACAGATTCACATTGATATCCAAAGATTTTAAGATCCAAATTCTCCAGCTAAAACAAAGCTCCTTGGTCTGGATTATGTTATGCTTTGCTACAGCAAAGGACATGAAAATGTATCTTATTCATTGGCTACTGGAAACATCAGGCAGGCAAGTAAAGGAAAAAAGTCATTAATTGTTAATAATCCAAGAATATTCCACAGATTTACATAGATCTAGGGTTATAAAATAAATCCCTTGAATACCATGAAAGGACACCCCAGGAAATACATTTATACAGAGCGCAGACTGTGACAGTAATATTAAATGAGATATAAAATGTACTGTATTTATTAAAACCACTGTGCATTAGAAGACTTCAATTATAATTATAAGGTTTAACTATTCTATTAATTTTCCATTCAGCCATTTCATTGAAAAACATTACGCCAGTAAACACATTTGCATTTGAATTAGAATAATATTATCTACCATATTAACATTTCAACATAAATCATATCCATTTCAGGTAAAGGATATTCCCACAGAAAATTTAGTTTGCATAAAAAAAGAACTGTCCATCACATTTGGTCAAGAATTTTTTCTTTTTTTTTTTAATTAACTATTAATAATGGATGTTCCTCTCTTCAAGACTGCGCACTGGCATTCCACTACTTCTAAAATAAACCAGGGATACATGAGATAACAAATTAATTGTGAAGAATGAGGAGATAGAATTGGATATCATTTATACATAATTGTTAAAATTGTTATAAATATAGTTTTAACTATGGGGGGGGGGGGACAAATAGAAAGAAGAGAACCATTGCCTCTCTGGAATATTTGTACACTGCAAATTATCACCCATTCACAAAAGATGAGTGAAGAAATTAGAGTGGAGTTAAATTCTATTCAAATTTTACAAAAATCCAGTTTCTTGTGGATTTTATGTGATGCACTTCCCTGCATATTCAGCAAAGTGACAGCTGCGGGCCAACATTTTTCTGAACCATAAAGGGCCATCAAACGTTTTTTTTTAAAATCCTTATACGCACCTTACCGCTCACCTGTCTGGACCCTCCACTAATAACAACCATAAGTCTTGTCCTCTCCACATCCTAAAATCCACCGAAAATCATTCTGCAATCACCAGGCCTCTCATACACGTGCCTAGGAGGTCAAAAAGCATGTCATGTTGATATGCTGTCATGACCATCAGGCCTCTTGCGCACAAACCTTCCCGACCTCAAGAATAGAGATGAGACATGCAGTGCAATTTGCAAGGAGTTCAGAAGGTGCAGCGAGATCCAGATAGGTGGCGGTGATAAGAAAAGGGGCCAGGGAGGTTAGTATAAGGATTTTGTTTAATTATTTTTAAGTATTATTTTATTATACTCTGGGGTCTTGAGAGACTCCAGAGCATAATAAAGGACATTAAATATGTGGAGAATACCTTCTCCGCAAATTGGATTTCCAGGGAAAACTGCGCAAGAAGGCGAATTTGAAAATTGAAGATGATATTGCACAACTACACCAAATATTACCTTGCAAATACAGAGAACATACAATCTTACATTAAAGTGTTATTCCCTGAGTTTAAAGTTATCCCTTATCTATAGGACAAAAGATAACTTACTGATCACTGGGGATCCGTCCTTTGGAAGCCCACTGATTCCATGAATGGGGCTCTGGACTGGGTCAAGGATCCAGACTCTGAAGAATAGTATTGGATGGAGCAGAGGTGTGCATGCTCAACCTGCCTCATTCAATAACTATAGTACTGTAACTAACTATATTTATCAGTTACATAGACCACTAATAGAGCAGAGGTCGAGCATGCATTCTCTATTTAAGATGGGGCTGTGCACAACCTGGTTCTCAACATCCAGAGTCTAAAGGCTGCTTTACATGGTGCGACATCGCTAGCGATAGCTAGCGATGTCATGCGCGATGGCACCCGCCCACTTCGTTTGTGCGACATTGGATGATTGCTGCCATAGCGAACATTATCGCTAAGGCAGAGTCACACACACATACCTTTTCAGCGATGTCGCTGTGACCGCCGAACAATCCCTCCTTCAAGGGGGAGGTGCGTTCGGCGTTATAGCGACGTCACTGCGGCGTCACTAAGCGGCCACCCAATAGCAGAGGAGGGGTGAAGATGAGCGGGAGGAATATCCCGCCCACCTCCTTCCTTCTTCATTGCCGGTGGACGCAGGTAAGGAGATGTTCATCGTTCCTGCGGCATCACACATAGCGATGTGTGGTGCCGCAGGAACGACGAACAACCAGCGGCATGCACCACCAACGATATTATGAAAAGGAGCAACGTGTCAACGATCAACGAATTTTGACGTTTTTGTGATCGTTGATCATCGCTTCTTGGTGTCAAACGCTGCAATGTCGCGAACAGCGCCGGATGTGCGTCACTAACGACGTGCCCCCAACGATATATCATTAGCGATGTCGCAGCATGTAAAGCACCCTTTATTCTTTGGATCACTGAGGATCCAAGCAGTTAGATTCCCATCAATCAATACATTATTCCATAATGTTTAAAACTTAGGTTTAGGGGATATTATATCCAATATTACATCTAAAAAAATAAAATGGCAAAGAGGGGTTAAGCAATGAGCTCTCATCCATTTTCTTGCTCTTGGCCAGTTATACAACTTTTATAGCTATAATTCTTTATTACTCAATATTATTCCTTGCTACATCCTGGCCAGTCACATTTTGGCTAAGCATTAAATAACTTGCTTCATGCTAACAAATACACCTGCTGCACTGATTCAGATTTTTAGCTAGCATATTTATTTAATTTCCTCTTCACAGTATATCATATAAATAGCCATTAGAACGGGCTAAAAACTGCCATAAGCATATAAAAATCATAACATGTAACACATCTGTCTAGCAGAGCAAAACTAAAAGTACTTTAGGTTAAAACTGCCAGAAAAACCTCTGCTTAATACAGGACTTGTGTCAGTCTGCTGGTATATAAAATTCACTCGTAGGAAATACATACAGTGTGGTATAACGCTGTGGAATAAAAAAAGAAATTACCTTGATTGTTGCAGATTTATTGTTTCTGATCAGTGGCATAACTACCATCATATGGGACCCAATGCAAAATTTGGACCTGGTCTCCCACCAGTATGTTGGTCAGATGGACAATGATACTGTAATAATTACTTCTATCTGGGTTACTATAATGTAACAGTGTCACTCATCCTGTAATAATGTCCCCCATCCTAGCCCTTTTCTTTTATAATGTCACTCTTCCTGGCCACTATCCTGTAATAATGTCCTCCTTCCTTACTTCATCCTTAAGTAATGCCTTCTTATCTCTAATAATGAACCCATCCTGTAATGTCTCCCATCCTAGTTATGATGTCACCCTTCCTGGCCTTTATTCTATAATAATGTCCTTCGTCCCCGATCCATAATGCATCTCTGGATCGGGGACATACCCACCCTCCATAAGGAACACATGGGATTAATTGTTACTGGGAAGTGAGAAACTAATTATAACTGGGGAAGTAGAGAGACCTGACACCTCAAGCTCTATTGAAGTAAGACCTCCTGGTAATTACTATGCTGCAGATGTACCAATTCAGACATGAAGCCTGGGATCTGTATATCCATGGATTGGAAAGCTTCAGACGTATCACCTCTGAAGTTAGTTCTGCTGAATTTCAAAAGATTATTCCAGAATTTTGGGCACAGGTGGTCAGAGATGAATATTGGGGTTTGATATTTATCGAAAGTACATTTTAAGCATCACAATCATGAGAGGAAGAACAAACATATTTTTTCATAATTGTGAGAACTGCATACGAGCTTTAAATTAAAATCGATCATTTGGATGTTGCTATCCATGCCATGTTTCATATCTGTAGAAAGGTAACATCATAATAAGAAATATGACCATGATATCTTATGCCTGGAACCTCCAGAGTTAAAGATATCCTGAAAGTTGGTGATCTCATTATTTTTTTTCAGATTGAAGCCACATCCCATGACTAGCCCTGTTATGAGTCACCAGAGGGGAGGTATGTGGGTGTAACCTGTGTTAGTAAAAGCAAATATCAAATTATGATGCTTGTTCAATGCCAGGAAGATGCATTGCTTTGTAGGATTGTTCCACATTTTATTGGAGTTCTTCCCTCTATAGATTTAGCCATTTCTGTTTAGTAATTATCTTTTGATCACATCTTTTTTACATGTAATTCTGTATGCTATATTATTAACATCTTTTGTATATTTTTAATAAACACTGCCTACTTTACAGAATAAATATATACAATTTAACATATTTTTTCCTCTTCCTCTATAAACTCCCGTGTTAAAGGGAACCTGTCAGCAGAAATTTCGCCCAAAACCTAAAAGATTCCCCCTCTGCAGCTCCTGGGCTGCATTCTAGAAAGGTCCCTGTTATTATTGTGCCCCCTGTGAGACCAAAATAAAGACTTTATAAAGTGGTACCTTTTTGTATTCAGATTCTGTAAATGTGACACGGGGGTGGGCTGCCTGATGGCCGTTAGTCTGCCTCCTGCCGCTTTAGGCCGTCCCCCATCGCTGATTTCCATAGCTGTGGACGCCGCCCAGTGCTCCACAGGTCCCCGCGCATGCCCAGTGCTCATCTCTCGTGGATGAGCACTGTGCCCAGTGTCACCGCTGGTGACGTGCGCGCAGGCTTTAGAATATGGGCGGTGCTGTGATGTTTATTACCAAGCAACCGCCCATAATCGCGGGACCGCGCTTTCCCCCTCGGTGTCCTTCGTTCTGCGCAAGCGCGGTGCTGCTGACCCCATGTCACCTCCTTCTATCTATTTCCTGCCTCAGGGCAAGATGGGAAGGAGGTGATGTGGGGTCAGCAGCACCGCACTTGCGCAGAACGAAGGACGCCGAGGGGGAAAGCGCGGTTCCGTGATTATGGGCGGTTGCTTGGTAATAAACATCACAGCACCGCCCATAATCTAAAGCCTGCGCGCACGTCACCAGCGGTGACACTGGGCACAGTGCTCATCCATGAGAGATGAGCACTGGGCATGCGCGGGGACCTGTGGAGCACTGGGCGGCGTCCAGAGCTATGGAAATCAGCGATGGGGGACGGACTAAAATGGCAGGAGGCAGACTACCGGCCATCAGGCAGCCCGCCCCCGTGTCACATTTACAGAATCTGCATACAAAAAGGTACCACTTTATAAAGTCTTTATTTTGGTCTCACAGGGGGCACAATAATAACAGGGACCTTTCTAGAATGCAGCCCAGGAGCTGCAGAGGGGGAATCTTTTAGGTTTTGGGCGAAATTTCTGCTGACAGGTTCCCTTTAAACTCATATACTACTTGTAATGGGTGTCCAATCAGCCTATATAAATGATTGATTATAGCAGCCAGTAGTTTATTTGTTATTGTGGAGTTGGCAGTGACCTTAATGAGGTATATACTGTATAATTATAGATATATATAAATATATATATATATATATCTGTCGCGGGCGGAGGAGGGGACGCTGCGCTCTCCCACTGCTCGGGTCCGGCTGCCGCTGCTGCTGCGGCCGCTGCTTCTCGGTGGCTCGAGCGATGGGCCGGATCCCGGGGACTCGAGCGGCGCTCCTCGCCCGTGAGTGAAAAGGGGTTTGGTTTTGGGGATTTATTGTCCGTGACGCCACCCACGGTTGTGGTGATTTTTGGTAACACCACCGCTGCTCTGTATGGGGATCCCGGGAGCGGTGACAGGGAGCAGCAGAGCTGTTAGTTCTTCCCTCCGTGGGTAGGGGTTGGTTGTCCCGGGGCCCAATGATGGGGTGGAGGATGAGGGATGGCAGGCCAGGTGTGGGGCCTGGTGAGGTGCAGGGTCGCAGGGGCAGCGCTGTGCCTCACGGCACGGTGGTACTCACTCAGCCTGAGGCGATGACACTGTTCTCGGTAAAACACACGGCTGGAAAGACGGTTCCCACGGACGGCTGCTGTTGCTTTTCCCCGGTAGGTAACGGTGACTGTCACTTTTCCTGCACCTATGTTCAATGTTGGTAGCGATGGATTCCCCCCGGTAACCCGCTCCCCGACTTGGATATGAGCCGGAGGAGCCCCTCTTTGCCCGTAGGCGCTGGCCCTGAGAAACTGGTGCCTTGGCGGTGGCGGTGGCGGTGTCTCTCTCATACGGTTGGACGGTTGCCTTCAATCGGGACTTAGTTGTTTGGAGACCCGGAGGTCCCCTTCACTGACGGATTTGGCAAATTCACGACAACTCCTAGCCTTGCCGGGATACGAAAGGCCCCTGCCAATGGTGCTGGCTTCTCCTTGTGTACCAGTCCGGTACCGCCGGGCCACCACCCGTCCACGGTCCTCACGGCACCTCCGATCAGCCTCCACTGCAGACGGTCACCGCCGTCTGCTAACCTTGCTGTCTCAGTCCGGGGCACACACCCGGACCAACTTCAGGCTTTCAAACTGTCACTTTTCTCTTTCACTACTTTCCCTCCTTCCTCTTTAAACTCCAAACTCTATCTCTTCTCACTTCCCTCGCTTCACTCTAACTGCCTGTGTTTTCCTGCCTCCAGGACTGTGAACTCCTTGGTGGGCGGAGACCAACCGCCTGGCTCCACCCCCTGGTGTGGACATCAGCCCCTGGGGAAGGCAACAAGGATTTCTGGTCTAGCTTTGGTGTACCTAACTGGGGTGTAGGGTGTGGTGATGTCATTACCTGTGACCCCTGGCTTGCCCAGGGCGTCACATATCCATATGTTGGAATAGATTGTATATATGCTGAGCTTCCCAATAATTCGCCTAGTGGTGAAAGCCATGACCTCATCCATCAATATGTAAATTTATCATAGGTCACCTGCACATTGTCCTGATGATTGGAGGCAGCAGAGTGCTGTTCATGACAAATTGGTTTGAACGGTGGGATATCAGTGTGATCTCCCGACCTCTCTCCATTACACCTTCTATTCTCTAATACTGTATTTGCCCCAATCCTATAATAAAGTTGCCTGTCCTGGGCCTTTATTCTGTAATAATATCCCCTGTACTTTGCTCCCATCCTGTAATAATGTCCCCCCAATCTGGTATAATGTCATCCATCCCAGTATAATGTCCCCCATCCTTTTACCTTTCTTTTTTTCTCCAGTACATTTTAAAAAGAAATAAAATATACTTACCTTCCTCTGCTTCCATGATGTACACCATCCTCCACTATATCCGGTGCAGAAGCTGGAAGCTGACTTCTGTGTTCCGGCATGGGCAGCACATAGCGTTACTGTCATGCATCACCCATCACTGGCAAACCAATGTCTGCTGCCAACCTTTGATTACAGCCATGTGTATTGCAATGCAGGAAGCCAGTGGGTGTCTGTGCTACAATACATTTCAGCTGAATGCAAATCCAGGTGAAATTAGAATCGGTGGGCGCCCCTCTCACATGGGTGCAAGTCACACCCTCTTCAACCTCATCATTATGACCCTGTTTCTGATATTGAAACAAAATGTAATAGTAAAAAAGTTAAACCTAATTTAAAATTAAATACCTAAAGGGAACCTGTCACCTAGAAAATGCTATTTAACGTCAGATGAAGGGTTTATCTGAAAGTTGTGATGAGGTTACTCACTCTGCTTGCGGTGTAAGGTAGCACACCAGAACACTTCCATTAAAACGTCCAGCCAGTTTATTGACACATACATAAACCGCACTCCTGGTACATAATACACACGGTTTTCAAGTCCTTTTCACTGGTGGTACACCTGCTCATGTTCAAATACCACTTCTCTTCAGAAGTATCCTAGTGGTGGTATCCCAGCCTCCACTTACTGATGGCAGTCACATTAAGCAAACCCTCTCTTTCCTCAGAGAATTCTTCTCAGAGGCTTCACAGAGCCTCCCACACTGACCATGTGCCAAACACCCAGTCTCCAGTTTAACAGATGAGACACACCAATGGGTGCTCGTCTCTCCAGCTATCCATAAAACCTGTCCCTGGAATGCCCTAATAGGACTCGTAGCACTACAAGTAGCAGACTTAAGAGGTAAATAGAGTTGCATTGTTTCTAGACTGCCATAGTGAAAGTATGGCTTCCTCCCAATAACCACTGCTTTCAGTTATGGAGTTGAACATGGAGCGGCTACAGTCACAGCTTACTATATTGTGCACAGCAGCTGTAAGTATGCCTCAGCACTATAATTGACAATTCATTTTTACATAGAATGTATACAGAGCAACCTGTCAATCAAAGTGCTAGACTTGTTTATAGCTGCCGCTGACAGTATAGTGTGTGGTGCTGTGAGTGGTGAATGTGTATTCTTTGCTTTTACCCATGACTGAAAGTAAGCAGCTCCTAGGACTAAATAGGTTGATTTTCTCCTAGTAACTGCACTTCCTTTAAGGTGGTAACGATTTCCGGCAACTAGCATTTTCTTAGGTAACAGGTTCCGTTAAACATAATCTTAGAATCATACATTGTTTAGCATGAAAGGGAAAAATCTATCTAGCAACCATATCATCTATGTCCAATAAAACATTGCCCATTTATCGTAAAGCTATTACACTCCATCCTACTGATTAAAACCAAATGTTTGCAATGATTTTATGAGTCCTTCATAAAACTGTTGGAGCTAAACCTCACTATTTTTTTTAACCATACCATAAGAGTTAAGCAATAACCACAAAGTGTTTGCCATATTCAGAAGAAATTCCAAAGAGATGATGTTGAAATACATATCAACTTAAGAAAGTTCATATGGATGTTTTCTAATGCTTTTGGACAGCATAAAACCGCAATGAAAGTTCTGAAAACTGAGAACACTTGAAATTATGGTGAATCTTCCTTTTTAAGTGTTCGGCTACAAAAATTACAGCAAAAAACCTCAAAAAATATCCATTGACTTACAACCTCTCAGGCTGTGACTAATAAGGTCATTTCTCCACAAAATAAACAGCAGAAAAAAAACAATTATTAGCAATAAATTGAGAAATCTCTGTGCATAAGCTTATTTATGACATTATCACCTCTCCACAGTGGCAATGTTTAAAGCAGTTATCCACTATTTTTAGATTAATGGCCAATCCTTAGGATAGGTCATCAATGTCTGATTGGCTTGGGGTCCAACACCAGGCACCCTCGCCGATGAGGATAGGCCATCAATGTTAAAATAGTGGACAATGTCTTTAAATAAACTCTCAAGTAATTGCGGTATATTTAGCTACTCAATATGCTAGCTGCCAAAGGGTTAAACAAAAAGCTTGATTTAAATTATTTTATGTGCAATTGTCAGAGATGAAAAAAATGGGAATACTACAATATAGTTGTCAAGGGGGCCTTTTCCCATATCACACAATCAAAAGAGTGAGAGGTGATTGAACAATCTAAAGAATATTTATTCCAAGCAAGTCAGAAGGTCCATCAAATAATCCACCACACACAGGGTAAAAAAGTCCGGGAACATGGATCCAGTCCAGTAAGCGAAAAATGTCCAGGTCACTCTGGGGAGCCTCAGCTTCTCCTACAGAGGATAAATTAGTCACAATCCTCCAGCAGTCCTGTTCCAGGGTAATCAGGATTTCTCAACGGCTCGTTGGGGTGCTGCCTGTAGCCGCAGCTTCTGCCCCTGAGGATGAATCTTCCTGCTTGTCTCTTTTCCTACTCAGCTAGACTGAATAATCCTCCAGGTAAGCAGAGAGTTTAGGTGGATCCCAGGCCCCCCCTCCCCTAGACTTAGGGACAAAACACCAACAAAGGCTAATTGACCTGCAAACAGGGCAATGTACACACAAGGAATACACAGAATGAACAGAGCACCATGCCTAACATGCAAATCTACACAAAATCATATACAACCCTCCATATTCCACCATCACAATAGTAATGCTTTAAGTTTAGATATCTAAAGAGGTGTAGATTTACCTTCTTAATGTGCTTTGTGTGAGCACAGATCCAGTTTCTTGTGGATTTTATGTGATGCACTTCCCTGCATATTCAGCAAAGTGACAGCTGCGGGCCAACATTTTTCTGAACCATAAAGGGCCATCAAAAGTTTTTTTTAAAAAATCCTTATACGCACCTTACCGCTCACCTCTTTGGACCCTCCACTAATAACAACCACAAGTCTTGTCCTCTCCACATCCTAAAATCCACCGAAAATCATTCTGCAATCACCAGGCCTCTCATACACGTGCCTAGGAGGTCAAAAAGCATGTCATGTTGATATGCTGTCATGACCATCAGGCCTCTTGAGCACAAACCTTCCCGGCCTCAAGAATAGAGATGAGACATGCAGTGCACTTTACTCTGAAGAAGTCAGAAGGTGAAACTGGTCAGGAGAATAATCTATGCATAGTACACTGTTAACAAGGGGGATTTAATGGCGAGTCTTTAATGCTTTAGGCCACGTGCACATGTTGAGTATTTGATCAGTATTTTACCACAGTATTGGTAACCCAAAACCAGGAGTGAGTAAAAAATGCAGAAATGGTGCTCATGTTTCCATTATACTTTAATTTTCCTTGAAAAAACAAGGTAGTAAGTTAGCTGAGCAATCTTGTAATGGTAGATAGCATTGTTCCTCTCGTATTCCATGCCCAGAGAGAGTAGGAGCTATCACATACTGACTAAGAAAGAGGAAGAAAGTCTAGGGAAGGATCCTGAACCAGAGGTATGTAAAATTAGCTTTTATTCAAAATTGTATTAAAAATCCATATGTTCAGTAATACTGGCAATAAATCTAATGCAGTCCTAGTCAAAACTATGCGTTTTGGCTAGACCATGATGAAGGCATAAATAGCCAAAATACGTAGTCTTGACTAGGACTACAGAAAATATGGATATTTAATGGAATTTTGAATAAAAGCTAATTTTTACATAGCCTTGGATGTGGATCCTTTGCTGCACTTTCTTCCTCCTTTTTACCTCTGATTGTTCCACTCCTGGTTTTGACTTACAAATACTATTTAAAAAAACTCACAAAATATCCAATGTGTGCACATGGCCTTAGTGACCTGGGAATGTTTTTCATTGTGGCGCTTTTGTTTTTTCCTCTGTTCTAAAAGCCATAACGTTTTCCCTTTTATGTCAGCAATGCCATAAAAGGAGGTCTTATTTTTTTGTGGCAAATGTGATAAAAAAAAGCCATTGATTTTCAAGTTGTTTTTTCTGGTGTCCATTAAGGTAGTAAATATTCACCTCACCTGGCAATTACAATTACAGCCAAACCAAACATGTTCAGGTTTTTTTTTTATTTTACTGGTGAAAAAATATTCTATAATTTCTAAAAAGAGAAAAAATGTGTTTGGGTCGCCAGTTTCTGAGACCGATAGCTTTTTTCATTTTTCTATCAAGGGAGCTTTTGGAGGACTTGGTTTTTGAATCCAGAGTCACTTTTTTAAGGATACCCTTTTGGGGCATGTATTGAATATTGATTGGTTTTTATTAACTTTTTTTTTGGGGGGGTGAAAGAGTAGACAACAGGGGAGTGCTGTGACCAATCAATGGTAATTCTGGCATTGAAATTTATTTTTCTTTTTACTATTAAACATATGGTTTAAATATGTTTTATATTTTGACACATCAGACATTTTTAGACACAAAGATGTATATGTATACTTTTTATATTCTTTGTTTTTCAATGGAGAAATGTAGGTGATTTACACTTTTAGATATTTTATATGTATATTTACATTTTGTTTTATTTTACTTTTATTTTTTTTTAGTCCTTCAGGGGACTAGAACCTGCATGTTTGATCACTACTAATATGTAATTCAGTATCACAGTATTTTAGCAAATAACAAAATCATGGCTCTGCTGTGGACCACAACCTAGGCTGAAATTCACAGAAGGACTAGAGAGCAGTTATTGGGCCCTTCAACAGAAACCCAGCTAATATCGAGACCCATCTATTCCCCAAGATGTGATCACAGGTGGCCAATGGTGCCAGTAATGATGTCATCTAAATTCCATTGACAGAGATTGACAGCAGCATTAAAATTGTTAAACTGCAGCAATCAGAGCAAGCTTTCATTGCTCCAGTTGCTGGTTATGTAATACAGCCAGAATCTAGTTGGTATGAAGTAAGCTCAGTTACTGAGCCGTCTATATCCTTTGCTTTGCAGCTCATGATGAAAATACAGTATGTCATAGGTCAAACCAGGTGAAAAAGATACATAACTAGTAAATATATTCCAAAACTAGGGATGGACCTTCAAGCTAACTTTACACACATTTGACCTTTTGTGTCTCCAATATTTCTCCTCACACAGCAGCAGGTAACTGATGCTTGTTGATATTTTAATGCACTTTGAGATGGAAGGAAGTTTGAACTCAGCAGGCTTCCATAGTAGTGGATCCAGTCATTTATTTTGCTAAAGACAATGATTCATCAAGATTGGCAATTTTCTCACTAGATGAGGGGGCGTGGTGGAGTCAAAGATTCCTGATTCATGAAGAGGTGCATGCCCCTTCATGAATCTGAAGGATATGACAAGCGGTGAGCACCTTTGAGTAACACACCATATGGAACACCATAGCTCACCCTGAATTAGACTATCTGTGGTGTCATCCCCCTGTCCATACCAGATCCATCCATTTTGGTAGAGCTGAGAGAAATTGACATAATGCCAAAAATCACAAAATGTTTACGCAACTCCGAGTTGCGCCAAAATTTTACGACTTTTGAAACCAATCTGGGGCCAGAATTCTGAAGTTATTTTTACTCTTTTATTGACGATCTTTTGTTTGTTCTGAGAGCAGGCAGTAGTAGTGACAAAAGGCATGACATGTGACATGTTTGTGCACAATACTGTGATATTGCTGATACATCCATCATATTGCTATTATGTTCTTTTAATGGTCTGCTGCTACTCTGGGTGGTACGCATACAGTAGTTGTGGCAGAGTGGTGCTGCACATCTGTGTTCTATGTTGTGATTTTGCCAGTACCCTCAATCATAGGTTTTTCAAGCTTCATTTTATTATATTACTCTACGAAATAACATAGTTTTAGAATTTAATTACAATACTAAACTTCTCATTTACATTATTCTTAAAACAGTTGTTTGACACCTTATAATGGGAATTTTTAGGCATAAGTGGCAACTACCAGTTTTAAAGTGTAGAGATTCATCTCTCTGTCAGTATACCATGGGTATGGGGGACAAAGTGTCACAATGACTTTGGGAGAAAGGGGAACCAGGGCCCTTAAGCTGTCCTTCAAGCTAGGGGGCCCTATGCTATCTCTATTCTCAGGGATATCCCTAATGATGGGGATGCTTGAACCCGTAATAATGTATCCTTCCTTAACCTGCTCCTGACCAGTCCTGGACTGTTTCCCCCTCCGCACAGGGAGGGACATGGAAGGAGTGTAATGAAAGTCACAGATATAGACAGATCAGGGAAAAACCAAAACGCTGTCACACAGCACGCACACACATATGTAAAGACAATAAGAGATTCAGGAGGAAACACAAGAGAAGGAAGGTATAAAACAACAGAGGTAAACTTCCACAACTGCAACAAGCAAATATCAAAATTTTTACCAGAGAATCTGGGACACCACACCTCACAGACCAAATAGAAGCTGGCATGGGTAGAAGATTTCATCCACCTTAACTAGACAGTAAGCAGATGTGATTGGCCTCCCTACCACATGTGATCAAAGGAGCCTAACAAGCAATCTAGCAGAGATTAACTCCCGCCAGCCTACCTATAAATCAGCGCACAGCAGATCTACGTCTGAGTTTCCCTGTCTTGATCCCAGACACCAAAGAAACCATTGTGCGGCATGTAGTAATCTGCACTGTGAACAGAGCCTGACATTGCCATGACAGTCAGCAAAACTCCGTGTGACACAAAGTTGGAGTTTTCTGTTCTCCCAATGGAATTTTCAAGATAATAGGAACTGGCATGATTAGCAAACTTTGTCTTACATTTCATCTTTACGCAGCAAGACAGTGCCGGTCCATTCTACAACAAAGGAAAACAGCAGAGATACACGGTTCAGATTTTCCATGACCTCCCTGCACCTCAGTGTTTGCAATCTTGTAGATATAAAGGGTAGCCATTCTAACAAACAAAGACAGCTGGAGAATAAATGATGTATGGTGACTATACATTAGAATGTATAACTAGTGCAATTAATCCCTTAATGTTCCATGATGCATATATCCATCATGGAGGGGGTCAGGGTGTCTCTAGAGCACTCATGAGCTCTGCTACATAGCCGGCATTGGCCTGTAGCAGCAGTGTCTGTAGCTGAGCTCTGATTGCAGCTTTTTATTATTTAGATTTCTTACAGTGGCGTATAAATAGAGCAGTTGGTGTGCTGTTTCCCATCGGCCTCCTGCAATGTAATCTTGGTGAACTGATGGGTTACCATGAAAGCCGAGGGTCTGCTAAAGTCTGCAGAGATACCATCTTGGTTCATCTACGTAGATCAGCCCCAGACAGAGCATATACTATAAGCGATTGAGGAATCTCACGTTCAAGTCCCCTAAGGGACTACCATAAGGAGAAAAAGAATAAAAATGTCAAATTTGCACCTTTTGGTCACCACACCTTACTGAAAAAAACGGACTAAAAAGTGGTCAAAACAGAGTGTTTACCCCATCAATTTATATAATTAGACCCTTTACCTTGCTACATAAAAAACCCTCATACAGAACCATCAATCAAAAAAATAAAATATTATTGGTCTCAGAAAATTGTGATATAAACAAGAATTTTTTAAAAACATTTTTACTATAGAAATAAAAAAACCTCTATGCAAGTTTGTTATTGTGGTAATCATACTGACCTGTAGGAACTCGAACCCCAATTATTTTTACTATAAAATTAAGGACATAAAAACAAAACTCAACTTTATTTTTTTTTCTTGTTTTTCAGTACATAATATTGTAAAATGAACAGTCTCTTTCAGAACTAGAAGTAGAACTCGTTCCACAAAAAAAAAGTCATCCTGTGGTTATTTCGACAGAAATAAACAAAAAGTTATGCCTCTTGGAAGAATGGTAGGAACAATTAAAACTGATGTTAAAATATCACCTGATCCTTAAGGCTTTGAGGCCATGATAAGTTGTTGAAACGTTTTTGAAGCTGCGTATTTTCACTGCATCAAAAACGCAGCGTTACAGTTAAAGTAAAGTAGATGAGATTTAAAGAAATATTTTTATGTACTATAAACTGACCTGCGGTGCATGTTTCAAATCCACAAAATGTTAATTTTTCTTGCGGGTACACCAAATTTTATGTGTCCAATTTCTTTTCATTGACTTGCATTAGATGAAAAAAAAAATGAAAGTATGAAACACACATGTGTTTTTAGTGTGTTTCAACTGTGGAAATGCATCAATAACACATATAATCCACACATATGTAATCAAAGTTTTGTCAAAGCCAAATACCACAAAGTATCAAAAGCAAAGAAGCTTTGTTTAAAACATTACATTACCAAAGAGAGACAAAAAAATGCAGCACCAGAAACACAAATAACCTACATGACATAAATAAGTGCAACAATATTATTCTGCCTCACAGTAGCTTTGACAACCGCTGAGAAAGCTAGGGCGAAACACGTGTCGGGGTGAAGGGAAGCCGACCAGTCTACTCTATTCTCTCTTATGTCTATATATGTTAGCCATCAGCTGCACTGGTAGTATGATAAAAAATATCTAATGATTGACCAACAGATACACTATAATGCGGCTAAATAGACTTAATATGCTACTTTGTTAGGCGCTCCTTCTTTTTACCAGTTGTGGGATTACTGTGTATATGTATTGATCTATTTACAGTATGTATTTGTATGACATTACTAAGTAATTTCTAATATATAGACACTTTTCTTGACTTACCATACTGATCCCTGCCCCTAATTTGAATTTTCTGAAGCACTTTTTTTACTATTCTAATTTTGTTTTTAACCATGTATAAATAAAACATTAGTTTTTACTTTTGGCTATGTCACTTCGTTTACATCAATCAGTACCTTGATTGATTTAAGGGGTATATATTACATAATAGGTGCAGAAATTCTGCAACATCAAAAACTCCCCAAAAGATCATTGTAGAAACTTAGCCTTAAAGGAGAGTTGTTTTTTTTATATAACTTTGTAAAGCAAAGGAAATGTTTCTGAATGTGCCTATACATTTTTAGCTGGTGCCCTAATTTATGGGTTATATTCTATAGCTTCTTATTGTTTGACAGACGAAAAAAAACAACAATTGATTGGCTGTAAAATATTTGTATTATTTTATTAATCCACAAGTAGATTTGTCCTTGGATAATCATAAAAAAGAGACAAAACTTTAATGTTAATATTATGGTAAAGGTGCATCTACTTAGTAAAAAAAAAGAATGTAAGAGGGAAAAGCATAATACTTCTTAAGACAATTAAACCTTCATCACTATCATCACTAGCGCCTCTGTTATGGTCACTGGCTCGAGATTATTTCTGAAATGACTGGCTTTGCTGGCAGCTTGAGTCAAGCGTTGAATTGATGTAGTAGAAGTATGTTGAAGCATGTAAGTAGAAGTATGAGCCAGGTGCGTGGGTATAAGAAGAGATAACCAGTATATGTCGACAGTGTCCATATCCATCCATGTTTTCAGTAAGAATCTGCAGCTTATCAGGCACAGCTTTCATCATATTAATTACTTGTTCTAAAACAAAGCAGACCTGTCTTATTTTTCACTTGTATTCTTGTTCCAGATTCTGTCCAGAACACCATCCCTTGTTTTAATGAATCATTCCATCTTTCTGCCTATTGAGATTTAACTGCACCAGTGGAGGGGCGCTTATTGCACCCAGCAGCAGATACCCAAGATGAGCACATTACTTGCGCAGGAGGAATCGTGCTAAAGACACATCACTCACATAATGACGGTGGCATTTCTTGTGCTGGGGGCTTCAAGGAGCAGCTATGAATCCTAAGTGTTTTTCTTCTTTTCCAACCGATAAATTGATGAGCTTATAATTAGGCCCATACATATGGTAATTTATTGCATTACATTCATCATTCCAGAAGAATCATGTATCATTTTAATAGTATTCAGTAATATTCTGTCTATTTATTACAGTTAGGCTAATATTCAACAAAGAGTGAGCGGGAATATAGGTGTGCGCTCTATGTACAACCTGCTCTAGTGCCCTGAATTGCCCTATCCACTTCACCTTAGAGTGGCCCATATATTTCATAGTATGGATTACATACTGTAAGTGCTGAAAATTCTTATCCATATCCATGTCTACGGTTGAAGGTTTTTCAATTGCATATTCCTGCTGGAAATCTTCCACCACATACCGCAATGTCTCGGTCACATATTGATATCTGGTCACTTTACAGGCAGGTAAAATTACATTTTTCTACAATTAAACCTACCCTAGATGACATAATTTGTGACTTTGTGCATTTCATTGAAACTATCTGTTAAATACTCGATACATATCAGCATTAGGGATGTTTATCAGTAAAAATGTACTTGTAGACTGTGGTATTGAACAACATTCAACTATTATTAAATGAGTTATGTCTCTGAAAGTACATTTATCATATATCCAAAAGATACATGATGTGAATATATCAATGTTGGGGGTCCTATGTTGAGACTGCAACCAGTCACTAGACCAGTAGTCCTAAGGGGTTTAACTGAAGCAGTGATTGAGCATCCATCTTGCCGCTTCATTTACAGTCTATGGAACTGATGCACTTAAGCCTGTTTTTGTGTTCCCTAGGGGCCCCAGTGTTGCTCCTACTTTAGTAGCACATCCACGTTATAGGTACTTTCTGACATTTTCTACAGTAGAGTTGGGCAAATTTCTTCCAGTCACATTGAATTCTACATAAATTTTACAAAAATCTGTTTTCTTCAGAATATGGCTTTTACGTGAATCCGTGAAACCATGGACGTAAGCTTGCTTAGTTTAAGCATTCCTCAGCAGTAAGAAAGGCACCATGGACCATACAGGAACAGTGAAGGTGAGCAGTAGGTTGTGTAAGGATTTTTTTTCTACATTTTACATTTATTATGCCCTCTGATTTTCCAGATCGCAGAACATAATATAGAACATTCCATTTGTAGAGAAAAATTTGCTGTACATCAAAATTCCTGGTAAAATTTACACTACTTGGTGAATTTAAATATCGTCAGATTCATTCAACTCCACTCTTCAGTATATAACTGTAATACATAGTTATTTGTATGTATGAGGCTATCAGTTACAAACAGAAAGACCATTTTTCTAGAACCTCCACCTTTTGCAAGGAGTTCTGCATAAAGATTGGATGCTTATTGCATGTTTTACTCTGGGATCAGCACAAACTATAAATCCATAGCTGAGTATATATAGAATGCTGAATTGCTACACAAGTCAAGACAAAACCAAAGTGTGCTCACTGAAATGAACTTATAGATTGGTCTCAGAGAACTCCCTAAATCATCTTCTTTCACTAAATTCCAAGGCCAGAGAAACCAAAGAGGTTATCGGTGAAACACAACCACTTTTCCAAATTGAAGTTATCGCGGATATCAACAGAAAGCTTGAGGTACAGCGACTCTGTCCATTTGTGGGCTGTACATTTCCCTGAATAGCTTATGATGTCATACATGAATGGTCGAGAGTGGCTCTCCGTTATGGATCATGGAGAAGGAGCTGGGCATATCATCCAAGACAAATTGTACATAGAGAAAATTCCACTAAAAAATATGTTTGGGAATTAAAGTTTATATTGTTCTCTTTATGACAAAAATAATAATTTTACTTGTAACCAGACTGTATTGTAGAAATCCCCTCTGAGAGCATAGAGAGACGCTTGTAAGATCCTTCATGTTAAAGAGATAAAAAAAATTCTCATCTTTGACGATACTCCCTGCTTTGCTGTAATTAGATATATGAGTAGCATTTCTTGAAACAGGAATCTGCTCAATGATCCAGCAGCTTAGGTAATGTATTCTCAAACTTGTAGTTACTGAGCCTAATCGCTAGTAATCAGAGGCAAATGAAAAATAGAGTCATCGATCAGGCTCATCCCGATATCTCTGTGCAATGAATCTAAGGGTACCCATTCTAAATACCTGCACACATCACTGATGATTACATTGAAAAAAAGATAGCGTACAAAGAAGCTATTAAAGCAGAGCATCATAAATCTAACCCTGCTTCAGTGTGAAAAATATGTTTTGAGCATTAGAGGCAACTCATAGTCTGCAAGGAAGCAGTGCTGAAGAACAAGCACACCATTTTATTTCTTTTTTTCCCCATTTATTTATTTCATTCTATCTAGTCTACAAAAAGAACATCTCATAGTAGACTGGGCTCATGTAAGTACCGATATAGTGGAGCTGGCAGGTTTACAGTTAGTGTATATTTTGAGCTATGCATTTTTCAGCATCCTGTTATAAGTGTATACATTTTCCAACGTAGCGGAGTTGGCGGTGTAAGCGATTGCCTGCTCACGTGATAGGGGACACTCAATTAGCTGCGTTTCCGAGGTAGCACAGGAACACAAAGTCTTAAAAAGTCAAAACGGTTTATTAAAAAAAAATCCAGCATAAACCGCTTCTCCAAACAAAATCACAAACAATACACAGTTAACCCAGATACCAGTCCTTTAACTCCAGAAAGGTTTCTGTGCTTCTTTCTCTGAGTCCAAAAGCCCCTTTACCTCTTGCTGGCTGTTTTCCATAGGAACACGGATTTCTGGTCCGTCCTTGTCGCGGACTGCCCGCTCACGTTTGGACACTACCAGTGTCAGAGTGGAGCTCCCTCAGCCGCCACACACTCAGTTCCAGATGGTTGAAGGCAACCCACGCTTCCTTAGGCAGGTTCCTTCCAGAGACGCCAACCTCTCTGAGAATAGCAGCCTCTTTACCTGCCAGAGGCTGCTCCTCATGCAGTGCTGTTCCACACACAACGTTTCACAGTCACTGACTCCATGTGCCAAACAAGCTAATTAAGACCTGTGTCAAACACACCCATAGGCAGGGGTATGTGGATGGCCAGTCCCACCCATCTCTTAGCCATCCATAATCCTGGCCCATTCAATACCATAGGAAGATGTGGTACTACATGTACTAGAAAGAACTCCCAGGATCACATCACTTCCGTGTTACATACCTGTCATTCACAATATAACCGGTTGCCATGTCACAGCGCTTTTAGAATTAGTGTATATTTTCAACTATACTGTCATGAGTGTGTCCCACCCAAGGGAGATCTTGGGCTAGTCTGTAATCAGAAAATCACAATGCCTTAGTGTTCGCAGGTCCACTACTAGTATTTGAATAACAGCTACTTGCTTGTAGTGCTGTAAGGGTTAAGCACTCTTTCCTGTATGGCTGTTGTCTGTAGCTTAAATTCCATGTGCAGCACTTGTACAACCACTCACCTTCGCTATATAAAGTCACATGTTTTATCATCTGACACCGGTGATAAAATATGAATCCTATTATCTCTCCATTTTGAAAAGAGCCAAGCTCTAGAAGAAGCTTTAGTTTTGTGTCATTTGCAGTTGTCATGCTAGCTGCATATTAGCTGCTTGAAATGTTTTTACTTTTTGTGCCTATTTCCCTGTCTGTTATCCTACCTTTGTGTTTCTTTATTGTAGAGGTGAGACTAGTGCTCTCGCCGGACTGCTCACTAGTCAGGGTAAGTTTAGGGCAAGAAAGGGCTTAGGCATGTGATCGGCGATAGGGTGAAAGAACCCATATAGGAGAGCAGGGTACAGCCTCAGGTGAGTGCAGGTGGTGACCCTGCTCCCCTCCCCTATCGCTAGTGCCAGGGCCCCTGGCCAACCTGTGTTTTTCAGCACCTGCTGGGGTTTCTCCTCTGGCTGGAAAAATCCTGTTTGTCACTCCGCGACATAAACATTTTGCAGCATACTATTTTAAGTGTACACATTATGCTTATCTCATGCCGTGTACATTATCATATCTACAGAACTTAGTTCACCCATAGAGATCTTTACAGCCTCTCTCAGGTCAGTATATAGAAGTTTACCTTTTTATTTTTTTTTGCAATTCTAGCCTATGAGATATGTATCAATCAACAACACAGTATGACAGGCACAGCTTTCAGCCAGAGGTATATGTTAACTGAAGTACAACATATACCTTCAATTTAGGGCCCTTAATATCATCTGAACAGAGACTTACAGTGTATATAGCGGTCAGATGGACACTTATTTGTCAACCATCCCTCTACACCCTACTTAAAGACACATGCATGCTCAACTCAGCTGAGCATGCGTGTGTTCTCAATTTGAAGTGTAAAATAGATTGCTACATGCATCACTACCTTTTACTTATTTCTCATAATAATAGAGGACTGAAGATGTTGAAATCCTTTCCATCTACCTTGGGGGTAAGTTGAGATACTATATATTTCAGATGATTGACAGAGATATCACATCTAGTGATGGGCGCACCCCCCATATGTTTGGGATCAGGAGCCTCACCCAAATGTTTTGTAAAATCCGTGTTTGGGGTCAGAGATAACGCAAACTTGCGTCTGAACACCAAGCTTGGAATTTACAGTTATGGGATCGGGAGGGGGGCTGTAAAATAAAGAATATAGTTAATAATAAACATTGTCATTATACTTACAGATCACGTGACACGGCCTGCAGAACCGCTGTCTCCCTGCTGCTTCTGCTTCTGGGTCTGATCATTAACTTCTGGCGGTAGTCACTGCCCTACTTGTCACTCGTCATACTTGGGCCTTAGAATGCTGGAGACGCTGTCACAGAGTGGGCATCTGTGATTGAATGCTGGAGGGACCTGAAACCAGCCCATACATTCTAGCATCTAGAATGTATGTGCAGATTCCAGGTTACCCCAACAGCCAATCAAAGATGCCCATTCTGCATGACAGAGTCTGAGAATGGCTGTTTGGTTCCTCACAGACATAGCAGTGTAAAAATAAATAAATAATATAAAAAAAGACAGCATTCTGCAGAATTTTTGATTCTCAACGCAGATAAAGTGGACGGCTACAGGCTGCCACTCCCATCTGCTTGGCTTTACCTTGGGCTTGCGATGAAAATACGGGGAAGCCCATTAATTTTTTTGCGTGGGCTCCCGCTGTATTTTGATTGCCAGTCAGGTAAAACCAGGCAGCTGGGAGCTGGGATTCTCAGCGTGGTAAAGCCCAAGCATTCTGGGCCCTCCATGCTAAAAACTACAGCCCGCAGCCGCTCCTGGAAATGGCACATTGTTTCTTAGCACCATTTTCCAGGTGCTTTACCTGGCTTATCCAGTGGCCGTGATGGCAGTGGCACGCTGGATAATATTTGAGTTAATACCAACTTTGTATTCTCAGCTGGTACTAAGCCCAAAATTCATGGTGTCATGCCAAATTAGACATGGCCACCATGAATTTCTAGTAAACAGTAAAAAAAAAACCACAACACATAGAATTTTTTTTTATTAGAAATCAAACAAAAAACATTTAGAGACTCCATTTTTATCATAAAAAAAATCTTAGTCTGACATAGTCCACAAGGAGAGCAATGTCAGCTCTACTTCATCACTCTGTACAGACAAGCATCTATACAGAGCGAAAAGCAGAGAGAGCAATGTCAATTCTGCTTCATCACTCTGCAGACAAGTGTCTCTACAGAGTGAGAAGCAGGCTGACAGTGAGGGTATGATTCCACTTGCGTATGACTCCTGCGAGTCTCCCATCGGTATCACCCAGCATGGCGCACACTCTCCTAACATGAGCGCCTCAGCTGCATAGAAATACATGCAGCCGACCTGGTCCTGTCAGGAGAGTGTGCGCCGTGCATGGTGATACCGATGCGAGACTCGTACAGTGACAGTCGAAGTTCAATCCAGTCCATGGCTCATGGACTCAGGTGAACCCTGTTACGAACCGGCACCGCCATAGCCGCAAGCAGCCTGCTGCGGTTCCTGTTGCACCCAGGCGCCGGCTGCCGTTCTTGGCTGTGCCTCGGGTCGTCCAGTTGGCTGCTCCTTCCACCACGTACAAGTGTGGAGAGGTGGCTAGTGCGCATGCACGCGCCGATTTACCCCAGCCAGAGTTTAAGCCCGATGTTTTGCCTAGTGAGCATGCTCAGCCTGATTGTGTCATTTCTGAGACTAAGTCCTCAGTTCAGGCTACTGAGCATGCTTTCACAATTAATCCAAACAGGCTCTTTGCACAAGTACTTGGACTTCGTGCTGGGTCTAAGTTCTGGGATATGCCTACTGAGCATGCTCAGGCAGATAGTCTGATTTCTGAGTCTGTTGTTCAGGCTACTGAGCATGCTCAGGCACTTAGTGCATCAGAGGCTAAGTCCGGTAAGGACCTCACTGAGCATGTCCGTGAGGTAGCAGGCCCTGATAGGGCAGAGGGTGTCAGGTGTCCTTATGACGTGGTCACTCTGGACTGGCTTGCAGAGACCCGCCCCTATGATCTGGCACCTCACCATTGGTCGTCAGACGATGACTGGTGAAGTGTTGGGGCGTGGCTGCCATGAGGTCATCAGTGACATCGCTGAAGATATGGCACTCTGCTATTGGACCTTGGTGGTTCCACTCTGGGTTTGGGGCGGATCTAGGTTATACAAGGGGCTGGAGAAAACATGGAGGTGCGCAGTCTTCACTCATATTCACTTAGAATTCATGGTGGCATAAGCCTTGTTGGAAGCGGTAGGTAGGGCTAGGCAAACGGTGCCTGTCACGCGAAGATTCGTGGCTCAGCACATGAGGGTCAGGCGCCGTGCTTCCTTGCTACCATTCCTGTTGTTCTATAGCAGTTCAGTGGCGTTAACTGGGCTGCGGCTGCTGCGTCACCTGTCCAGTTGTGCTTCCTACGCACACGAACAGCATACCTGCTGCGTCACCTGTCCGAGAGTGCCCTCTATGCATACGGACAACGCACCTGTTGCGCCACCTGTCCGGTTGTGCCTCCTACGCGCACGGACAGCATACCCCAGGACCCCGTGGAGTTAACAGGGTGTTCCAGGATTGGGTGTGTGAACCTATTATCCTCCTTGGCTTCCCAGTCTATGCTACTGGTGTGATCCCTTGGCCTGACGTGTCCTCTACACACGTGGCCATTTGAGTAGTGACCAGAAACGCTAATCGAAGGACCGCTCGGCCTGTCGTGTCTGGCACACGTGGCCGACAGGGCGCTGTCGCAGTGGTCTTCTCAGTCAATGCTACCTGGTCACCATCCGGTTTGACGTGTTCCCTGCACACGTGGTCGGGGTTGCGCCAATTCCACCGACACGCTAACTGGGTTGTCATCCAGTCTGACGTGTCACTACACACGTGACCGGTTCCCAGGTCTCCTGGGTTATCTCTGAGTTATCAGCTCTATAGTCTCCACCTAACCCACAGGGTGCCAGCAGCTCCATTACCATCTGGAGCACGGTGGGCCCTGACTGGCGATTGGGATATATACCCCCTGGTCCTAATCTGCCGGTTCCCCCATAACAAACCCTGACGTCACCACGAACACAGCCGAAAAAAGCTGAAAACTGACGAGTAACAAACAGTGCAGTGAATACCGCCGGAAGTTAATGATCGGACCCGGAAGCAGAAGCGACTGGGAGACAGCAGATGAGCGGGTCTGCAGGACACTTCACGGGACAGGTAAGTATAGTCTTAATGTTTTTTAATAATGTGCTTTTGTTTACAGCCCCTGGACCCGAACTGGATTTGAACTGTAACATGAGTGCCCCAGGACAACTCGTGTTCGGGACCGTGTGCACAAACACTGTGTGTTCGGTACGGACTCCGAACTTTGTAGTTCAGGTTCGCCCATCACTAATCACAAGAGTCACAAATCAAAGTTAATCACGTATTTACACAAAATTAATTCTGCATCAAAGTTTCCTAGCAAACAATGAATTGACTGTCAAGGTTCCTATGGGTACCGAGATGACAATAAATGTGTATACTTCTCACCACCATTAGTTTCATACATTGCTCAGCCACAGAAAATATAAATGGCAGAGAAAGGTTCTTAACACCTAGGGGAAATAATATTTCACTCTGCAAAATGAAAGCATTGATCTCACAGTTTGATATGCACAAACACTAGGTTAGGGCTTTTGTTATGATTCAGGGACTGAGGAGGATCAAAAAATGCAGAATCCCAAAAAGGTAACAGAGTGGCTGGAAACTTAACAGACTGCAGACCTAATCTGACACACAACTAGAAGTAGCCGTGGGGCGTGCCTACGATGATCTGGATGCCTTGACAAAGCCGAAGAACTAAATAATCTCACAGATAGAGATATAAGAAAGCTAATCTGCCTCGGAGCAGTCCCCACAGATAGATAGATAGCCCCCAACATGTAAAGGCTACGGTGATATAGAAAAACACAACAAGACAGATTTCAGCAAAGGTGAGGCCCAAACTATCTTTATAGGAAAAGATAGGAAAGAGCAACTGTCTGCAGCCGTAAAAACCAGCACTTCTGATATGGAAAAATCCTGAGGTCACACAACCTCTCCCTCACTGTATCAGCACTCAGATACAGATACTACTTATCTGAGAGGAGTTCTGGCAGTGAGCAGAGATGGTTACAGAATTTCCTTAACACACAGGACACATTGACCACCGGCAAGTAACAAGAGAAAACTACTCAGTTAAATAGCCCAATCTGACCCTGATTGCCAGTCCTCCACAGGTGTGTGGCTTTCATTCCACACATCAACTGCACGCCAGCACTGACCACAAGAAGGAGCCCCAAACTGTTAAACGTATTCACAACAGGCTCCCAAATGTGAATTCATAAGTAGTGATGGGCGAACTGATACTGTAAAATTCTAGTTCTGTGGCGGATACCTAGTATCCATGCACCGACCCAGACACAGAGTTCTCAGGGATCTTTGCGTAAATATCTGGATCCGGCCATCCGGATAATAAAAAAATAAAGGAAAAAGAAAGACAATGGGGAATAAAGCAGGAGCATTAAAATTACCAAGTCACTGCACGCCACGCATACCTGCCATGAAAATTAGGAAAAAGGAGATATTTAGCAATCGCATTGATCAATGTAACACAGTTAGGGTCATAGAGCTAGGGACCCCAATATAGAGATATACCTTGACGAGGTTTTGGTGCTCAGTTACATTGATCAATGCGATTGCTAAATATCTCCTTTTTCCTAATATTCATGGCAGGTATGCATTTCATTATTCACACTTTCAAGTTAGCAAGTGGCATTTTTCGTTGTATGCTTCAATGTTTTTCGGTATGCTTATAGCATTATACTATTATCTAACTTTGATGTGCAGCCTTATCCTTATGTACTATGTATTTTTTTGGCTTGCACTCATAATATATATTAGTGCTCACTTCAGTTACCCTATTTAGTATTATCTGTATTGGGTGTCATAATATGGGGGACCCTACGCCAAATGTTTTATTTATTTTTACACTATTATAGACACGCAGAGAGTATGTATGATTCCAATTAATGAAACCCACTGTCACACAGAGTGGGGGTGCGGTCTGACTGGTACCAAACAGAGATGTCGGGACTGCCGGTGGGCGGGGGAAGCAGTGAATATGTATGAGGGTAATTAGTGGCACCGGAAGTAGTGTTACAGCCACTCAGGAGACTTTGTAAGTATAACGCTCCTGCTCTAATCCCCTAGCCCTTTCTGCCAACATGTTAAAGCATAATATTCAGGTCCCCATAGACTTATATGAGGATCGGCGTCCGGACAGATATTCGTGATTAATTCCAGTCCTAAGCCGTTTTTTTTTAAAAAAATATGGTTGGACTCGCCTATCCCGAATATCTGCGGGTTCGCCCATCACTATTCATAAGGAATTGGAAATAGAAAGGAATTATCACTTCCTACCTGTTGGAGCTGCTTCTCAATTTGGCTCACAAATCAGCATCCAAATCTGCAATTTACTATATGTAAAACTACACAACTCTTATACAGTTTAGAAATAATCAAGAAAAACACTGAATATTTTAACAAATACATACATTCCATTACTTACTTGCACTAGTTGTGAAGGGCCCAACAGACAAGGGAATACTCCTGTTTCCTGCCTGCAAAGGCTGCACATCAGGGACATTATTGAATGATTCAACCTTTTGGTTTTTTAAGTGACTTGCCTATTTGACATATGGTATTCATGGGTATTTTTTGCCCCAAATTCTCCAAAATGGCACACAAAGGTTGTAGAATTTTGCACATTTTCTCACTTAACTGACATGTTTTTATTCTGCAAAAAGTCCCATGTCACTTTATTCTTCAACTCCCCAAAAAATACATTTTGGAAAAATGTTATATTCTATTAGACTACTGGGGTACAAAGATTTGTCGACAATTGGAAGTGACAAATCATGAAGTAGGCTAAAACATCTGGATACGGAAAGCCATGGCCACTTTATCGTCCAAAATAAAAGCTAAGGAAAACAAGTGTTAAGGTTCGGGGTTCTCCGGAGCCTCGAGCCGCTCCTGCTCCATCTTCATGCCCTGCTGCAGTGCCTGCTGGCTCTCCTGCGCTACCTGTCCGCCATTCCAGGTGCCTGGCTGCTAAGTGTCAGGTGTCCAGGATCTTTGTATGTTCTGAGGCTAAGTGGTGCTTTACACGTTGCGACATCGCTAGCGATTGCTAGCGATGTCGCGTACGATAGCACCCGCCCCCGACGGTGGCACGATATGTGGTGATCGCTGCTGTAGCGAACAGTATCGCTACGGCAGTGTCACAAGCACATACCTGCTCTGCAATGTCGCTGTGACCAGCGAACCACCTCCTTTCTAAGGAGGCGGTTCGTTCAGCGTTACAGCGACGTCACAGCAGCGTCACTGAACTGCCGCCCAATAGAAAAGGAGGGGCGGAGATGAGCGACCAGAACATGCCGCCCATCTCCTTCCTTCCTCCTTTTCCAGTGGACGCAGGTAAGGAGATGTTTGTCGTTCCAGCGGCGTCACACATAGCGATGTGGGCTGCTGCAGGAACAACAAACAACATCGTACCTGCAGCAGCAGCACCGATATTATGGAAATGAACGACTTGTCAACGAGCAATGATTTTGCACGTTTTTGCGCTCGTTGATCGTTGCTCATTTGTGTTACACGCTGCAATGTCGCTACTGGCGCTGGATGTGCATCACTAATGACCTGACCCCGACGATATATCGGCAGCGATGTCGCAGCGTGTAAAGTACCCCTTAGTCCCTGTTTTGCTCTACCGCACATGCGGGTTCCCGCTGTCTCTTCTGGCTCTAAGTGCGGGATATGCGCTACTGTGCATGTACGTGATGTCATCAGTGACGTGGCGGCATCTGATTGGCCATCGCTGACGTCACCGGTGATGTGACAGTTGTGATTGGCTACTGCCGGCACCATTGCCATCTGGTGCTTGGCGTGGGGCAGGGCTTAGTGTTTAAAAGATCCTGGACGACACACATGGCATGCGCGTGCGCCACTTATGCTCTGTGGAGTGATTCAGAGCTGTGCAGCCATACTGCAGCATTAGCGCCAATACAGTCTGAAAGCGGTAGGTAGGGTTAGGTGGTAGAACCCATCACACTAGGATTATGTGGGAAGGTACTGGTAGGGTCAGTCTCCCCAGTACTCTCCCTCCTACCCAGTCCTTCAGTGGCAGCTCAGTGATGTCCACTGAACTGCACCTTCTGTCCCGGTGTGCTACGCTCAGACGTGAACAGTCATCCTCAGGACTCTCTTTGGGTTAACAGAAAGGTCCTGTTTTCGGTGTGTGGGCAGCTAACACCACCGATTGTGTTTTTTGTTTTCTGAAACTGTGTCGCTCGTCCATCCGTCCATCTGTAGCCTTACCACCTGCTCAGAGGACCTTGGGAGATGTTAGATCTTGTATTAGTTTTGGCTCTAACCGTCCTCCCGCGTAACATCAAGTGACAATAACTTAAAAAAAGCATAAATGCAATAATGAAATGGTGCAAATAAAAAAAAAAAACACTTTTGGAACCATTTTTCATTAAGGGCCCAAGTCTTTACTAAAGTTGCGTTCAAGCCTTCCCACCCTACATAGAAAATAGGTGCATGAAGTTACTTTAGTCAAATGAAGTCAGAGGAGTATCCTTTTGGCCTCTATACAGTTGGAACATCAAAGAAAGGTACTATGAAACAGTGTGGACCATTGAAGACTACTCTACTGAAAATGTACTGTACACATTTTTTTTTTACATGGAAGTCCAGGGGTGATGGATGCCAATGTATGGAATGGCATTTGTAACAACCTCCGTTTTAACAACGTATGCACTGGAAGCCTTTTCCCACTGTTTATGGTAAGCAAAGTGGAAAATCATGATGTGAACAATAGAGATGAGCCACCCCCCTAGAGTTCGAGTTCGGTTCGTCAAACGGTGCCCCGTTCGACGAGCCGTTCGACGAACCTCTCGAACCCCATTGAAAACAATAGGAGGCAATCACAAACACCTAAAAACACCTGGAAAACACCCTCAAAAGTGTTCAAAAGGTGACAAACACCTCCCAAGACAACACAAACACATGGGAAAGTGACAAGGACAAATACCCATGCGAAAACTAAACAGCTGGATGAGGAAAAAGAGGAGGAGACACAGATATATGAGTATATGCAAGGGAACATCGATGCCATTACTGTGCAACTTGAGCCTTGCTCATTTTAGGCTTCCAATCTGGATAAATTGCCACATACGCCTTGGGGATCTTGTCGTGTCCCGCAGCCAGCATTCTCTCAGAATGTGTCTTCAGTGCTGCTGGGTGTGTGCTGACAGATAAGCACACACGTCTGTCCACTGAGAATGTGGACATACTAACGTTCACCGAGATGAGGAAGTCATGGATCACTGAGGACTTTTCTTCCCCTGTGTCATCCAGGGGAGGCGAAAGGCTGGTGTGTTTTTGAGAGTGCTTCATGCAAAGCATTTTTTCCTTTTTGAAAATGGGGGTCAACTGATGCCAGTCAAGTGGGGTGTGTGTGGCCTAATTAATGGAAACGAGGGAGACTGTGGTTGGAGTCCCCTCGCTGTGTTTAAAAGAACCAAGATGAACAAGTCATGCCTCACAGAGGACTTTTCTTCAACTGGGTCATCCAGGGGAGGCGAAAGGCACGTGTATTTTTGAGAGTGCTTCATGCAAAGCCTCTTTTTCATTTTGAAAATGGGGGTCAACTGATGCCAGTCAAGTGGGGTGTGTGTGGCCCAATTAGAGGAAATGAGGGAGACTGTGGTTGGAGTCCCCTCGCTGTGTTTAAAAGAACCAAGATGAAGAAGTCATGCCTCACAAAGGACTTTTCTTTCCCTGGGTCATCCAGGGGAGGCGAAAGGCACGTGTATTTTTGAGAGTGCTTCATGCAAAGCATCTTTTTCATTTTGAAAATGGGGGTCAACTGATGCCATTCAAGTGGGGTGTGTGTGGCCCAATTAGAGGAAATGAGGGAGACTGTGGTTGGAGTCCCCTCGCTGTGTTTTACATGATATTCGAAGGGCATGACATGCCTAAGAGGTTGAGTTTCAATATATGCAACTTGTTGGCTACACCCTTTTGAGACCGAGGATTTTCGAGACCTTATGCCCATCGCAGTGCCCCAAGAGCCGATGCCCAATCGCCATTCTTTCTCCAAGAAAGGCGTGCCCGCGCTACCACAGCAGGTCACACACAACATCACCGCTTCCTTGAGAAACTCTGTGTGTGACAGGGTGCATTATACCACAGATACTTGGACCAGTAAGCATGGACAGGGGAGTTACATGTCGCTGACTGGGCACTGGGTAACTATGGTGAGAGATGGAGAAGGGTCTGCTGTACAAGTCTTGCCATCCACACGAGTTGTGTCAATCCTTCCTCTGTATGTAGAAGTTCTCCACTGCTTCTGCCTCCTCAACCTCGTGTGGGTCCTCCACCTCGGCCCAAACCGTGTGTGGTCAAGCCACCCGCATTGTAACTGTGCACAAGGAATCCCACACACCTCCTTACTATGCTGGCAGCAGAGCTCAACAGCATGAGGCGGTCGACTTTTTCTTTGACATGTCTGTGAATTGTGAGTCACACCGCTGAGGAGTTGTGGATGGAAAGCTCTGGAGAGTGAGACCGAGTTTCATCAATGGTTGTCTCCACTCAACCAACAGCCAGGGAAGGTTGGGTGCGACAATGATGCAAACCTGGGTGCGTCCCTTCGCCGTGACAATGTGACACACGTGCCTTTTGTGGCTCATGTGTTGAACCTGGTTGTCCAGCAATTTTTAAAGCACTATCCTGGCCTACACGGCCTCCTGCAGAGAGCATGGAGTAACGCCTTCCTTGATCCACACACTCAGACGGGCTGTAAAGGATAGGCTAGAGGGAAGCCACTCACCAAGCAGGACCCCCAGAACCCTGAAACCCTTTAACCTCTATATAGGGATTTGGAATTACACAGGGCCCAAGGTGATCAATACCTGTGGAAGGCTGCAGTTCCAGAGAATAATAGACAGGCAGGGTCAAAACATTAATTGAGGAAGAGGAACAGAATGGGACGGCCAGGACTTAATCAGAAAACAAGCAGAAGTGAAATGCGGATCGGCCAACGAGGTACATAAACAGCAGGCAGGAAAAGTAGTCAATGAACTAGCAAACACAAAATCACAAAACAGAACTGGGGGTAACAGTAACCAGAGGTTCATAGCTACTTCTGGCAGTGGTCAGCAGACAGGATGGGCCTAAAAAGGGTGTGGTGTCTTCCCATTTGTTGTAGCTGAATGATGGTACTTCATCTGTGAGACACCCACCACCTACATCAGCCAGTGGCTCTGTCAAGGTAACGCAGCCCAGTGGGTGAGCATAACCTGCGTCCACCTGCGCCGCCGGCATCGACTCCTCTCCCATCATCAGCACTATACACGAAAGGAACACATTGTCACCTGGCGACCGGAGTACAAATTGATGGAGCGGATGGTGATTTAACAACCGTGTGCGGCAATGATGCAAATATGGCTGCGGGCCTTCGTCAGGGCAATGTGACTCACGTGCCTTGTATGGCTCACGTGTTGAATCTGATTCTCCAGCAATTTTTAAACCACCATCCTGGCCTACATGGCCTTGTGCAGCGGGCACGCTCGCTATGTGCTCACTTCCATCGTTCACACCCAGCAGCTCAACAACTTTCATCGCTCCAGAAGTCTTTTGGTCTGGCGATTCAACGTCTGAAATGCAATGTGCCGACACGCAGGAATTTGAATCTGCACATGTTGCAGCGTCTGTGGCAGCACCGCCGAGCCCTGCTGAAATACGTTATTACGTATACCCTGGGCTAACTTGATCCAGAGGTGGTGCAGATCACGCTGCTGGAGTGGTGTCAGATCAAGGACCTATGCACCCTTCTACACAGTTTACAAATGTCGACGAAGATGTTTAGCACTGGTGATGCCATTCTCAGCGTGACAATTCTGGTCCTCTACATGATGCAGCCCACTGTAAGCATTATTCGGAGTCAGGTGTTGGGACAAGAGGAAGGGGAGGAAGTATAGGAGGAGTCATATGCGGAAGGGATAACAAGATCTATAAGGTCCAGACGGCCAGCGGCACCTAGGCGGCAGTCATGGGACGGTGGGGGAGAGGGATTAACAAGGGCACATAGTATCAGCAAAACTGTTGGGGAAGGTGCAGGAGCCCATGAAGAAATGGATGACGAACTGGCGATGGCCATGGAAGACTCAGCAGATGAGTGAGAGCTTGCTCACATTTCGGTTGTGCGAGGTTGGGGGAGAAAGCAGAGGAAGGAGGCACGATTTTCACCTCTCCGCCACCAACACACCAAGGACTTGGTCCTCGTGGATGCACAAGACACATGAGCGCCTTCTTGCTGGGCTACCTACAACATGACCCTCGGATTGTACGAATTTGAGGTAATACTGACTACTGGGTTGCCACACTGTTAGATCCCCGGTACAACACATAATTTGGCGAAATAATTAGTGCCATAGAAAGGGACGCACGTATGCAGGAGTATCAGCAGAAGGTGGTACGCAATCTTAGATCGGCTTTTCCACTAAACACCAGTGGTGCACAGAGTGAATCTCAACGCTTTGACATGGATAGGAGGAAATGATTTTTTACTTGTCCACATCTGAGGGACTGAGGGCTGGCTGCTGTGCTGAGACGGCGTTGAGTACGGTGTCCCCGCAGAGTTGCACTTTTGGTCATATACAAAATGAGTTGAAAAAGGACAAATGCTGGTGGGAAGGGGTACAGGTGTGTTGGAAAGGGGAAAAAAGTTTGTGTCCGTGGGTTTGGTGGTTAAGCAACAGTAACATTTGCTGAAGAAACAACATCTGTTATGGTGGGAATGGCAGATTTGGATGAGGAGGTATATACTATGTTACCGCTACATAAAAAAATTAAGAAGAAAAGAAACAGAAAGATATATATCCCCATCGCCAGTCGGTGTCCACCGTGCTACCAGATGGAAAAGGAGAGGCTGGAAACTGGAAGGTTAGGTGGAGGATACAGAGCTGGGTGGCTCTGAAACAAATAGTATCCTGAACCGAGTTAGACGACACTTGGATCTGGAGACTGGGAGCCCTGTTAGCGTCACAGGGTCCACACGCCCACCCAGCCCAGGAACTCCCTGTTAACAACACAGGGGCCATTGGGTACGCTGTCCGTGTGCGTAGGGGCCACACCTGTGGACAGCAGGCGCATAAGCAGCAGCAGGCCTGTTAATGCCACTGGGCTGCACTAGCAGGACTGGTAGGACAGGAGCTGGTCTTAACCGTTATGCGTTACCAACTGTGGTGGCGGCCTGCATCGACGCCCTATCCCTGCCTACCTCTGGCCTAAAGCCGCAATAGGTTCAACACATGGAGGTGTGCTCTTTCGGAGCATAATAGAAGACTGCGCTCCTCCTTGTTGACTCCAGCCCCTTTAACCTGGGTGCTCCCCAAACCAGGGTGGACCACAATGCACCTCCTGGAGACAAAAGCAGAGTGACACGTCATGAGTGGCATAACTAGCGTCCTATTCGGAACCGCCACTTCAATGATAACCTCATGGCTGCCACGACCCAAACACCTCACCAGTCATCGTCTGACCAACAATAATGAGGTGACAAGTTATAGGGGTGGGGCAGGGCCAAAGAGTTCATTACCGGACCTAGCCTCTGATGCAGTAAGTGCCTGAGCATGCTCAGTAGCATGAAATACAGTCTCCGAAAAAAGACTATCCACTTCAGCATGCTGTCTAGGCACAACACAGGACTTAGACCCAGCACGGAGAGCAAGTATCTGTGCAAAGAGGCTTTTTGCACTAAGTGTGAAGCCCCACAGGTGTTGTTTCGGTGCATTACCTTCCTGTTACGAACCGGCACCGCCATAGCCGCAAGCAGCCTGCTGCGGTTCCTGTTGCACCCAGGCGCCAGCTGCCGTTCTTGGCTGTGCCTCGGGTCGTCCAGTTGGCTGCTCCTTCCACCACGTACAAGTGTGGAGAGGTGGCTAGTGCGCATGCACGCGCCGATTTACCCCAGCCAGAGTTTAAGCCCGATGTTTTGCCTAGTGAGCATGCTCAGCCTGATTGGGTCATTTCTGAGACTAAGTCCTCAGTTCAGGCTACTGAGCATGCTTTCACAATTAATCCAAACAGGCTCTTTGCACAAGTACTTGGACTTCGTGCTGGGTCTAAGTTCTGGGATATGCCTACTGAGCATGCTCAGGCAGATAGTCTGATTTCTGAGTCTGTTGTTCAGGCTACTGAGCATGCTCAGGCACTTAGTGCATCAGAGGCTAAGTCCGGCAAGGACCTCACTGAGCATGTCCGTGAGGTAGCAGGCCCTGATAGGGCAGAGGGTGTCAGGTGTCCTTATGACGTGGTCACTCTGGACTGGCTCGCAGAGACCCGCCCCTATGATCTGGCACCTCACCATTGGTCGTCAGACGATGACTGGTGAAGTGTTGGGGCGTGGCTGCCATGAGGTCATCAGTGACATCGCTGAAGATATGGCACTCTGCTATTGGACCTTGGTGGTTCCACTCTGGGTTTGGGGCGGATCTAGGTTATACAAGGGGCTGGAGAAAACATGGAGGTGCGCAGTCTTCACTCATATTCACTTAGAATTCATGGTGGCATAAGCCTTGTTGGAAGCGGTAGGTAGGGCTAGGCAAACGGTGCCTGTCACGCGAAGATTCGTGGCTCAGCACATGAGGGTCAGGCGCCGTGCTTCCTTGCTACCATTCCTGTTGTTCTATAGCAGTTCAGTGGCGTTAACTGGGCTGCGGCTGCTGCGTCACCTGTCCAGTTGTGCTTCCTACGCACACGAACAGCATACCTGCTGCGTCACCTGTCCGAGAGTGCCCTCTATGCATACGGACAACGCACCTGTTGCGCCACCTGTCCGGTTGTGCCTCCTACGCGCACGGACAGCATACCCCAGGACCCCGTGGAGTTAACAGGGTGTTCCAGGATTGGGTGTGTGAACCTATTATCCTCCTTGGCTTCCCAGTCTATGCTACTGGTGTGATCCCTTGGCCTGACGTGTCCTCTACACACGTGGCCATTTGAGTAGTGACCAGAAACGCTAATCGAAGGACCGCTCGGCCTGTCGTGTCTGGCACACGTGGCCGACAGGGCGCTGTCGCAGTGGTCTTCTCAGTCAATGCTACCTGGTCACCATCCGGTTTGACGTGTTCCCTGCACACGTGGTCGGGGTTGCGCCAATTCCACCGACACGCTAACTGGGTTGTCATCCAGTCTGACGTGTCACTACACACGTGACCGGTTCCCAGGTCTCCTGGGTTATCTCTGAGTTATCAGCTCTATAGTCTCCACCTAACCCACAGGGTGCCAGCAGCTCCATTACCATCTGGAGCACGGTGGGCCCTGACTGGCGATTGGGATATATACCCCCTGGTCCTAATCTGCCGGTTCCCCCATAACAAACCCTGACGTCACCACGAACACAGCCGAAAAAAGCCGAAAACTGACGAGTAACAAACAGTGCAGTGAATATCGCCGGAAGTTAATGATCGGACCCGGAAGCAGAAGCGACTGGGAGACAGCAGATGAGCGGGTCTGCAGGACACTTCACGGGACAGGTAAGTATAGTCTTAATGTTTTTTAATAATGTGCTTTTGTTTACAGCCCCTGGACCCGAACTGTAACATGAGTGCCCCAGGACAACTCGTGTTCGGGACCGTGTGCACAAACACTGTGTGTTCGGTACGGACTCCGAACTTTGTAGTTCAGGTTCGCCCATCACTAATCACAAGAGTCACAAATCAAAGTTAATCACGTATTTACACAAAATTAATTCTGCATCAAAGTTTCCTAGCAAACAATGAATTGACTGTCAAGGTTCCTATGGGTACCGAGATGACAATAAATGTGTATACTTCTCACCACCATTAGTTTCATACATTGCTCAGCCACAGAAAATATAAATGGCAGAGAAAGGTTCTTAACACCTAGGGGAAATAATATTTCACTCTGCAAAATGAAAGCATTGATCTCACAGTTTGATATGCACAAACACTAGGTTAGGGCTTTTGTTATGATTCAGGGACTGAGGAGGATCAAAAAATGCAGAATCCCAAAAAGGTAACAGAGTGGCTGGAAACTTAACAGACTGCAGACCTAATCTGACACACAACTAGAAGTAGCCGTGGGGCGTGCCTACGATGATCTGGATGCCTTGACAAAGCCGAAGAACTAAATAATCTCACAGATAGAGATATAAGAAAGCTAATCTGCCTCGGAGCAGTCCCCACAGATAGATAGATAGCCCCCAACATGTAAAGGCTACGGTGATATAGAAAAACACAACAAGACAGATTTCAGCAAAGGTGAGGCCCAAACTATCTTTATAGGAAAAGATAGGAAAGAGCAACTGTCTGCAGCCGTAAAAACCAGCACTTCTGATATGGAAAAATCCTGAGGTCACACAACCTCTCCCTCACTGTATCAGCACTCAGATACAGATACTACTTATCTGAGAGGAGTTCTGGCAGTGAGCAGAGATGGTTACAGAATTTCCTTAACACACAGGACACATTGACCACCGGCAAGTAACAAGAGAAAACTACTCAGTTAAATAGCCCAATCTGACCCTGATTGCCAGTCCTCCACAGGTGTGTGGCTTTCATTCCACACATCAACTGCACGCCAGCACTGACCACAAGAAGGAGCCCCAAACTGTTAAACGTATTCACAACAGGCTCCCAAATGTGAATTCATAAGTAGTGATGGGCGAACTGATACTGTAAAATTCTAGTTCTATGGCGGATACCTAGTATCCATGCACCGACCCAGACACAGAGTTCTCAGGGATCTTTGCGTAAATATCTGGATCCGGCCATCCGGATAATAAAAAAATAAAGGAAAAAGAAAGACAATGGGGAATAAAGCAGGAGCATTAAAATTACCAAGTCACTGCACGCCACGCATACCTGCCATGAAAATTAGGAAAAAGGAGATATTTAGCAATCGCATTGATCAATGTAACACAGTTAGGGTCATAGAGCTAGGGACCCCAATATAGAGATATACCTTGACGAGGTTTTGGTGCTCAGTTACATTGATCAATGCGATTGCTAAATATCTCCTTTTTCCTAATATTCATGGCAGGTATGCATTTCATTATTCACACTTTCAAGTTAGCAAGTGGCATTTTTCGTTGTATGCTTCAATGTTTTTCGGTATGCTTATAGCATTATACTATTATCTAACTTTGATGTGCAGCCTTATCCTTATGTACTATGTATTTTTTTGGCTTGCACTCATAATATATATTAGTGCTCACTTCAGTTACCCTATTTAGTATTATCTGTATTGGGTGTCATAATATGGGGGACCCTACGCCAAATGTTTTATTTATTTTTACACTATTATAGACACGCAGAGAGTATGTATGATTCCAATTAATGAAACCCACTGTCACACAGAGTGGGGGTGCGGTCTGACTGGTACCAAACAGAGATGTCGGGACTGCCGGTGGGCGGGGGAAGCAGTGAATATGTATGAGGGTAATTAGTGGCACCGGAAGTAGTGTTACAGCCACTCAGGAGACTTTGTAAGTATAACGCTCCTGCTCTAATCCCCTAGCCCTTTCTGCCAACATTTTAAAGCATAATATTCAGGTCCCCATAGACTTATATGAGGATCGGCGTCCGGACAGATATTCGTGATTAATTCCAGTCCTAAGCCGTTTTTTTTTAAAAAAATATGGTTGGACTCGCCTATCCCGAATATCTGCGGGTTCGCCCATCACTATTCATAAGGAATTGGAAATAGAAAGGAATTATCACTTCCTACCTGTTGGAGCTGCTTCTCAATTTGGCTCACAAATCAGCATCCAAATCTGCAATTTACTATATGTAAAACTACACAACTCTTATACAGTTTAGAAATAATCAAGAAAAACACTGAATATTTTAACAAATACATACATTCCATTACTTACTTGCACTAGTTGTGAAGGGCCCAACAGACAAGGGAATACTCCTGTTTCCTGCCTGCAAAGGCTGCACATCAGGGACATTATTGAATGATTCAACCTTTTGGTTTTTTAAGTGACTTGCCTATTTGACATATGGTATTCATGGGTATTTTTTGCCCCAAATTCTCCAAAATGGCACACAAAGGTTGTAGAATTTTGCACATTTTCTCACTTAACTGACATGTTTTTATTCTGCAAAAAGTCCCATGTCACTTTATTCTTCAACTCCCCAAAAAATACATTTTGGAAAAATGTTATATTCTATTAGACTACTGGGGTACAAAGATTTGTCGACAATTGGAAGTGACAAATCATGAAGTAGGCTAAAACATCTGGATACGGAAAGCCATGGCCACTTTATCGTCCAAAATAAAAGCTAAGGAAAACAAGTGTTAAGGTTCGGGGTTCTCCGGAGCCTCGAGCCGCTCCTGCTCCATCTTCATGCCCTGCTGCAGTGCCTGCTGGCTCTCCTGCGCTACCTGTCCGCCATTCCAGGTGCCTGGCTGCTAAGTGTCAGGTGTCCAGGATCTTTGTATGTTCTGAGGCTAAGTGGTGCTTTACACGTTGCGACATCGCTAGCGATTGCTAGCGATGTCGCGTACGATAGCACCCGCCCCCGACGGTGGCACGATATGTGGTGATCGCTGCTGTAGCGAACAGTATCGCTACGGCAGTGTCACAAGCACATACCTGCTCTGCAATGTCGCTGTGACCAGCGAACCACCTCCTTTCTAAGGAGGCGGTTCGTTCAGCGTTACAGCGACGTCACAGCAGCGTCACTGAACTGCCGCCCAATAGAAAAGGAGGGGCGGAGATGAGCGACCAGAACATGCCGCCCATCTCCTTCCTTCCTCCTTTTCCAGTGGACGCAGGTAAGGAGATGTTTGTCGTTCCAGCGGCGTCACACATAGCGATGTGTGCTGCTGCAGGAACAACAAACAACATCGTACCTGCAGCAGCAGCACCGATATTATGGAAATGAACGACTTGTCAACGAGCAATGATTTTGCACGTTTTTGCGCTCGTTGATCGTTGCTCATTTGTGTTACACGCTGCAATGTCGCTACTGGCGCTGGATGTGCATCACTAATGACCTGACCCCGACGATATATCGGCAGCGATGTCGCAGCGTGTAAAGTACCCCTTAGTCCCTGTTTTGCTCTACCGCACATGCGGGTTCCCGCTGTCTCTTCTGGCTCTAAGTGCGGGATATGCGCTACTGTGCATGTACGTGATGTCATCAGTGACGTGGCGGCATCTGATTGGCCATCGCTGACGTCACCGGTGATGTGACAGTTGTGATTGGCTACTGCCGGCACCATTGCCATCTGGTGCTTGGCGTGGGGCAGGGCTTAGTGTTTAAAAGATCCTGGACGACACACATGGCATGCGCGTGCGCCACTTATGCTCTGTGGAGTGATTCAGAGCTGTGCAGCCATACTGCAGCATTAGCGCCAATACAGTCTGAAAGCGGTAGGTAGGGTTAGGTGGTAGAACCCATCACACTAGGATTATGTGGGAAGGTACTGGTAGGGTCAGTCTCCCCAGTACTCTCCCTCCTACCCAGTCCTTCAGTGGCAGCTCAGTGATGTCCACTGAACTGCACCTTCTGTCCCGGTGTGCTACGCTCAAACGTGAACAGTCATCCTCAGGACTCTCTTTGGGTTAACAGAAAGGTCCTGTTTTCGGTGTGTGGGCAGCTAACACCACCGATTGTGTTTTTTGTTTTCTGAAACTGTGTCGCTCGTCCATCCGTCCATCTGTAGCCTTACCACCTGCTCAGAGGACCTTGGGAGATGTTAGATCTTGTATTAGTTTTGGCTCTAACCGTCCTCCCGCGTAACATCAAGTGACAATAACTTAAAAAAAGCATAAATGCAATAATGAAATGGTGCAAATAAAAAAAAAAAACACTTTTGGAACCATTTTTCATTAAGGGCCCAAGTCTTTACTAAAGTTGCGTTCAAGCCTTCCCACCCTACATAGAAAATAGGTGCATGAAGTTACTTTAGTCAAATGAAGTCAGAGGAGTATCCTTTTGGCCTCTATACAGTTGGAACATCAAAGAAAGGTACTATGAAACAGTGTGGACCATTGAAGACTACTCTACTGAAAATGTACTGTACACATTTTTTTTTTACATGGAAGTCCAGGGGTGATGGATGCCAATGTATGGAATGGCATTTGTAACAACCTCCGTTTTAACAACGTATGCACTGGAAGCCTTTTCCCACTGTTTATGGTAAGCAAAGTGGAAAATCATGATGTGAACAATAGAGATGAGCCACCCCCCTAGAGTTCGAGTTCGGTTCGTCAAACGGTGCCCCGTTCGACGAGCCGTTCGACGAACCTCTCGAACCCCATTGAAAACAATAGGAGGCAATCACAAACACCTAAAAACACCTGGAAAACACCCTCAAAAGTGTTCAAAAGGTGACAAACACCTCCCAAGACAACACAAACACATGGGAAAGTGACAAGGACAAATACCCATGCGAAAACTAAACAGCTGGATGAGGAAAAAGAGGAGGAGACACAGATATATGAGTATATGCAAGGGAACATCGATGCCATTACTGTGCAACTTGAGCCTTGCTCATTTTAGGCTTCCAATCTGGATAAATTGCCACATACGCCTTGGGGATCTTGTCGTGTCCCGCAGCCAGCATTCTCTCAGAATGTGTCTTCAGTGCTGCTGGGTGTGTGCTGACAGATAAGCACACACGTCTGTCCACTGAGAATGTGGACATACTAACGTTCACCGAGATGAGGAAGTCATGGATCACTGAGGACTTTTCTTCCCCTGTGTCATCCAGGGGAGGCGAAAGGCTGGTGTGTTTTTGAGAGTGCTTCATGCAAAGCATTTTTTCCTTTTTGAAAATGGGGGTCAACTGATGCCAGTCAAGTGGGGTGTGTGTGGCCTAATTAATGGAAACGAGGGAGACTGTGGTTGGAGTCCCCTCGCTGTGTTTAAAAGAACCAAGATGAACAAGTCATGCCTCACAGAGGACTTTTCTTCAACTGGGTCATCCAGGGGAGGCGAAAGGCACGTGTATTTTTGAGAGTGCTTCATGCAAAGCCTCTTTTTCATTTTGAAAATGGGGGTCAACTGATGCCAGTCAAGTGGGGTGTGTGTGGCCCAATTAGAGGAAATGAGGGAGACTGTGGTTGGAGTCCCCTCGCTGTGTTTAAAAGAACCAAGATGAAGAAGTCATGCCTCACAAAGGACTTTTCTTTCCCTGGGTCATCCAGGGGAGGCGAAAGGCACGTGTATTTTTGAGAGTGCTTCATGCAAAGCATCTTTTTCATTTTGAAAATGGGGGTCAACTGATGCCATTCAAGTGGGGTGTGTGTGGCCCAATTAGAGGAAATGAGGGAGACTGTGGTTGGAGTCCCCTCGCTGTGTTTTACATGATATTAGAAGGGCATGACATGCCTAAGAGGTTGAGTTTCAATATATGCAACTTGTTGGCTACACCCTTTTGAGACCGAGGATTTTCGAGACCTTATGCCCATCGCAGTGCCCCAAGAGCCGATGCCCAATCGCCATTCTTTCTCCAAGAAAGGCGTGCCCGCGCTACCACAGCAGGTCACACACAACATCACCGCTTCCTTGAGAAACTCTGTGTGTGACAGGGTGCATTATACCACAGATACTTGGACCAGTAAGCATGGACAGGGGAGTTACATGTCGCTGACTGGGCACTGGGTAACTATGGTGAGAGATGGAGAAGGGTCTGCTGTACAAGTCTTGCCATCCACACGAGTTGTGTGTCAATCCTTCCTCTGTATGTAGAAGTTCTCCACTGCTTCTGCCTCCTCAACCTCGTGTGGGTCCTCCACCTCGGCCCAAACCGTGTGTGGTCAAGCCACCCGCATTGTAACTGTGCACAAGGAATCCCACACACCTCCTTACTATGCTGGCAGCAGAGCTCAACAGCATGAGGCGGTCGACTTTTTCTTTGACATGTCTGTGAATTGTGAGTCACACCGCTGAGGAGTTGTGGATGGAAAGCTCTGGAGAGTGAGACCGAGTTTCATCAATGGTTGTCTCCACTCAACCAACAGCCAGGGAAGGTTGGGTGCGACAATGATGCAAACCTGGGTGCGTCCCTTCGCCGTGACAATGTGACACACGTGCCTTTTGTGGCTCATGTGTTGAACCTGGTTGTCCAGCAATTTTTAAAGCACTATCCTGGCCTACACGGCCTCCTGCAGAGAGCATGGAGTAACGCCTTCCTTGATCCACACACTCAGACGGGCTGTAAAGGATAGGCTAGAGGGAAGCCACTCACCAAGCAGGACCCCCAGAACCCTGAAACCCTTTAACCTCTATATAGGGATTTGGAATTACACAGGGCCCAAGGTGATCAATACCTGTGGAAGGCTGCAGTTCCAGAGAATAATAGACAGGCAGGGTCAAAACATTAATTGAGGAAGAGGAACAGAATGGGACGGCCAGGACTCAATCAGAAAACAAGCAGAAGTGAAATGCGGATCGGCCAACGAGGTACATAAACAGCAGGCAGGAAAAGTAGTCAATGAACTAGCAAACACAAAATCACAAAACAGAACTGGGGGTAACAGTAACCAGAGGTTCATAGCTACTTCTGGCAGTGGTCAGCAGACAGGATGGGCCTAAAAAGGGTGTGGTGTCTTCCCATTTGTTGTAGCTGAATGATGGTACTTCATCTGTGAGACACCCACCACCTACATCAGCCAGTGGCTCTGTCAAGGTAACGCAGCCCAGTGGGTGAGCATAACCTGCGTCCACCTGCGCCGCTGGCATCGACTCCTCTCCCATCATCAGCACTATACACGAAAGGAACACATTGTCACCTGGCGACCGGAGTACAAATTGATGGAGCGGATGGTGATTTAACAACCGTGTGCGGCAATGATGCAAATATGGCTGCGGGCCTTCGTCAGGGCAATGTGACTCACGTGCCTTGTATGGCTCACGTGTTGAATCTGATTCTCCAGCAATTTTTAAACCACCATCCTGGCCTACATGGCCTTGTGCAGCGGGCACGCTCGCTATGTGCTCACTTCCATCGTTCACACCCAGCAGCTCAACAACTTTCATCGCTCCAGAAGTCTTTTGGTCTGGCGATTCAACGTCTGAAATGCAATGTGCCGACACGCAGGAATTTGAATCTGCACATGTTGCAGCGTCTGTGGCAGCACCGCCGAGCCCTGCTGAAATACGTTATTACGTATACCCTGGGCTAACTTGATCCAGAGGTGGTGCAGATCACGCTGCTGGAGTGGTGTCAGATCAAGGACCTATGCACCCTTCTACACAGTTTACAAATGTCGACGAAGATGTTTAGCACTGGTGATGCCATTCTCAGCGTGACAATTCTGGTCCTCTACATGATGCAGCCCACTGTAAGCATTATTCGGAGTCAGGTGTTGGGACAAGAGGAAGGGGAGGAAGTATAGGAGGAGTCATATGCGGAAGGGATAACAAGATCTATAAGGTCCAGACGGCCAGCGGCACCTAGGCGGCAGTCATGGGACGGTGGGGGAGAGGGATTAACAAGGGCACATAGTATCAGCAAAACTGTTGGGGAAGGTGCAGGAGCCCATGAAGAAATGGATGACGAACTGGCGATGGCCATGGAAGACTCAGCAGATGAGTGAGAGCTTGCTCACATTTCGGTTGTGCGAGGTTGGGGGAGAAAGCAGAGGAAGGAGGCACGATTTTCACCTCTCCGCCACCAACACACCAAGGACTTGGTCCTCGTGGATGCACAAGACACATGAGCGCCTTCTTGCTGGGCTACCTACAACATGACCCTCGGATTGTACGAATTTGAGGTAATACTGACTACTGGGTTGCCACACTGTTAGATCCCCGGTACAACACATAATTTGGCGAAATAATTAGTGCCATAGAAAGGGACGCACGTATGCAGGAGTATCAGCAGAAGGTGGTACGCAATCTTAGATCGGCTTTTCCACTAAACACCAGTGGTGCACAGAGTGAATCTCAACGCTTTGACATGGATAGGAGGAAATGATTTTTTACTTGTCCACATCTGAGGGACTGAGGGCTGGCTGCTGTGCTGAGACGGCGTTGAGTACGGTGTCCCCGCAGAGTTGCACTTTTGGTCATATACAAAATGAGTTGAAAAAGGACAAATGCTGGTGGGAAGGGGTACAGGTGTGTTGGAAAGGGGAAAAAAGTTTGTGTCCGTGGGTTTGGTGGTTAAGCAACAGTAACATTTGCTGAAGAAACAACATCTGTTATGGTGGGAATGGCAGATTTGGATGAGGAGGTATATACTATGTTACCGCTACATAAAAAAATTAAGAAGAAAAGAAACAGAAAGATATATATCCCCATCGCCAGTCGGTGTCCACCGTGCTACCAGATGGAAAAGGAGAGGCTGGAAACTGGAAGGTTAGGTGGAGGATACAGAGCTGGGTGGCTCTGAAACAAATAGTATCCTGAACCGAGTTAGACGACACTTGGATCTGGAGACTGGGAGCCCTGTTAGCGTCACAGGGTCCACACGCCCACCCAGCCCAGGAACTCCCTGTTAACAACACAGGGGCCATTGGGTACGCTGTCCGTGTGCGTAGGGGCCACACCTGTGGACAGCAGGCGCATAAGCAGCAGCAGGCCTGTTAATGCCACTGGGCTGCACTAGCAGGACTGGTAGGACAGGAGCTGGTCTTAACCGTTATGCGTTACCAACTGTGGTGGCGGCCTGCATCGACGCCCTATCCCTGCCTACCTCTGGCCTAAAGCCGCAATAGGTTCAACACATGGAGGTGTGCTCTTTCGGAGCATAATAGAAGACTGCGCTCCTCCTTGTTGACTCCAGCCCCTTTAACCTGGGTGCTCCCCAAACCAGGGTGGACCACAATGCACCTCCTGGAGACAAAAGCAGAGTGACACGTCATGAGTGGCATAACTAGCGTCCTATTCGGAACCGCCACTTCAATGATAACCTCATGGCTGCCACGACCCAAACACCTCACCAGTCATCGTCTGACCAACAATAATGAGGTGACAAGTTATAGGGGTGGGGCAGGGCCAAAGAGTTCATTACCGGACCTAGCCTCTGATGCAGTAAGTGCCTGAGCATGCTCAGTAGCATGAAATACAGTCTCCGAAAAAAGACTATCCACTTCAGCATGCTGTCTAGGCACAACACAGGACTTAGACCCAGCACGGAGAGCAAGTATCTGTGCAAAGAGGCTTTTTGCACTAAGTGTGAAGCCCCACAGGTGTTGTTTCGGTGCATTACCTTCAGGGACTCAACGTGGAGGAACAGTCTGGTCACAGGTAGGTTGCTTCTTTATATGTAGTTTTGTGACACCACTCTTGGTATTGCGGTCAGTGGGGACCGCCACTGCAGTGTAAGGGGACACCTGGGGCTGATGTTGGGTGCAGTTAATTGTAGTGGCCTCCCAAGAGTGAGGCAAGCCCCAGGTCCCTGTGTAAGTGTGTTGAACCACAGGTCGCAGAATGACTCAGGCACAGTCCAAACGAGCATGCGCTGTAGCCCGAAATGAAGCCTCAGGAATGGCACAGTCAGGCTGAGCAACTGAGCATACTCAGTAGGTGAAACAATGGAGTTAGGCTGCGGCAGGGGTAAATCGGCACACGCATGTGCACTAGCCGCCTCTCCACACTTAGACGTGGAGGAGAAAGCAGCCAGCTGGACAAGCCGAGGCACAGCCCTAAATGGCAGCTGGCGCCTGGGCGCAACTGGAACCGCAGCAGGTTGCTTGCGTTTACGGCAGCACCGACTCGTAACAACAAATAACAGCCAAAATAACAGGTGTACTTCTTCCCATGGATAATCTGATATGATCCTTTTTTCACGGACACGAAAGTAGATGAGGCACCAAAACAGCAGCTGCTTCAATGGATCTCAAGTGCACCATAAAGTGGCCTCTCCTCCACCTCAAGTTCAATATCACAAATACTCCATTCCACTGTGGTGTCAACCCAATCGCACTCGCTTCATAACAACTCTCAAGTTTCCACCAGCCCTGTTGAGTATGGGGTACCAGATAAGGTTGAGTCTGCAGAGCTGTTCAGTCACACTTTAGCCTGTGAATCAGAGGTCTGCTCAAAAGCTGCAGTGAGTACAGACAAAGAAGTAATTATTATTATTATTTATTTATAGAGCACCATTGATTCCATGGTGCTGTACATGAGGGGGGGTTACATACAGAATACATATACAAGTAACAATAGACAGACTGGTACAGAGGGAAGAGGACCCAGCCCTTGCGGGATTACATTGTAAAGTATTTTGGGGAGGAGACAGTAGGTGTAGTGTAGGTTGGGCGGCAGCTATGCACGGTGGTGGTGTCATTGAAGGTTATAGTCATTTCTGAACAGATGATTTTTCAGGTTCCGTTTGAAGCTTGCGGGTGTAGCAGATAGTCTGACGTGTTGAGGCAGTGAGTTCCAGGAGACAGGGAAAATGATCTGCACAGATGGCCAGAAGCTTTGTGAGTCAGATCCAGGCCCCAATGAAGAAGGTGCTGAGCATAATGTACACCCTCATTTCCAAACCCTACATCCTCCTGGTGGAGACAATGGGGAACATGATGAGGAGACTCAGATACCTGATTGTAACGACAACTTTGATATTCGGTCAGGGCAGGAAGAGGCTGTCACGGAGGACTCAGGACGAGGGGAATGAAAACACACAGGGTGATGATGAGGTTGGAGACCCCACTTACTGTCAAACCAAAGTCAGCCAGTCGATGACGTCAGCAGAGGAGGTGGAGGAGGATGCTACTGACGACGAGTTTACGTTGTGTCTTCCTGGACAGAGACAAAGTACTGGAAGCATGTCAACAACTGAATCCTCGGCCACAACTCTGCCTCTGAGCATAAGTCATGTTGGCTATGCAGGTCGCATGGGCTGTAAGCCTTGCCTAGCCTGGGACTTTTTGGACATCGCAAAGGATCACCCAAGTCATGTAATCTGTAAGATTTGTCAACAATCTCTATGTAGAAGGCAAAAACTCACAACTTTGAGTACTTCCACCATGAAGTGTCACATGGATATGAATTGATAGCATGAGGGTGTATTGCTCAGCTTTAGCCACTGTCAATGCAACATGCTTATTTGCCGTTCATTGCATGCATTGTTGCAGACTACACACAATTAGCTGCTGTTTTTTTGGATCTGCCTTTGTCTGTTTGGTCCCTATAGCAATAGCAAATTGGTCTTCGGGTGTGGACTTGGAGATGCTGTCTATGAACAGAAAGAAAAGCTAAAGGTGTGTGTTACAGCAAGGAGCCACCGCGGAAACACTTCGTTCAATTGTGAGGGGAGTCGTGTTGGAGTTTGGTGAGGAGTACCGTAACGCCAGTGAGCAGCATCCTGTGCCACAGACCAACATTCTTCCGGTGCTGTCTATACTGTTTACCATGAGAGGAGCGTAAAGTCTGTATTTATGGCAACTGGACATCACAGTACCCGGGTACGGTAGGCTGTGCCCAGACAGTAATACGTGCATGCAACACTTTGTTTTATTATCAAAACACATATCTGTTCTGGGTAGGCCGACTACATAGACAATAAGACTTTCTGCCTCTGCATTGTCAAATTGCACGTACAGTTTAAATCATAGAGGGACATCGACACATGTTTGCATCGACTGTTGCTTTTCAAGATTTCCATGACTGTGTTGCAGAGCTGTGTGGTTTGCATTCACACTGTTGTCATCTGCCATATCTGTGAGGCTTCAGCTAACAAGGGTATTCAGGGGGGGTAATGTGTTTTGCCTATGTTTAGGTAGGTAACTTGGAAGCTCTTTGTGATGCGCCACTGGTAAGTCGTGTTCGCACATACACAAACACACACACACGCACAAACACACAATAACTGCTGCTAAGCAGAGGGATTAGCTGGTAGTAGGCAACTGAATAGATTGTTCTATTATTTCAATTTTATGCATGGTTCTTATTGTTTTTTTTGGGAAAGTTAAACAATCATTTATCAACCCAACTGCCTACAGTCCTTTTCCTGTTGTGTGGTTTTGCTGCATACTGCGGAGCCCACCAAGTACAAGACTTAAAATGAAGCATAAGTCGCAATGGGAATTTCACTGTGCTACAATGCGGCCTAGCGGGGCTGTGCAACCACCACCTGCCCCATCAAGTGCATCTGCGTGCTCTTCATCTTCTGTGACTGTGGGGACAGCAGTCACACATGCTTTTTCACGCTGAACTTCCACCCCTTTACCCGTAAGCGGGAGTGTGATTGGCAGGTCGTCACTTGTTTTGGAAGTGGAAACAGATGGTATTCTTGAGCTGTCAGACATCGAGAGAACCATCATTGGATGCAGGCTACATTATATCCACGCCTGCACCTTCGTCACAGATTGGCTAGACTATCTGCAGTTAATAATTGCGTTCCAGAAATGGAAAGGAGTGTAGAATGCACATGTGTTGTACCTTGCTTGGCAGCAAAGGAACACTAACTTATTCCAGACAATTTTAGGATGGCAGAAAAAGTGTCAGCTCTTTGAACAAATTAAATAGCATGGCAAAAGTGGGCAGGTGAGTAAAGTGGCCGTGTTCTGTGGGTACCAGGACAGTAAAGGAAGCCTCATTTTTATCCCTCCTGATGATGAAATGCAGCAAGGAATTCCCTGAGTTTGCCATTAAAATAGCGTAGCAAAATGTGCATGAGGGTTGAATGCAGATGTGCTGGAAATTGCTTGGCACCAGTGGCACACAAAATTAGTATATGTCACGCTCCCCGGGTCCCCTGCTCTGATCCCCGGCTCACCTGCCACGCTCCCCGCTCTCCAGCCGCCATGTCCTGCAATCCCCAGGCCTCCTGGTCCCCGCTCCCGGCGCCCGTCGGTTTCCCAGCCCCAGCCCGGCTCTGCTGCTTCCTCCTCTCAGCTTCCTGCTCTGGCTTCTGGCACCCGGGCCGCGCGCATGCGCATTAGGGCGCGCGCGGTCATTGACCCTTTCTTAAAGGGCCAGCGTCCACTGACAGGAAATGAAGCACACAGGTACAGGGTATAAAGGGGTTTAGTGTCCAAGTGGGCGGGGCCTGTTCTTCGTGTTTCCCAAGCTTGGAGTCAGGTCTCCTTGTGTTCCTGTGAGATACTCACCTCTCTCCCTTCTAGAGCCGATCCTGCTTCGCCATTCTGTCCTGCCGAATCCCGAACACCGAACGCTGTCTATCTGCCATCCTGACCGTTCGTACCATCTCTGATCCCTGCGGTGACCCGTCCTCTCGCTCCAACGGTTCCGGACGCCGCCTGACATCATCTCGGCTTCCGAACCTGAGCTCCGTCACCCGGACTACCATCAGTGACTCCGTGGTCCCAGGGACTTCACCATTATACTCGTGTGCTCGGACTGTCCTGTTATCTGTAGTGCTCCAGCTACCGGACCCCTTATCATCATCAAGGAGTTCGGCCCAGTGGATCCACCTCCTGGGTCTGCCCGTCCACCTGGCCCTAACAGTAAGAACAGGCCATGGATCCCGCTGCAGCACTAGCAGCCTTACAGGAGGAACTCTCACGCCAGCGTGAGACTCAGACCCGCATGCTGCAATTCATGTCTTCTGTGGACGCCCGCCTGAACACGCTACAAGCGTCAGTGACATCTTCAGCATCTCGGGCTTCCACTAGTCAATCCACGGCTCCAGCTCCCGTGGCAGCCTCTTCGGATGCTTCCAGACTTCGTTTGGCCTCACCACCCCAGTACGCCGGAGATCCCAAGACCTGCAGGGGATTCCTAAACCAATGCTCCCTCCATTTCACGCAGCTGCCGCATTTGTTTGCCTCCGACCAAGCCAAGGTCGCCTTCATCATGTCCCATCTAGAGGGTGAGGCACTGGCGTGGATGAACCCCTTGTGGGAAAAGGAGGATCCAGTGACCAAGAACATCCAAGAGTTCCTACAGGCTTTTCGTGGCACCTTTGACGAGCCCGGACGCGCCTCCGCGTCTGCCTCATCTCTTCTCCGGTTACGTCAGGGGACTCTGACGGTGGGTCAATACGCCATCCGTTTTCGCACCTTGGCTTCGGAACTCGGGTGGAACAACGAGGCCCTAACCGCCGCCTTCTGGGAAGGACTCTCGGGTCGAATTAAAGACGAGCTGGCTGGTCGTGACTTACCGTCCACCCTGGATGCCCTGATTATCCTAGCGACTCGAGTGGACATTCGCTTTCAGGAGCGATCCAAAGAGGTGTCCCGTGAGAGACGTCCGGTACGACATTCCTCTCCTCCGCAGAAGCCCGCCGTACTCCAGTCAACGGCATCTGGTGTCTCCGTCCACGAGCCCATGCAGATCGACCGCGTGCGGCAGTCTGAACAACGTCGAGCAGAGCGGCTCGCCAAGGGCCTCTGCTTCTACTGCAGAGAGGGCACACACCTGCTACGCTCCTGTCCAGAGAGGCCGGGAAACTCCAAAGCCTAGGGTTGGTAGGAGAGGCCACCCTAGGTGCTGGGACTCTCTCAGACCCGGTTACATGGACTGTGCAAGTGACAACGGGAGAGACGCGGTTCACGGCTGAGGCGTACCTCGATTCTGGGGCAGCAGGCAATTTCATCCAGCAGGCCACTGTGGACAAGTACCAGGTGCCTGTTACTCCCCTCGACAAACCCCTCGTGATAGCCTCTGTGGATGGGAGACTCCTCTCTGACACCATCTCCTGGATCACCAAGCCGGTCGAACTGCGTATCGGTGCCCTGCACACCGAGAACATCGCTCTCTACGTCCTCCCACACATGTCCCATCAAATCCTGCTGGGACTTCCCTGGTTACGGATGCACGAACCATCCGTCAGCTGGGGCACTGGTGAAATCACCCGATGGGGCTCTGCTTGCCATGAGAACTGTCTGAAGACCATACAACCCATCCGGCGACCTCCGGTTCCAGAGTCCCTACCGGGACTGCCCTCGGCCTACTGGTCCTTCGCGGACGTCTTTGATAAAAAGGAGTCAGAGGTACTTCCGCCACATCGTCCTTACGATTGTGCCATCGACCTGCTCCCGGGAACTACACCACCTCGAGGACGGATATATCCACTGTCTCCAGCCGAAACAAGGGCCATGTCTACTTACATCACAGAGAGCCTGGCAAGGGGATTCATTCGGAGATCCTCCTCTCCTGCTGGAGCAGGTTTCTTCTTCGTGAAGAAGAAAGAAGGCGACTTACGCCCATGCATAGACTACCGGGGATTGAACCAAATCACTGTGAAAAACAAGTACCCCCTGCCGCTCATCCCCGAATTGTTTGATCGGCTTAGAGGAGCTCGTGTGTTCACCAAGTTGGATCTTCGGGGTGCCTACAACCTGGTCCGCATCCGCTCTGGGGACGAATGGAAGACCGCGTTCAATACTCGCGATGGGCACTATGAATACTGCGTGATGCCCTTCGGCCTGTGTAACACACCAGCGGTCTTTCAAGAATTGGTGAACGACGTTTTCCGGGACCTTCTCTACGTCTGTGTGGTGGTGTATCTGGATGATATCCTTGTCTTCTCTCCGGACCTCCAAACCCACAGAGAGAACGTGCAGCTGGTTCTACAAAGACTGAGTGAGAATCGTCTGTACGCCAAGTACGAGAAGTGTGTCATTGAGCAGTCTTCTCTCCCCTTCCTGGGTTACCTCATCTCCGATACCGGACTGCAGATGGATCCGAAGAAGGTCTCCTCCATTCTCAACTGGCCTCCTCCTTCTGGACCGAAGGCAATCCAACGCTTTCTGGGATTCGCCAACTATTACCGCCAGTTCATCCCTCATTTCTCTGCTCTGACTGCTCCTCTCTCCGCCTTGACCAAGAAGGGGGCTAATCCAAAGGACTGGTCACCTGCGGCCGACGCCGCGTTTGGCTCTCTGAAGCGGGCATTTGCCTCCTCTCCTGTACTCCACCGTCCGGAGTTAAACCGCCAGTTCACCTTGGAGGTGGATGCCTCCTCCTCGGGAGCCGGAGCAGTGCTCATGCAGAAGTCCTCCTCCGGGAAGATGGTGACTTGCGGTTTCTTCTCCAAGAGCTTCTCAGCGCCCGAACGCAACTACACAATCGGTGACCGAGAGCTATTGGCAGTCAAACTGGCTCTGGAAGAATGGCGCTACCTTCTGGAAGGAGCAGTGTACCCCGTTATTATTTACACGGACCACAAGAACCTGGAATACCTGCGGTCTGCTCAGCTACTGAACCCACGGCAAGCCAGGTGGTCCTTGTTCTTTGCCAGATTCGATTTCCAGCTCCATTTCCGACCCGCGGACAAGAATGTACGCGCTGATGCCTTGTCCAGGTCTTTCATGCCCATGGAGCAGGAGGAGGAGGCATCCCAACCCATCATCTGTCCAAGTAAAATCATTCCGGTGGCCCCTGTCACCCTGGCCCAGATACCGCCCGGGAAGACCTATGTCTCTGAGACTGAGAGGCAAAAAGTGTTACACTGGGGCCATGCCTCGAAAACAGCCGGTCACGCTGGTCAGAAGAGAACTTGGAGTGCGATTGTACGTCATTATTGGTGGCCATCCCTTCGCACGGACGTCGCCTCTTTTGTCTCTGCCTGCTCCTCTTGTGCCTGGAACAAGACGCCCAAACACCTGCCATATGGCCGTCTTCTGCCTCTGCCTATACCCGCAGTTCCATGGCAACACATTGCGATGGACTTTATTACAGACTAGTGATGAGCGAGCATGCTTGTCACTACTCGGTACTCGCACGAGTATCACTGTACTCGGGCTGCTCGGCGGGGACCGAGTAATCTCGCGATACTCGTGCTTTACTCGTGGTCTTCATTTCTGCATGTTGGCGCTCTTTTGAGAGCCAGCCCTCATGCAGGGATTGGCTGGCAGACCACTGCAATGCCACAGCCCTGTTAGTTGTGGAATTGCAGTGATTGGCCGGCCTGCACAGCGTCACCGAGCCTTTATATCGGCCGGCGCGCTGTGCTCTGCTCACAGCTATTCTGACAGTGAGTGTAGGGAGAGTGTCGCTGATTCAGGGAAAGCTTTGCGGCCCTTTATAGCTTTTTCAGTTGCAGGGCTGCAAACAGTGTGACCAAAAGTCCTTCTCAGGACTATTCTAGTTGTATACAGGCAGGCAGGGTATAGCCAGGTCGGAGTACAGTAGCAGAGTCCTTCTCAGGACTATTGTTGCTATATACAGGCAGGGTATAGCCAGGTCTGAATACAGGCTAGTGACCAAAAGAGTCCTTGTCAGGACTATTGTAGCAGTATACAGGCAGGCAGGCAGGCAGGGTAGTGGTGACCGTATACCAGCCTTCATATCTGGGGCTGGTGTACACAGTGTAAAACAGTCCAGATAGTGTCTGACTTGTCTGTACTGTAATTGTCGCTCCCCAAAAAAACCTGTTAGTAGGTTATTATTGCGTCCGTGCTTGGTTTTTAAAACCGCACGTGTGTGCCTGTTGGTGGCAGCGTACAGGTGCACTGGTGTGCGTTTACCAAACTATTATATAACGCACAAGTGTAGTGTATAATACACGTCAGTCAGCAGTGGCTGATAGTGTCAGAGTTCTTAATTTTTGCTCCTAAAACCTGTGTTAGGTTATTATTGCGTCCGTGCTTGGTTTTTAAAACCGCACGTGTGTGCCTGTTGGTGGCAGCGTACAGGTGCACTGGTGTGCGTTTACCAAACTATTATATAACGCACAAGTGTAGTGTATAATACACGTCAGTCAGCAGTGGCTGATAGTGTCAGAGTTCTTAATTTTTGCTCCTAAAACCTGTGTTAGGTTATTATTGCGTCCGTGCTTGGTTTTTAAAACCGCACGTGTGTGCCTGTTGGTGGCAGCGTACAGGTGCACTGGTGTGCGTTTACCAAACTATTATATAACGCACAAGTGTAGTGTATAATACACGTCAGTCAGCAGTGGCTGATAGTGTCAGAGTTCTTAATTTTTGCTCCTAAAACCTGTGTTAGGTTATTATTGCGTCCGTGCTTGGTTTTTAAAACCGCACGTGTGTGCCTGTTGGTGGCAGCATACAGGTGCACTGGTGTGCGTTTACCAAACTATTATATAACGCACAAGTGTAGTGTATAATACACGTCAGTCAGCAGTGGCTGATAGTGTCAGAGTTCTTAATTTTTGCTCCTAAAACCTGTGTTAGGTTATTATTGCGTCCGTGCTTGGTTTTTAAAACCGCACGTGTGTGCCTGTTGGTGGCAGCGTACAGGTGCACTGGTGTGCGTTTACCAAACTATTATATAACGCACAAGTGTAGTGTATAATACACGTCAGTCAGCAGTGGCTGATAGTGTCAGAGTTCTTAATTTTTGCTCCTAAAACCTGTGTTAGGTTATTATTGCGTCCGTGCTTGGTTTTTAAAACCGCACGTGTGTGCCTGTCGGTGGCAGCGTACAGGTGCACTTGTGTGCAATTTCCAGAAACTTTGATATAACGCACAAGTAGTGAATATACACGTCAGCAGTGCACAGCATTGCAAAATGCGCAAGGGCATTGGCAAGGAACAAGGAAGTGGACGTGATGGTGGTGCAGGCAGAGGCCGAGGTCGTGGGCAAGCTCTAATTTCGCCACAACAAAGGGCCACATCTAGTCGCTCGCACGTCCTGTCCCAAATTCTTGGGGACCGCAGCAGTACACCGCTCTTGAACCAAGACCAGTGTCAACAGGTTGTTAGTTGGATAGCGGATAATGCTTCCAGTCAGATTGGCACCACCACAAACACTCTGTCTTCCACACGGTCAAGTGTCAGTAGCCGTGATACTGCACCGCACATTTCTGAACCTGATCCTCCTTCCTACCACCAGGCTGAGTACACGTCCTCCTCGGACATTAATGATCCCACACTTGGACACTCGGAAGAGCTGTTCACGTTTCCATTCACACATTCTGGCCTCTCGCCAGCTCATATTGAAGTGGGTCATGAGGAGATCGTCTGTACAGATGGCCAAATATTTGAGCAGCCACGTTCTCACGAAGTTGGCAACGTGTCTCAACAAGTGGTGGACGATGATGAGACACAATTGTCAGCAAGTCAGGAGGAGGAGCAGGGTGCGGAAGAGGAAGACGACGTGGTGGATGATCCAGTAACTGACCCAACCTGGCAGGAGGATATGCAGAGCGAGGACAGCAGTGCACAGGGGGAGGGAGGCGTAGCATCACAACAGGCAGTAAGAAGCAGGGTGGTGGCCCCAGGCAGAAGTCAGGCAACCGTTCCCCGGAACAACACGACGACACAAGGTGCCTGTCCAAATGTTAGGTCTTCACGAGTCTGGCAGTTTTTTAAGTTGGATCCAGATGATTCAAAAAAGGCCATTTGCAACACCTGCCGTGCCAGCATCAGCAGGGGTACCAAAACTAGCAGCCTGACCACCACCAGCATGATCAGGCACATGTCAGCCAAGCACCCGACTTTGTGGGAAGTACAACAGAGTCGAGGAGCAGTGCTTGCTGATGTCACTGCTACGTCTTCGCTGGTTGTGCATGCGAGCCAATCCTCTGTCCATGCTGCCTGCGAACAAGCCTCCTCCACTCCTGCACCTACAGTTGCCTACGCAGAAAGAACACCATCATCAAGCACGTCCTTGTCCCAGCGCAGCGTTCAGTTATCCATTCAGCAAACCTTTGAACGCAGGCGCAAATACACTGCCAACACCCCACATGCCACAGTTCTAAATGCTAACATTTCGCGACTGCTTGCGCTGGAAATGTTGCCTTTTAGGCTGGTGGAGACAGAAGCATTCCGTGACCTGATGGCGGCAGCTGTCCCACGTTACTCGGTCCCCAGCCGCCACTATTTCTCCCGGTGTGCCGTCCCCGCGTTGCATAACCACGTGTCACAAAACATCACACGTGCCCTGAACAACGCTGTTTCACCCAAGGTCCACCTAACCACAGACACGTGGACAAGTGCTTGTGGGCAAGGCCGCTACATCTCGTTGACGGCACACTGGGTTAATATTGTGGAAGCTGGGACCCAGTCTGAGCGAGGGACGCAACACGTCCTTCCCACACCAAGGTTTGCAGGCCCTACCTCAGTCAGTGTTTCACCCACACTCTACAGCTCCGGAATGTCATGCTCTTCAGCCTCCTCCTCCTCCTGCGCATCCTCATCCACTGTGCCCTCCACACCAGTCACAAGCTGGAAGCACTGCAGCACTGCCTCGGCGAAGCGGCAACAGGCTGTGCTGAAGCTAATCTGCATAGGTGACAAACCCCACAATGCAGAAGAGCTGTGGACAGCTCTGAAACAGCAGGCAGATCACTGGCTCACACCTCTGAACCTAAAGCCAGGAAAGGTCGTTTGTGACAATGGCCGGAACCTGGTGGCGGCTTTGAGGCGAGGCCAGCTGACACATGTTCCATGCGTGGCCCATGTGCTCAACCTCGTGGTTCAGCGGTTTATAAAGTCATACCCAGAGCTGTCTGATCTGCTGGTAAAAGTTCGCCGCCTGTCTGCACATTTTCGAAAGTCACCTACTGCTTCAGCCGGCCTTGCCGGCTTTCAGCGCCGTTTGCATCTTCCGGCTCACAGACTGGTGTGTGATGTCCCCACGCGTTGGAATTCAACTCTGCACATGTTGGTCAGGATATGTGAGCAGAAGAGGGCAGTTGTTGAGTACCTGCATCACCTAAGCCGTCGGGAAATGGGTCAAACTCCACACATAACACCTGAGGAGTGGAGATGGATGTCAGACCTATGTACCATCCTCCAAAACTTTGAGGACTCCACCAAGATGGTGAGTGGTGATGACGCCATTATTAGCGTCACCATACCGCTACTCTGCCTTCTAAAACGGTCCCTGCTGAAAAACAAACATGATGCATTGCAGGCGGAGCGCGATGAGTTGCAGCAAGAAACAGTAGTGGGTGTGGGTGATAACACACAGCCCAGCCTCGTCTCATCACAACGTGCAGTGGAGGACTATGACGAGGAGGAGGATGAAGACATGGAGCAACTCTCCGGCCAAATTGAGGATATGACATGCACACCAGTCATATCCTCGATTCAGCGTGGCTGGCCAGAGGACAGGGTAGATGAGGAGGAGGAGGAGGAGGAGGAGGAGGAGGAGGACAGCATGTTCAGTCATCTTGTTGGTCAGGCTACTGAAGTCCTGGCTGTTAAGAGTCTGGCGCACATGGCTGACTTTATGGTAAGCTGCCTGTCTCGTGACCCTCGCGTTAAGAACATCTTGGCCGACAATCATTACTGGTTGGTAACACTGTTAGACCCACGCTACAAGGAGAACTTTTTGTCTCTTATTCCCGTGGAGGAGAGGTCAACCAAAATGCAGCAGTTTCGGAAGGCCATACTCACGGAAGTAGGCAAAGCATTCCCCTCACAAAACGCTAGCGGCATAGGTCAGGAATCAGTGGACAACCGAGGCGTACAGCCGAGAGAGGCACAAGTCCAATCCGCCAGAGGTAGGGGAACAGTCTTTAAGATGTGGGACAGTTTTCTCAGCCCCTCACGTACCACAGCCCCTGAGGTGCGGGGTAGTGCCACAAGAAATCCTAAGTTTGCCCAGATGCTGAAGGAGTACCTTGCAGATCGAACAACTGTACTCCGACATTCCTCTGTGCCTTACAATTATTGGGTATCCAAGCTGGACACGTGGCATGAATTGGCTCTCTACGCCTTGGAAGTCCTGGCCTGCCCTGCTGCTAGCGTTTTGTCAGAGCGTGTTTTTAGTGCCGCAGGTGGAATCATTACAGATAAACGCACCCGCCTGTCAACTGAAAATGCTGACAGGCTGACTCTGATAAAGATGAACAAGGGTTGGATTGGGCCAGACTTCACCACACCACCAGCAAATGAGAGCGGAATTTAAAGTTTGCCATGTACCTCCACTCACCCATGGGTACACTTCTCGACTTTGGATAATCGCTGGACTGCTCCTCCTTCTCCTCATGCGCCATCATGATGACCGTTACAATAGTTAGGTCTTTGTTTCAGGTATACCCCCAGTGGTAAATCTTTTCGCCCATTCTTTGCAGAATGGACATTACAACGACAGGAGACCCGCTCCTTTGCAATGGGAACAATGTTTTGAGGCCCTCATGCACGTCTCTACCCAGGGACAACGTGTAGCCTCCCAATTTTTGGCTGCCCTGCCTAAGGGCTATACTGAAATACACCCACTTCCTTAAAATGGACACTTAATGTTTTGAGGCCCTCATGCACGTCTCTACCCAGGGACAACGTGTAGCCTCCCAATTTTTGGCTGCCCTGCCTAAGGGCTATACTATAATACACCCACTTCCTTAAAATGGACACTTAATGTTTTGAGGCCCTCATGCACGTCTCTACCCAGGGACAATGTGGAGCCTCCCAATTTTTGGCTGCCCTGGCAAAGGGCTATACTGAAATAGACCCACTTCCTTACAATGGGCACTTCAGGTTTAAAGGCCATCATGCACGTCTCTACCCAGGGACAATGTGGAGCCTCCCAATTTTTGGCTGCCCTGCCTAAGGGCTATACTGAAATACACCCACTTCCTTAAAATGGACACTTAATGTTTTGAGGCCCTCATGCACGTCTCTACCCAGGGACAATGTGGAGCCTCCCAATTTTTGGCTGCCCTGGCAAAGGGCTATACTGAAATAGACCCACTTCCTTACAATGGGCACTTCAGGTTTAAAGGCCATCATGCACGTCTCTATCCAGGGACAATGTGGAGCCTCCCAATTTTTGGCTGCCCTGCCTAAGGGCTATACTATAATACACCCACTTCCTGACAATGGACACTTAATGTTTTGAGGCCCTCATGCACGTCTCTACCCAGGGACAATGTGGAGCCTCCCAATTTTTGGCTGCCCTGGCAAAGGGCTATACTGAAATAGACCCACTTCCTTACAATGGGCACTTCAGGTTTAAAGGCCATCATGCACGTCTCTATCCAGGGACAATGTGGAGCCTCCCAATTTTTGGCTGCCCTGCCTAAGGGCTATACTATAATACACCCACTTCCTGACAATGGACACTTAATGTTTTGAGGCCCTCATGCACGTCTCTACCCAGGGACAATGTGGAGCCTCCCAATTTTTGGCTGCCCTGGCAAAGGGCTATACTGAAATAGACCCACTTCCTTACAATGGGCACTTCAGGTTTAAAGGCCATCATGCACGTCTCTATCCAGGGACAATGTGGAGCCTCCCAATTTTTGGCTGCCCTGCCTAAGGGCTATACTATAATACACCCACTTCCTGACAATGGACACTTAATGTTTTGAGGCCCTCATGCACGTCTCTACCCAGGGACAATGTGGAGCCTCCCAATTTTTGGCTGCCCTGGCAAAGGGCTATACTGAAATAGACCCACTTCCTTACAATGGGCACTTCAGGTTTAAAGGCCATCATGCACGTCTCTACCCAGGGACAATGTGGAGCCTCCCAATTTTTGGCTGCCCTGCCTAAGGGCTATACTATAATACACCCACTTCCTGACAATGGACACTTAATGTTTTGAGGCCCTCATGCACGTCTCTACCCAGGGACAATGTGGAGCCTCCCAATTTTTGGCTGCCCTGGCAAAGGGCTATACTGAAATAGACCCACTTCCTTACAATGGGCACTTCAGGTTTAAAGGCCATCATGCACGTCTCTATCCAGGGACAATGTGGAGCCTCCCAATTTTTGGCTGCCCTGCCTAAGGGCTATACTGAAATACACCCACTTCCTTAAAATGGACACTTAATGTTTTGAGGCCCTCATGCACGTCTCTACCCAGGGACAATGTGGAGCCTCCCAATTTTTGGCTGCCCTGGCAAAGGGCTATACTGAAATAGACCCACTTCGTTACAATGGGCACTTCAGGTTTAAAGGCCATCATGCACGTCTCTACCCAGGGACAATGTGGAGCCTCCCAATTTTTGGCTGCCCTGGCAAAGGGCTATACTGAAATAGACCCACTTCCTTACAATGGGCACTTCAGGTTTAAAGGCCATCATGCACGTCTCTACCCAGGGACAATGTGGAGCCTCCCAATTTTTGGCTGCCCTGCCTAAGGGCTATACTATAATACACCCACTTCCTGACAATGGACACTTAATGTTTTGAGGCCCTCATGCACGTCTCTACCCAGGGACAATGTGGAGCCTCCCAATTTTTGGCTGCCCTGGCAAAGGGCTATACTGAAATAGACCCACTTCCTTACAATGGGCACTTCAGGTTTAAAGGCCATCATGCACGTCTCTACCCAGGGACAATGTGGAGCCTCCCAATTTTTGGCTGCCCTGCCTAAGGGCTATACTATAATACACCCACTTCCTGACAATGGACACTTAATGTTTTGAGGCCCTCATGCACGTCTGTATGCAGGGGCATTGGTGAACCTCACAATTTAGGACTGCCCTGGCAAAGGAAAATACTACAAAGACTCACTTCCTCAAAATGGGCACATTAGACTCAAGAGGCCTTCATGTACGTCTCTTCTCAGGGACATCGGAGTGCCACACAATGTTTTCACGTAAAATCTTTCATGTATTGATCTCAAAAAGTAACATACACCAGCTCTATCTCACTATTGGGTATGTGCCCTTAACATTTCCGCCATGAAAAATCATTTTGGGGTCATTTTGGAAGGTTTTCTGGTGAGTCCGTAAAAATGGCGTAAAACGCGGACAAAATTGTTCACAGCTGTGACTTTTGAGTGATAAATGCTTCAAGGGGTCTTCCCCATGCTGTTGCCATGTCATTTGAGCACTCTTCTGAGACTTTTGTGACATTTTTAGGGTTTCTCCATGCTGCCGGGAGGTCATTTCACAAAAATACTCGGGTCTCCCATAGGATAACATTGGGCTCGTTGCTCGGGCCGAGTACACGAGTATCTTGGGAGGCTCGGCCCGAGCTTCGAGCACCCGAGCTTTTTAGTACTCGCTCATCACTATTACAGACTTGCCATTGTCCTCCGGACACACAGTCATATGGGTCGTGGTGGATCGGTTCTCTAAAATGGCTCATTTCGTCCCTATGGCTGGACTGCCCTCTGCCCAGGAACTCGCGGACGCCTATATACATCACATCTTCCGCTTGCATGGCTTTCCATCACACATTGTGTCCGACAGAGGAACTCAGTTCACCTCCCGCTTCTGGAGGGCTCTCTGCAAACATCTGGGAGTGACTCTGGACTTTTCTTCAGCCTACCATCCTCAGTCAAATGGCCAAGTGGAACGGGTCAATCAGATATTGACCTCCTTCTTACGTCACTACGTCAACGCCCATCATGACGACTGGTCCACGCTTCTTCCTTGGGCTGAATTCTCCCATAACCACCACGTCAGTGAGTCCTCTTCCAGCTCTCCCTTCCATGTCGTTTACGGACTTCAGCCTTCCGTCCCATTGCCTGTATCCTCTTCCTCGGATGTTCCTGCTGCTGATGCTGTAGCCCGTGACTTTACAACCATTTGGGACTCTGTTAAGGTGTCCCTTGCACGTGCCTCTCTGCGGATGAAGAGACACGCAGACAAGAGACGTCTGGACCCTCCGTGTTTCTCTCCTGGAGATCTCGTCTGGCTTGCTTCCAAGTACGTCCGATTGAAGATACCATCCTACAAGCTGGGACCTCGCTACATCGGGCTGTTTAAGGTCCTCAGCAAGATCAATGAGGTCTCCTACAAGCTGCAGCTCCCGGCCACGATGAGGATACCCAATTCCTTCCACGTCTCCCTGCTCAAGCCGGTTGTCCTTGGTCCCTTCTCCGCTGCTACCAGTTCGGCTCCTCCTCCTATTGCCGATGACGACATCTATGCGGTAAGGGATATCGTGGCCATGAAGACCGTACGGGGTCGACAGTTCTTCCTGGTGGACTGGGCAGGGTATGGTCCTGAGGATAGGTCCTGGGAGCCCCGGGAGAATGTGGGCACTCCTCTGATCCGTGCCTTCCTATCCCGGTTGCGGGGAGGGGGGCGTGGGGGGGGGGTACTGTCACTTTCCCCGGGTCCCCTGCTCTGATCCCCGGCTCACCTGCCACGCTCCCCGCTCTCCAGCCGCCATGTCCTGCAATCCCCAGGCCTCCTGGTCCCCGCTCCCGGCGCCCGTCGGTTTCCCAGCCCCAGCCCGGCTCTGCTGCTTCCTCCTCTCAGCTTCCTGCTCTGGCTTCTGGCACCCGGGCCGCGCGCATGCGCATTAGGGCGCGCGCGCGGTCATTGACCCTTTCTTAAAGGGCCAGCGTCCACTGACAGGAAATGAAGCACACAGGTACAGGGTATAAAGGGGTTTAGTGTCCAAGTGGGCGGGGCCTGTTCTTCGTGTTTCCCAAGCTAGGAGTCAGGTCTCCTTGTGTTCCTGTGAGATACTCACCTCTCTCTCTTCTAGAGCCGATCCTGCTTCGCCATCCGGTCCTGCCGAATCCCGAACACCGAACGCTGTCTATCTGCCATCCTGACCGTTCGTACCATCTCTGATCCCTGCGGTAACCCGTCATCTCGCTCCAACGGTTCCGGACGCCGCCTGACATCATCTCGGCTTCCGAACCTGAGCTCCCTCACCCGGACTACCATCAGTGACTCCGTGGTCCCAGGGACTTCACCATTATACTCGTGTGCTCGGACTGTCCTGTTATCTGTAGTGCTCCAGCTACCGGACCCCTTACCATCATCAAGGAGTTCGGCCCAGTGGATCCACCTCCTGGGTCTGCCCGTCCACCTGGCCCTAACAGTATAGCAGACACTTTGTGGATGCCACTAAGTTTCAGCACTGTTTGCTATAAAAATAGTGTAGCAAAATGTGCATGAGGGTTGAATGCAGATGTGCTGGAAATTGCTTGGCAACAGTGGGACACAAAATTAGTATAGCAGACACTTTGTGGATGCCACTAAGTTTCAGCACTGTTTGCTATACAAATAGTGTAGCAAAATGTGCATGAGGGTTGAATGCAGAGGTGCTGGAACTTGGTTGGCACAAGTGGGACACAAAATTAGTATAGCAGACACTTCTTGGATGCCACTTATGTTCAGCACTGTTTGCTATAAAAATAGCGTAGCAAAATGTGCATGAGGGTTGAATGCAGAGGTGCTGGGACTTGCTTGGAACCAGTGGGACACAAAATTAGTATAGCAGACACTTTGTGGATGCTACTAATTTTCAGCACTGTTTGCTATAAGAATAGCGTAGCAAAATGTGCATGAGGGTTGAATGCAGAGGTGCTGGAAATTGCTTGGAACCAGTGGGACACAAAATTAGTATAGCAGACACTTTGTGGATGCCACTAATTTTCAGCACTGTTTGCTATAAGAATAACGTAGCAAAATGTGCATGAGGGTAGAATGCAGAGGTGCTGGAAATTGCTTGGCACCAGTGGGACATCAATGGAGTATAGCAGCCACTTTTTGGATGCACTAAGTTTCAGCACTGTTTGCTATAAAAATAGCGTGGCAAAAGTGAGCAGGTGGGTACGGTGGCCGGGTTCTCTGGGTCAGTGGACAGGAAAGGAAGCCTCACTTTCTATCCCTCCTAATGGTGAAATGCAGCAAGGAATTCCCTGAGCTTAGGTAAACAGACGCTGTTATCTGAAGCTGTATACAGCATTTCCACGGACCTGACTGTCACCTATGGCTCTGAGCCTGAGGAAATCAGCCCTGAAAAGGGCTGAAATAAACTTCTGTCCCTAATCTGTAGAGCGCTGTGTGTATAGCATACACAGCCGGAGCGACGACAGGAGCTGCGTGAGCGGTGACTGTCACCTACACGCAGAAAGCAGATAATGGCGCCGTGAGGGAAAATGACCGTATTTATAATGCAAGGACATGTGACATTCACAGCCTATGACACATGCCCTTGCTTGTCTGGCAATAAAGACCACTTAGCTGTGTGTGTGTCTGTGATTGGCTGACATGCTGGCCCGCCCCACTGCACGCGCGCTTAGGGAATAGGAAAAAAAAAAGGCGATCGCCATTATCCCAGCAGCACTGATCTAAATGCGCCGCCCCCGTACACTATACGCTGAAATTTTCTAATAGTGTGAATCACAGAGTGACTTACACTATTACAGTGAAAAGCCAGCTAGTAACTAGCTAGGCTTTTTGCTGATCGAACCGTTCTCGAAGGTAACTCAAGCTGTCGAGCTTTTAGCAAAAAGCTCGCATTCGAGTTCGATCTCAAGCACCCCCAAAATCACTCGAACATGAAATTGGCGAACCTTGAACATCGCTCAACTCTAGTGAACAACCCCTACTGAGGAGTATGACACACTTAGATCAGTATATTATGAATGTCTGCCAACATCACTGCTATTATAGGTACATTAGACTTACATTACACTAACGGCTTTACCAAACATTTATATTATAAGGCGATTTATGGCCAATATAATGCTAAGGGTATGTGCACAAGGCAACTTTTTCAAGTGACGAAAAATAGCCGCAAACCTGCTACAAAACGTGATCATAGTGTAAGTAGAGGATGTAAAAATGACATCACTTTGCACATGTTCAGTCATTTATTTTTCTTTTACGCGCTTCAGGTTTCAGACACCAGGAATCAGTTGAAAGTAGTAGAAGGTTCATTCTTCCAACAGATTTAACTTGGAAGCTACTTGCTAGTGATATTCTAAATAACAGAAAAAAGGATTGCAAAACAAAGTCATTTCAGGGAAAAAAAACACAAGCTGTTTCCTAAAGAGGCTTCACCTCAGCGGGTCTGCTGGCACCTTAAAAACGTTGTGTGCACATACCCTAAGAGGACAGGAAAATAACTTTGTAGTAGCAATTCATAACCATTTGTTAAACAGGATGGTCAATGCAACTAGAAATTAGACTGTGCCATTCACAGTATTAAGGCCACTTTACATGCAACAACATCACTAACGAGATGTCGTTGGGGTCACGGAATTTGTGATGCACATCCGGCCTCGTTAGCGGCGGCGTTGCATGTGAAATGCACGAACGACCGTTAATGATCAAAATTACTTACCTTATCGTTGATCGTTGACACGTCGTTCTATTACAATTGTCGTTGCTGCCGCAGGTACGATGTTGTTCGTCGTTCCGTCGGCAGCACACATCGCTACGTGTGACACCGCAGGAACAACACCTTACCTGCGTCCTCCAGCAATGAGGAAGGAAGGAGGTGGGAGGGATGTTCCGCCCGCTCATCTTCACCCCTCTGCTTCTATTGGGCGGCCACTTAGTGACATCGCTGTGACGCTGCATAAACCGCCCCCTTAAAGGAGGTAGTTCGCCGGCCACAGCGACGTCGCTAAGCAGGTAAGTATGTATGACCGTTCTTAGCGATGTTGTGCACCACGGGCAGCGATTTGCCCGTGACGCACAACCGACGGGGGCGGGAGCTTTCACGAGGGACATCGCTAGCGATGTCGCTGTGTGTAAAGTGCCCTTTACTGTATGGAGATGTTCAAACCTGATAGTACTGCCTGGTGGTTAAGCTGGCCATACACATTAGATGGCTGTTGGACAAATGATGCTTTGGCATCCCAGAGGTTTCTCCCTTACACAGGAGCAAGTTCTCAGTCGAGTGCTCCTATGTTCTATATGAGAAGGCCATCAACTGACATATCTGCTGGTACATTTTTTCTGAATAAACCATGTGACCAGCAGTCCAAAATTAGACATGTATGATTAACATATCTCTTATAAGCACTAATCGTCCAAGCACCCATACACATAAAACCAGTCTTCCCCAACTCCAGTCCTCAATGCCCACCAACGGTGCATGTTTTCCGGATTTCATTAGCATTGTACAGATGATAATTTAATCACCTGCACAGGTGATGATTCCAACACCTATGCATTGCTGAGAAAATCCTGAAAACATGCACTATTGGTGGGCCTTGAGGACTGGAGTCGGGGAACACTGCATTAGATCATCGGCTGAACCCATCTATATGGACAGGTTTGCCCAACATTAAAAGAGTTCTCCCCTACTTGGACAAACCTTTCTAATTCCCCATGTTTGCCCCCGTTAAAATAAAAAAGCTTATATTCAACACTACTGCTGACGCCGTTCCAGCTGTGTCATTACTCCCAGGACTCATGTGAGGTTGCACCCAATTAGTGCTTGTTTCACTGTTCTAGTCTTCAAACGTATAAGTAATCAAGAGGAAGTGAGCGGCAGCTACAGGTCTTGCTTCCTCTTTATTACTTATGCGTCTGAAGGACAGTGAAGGCAATGCCGATGTTAGTGGATCGAAGCTGGCACTGGTAGTGAGTATAACCTTTTTAATTTTATTGGGGTAAACATGGGGAATGAGAAGGGGTTGTCCTAGTAGTAGAAAACCTCTTTAATTTCATTTGTATGGGGTCTTCCGTAATTGTTTGTTCACATTCAGCAGATTATATGTATAAGTATTTCATGGTATATTAGCCAGGGCATCCTTATGAGCAAGAAAAGCACAGCTATTTGCCATACAATGATCTCACAACTACTTGGCACTAAATCTGCTAGGAAATAATTAGCACACATTGTTTATGATACCCTATTCTGATGCCTAGGATATGCCCAAAATTATTTCATATGTTTACTTGAATTGTCTGGATTAATTGGGATACGCAAAGATGTTTTTTCTATCCTTTATTTTAACCATTCCTTTAGTATACAGAGAAAATTATATACCTTCAATTTAGGCATGATAAACATCCGGAGATGCTTTAAGTCAAGTACCAATGAATGATTGCTAGAACGCACCACCATCAGCTGCCTGTGCACAGGCTCCTTATTGCTCCATCAATATGTAAGGAGTGTGCACATAAAGGAAGCAGGGAGCACCCTTCAATTTGGGAAAACAGATCAGCATCCGAAGAGATGGGAGACAGAGATTACTGGCATCCACGTGATGGCTGCATTTATTTCCTAAATTGAAACGTCGCTGGATTTATGAAGACGTTTCCCTCAACATAGCAAACGCAGAAAAATGTACATACATTGGGGAGAGACAAATGGCAGAGTAAACAAAATAACTGATAACTAGAAAATCCATTCCAAGAACATAATTCTACAGTTGCGGTTTCCATCTTTGTCAGGCATGAAATAAAAAATGGCAGGGGAATTAATAAGCTTTCATAGTTTGCACCGCCACGTGGTAAACAAATGACATTCTCTGATAGATTTGTCAGTTAGGAATTTCTCATTGTGTTTTGAGTCTCAGGACTGACTGAATGGAAATGTTTGCTACTGTAATGGTATAAATTTGCATTAAATGGAGTGTTTTTCCTCACCTCTTCAATGTCTGCCTACAGTAATCAAATTTTGCATGACTTCTCACCCATATTGGACTTGGTAAGGAATGAAATTGATGTCAGTCACTTGTAGATTGGACTCCCTAATGTAATGATATATTTCGGAAAATTACCACAAGTCATATATAACTGGATAGGTACTAGTTATCGATGGGCAGATATAACAAAAAAGGCTGAATTTCTGAAAACTAGAATCCATGGCTACAAGTATATTATTATTATTTTTATAATTATTATTATTATAGCGCCATTTATTTCACAGCGCTTTACAAGTGAAAAGGCGTATATATAATAAAAACAAGTACAACAATCATGAACATTACAAAAACAGATTGGTACAGGAAGAGAGAGGACTCTGTCCATGAGGACTCACAGGCTACATGGAATGGGTGAGGATACCATAGGTGAGGACTGCAGGTTGCGCAGTGGTGTACTGCTCTGAGAGTTATCGTTGGTTGTAGGCCTATATGTTATTATATATATATATATATATATATATATATATATATATAAATATATATATATATATATACATATATACAGTACAGACCAAATGTTTGGACACACCTTCTCATCTCTAGAACAACTGTTAAGAGGAGACTTGCAGCAGCCCTTCATGGTAAAATAGCTGCTTGGAAACCACTGCTAAGGACAGGCAACAAGCAGAAGAGACTTATTTGGGCTAAAGAACACAAGGAATGGACATTAGACCAGTGGAAATCTGTGCTTTGGTCTGATAAGTCCAAATTTGAGATCTTTGGATCCAACCACTGTGTCTTTGTAGAAAAGGTGAACGGATGGACTCTACATGCCTGGTTCCCACCGTGAAGCATGGAGGAGGAGGTGTGATGGTGTGGGGTGCTTTGCTTGTGACACTGTTGGGGATTTATTCAAAATTGAAGGCATACAGAACCAGCATGCCTACCACAGCATCTTGCAGCGGTGTGCCATTCCATCTGGTTTGTGTTTAGTTGGACCATCATTTATTTTTCAACAGGACAATGACCCCAAACACACCTCCAGGCTGTGTAAGGGCTATTTAACTAAGAAGGAGAGTGATGGGGTGCTACGCCAGATGACCTGGCCTCCACAGTCACCAGACCTGAACCCAATCGAGATGGTTTGGGGTGAGCTGGAACGCAGAGTGAAGGCAAAAGGGCCAACAAGTGCTAAGCATCTCTGGGACTCCTTCAAGACTGTTTGAAAACCATTTCTGGTGACTACCTTTTGAAACTCATCAAGAGAATGCCAAGAGTGTGCAAAGTAGTAATGAAAGCAAAAGGTGGCTAATTTGAAGAACCTAGAATATAGGACAGATTTTCAGTTGTTTCACACTTTTTCAAGTATTTCATTCCACATGTTTTAATTCATAGTTTTCCTGCCTTCAATGTGAATCTACAATTTTCAGAGTCATGAAAATAAAGGAAACTCATTGAATGAGAAGTTGTGTCCAAACTTTTGGTCAGTACTGTATCTATATAAAAATATATATATATAAATATATATATGTGTATATATATATATATATATACACACATATATATATATATATATACACATATATATATATTTATATATATATATTTTTATATATATATGTATATATATACATATATATGTATATATATACTTATATATATATATACATATATATAATATTACCAATATGTATAATAGACTGAGAATTCAATTTTGAAGAAATCAATATCTGCATAAGCCATACATTTTTTCCGCAATGCCATACGGATAGCTGTGACTAGCTATGACTGTTTATGTCTATAACAAGACTGTAAGTTCTGCTGCAGACATAGATTTTGGGGATAGGAATATTTCTTGTACCGATTGTCACCAGTAAATTGGTTGTCCACTTCAAAAAAAATGTTTAGAAATATTCCTGATAGGAAGAAGACTGGCTTTGCATATTGTAATGAGGCTGTCAACCATCCCCCTTCACACACCGCTAATGCTGTGCCATCACAAAAAAGTAAAGCTGCTGGGGCCTCGGATTGGATCAGAAAAGCATAAAATTTTAGTGATTACAGAGTGAACATAACCATTTAAGATCTATTTAAATGTAAAAATAATGGTTACTACATGTTTGATTTTCTTTTTAAAGATCTTTGATTATAAATAGGGATGATCGAATACCAAAATATCCAACTTTGCGAATATCCAATGTATAGGTCACTGCTATTCGGCTATTCGCGAATATTCGACGCGCAATGCAAGTCTATGGGAAACCGGACCTAACAGTGAGCTGTGGTGACTAATGAAAAGGTCGAAATGCATGGGAAAAGGCAGAGTCTCTCTCTCTCTCCCTCTCTCTATTTCTCTCTCTCTCTCTCCCACTCTCTCCCTCTCACTCCCTCTCTCTGTCTCTCTCCCCCTTTCGTGGAGCTGGAAAACGGAGCAGCGCCAACGTGTATGTAGATGACGCTGTGCAACAAAGATGGCTGTGGCGTCACATCAGATGTGTTCATTGCTAGAGATGAGCGATGTTCAAGGTTTGAGGTTCACCAAATTTCATGTTCGAGTGATTTTGGGGGGTGTTCGAACTATTTGCTAAAAGTTCAGCAGTTCGAGTTACGTTCGAGAACGTTTCGATCACCAAAAGCGTTGCTTTTTACAGCTACGTGTGCAGGGAGCCATCGCTGGCAGCCTGCGGTAAGCCGGTAACCAGGCTAAATATCGGGTATCCAAGCGAAGCGCTGTGCTTAGTAACCCGATGTTTACCCTGGCTATGTGTGCAAAAATCCTCGAAAGCCAAACAGAAGCACTTCCGTTGGATGCCGCTGCAGTCTGTGTTCCGCTACAGCCCCAGCCCCGTGGCTGCCCGCTCAGCAGTGTCCACAGCTGCCCGCACTGTACAGTGTCCGCAGCTGCGCACACTGCAGTGACAGCAGCCGCAGGGATGACAAGCGCTGCCGCAGGGATGACAAGCGCTGCCGTCAGGAGGTTAGTGAAGTTCCTTACCTGCAGTGATGAAGTCCTGCCCTCCCGACGTAAGCGCTGTCACTGTTCTCCATGGCCGCCGCTTGTCAATCTCCTCTCGCTGCCGACCCGAGACTGTGACTAGCGGTGACGTCACAGGCACCCGCGATACTTGGTTGTGAAGGCGGCAGTCATTGAACTCAGTGACAGCTCTGCTATCAGGAGTGCAGCGATCACCGCAAATAATGTACCTCGCTATCCTCCTGACAGCAGCACTTGTCATGCCCGGAAGTGACAGCTCTGCTATCAGGAGTGCAGCGATCACCGCAGGTAATGTACCTCGCTAACCTCCTGACAGCAGCGCTCCTCATGCCCTGCAGTGACAGCTCTGCTATCAGGAGTGGAGCGATCACCGTAGGTAATGTACCTCGCTATCCTCCTGACAGCAGCACTTGTCATGCCCTGTAGTGACCTGGGCTGCCCTATTGATGTTAGCTCAGGTCACTGCATTGCTCTCCAAGCATTTGCCACCGCACCAGGGCACGGGATGAGCTGGCGCGAAGCACCAGGATTGGCGCATCTAATGAAGGCTGGTGATCCAATTTTGGGGGGACCCCCACGTGGTTTTTATTTTTTATTATTTATTTAATTTAAAATAACAGTATGGGGTGCCCTCAGTTTTGGATTACCAGCCAAGGTGAAGCTGCCAGCTGTGGTCTGCAGGCTGCAGCCGTCTGCTTTACCCTGGCTATCAAAAATAGGAAGAACCCCACGTCATTTTTTTTAAAATTTATTTTTTTGGCTAAATACAGAGCTAAGCACCCCTTAGTGCCACATGAAAGGCACCAAAGGGTGCAAAATTACAAAATGCAGGAGAGTGGGACATTAGGTGTCTTTCTGCTATTATAATGACAGAAAAAACTGATATGAAGTGTACAAGCACAGGAAAATCACCAGAGCGCTCTACGCTGTGAAAAGCAATAGAAAATGGCACTGGAGTGAACATGTGACCGCCTCATGTAGGTTGAAGCTATGGATCATGGCTAAATTTATGTATTTTCCCTCCAGTACTCAAAAAAACGGAAGGCACACAGATGACAAACGGATGACCAACCGTATATGGAACGAATGGAAACGGATGCCACACGGATGCATCCATGAAAAAAACGGACCATTTTTTGCGGACCGCAAAAACGGATCAGTCATGTAAATGTAGCCTTATTCTGATCTGCCGTTTATAAACAACAGGCAGAAATAAGTGAATAGTGCCCCCCAGCATCAGAAAATCTCCGGGGTTTCAGGGGGTAGCTGAGACCCTGGAGATCATGATTCAGGCCAGTTTTTCTGGTCCCCGCTCACGTGATCACCGATATACACCGTATACCGATGATCATGTTACAGTAAATGACAGCGCCAGTAAAAAATTATTTATCTCCCATCTGGCATGAACAAACATGTCAGATGGGAGATAAATCTCCTCCCCGGTCTTCTACGGTCCCCCAGTGTCGCCAAACTGCCCCCCCCCCCGACCCCCTCCCGGAAATCCAAGATGGCCGCGTGCACAGCAGCGCGCCGGCCGCATTCACCCTACTCCTCTGATTTCTGTTGCATCTGCCATGACACATGTGACAGAAAACTCCACCCCAGGCCCTGCCAGGTCACCCCCTATAAGCCCACCGGTGTTCCCATGTGTCCCACGGTACCTGTGCAGCGTTGATCCCCCGCGGTCCCCTCCTTCACAATAGACGCTGCCGCATGCACAGAGCGGCTGACAGCTCAGCTTCCTGTGTTCAGACACAGTGAGTGGCGGTAACTATGCATCTGTAAGCTACTGCAATGCCCTGCTCATGAGGTAAGGAACATAGTTGATCAGGAGAGCTATACTACATTTCCAAAAGGAGGTATTTGATGTTATAGTTGCCCTGCTGAACGACTACCGAACATGAGAGTCCGTTATACGCCACAAGAAAATATGTCTAAATAGCGAGCTCTGTTGTTTAGTATTCATTCAGCTGGATAACTGGACTTAAAGGGGTATTCCATCTCCAAGATCCTATCCCCAATATATAGTAGGTGGAATAGCAATAATATCAGCAAATACCAATATTTGGAAATGTAGAATATTTCTCCTGATTAGGCATCTCCCTTACCTCATGAGCAGGGCATTGCAGCTTTGGTAGCAACAGTTACGACATGGACTCTGCTGCTGTGGACCTGGGGAGAGTGGGTTCAGATTCATTGCACCCACATTCCTCACATGGAGGGTCTGCACTCCTAGAAAATGGGGTATACGTTCCCTGAGCGTGTCCCCCCATAATTTAGATGGTCCAGAGTCGTCGTGGGACCCCCTTACTTTTTTTTCCTTACAATAAATTTAATAATTTTTTTGTCTATTTTTTTGTTAGTACTGACAGGTTGTGATGTCGGGTATCTGATAGACGCCATGAAATCACAAACTGCTGGGCTTGATGTCAGGTGACCTTACAGCTAGTATCAACCCCATTTATTACCCCGTTTGCCACTGCACCAGGGCACGGGATGAGCTCGGGTGAAGCGCCAGGATTGCTTTTTTTAGGCCTGCTATTTTTAGGCTGTGAAGGGCCAATAACTATGGACCTTCCCACCCTGAAAATACCAGACCACAGCTGTCCGCTTTACCTTGGCTGGTGATCCAATTTGGGGGGGATCCTACTTTTTGTTTGTAATTATTAATATTTATAAAATAATTATAAAAAAGAGCCTGAGATGACCTCCACATTGGATCACCAACCACGGTAAAGCTGCCAGCTGGTAAATAAAAAAAAATTAATGGGCTTCCCTGCATTTTGATTGACAGCCAAGGTAACGCCAGGCAGATGGGGGTGGAAACCCGTAGCTGTCTGCTTTATCTGCGCTGAGAAACAAAAATACCGCGGAGCGCTATGTCATTTTTTTTTAATGATTTATTTTTACAGTACTGTGATGTCAGACAATCAAAATACAGGGAAGCCCATTTTTTTTAGTTATTTAAATAAATAATTAAAAAAAATATATGGGCTCCCGCTGCATTTTTCGTATTGCTAGCTAAGGGTAATCCAAGCAGCTACTGGCTGCTAAACCCCACTGCTTGGTGTTACCTTCACTGGCAATGGAAAATCCAGGGAAGCATTTTTTATTTTTTTGCCAAAAAACTAAAAAAAAAAAAATTACGTGAACTTCGCCATATTTTTGTATGCTAGCCAGGTACAGCAGGCAGGTACGGGCTGCCCCTAACCCCCAGCTGCCTATTTGTACCCAGCTGGGAACTAAAAATATAGGGAAGCCCTTTTTTTAATTATTTCATTAACTTCATGAAATAATAAAAAAAAAAAATGACGTGGGCTTTGCCCCATTTTTGTGGCCAGCCGGGTACAACTAGGCTGCTGGCGATTGAAATCCGCAGCACAGGTTAGCCCGGGCTTTCTGGGCCCCTCTGCTGCGAAATGCACTCCGCAACCGCCCCAGAAAAGGGCGCTTTCATAGAAGCGCCATCTTCTGGTGCTGTGTCCAACTCTTCCAGCAGTTCTGAAGCCAGGTGGCTTGCTGGGTAATAATGAGTTAATACTAGCTTTGTTTTACTAGCTAGTATTAAGCCGAGATTCTTAATGTCAGGCAAGTTTGACCCGGCCATTAAGAATCTCCAATAAAGGGTTAAAAAAAAGACAACACACAGAGAAAAAATACTTTAATAGAAATAAATACACAGACACACTCAGAGACTACATGTTTATTACTCCCTGTCAGCCCTCCACGATCCATGGTCTTCTGTCTTCTTTCTCCTTCAACTCATGCAGCTCTGCTACATCAGACAGCACTGCATGGGAGGAAGATGCTGCTGCTCCGTGCAGTCTATTCACTCAGTGAGTGAGCAGAAGCTGCGTGCTGTAAGCGGTGACATCACCACTGACAGACGGGTTACCATAGCAACGGTGCTCCGATCACGTGATTCCCTGTGCCGCTATTCACCGGCTGTGGCATCTAGTCCCTGCATGTGGGCTGACTCTGTAAAGAGCACCGACATGCATGAACGGGGAAGCCAATCATGTGCCAGAGTATCTCGCGGGTAAAAGGACATGCTCAAACGAGCACCGCTTACCGGAGAGATGCACTGACAGGACCTAGCAATGACGTCTAGCCATGTGACCAGTCTGTAGCCAATGAGATAATAGACACGTGACTGCTCACATGCTATTTTGACGTCATGATAGGTCCTATCAGCAGTGCTGGTTGCCGGGAGGATGCAGCGATTATCGGAAGGAAAAGCGTCGGGAGACAGAGTGCAGGACGCGTTGCGGGGACCTGTAAGTGTTATGGCAATGTTTATTAATTGTATGTGTACATGTATAATGTGTTTTTATGTGTTTGTGTTTGCCTCCCATTGTTTTCAATGGGGTTCGAGTGGTTTGTCGAACGGTTCGTCGAACGTTCATCGAACGGGGCCTCCGTTCGACGAACCAAACCGAACTTGAACACCAGGGGGGGTGGCTCATCTCTATTCATTACCTGGAAAACAGGTGTCAGGAAGTCAGAAATGAAAATGAAAATATCGGAGCAGATGTTGTTTTATCCCTGGGATACCGAATGGTGCGAATAGCCTGTTATCTATCGGATAACGAATAGTGTCAAATACATTCGCTCATCCCTAATTATAAATCTTCATCTTCATTGTAAGGAGACAAGAAAAAAAGCCAAAAAAGCCTTAATTCTCTTTAAAAGTGGATCTTAAAATCAACAATGAATAGCCTGTCTGGAGGAATCCACGAGCCAAGAATGCTGTGTATTAGGATGCCATATGTGTTGGACTCAATAATCTCAGTTTGGATTTACACCAGTCTTTCTTCACTGTGCCATTTACATCTCTTCTCAGATTGTCCAACATTTCCAGGGACACTTTGAAACTTTATGTCCATTACTTTTGGCTGTCTTGATTTTTCAAACTGTGAAATTATTTGTTACATTCATAAAACTAATAAAGTTTGATAGAGTAAAATAATATAATAACAGAATTTGGAATTATCACATTAAAATATATAATTCAGTTGATGATAATGAGTGAAACATGGATAATGCCATTTCTCATGATTTGCTCCATGTACCAAGGATATTTGTCAAGTATACAAGATTTAATGTAGAAAATACCACATTTTTACACATTGGATGTCTAACATACCAATAGAGTCAGAATCCATCAGCTGATCTGCTTCAGTCCTCCTGAATCCTTACAGATTCACTTCTGGCCCGATGCTCCTGTTTTGTCACATGACCAGAGCATGACCAAATTACTGTGTGAATAGGGTGGGTTTACGTCTTATCTTGACCCCTTAATTATATATCATTTTACATGGGTAATTAAAGGTAATTTTTCCTAAGTGCTGACTTTTCCTGACACTAAGGCCCGTTTCACACGTCAGTGAAAAACACTGACGTTTTTCACTGGCGTGTAAAACACGCACATGTCCCTGTGTGTGCCATGAATCATGGCACACGTGGGTTGTCTAAGTGCAATCCGGGCTTAGTTCTCCGTGGCCCGTGATTGCACTTAGTAATCAACTCACCTGCGCCTGCTCCCGCTCTCCATGGTGCTGATCGCTCCCGCGGTGCAGCATCCGGCCGGCGCTGACCCCCGCAGCAGCTGCTTCTGGGTTGGCTGTGTCGCGCATCATGAATATGCGCGACAGAAATGAGCTGGCTCAGAAGCAGCAAGCTGCATGGGCTGCAGAGGACATCGCTGGACGCCGGGTGAGTTAAAATGTTTTTTATTTTAAAAGCACGTTTTTTTCTGGCACGTGTTTCACGGACCACACCACTGCGTGGTCCCTGGGACATCAGTGATGTCAGAAAAAAATGGACATGTCTCCGTGCGGCAATCACGCACACGCGGGTATGCCGCACGGAGACACGTGCAGTGAAAAATCACTGACGTGTGAGCAGACCCATTCATTATAATGGGTCTGCGTATGTCAGTGATTCTGGTACGTTTAAAAAAAAGCACTGACGTGTGAAAGAGGCCTTAGGGGTACATTGCACACTACGACATCGCAGGTGCGATGTCGGTGGAGTCAAATCGAAAGTGACGCACATCCGGCGTTGCTGTCGACATCGCAGTGTGTAAATCATTTTTGATACAATTAACGAGCGCAAAAGTGTCGAAATCGTATTATCGGTGCAGCGTCGGTCATATCCATAATTTCGGAGGGACCGATGTTACGATGTTGTTCATCGTTCCTGCGGTAGCACACATCGCTGTGTGTGAAGCCGCAGGAGCGACGAACATCACCTTACCTGCATCCCAGCTGCAATGAGGAAGGAAGGAGGTGGGCGGGATGTTTACGTCCCGCTCATCTCCGCCCCTCTGCTTCTATTGGCTGCCTGCCATGTGACGTCGCTGTGACGCTGCATGACCCGCCCCCTTAGGAAGGAGGCGAGTCGCCGGCCAGAGCGACGTCGCAGGGCAGGTAAGTGCATGTGAAGCTGCCGTAGCGATAATTTTTGCTACGGCAGCTATCACAAGATATCGCAGCTGCGACGGGGGCAGGGACTATCGAGCTCGGTATTGCTACCATCGGCTTGCAATGTCGTAGTGTGCAAAGTAACCGTAAGGAATAAGTATATAGTCAACACCATACTGCTTTAACCACAATTGGATATAACAGTGATCATGGTGATTTATAGAGGTTATCCACTACTTTATTGATGGCCTATCCTTAGGATAGTAGGACAGTCACTAGCATGGTATTGTGTTAAAAAAGAAAAAAAACGTTTATTGATATTTGTAAATATGTAGAATAAAAACAATACAAAACAAAATCACAAAAAAAGTTTTGCCATTAAAATCACAAATTTTATTCAAAAGTAAACAAAATAAGGAACTCATAATTTGTATGATGAATCTCCCAAGCTACAAAATATGTGACATCAGTTACACCGTAAGGAGAAGACCATAAAAAATGCCAAACATGAAGTCTTCTATTATTATGTCACACAAAATATGGTATAAAAATACAAAAAACCGCATCTATCTAAAACACAAGCCCACCCCCCAGCTCTGTTATAGGACAAATAAAAAAAACCCTAACTCTCAGAATATAGTGATGCAAAACCAAATACTTTGTAAAAAGCTGCTTTAAGTGTACAAAACAGGCAAAACAAAACAAAAACCTATATATAGGCATGGCCAAAAGTATTGATACCATTGAAATTGTTCCAGAAAATGAAGTATTTCTCCCACAAAATTATTGCAAATACACGTTTCTTATACATGTTTATTTCATTTGTGTGTATTGGAACAACACAAAAAAACAGACCAAAAAAGGCAAATTGGACATAATTTCACACAAAACCCCCAAAATGGGCCGACCAAAATTATTTACATCCTCAACTTAATATTTGGTTGCACACTCTTTGGAATAAATAACTGCAATCAATCACTTTCTATAACCATCAACAAGCTTCTTAAGCCTGCTTTACACGCTGCAATGTATCTTACAATGTGTCGGCGGGGTCACGTCGTAAGTGACGCACATCCGGCATTGTAAGGTACATTGCAGTGTGTGACAGGTACGTGCGATTGCGATTGAACGGTAAAACGTTCATCGCATACACATCGTACCTTTCTCTAGAATTGCACGTCAGATTGTTCATCGTACCCGGGGCAGCACACATTGCAGTGTGTGACACCCCGGGAACGATGAACAGATCTTACCTACGTCCTGCAGCTCCCGGCCCACAATGCGGAAGGAAGGAGGTGGGCAGGATGTTTACGTCCCGCTTAGCTCCGCCCCTCCGCTTCTGTTGGCCGGCTGCCGCGTGACGTCGATGTGACGCCGAACGTCCCTCCCACTCCAGGAAGTGGACGTTTGCCGCCCAGATCGAGGTCGTATGGAAGGTAAGTACGTGTGACGGGGGTTAATCGTTTGTGCGGCACGATCAACAAATTGAACGTGCCACACATACGATGGGGGTGTTGCAAATCGCATACGATATCGTATGCAAAATTGCAACGTGTAAAGCAGGCTTTACACCTCTCCACTAGGATTTTGAACCAATCAATATTACTTAAGAGAGAGTTTCTAAAATTTGGTTATCAGTGAGGGAGGGTTTCCGCTGTTTTGGCATCTCAAGAACTCTACAATATATTAGTCAAATTTATGGTCCAAAAATTAAATAGTACTTCTTCGGTTTCGCACGGAGTCCTCATATCTGCCTAAACATTTGTTCTGATCACATATGGGTATGACCTCATTTGGAATAAAGAGCATAATGAATTGTGGGATCCATTTTCTCCCAGTATCCCTTGTGTAAAAGAAAAAAATAGGGCTAAACAAAAATCCAGTGGAAAAAAATGTAATTTTTCATTTGATTCAGTCCACTTTGTGTTAATCCCTGTGAACCATCTGAAAGGTTAAACTTCCTGAAAGCAGCTTTGAACACCATGAAAGGTGCAATTTTTCAAATGGAATCAGTTTGGAGGCTTCAGAATATATAGGCTCATCAAACTCATTTCAACTTGAAAAGGTCCATAATAAAACAGATTTTGTAAATATCTTTGAAAAAAAATGAAAATTTCCTGTTAAACTTTTAAGCCTTATAACAAAATCAAAGGTCATTTGAAAAATAATTACAACGTAAAATATAAAAGGGTAAACACTATGCATTAACTATTTTGTATGTATGACTAATTTATGTAAAAATTAAACAATTCAAAGCTTCAAATGTTTACATTTTTAATATTTTTTTTAGAAATCAATACAAAAAATATTTACCAAAATTTACCACTAACAAAGTACAATGTGTCAATAAAATCAGCTTCCAAAACACATACATAAAGTGACACATCAGATTTTAAAAATAAAGCTGGGTTCACACATAGCGACAGCGACAACGACGTCGCTGTTACGTCACCATTTTCTGTGACGCAACAGCGACCTTATAAGTTGTAAGTCGCTGGTATGATCGCTGCTTAGCTGTCAAACACACCAGACACAGCAGCGATCATAACGACACGTGTCGCTGTGGAAGCGATGCTGCGCTTGGTAACTAAGGTAAATATCGGGTAACCAACCAAAGTGCTTCTCTGGTTACCCGATATTTACCTTGGTTACAAGCGCACACCGCTTAGCGCTGGCTCCCTGCACTCATAGCCACAGTATACATCGGGTTAATAAGCAAACCTTTGCTTATTTCCCAATGTGTACTCTGGCGTGCAGGGAGCAGGGAGCCGGCAGCACAGGCAGCGTGAGAGTGGCGGACGCTGTAACTAAAGTAAATATCGGGTAACCAAGGAAAGGGCTTCCTTTGGTTACCCGATATTTACCTTGGTTACAGCTTACCGCTGGCTGCCAGAAGCTGGCTCCATGCTCGCTTCAGTTCGTTGCTCTCTCGCTGTCACACACAGCGATGTGTGCTTCACAGCGGGAGAGCAACGAGCAAAATATGAAGCAGGACATTCAGCAATGAGCGGTGACCTCAGAGTAGGGGCCGGGTCGTTGCTGGATGTCACACACAGCGACAGCGACGGGACGTCACTGCTACATCACAGAAAATGGTGACGTAACAGCGACGTCGTTGTCGTTATGTGTGAACCCAGCTTAAGGTTTGGTCACAATAGCCAATATTGACTCAGTCATTAAAGGTTAATGGCTAGACTATCAATTGTCAGTTGTGGGAGTTACGGATGTGCTGCACTGCTAGTTGGCATGGAATTAAAGATATCCAAAAAATCCAGATATAATGAATGATAGAGGCTTTATCCTAAATGTGTTTCGAAGTATCTATAAATCCTTCATCAAGAGTAACCAGAGAAAGTGGATTCCTTGAATATCCTTTATTCCATACCACTTAGCAAATGCAGCGCACACACATCTCGTACAACAGATATCTATGCTATAAATCCAGTGGCTGATACTCTGCAGCTTTGGGAGTCCATCTTTTTTGCCTATAAGTGTTGTGCTTTCTCACCAAACTCAACACTCAACAATACCAGGGGAGCACTACCGTATCACAAGCTTTCCTGCATCAGTAGTGTCAGAGAAGGCCCCTGGCCCAGAAACCACTATTTACACACTGCTCTGCTCAAGCGCTGAAACAATAAATGCTCTACCATGTTAAGTAGAGATGAGCGAACCTTTGGAAGTTCGGTTCGATAATAGCAATAGGACCGAACCTCCATTGGTTCGAACTTGGCCCGAGCCTGGTTCGAAATCACTGATTTGCAATTGGAGTCACTGCCCACATGCAGCCAGCCATAAGCAGATAACTTCCGGGTGAGGGTGGGCAGGATTTTTCAATTTATATTTTTTTGCTGCACACTACATCTTATCACGCCATTGTTACCCCCAGTGTGCGCCATTCAAACACTGCAAGCAGCTCACATAGGGCTCAGCACCAAGCGTACCCGAGCACAGCGATGATCACACGAGTGGAGTTCGCACGTAAAGCATCCAATCTCCGAACCCAACTCTGTTTTTTAAAGTCGGAGTTCAGTTTCAAAACCAAACCTCAGGTTGGCTCATCTCTTGTGTCAAACACAAGATCGAAAGAGAAGCTGCCAACCGGTGGGACAAATGCAACTATCAGAGGATCAGAGTACCTGCTGTCTTTGAACTATATCTGTTTATTTTATTGCTTACTATCAAAGCTTATTTCTAGGTTGGAAAATTATGAAATACAAGAGTAACAGAAAAAGCAAAGGTATTCCACTTAAATGCAAATAGATTTGAATAGAATTATGGGCACCATTAACTGTGTATTTTATTTATGTTAACACATGAAAATCATGAAATCTCTATGAGAAAATTCTACTATTAAAATACAAGTGTATCTCAATAAATTAGAATATCATTAAATAGTTAATTTATTTCAGTAATTCAATATAAAATGGGAAACGCATATATTATATAGAATCATGACACAGAGTGATCTATCGCAAGTGTTTTTTTCTGCTAATGTTGATGATTATGGCTTACAGCCAATGAAAACCCAAAAGTCATTATCTCAGAAAATTAGAATAATTACCACTAAACTGCAAAGGCATCATAAGCATTTAAAATGGTCCCTTAGTCTGATTCAGTAGGCTACACAATCATGGGGAAGACTGCTGACTTGACAAATGTACAGAAGGCATGACGGAAACAAGAAAAAGGAAGTGCACTAACTGCACTGGAGCTCTGAATAAACCTCAAAACATCAGAAGTGCATGCAAACACAAAGTGAATAGTATTTATTAGAATGATGCACCTAAAAACATTTAATAAATACAGTGCTTACAATATGGAAATCAAATAGATGATTTTGATGGTTGCTGAATATTTACTCAACCAAAAAGATTAATGTCCAAAAATGAGGGGTTTATTTCCAGATAAAAGGAGCCCTGATGGGGTCATAATTTTATGCGTCATTAGTGATTTTGTGTGTTTCATGGTGGGTGGAATGTGATATCTTCTCTGATCCCAATCCTTTCGCTAATAACATTTTATGGTATGGGAGGTATATGGATGATATTTTGATTATTTGGATAATTCATTTGTTCTCAGTTTTGTTCAGTAGCTCAATACTGATTATATAAATCTTTCTTTTACCTTCTCCAGTGCTAATCAGATCATAGATTTTTTTAAATCTGGCAAATTTTTAAGACCAAGGAAAATCTGCCTTAGTGATGATAAATTTCAAGAGGAATATATCAGTATCAGTAACAGACTTTGGAGTAGAGGGTATAGTATACTTCATATTGAAAGAGCTTATAAAAAAGAACGTCAGAAGACCAGACAGCAGATATTATTACAACCCAAAGATTATAAAAACAACAGTTACAATAAAAATAATTTTTCATTTCATAATAGATCTATAGTCTCTAGTCCTGCTTATAGTCTTCAATATCATAAAATTAAAATAATATTCTCAACAAATATACACCGTTTTCTTTTACAAGATTCTCTTTTTAAAGAATTATTTAAGGATGGTTTATCATGTGTAGCCAAAAAGGGATGGTCACTTGGCAGTTTTTTATTCCTAAATTTATATCTACAATCAAAAGTTAATAAAACCTGTTTTTTCCTGTTCAGGGTTTTTCAAATGTGCAGAGTCAAAGTTTGCACAAAAAACTATTATAAGAGTGACACTCTGAAGATTAAATCATTAATTAACTGCAACAGCAAATATGTTGTGTACTCTGTACATTGTAAGTTTTCTAATATATATATATATATTGTACAATATGCAAAATGAAAAAAAGGATTTCTGAACATTTAAGAAGCTTTCTGGATTATCCAACTCGAAATCATCAGTCCATAAAACCTTTGAAAAATCAGTCTTAAGATATTTCATGGCACAGTCTTGAAGTTTTATCTTATGTTTCTTGTTCAAAGATGGTCGTTTTTCAGCCTTCCTTACTAGAGTTGAGCGCGGTTTGCGGTTCGCGGTTCTCCAGTTGTAAGCTCGAGTGATTTTGGGGGCTGTTCGAGATCGAACTAGAACTCGAGCTTTTTGCAAAAGCTCGATAGTTCTAGATACGTTCGAGAACGTTTCTAGCAGCAAAAAGCAGGGCTTTTTACAGCTACAGTGTGCAGGAGCCATCGCTGGCAGCCTGCCACAAGCTGGTAACCAAGATAAACATCGGGTATCCAAGCAAAGCGCTTTGGTTAGTAACCCGATGTTTATCCTAGTTACGTGCAGGAAGCCCACACTTCCCCGCTCAGCTCGCTCCGCCCCCTCCTGCCCGCGGCATGTACACATATATACACACACACGTACACACACATACACACACACACACACACACACACACACGGTCCCGCTTGGCTTACCTGCGGTGATGAAGTCCCGCCATCCCGACCTCAGCTCTGTCACTGTCCTCCATGGCCGCCGCTTGTCACATCACCTCTCGCTTCCGACCCGAGACTGACTAGCGGTGACGTCACGGACCTCTCGCGATATTTGGCTGTGAAGGCGCCGGTCATTGAACTCAGTGACAGGGGCTGTCGGCAGTGCTGGAGATCAGCGCAGGTAATGTACCTCGCTGACAGCAGCACTTGTCATCCCCTGCAGTGACCTGGGCTGACCCATTGATGTTAGCTCAGGTCACTGCACTGCTCTCCCAGCCAATGGGGAACATCCTGCTCTTCATTGACTGGGACAGTGTGGATCGTCATGGCAACCCCTTGGATTACAGCAGACCTGGATTTGTTTTTCATTCTAATAAATTGGTTAAAGAGGGAATGTTTTGGGGAGTGTTTTTTCAAATAAAAATGTGTTTGTCGTCTATTTTTTTTTATTACTGACTGGGTTGGTGATGTCGGGTATCTGATAGACGCCTGACCTCACCAACCCCAGGGCTTGATGCCAGGTGACATTACACATCTGGTATTAACCCCATATATTACCCCGTTTGCCACCGCACCAGGGCGTGGGATGAGCTGGGGCGAAGCACCAGGATTGTCGCATCTAATGGATGCGCCACTTCTGGGGCGGCTGCGGCCTGCTATTTTTAGGCTTGGGAGAGTCCAATAACCATGGACCTCCCTAGTCTGAGAATATCAGGCCCCAGCTGTCTGCTTTACCTTGGCTGGTGATCCAATTTTGGGGGACCCCTACGTGTTTTTTTTTTTTAAATTATTTATTTAATTTAAAATAACAGCGTGGGGTGCCCTCAGTTTTGGATTACCAGCCAAGGTGAGGTTGCCAGCTGTGGTCTGCAGGCTGCAGCCGTCTGCTTTACCCTAGCTGGCTACAAAACTAGGGGGAACCCTACGTCATTTTTTTTTTCATTTTTTTGGCTAAATACAAAGCTAAGCACCCCTTAGTGCCACATGAAAGGCACCAAAGGGTGCTCCACTTTTTCTCCATTTTTTTCTCCACTTTTTCTCCACTTTTTCTCCATTTTTTTCTCCACTTTTTCTCCACTTTTTCTCCATTTTTTTCTCCACTTTTTCTCCACTTTTTCTCCACTTTTTCTCCACTTTTTCTCCATTTTTTTCTCCACTTTTTCTCCACTTTTTCTCCATTTATTCTCCACTTTTTCTCCACTTTTTCTCCATTTTTTTCTCCACTTTTTCTCCACTTTTTCTCCATTTATTCTCCACTTTTTCTCCACTTTTTCTCCATTTTTTTCTCCACTTTTTCTCCACTTTTTCTCCACTTTTTCTCCACTTTTTCTCCACTTTTTCTCCACTTTTTCTCCACTTATTCTCCACTTTTTCTCCACTTATTCTCCATTTTTTTCTCCACTTATTCTCCACTTTTTCTCCACTTTTTCTCCATTTTTTTCTCCACTTTTTCTCCACTTATTCTCCACTTTTTCTCCACTTTTTCTCCACTTATTCTCCACTTTTTCTCCATTTATTCTCCACTTTTTCTCCACTTTTTCTCCACTTATTCTCCACTTTTTCTCCATTTATTCTCCACTTTTTCTCCACTTTTTCTCCATTTATTCTCCACTTTTTCTCCACTTTTTCTCCATTTATTCTCCACTTTTTCTCCACTTTTTCTCCATTTTTTTTCTCCACTTTTTCTCCACTTTTTCTCCACTTTTTCTCCACTTTTTCTCCACTTTTTCTCCATTTATTCTCCATTTATTCTCCACTTTTTCTCCACTTTTTTTCCACTTTTTCTCCACTTTTTCTCCACTTATTCTCCACTTTTTCTCCACTTTTTCTCCACTTTTTCTCCACTTTTTCTCCATTTTTTCTCCACTTTTTCTCCACTTATTCTCCACTTATTCTCCACTTTTTCTCCACTTTTTCTCCACTTTTTCTCCACTTTTTCTCCACTTTTTCTCCACTTATTCTCCACTTTTTCTCCACTTTTTCTCCACTTTTTCTCTGTTCTTTTTCTATGGTCGGTCTACCCATTAGCTCTGCCATGCATACTGTAGCTCTACACCTACTGCACATGATACTTTATGATTGACATCTCTTTCGTACCAGAGCTGTCTAAGTCTACTCTGACCACATATTTGTCATTACTATATTGTCCTTGTACTGTATTATGACATTTGTATCATGTGTTTCATTTCTTGCTGTGTTGCAATTTTTTTGCTGCATCCCAATTGTACCTCTACATTGTTCGAGTTTATGTTATTGTTCTCTCACTCTTATGTGATACTGATTATTGTCATTTTTCATGATTATATGCAGATAAGTCCAATCTGACGAAGGCTCAGGCCGAAACGTCATTTGTAACTTGTTTTGGACAAAAACATATATGCTTATGAAAAAAAAATGTTCTTAATACGGACCAATAAAGAGTGATTTTGCATTACTATCCATTGTGACTTACTGACTTAGTCTGGGAGATTTAGAGTGCCGAGGTTACTCACTAATTTTATCTATTATTACCTCTGAGCACCTATATACCAGTGAGCAGAGCTTCCTCTACAGTAGTTCTCCTGATTAGGCATGCCCTTACCTCATGAGCAGGGCATTGCAGCTTTGGTAGCAACCATTACGACATGGACTCTGCTGCTGTGGACCCGGGGAGAGTGAGTGCAGATTCATTGCACCCACACTCCTCACATGAAGGGTCCGCAGTCCTAGAAAATGGGGGATACGTTCCCTGAGTGTCTCCCCCCCATATTCTAGATGGTCCAGAGTCGTCGTGGGACCCCTTTATTTTTTTTCTTACAATAAATTGGTGAAAGAGGAAATGTTTTGGGGACTGTTTTTTCAAATAAATTTCTTTTGTCGATTTTTTGTTTTTGTTAGTACTGACAGTTTATGATGTTGGGTATCTAATAGACGCCATGACATCACAAACTGCTGGGCTTGATCTCAGGTGACTTTACAGCTAGTATCAACCCGATTTATTACCCCGTTTGCCACTGCACCAGGGCACGGGATGAGCTGGGGTGAAGCGCCAGGATTGGCGCATCTAGTGGATGCGCCACGTCTGGGGTGCCTGCGGCCTGCTATTTTTAGGCTGTGATTGCCCAATAACTATGGACCTTCCCACCCTGAGAATACCAGACCACAGCTGTCCGCTTTACCTTGGCTGGTGATCCAATTTGGAGGGGATCCTACTTTTTTTGTGTAATTATTAATATTTATAAAATAATTATAAAAAAGAGCCTGAGGGGACCTCCACATTGGATCCCCAACCACGGTAAAGCTGCCAGCTGTGGTTTTCAGGCTACAGCCGTCTGCTTTACCCTAGCTGGCTATCAAAAATGGGGGGACCCAACGTCATTTTTTTTTTTTAACTATTTTTTAAATAGAAAAAATTAATGGGCTTCCCTGTATTTTGATTGCCAACCAAGGTAACGGCAGGCAGATGGGGGTGGCAACCCATAGCTGTCTGCTTTATCTGCGCTGAGAATCAAAAATACCGCGGAGCGCTACGTCATTTTTTTAAAGATTTATTTTTACAGCACTGTGATGTCCAGCAATCAAAATACAGGGAAGCCCATTTTATTTTTAGTTATTTATATAAATAATTAAAAAAATATATATGGGCTCCCGCTGCATTTTTTGTATTGCTAGCTAAGGGTAATCCAAGCAGCTACTGGCTGCTAACCCCCACTGCTTGGTGTTACCTTCACTGGCAATGTAAAATCCAGGGAAGCATTTTTTATTTTTTTTGCCAAAAAACTACAAAAAAAGGACGTGAGTTTCGCCATATTTTTGTATGCTAGCCAGGTATAGCAGGCAGGTGCTGAAAGAGTTGGATACAGCGCCAGAAGATGGCGCTTCTATGAAAATGCCATTTTCTGAGGCGGCTGCAGACTGCAATTCGCAGCAGTGGGGCCCAGAAAGCTCAGGCCAACCTGTGGTGCGGATTCCAATCCCCAGCTGCCTAGTTGTACCTGGCTGGACACAAAAATGGGGCGAAGCCTACGTCATTTGTTTTCTAATTATTTCATGAAATTCATGAAATAATAAAAAAAGGGCTTCCCTTTATTTTTGGTTCCCAGCCGGGTACAAATAGGCAACTGGGGGTTGGGGGCAGCCGTACCTGCCTGCTGTACCTGGCTAGCATACAAAAATATGGCGAAGCCCACATAATTTTTTCAGGGGGCAAAAAACTTCTGCATACAGTCCTGGATGGAGTATGCTGAGCCTTGTAGTTCTGCAGCTGCTGTCTGTCTGTATGGAGAAGAGCAGACAGCAGCTGCAGAACTACAAGGCTCAGCATACTCCATCCAGGACTTGATTAAGGGATTTCACCAGCACACAACTCCAGGCATCTTGTTCTTTAAAATAAAAACTTCTTTATTTTCTTGTCATTAAAAAGTCCATGCTATAGTGGTTAAGTCCATGTCAGAGAGGACGCGTTTCGAACATCCAGTTCTTATTCAGTTTTGAGAGACTGAATAAGAACTGGATGTTCGAAACGCGTCCTCTCTGACATGGACTTAACCACTATAGCATGGACTTTTTAATGACAAGAAAATAAAGAAGTTTTTATTTTAAAGAACAAGATGCCTGGAGTTTTGTGCTGGTGAAATCCCTTAATCACTTTCTATGTATATGGACTGGCTCTCCAAACCTTTTCTCCGTGCACAGCCCAGGATTTCTGGCTTCCATTGCACAGGTGAGCTGGGCAAAAAACCTTTTTTACTATCCATCCAGGACTGTATGCAGATTTTTTTTGCCCACCAAAAAAATGACGTGGGCTTCGCCATATTTTTGTATGCTAGCCAGGTACAGCTGGCAGCCACGGGCTGCCTCCAACCCCCAGTTGCCTATTTGTACCCGGCTGGGAACCAAAAATATAGGGAAGCCCGTTTTTTTTTTAATTATTTCACTTATTTCATGAAATAATTAAAAAACAAATGACGTGGGCTTCGCCCCATTTTTGTGTCCAGCCGGGTACAACTAGGCAGCTGGGGATTGGAATCCGCAGCACAGGCTAGCCTGAGGTTTGTGGGCGCCTCTGCTGCGGATTTCAGTCCGCAGCCGTCCCAGAAAATGGCGCTCTCATAGAAGCGCCATCATCTGGCGCTGTATCCAACTCTTCCAACAGCCCTGGAGCCGGGTGGCTTGTTGGGTAATCATGAGTTAATACTGGCTTTGTTTTACTAGCCAGTATTAAGCCAGAGATTCTTAATGTCAGGCACGTTTGACCCGGCCATTAAGAATCTCCAATAAAGGGTTAAAAAAAACACCACACAGAGAAAAAATACTTTAATAGAAATAAATACACAGACACATTAGAGACTCCATCTTTATTACCCCCTGTCAGCCCTCCACGATCCTGCTCTTCTGTCTTCTTTCTTTCTAGTGTAGTAGTAGTGACGATTATAGTGAGGATGAGGTTCACCAGCCCATCACTTGGGGCTGGGGAACCTCATCCTCACTACAATCATCACTACAATCGGGAAGCAGCGTGCAGCCTTCACTCCGTGAGTGATCAGTGCTGGCTGCTAGCGGTAACGCTGACAGACGCGTTACCATAGCAACGGTGCTCTCGGAGCCGCGGTTAGCGGTGACGTCACCGCTAACTGCGTTGCTATGGCAACGGTGATCTCCGTTAATGACCGGCTGTGTCAGCCGGTCCCTAACGGAACGGGGAGTCGACCGTGTGCTAGAGCATGTCGCCGGTACACGGCGATACACATATGTGCACCGTGTACCGGAGAGATGCACTCGCAGGTCCTACATGACGTGTCATAGTCATGTGACCAGTCTGTAGCCAATGAGATAATAGCCACGTGACTGGTCACATGGCTATTTTGACGTCACGATAGGTCCTGCATCTCTGCTGGCAGTGCAGGTCACCGGGAGGATTCAGCGATCATCGGATGGAATAGCAGCAGGAGACAGAGTGCAGAAGGGATCGCGAGGACCGGTAAGTGTTATGGCAATGTTTATTAACTGTTTGTGTACATTTATCATGCATTTTTATGTGTTTGTGATTGCCTCCCATTATAGCCTATACGTTCGAGTTTGGTTCGTCGAACGTTCGACGAACCGAACTCGAACGGGACCCCCGTTCGGCGAACCGGCCTCGAGCCGAACCGGGACCGGTTCGTTCATCTCTATTCCTTACTTTGGCCATGTCCCTGAATATGGTACACCTTATACTTTTTGATACACCAGTAACGTTGCAGCTCTGAAATATGGCCAAACTGTTGGCAAATGGCATCTTGGCAGCTTCACGCTTGATTTTCCTCAATTCATGGGCAGTTATTTTACACCTTTTTTGCCCAACATGCTCGCTTCTTGCGACCCTGTTAGCTATTTGCCATGAAACGCTTGATTGTTCGGTGATCATCACGCTTCAAAAGTTTGGCAATTTCAAGGCTGCTGCATTCCTCTGCAAGACATCTCACAATTTTGGACTTTTCCATCAAATCTCTCTTCTGACCCATTTTGCCAATCGAAAGGAAGTTGCCTAGTTATTAAGCACACCTTATATAGGGCGTTGATGTCATTACACCACACCCCTCCTCATTACAGAGATTGGCATCACCTGATTTACTTAATTAGTAGTTGGCTCTCAAGCCTATACAGCTTGGAGTAGGACAACATGTATAAAAATTATCATGTGATCAAAATACTCATTTACCTAATAATTCTGCACATAGCCCTCCTATGTCTTCAATTTGCAGTTTTCTTGGTCTGATTGCAAGTTATCAAAATACTTTTTTCAACTTCTCTCCAGATCTTAATCAAACAAAAAGAGTTTCTGATGTGGTCCAGAAGACAGCAAAGCCACAGAGCACTGACTCAAGGGTGCAAATCCAGATGTATGACACTGTGTTTTATTTATGTTTTGATCTGCTTTATTATTATTATGTAATGTCTCTATTGTACCAGAGGTTGCATCAGTAGGAGGAATTAATAGGGAGTGGGCTACAACTAACCTACTATAAATAGTACCTTGTTTCTTTTAATGGCTTGATAAAGACCCTATGTGGCCGAAACATCACTAGTCAGTCAATGCAAGACCCATATAAATGCCTGTGACATCAGCCAGTGATCTGTCTCTGTATAAACATAAGACTTGCTTTGTAACCCCTTGCAAGACAAAGTAGAGAGCTAAGCCAACCCAGACCAGTCAGGCATGCAGGATTGATACAGGAGCATAAAGATTGCAGAAAAACTATACAGTGAATTGAATTATTAATGGTAGTTTATATTATTTGTTTTATGGCTACTTATTCATATACTATATATATATATATATATTTTTATATATATATATATGTATATATATATATATATGTATATCATACACTATGTGCAGAATTATTAGGTAAACGAGTAAATCAGGTGATGTGCACCTCTGTAATGAGGAGGGGTGTGGTGTGATGACATCAACACCCTATAGAAGGTGTGCTTAAAGGAGTTGTCCGACATTAGCTTAGCAAACATTTTTTAGTTTATCTGTGCTGTATTGTCATATAAATCACCCCAACATTGTTATTTTTTGTTTTCTAACTTTTGTTCCTCTTGAATTATCCCTTTATTTGCTGCAGCTCCTTGTTTACATTCAGCTCCAGCAAACATGATAACTTCCTGTGCCAAGCCTCCCAGTCAGAGTTGGCACCGCCCGGCCTCAGTGTCAAGGCTTAACCCCTGCCCGCCCTCAGTGTCCAGGCTCGCCCCCTGCCCGCCCTCAGTGTCCAGCCTCGCCCCCTGCCCGCCGCCTGCACACACATTCCCTGTCAGTATTCTGCCCCAGCACCTGACCTGTTTGTTATCACTCTAGCATTGGAAATAACAGCCCCACATCAGGCTCTGCGCCCGATACACACATTAGGCTTTGCGCCCCCCACACACATCAGGCTCTGTGCCCCCCCACACACATCGGGCTCTGCACCCTCCACACACATCAGGCGCTGCAACTCCCACACACATCGGGCTCTGCAACCCCCCACCCACACACACACACAAACGGCGCTCTGTACCGACCCCCCCCACCATCGTTCTGTACCGACCCCTACCCCCATAGGGAACACATGTAGGCTACATTCACATGACTGTTCCATTTTTGCAGTCCGCAAGAAAAAGGTCCGTTTTTTTCATGGATGCATCCGTGTGCCTTCCGTTTTTTTGTAGACTGCAAAAAATGGAAGCAGCAAGAAAGATAAATAGATGAGTAGATATAGAGATGGATAGATAGATATAAAGACAGAGAGATAGAGGGATGGATGAATGAATGAATGAATGGGTGAATGAATGAACAGAGGGATAGATAGATATAGAGACAGAGAGATACACAGATGAATGAATGGGATAGATAGATAGATAGATGAGAAAGACATATATAATGTCCCACATCCCTGCATATTCTAAGCTGGCACCCTATAGTGACTTTCATGTGGCACTAAAGGGTGCCTAGCCTTTTATTTAGCCAAAAAATAAATAATTAAAAAAAAACGACATGGGGTCCCTCCTATCTTTTGTAGCCAGCTAGGGAAAAGCAGACGGCTGCAGCCTACAAACCACAGCTGGCAGCTTCCCCTTGGCTGGTAATCCAAAACAGAGAGCACTTCACGCTGTTATTTTAAATTATATAAATAATTTAAAACAAAAAACGTGGGGTCCCCCCCAAATTGGATCACCAGCCAAGGTAAAGCGGAAATCTGTGGTCTGGTATTCTCAGACTAGGGAGGTCCACTGTTATTGGACACTCCCCAGCCTAAAAATAGCAGGCTACAGCTGCCCCAGAAGTGGCGCATCCATTAGATGTGCCAATCCTGGCGCTTCGCCCCAACTCATCCCATTGCCCTGGTGCGGTGGCAAACAGGGAAATATACGGGGTTGATGCCAGATGTGTAATGTCACCTGGCATCAAGCCCAGCAGTTGGTGATGTCACGCGTCAGATACCCGACATCACCAACCCAGTCAGTAATAAAAAAAAAAATAGACAACAAAAAAAGTTTTATTTGAAAAAACACTGACAAAAATATTCCCTCTTTCACCAATTTATTGAACAGAACAATAAAATCAGGGTCCGGCGTAATCCAATAAGGGGGTCCCACGACATCCATACCATAGTCACTGTCCCAGTCAATGAAGAACAGAATGTTCCCCATTGGCTGGGAGAGCAATGCAGTGACCTGAGCTAACATCAATTGCCCAAGTCAGTGCAGGGGATGACGAGCGCTGCTGTCAGGTTAGATGAGATGATTACCTGCAGTGACAATCTCCTGCTCTGCTGATGTCAGCGCCATCACTGACTTCTATGCCCGCCGCGTTCTCAGCAGTATCGCGAGAGCCCGTGACATCACCATTAGTGACAGTCTCGGGCCGCCCGCGAGACGTGACGTGAGAATGCGGCGGGCATAGAAGTCAGTGACAGCGGTGATATCGGCAGAGGAGGAGATCGTCACAGCAGGTAATGATCTCATCTAACCTCCTGACAGCAGCGCTCGTTATCCCCGCGGCTGCACGCACTGTGAGAAGCTGCTGATACACTGCAGTGTGAGCAGCCGTAGGACTGGCAGGGAGCAGGACACAGACTGCACGGGCTCTCCTGCTATCCTAAGCACTGGGCCCAGTGCTGGCAGTGACACCGTGGGTGGGGAGAGTACGAGGTGCGGGAGAATGTGTGGGAGGGTGCAGGGAAGGGGGGCGGGGACTCCATGCACGCACTGTACCCGCCCAGTAGGGCGGCAACAATCTGTTCCAGATTTGCATGTCAACATGGTCCTGCCCATGTTCACATGAAATGACCGGAAGCAGCAAAATCGTGGAAGGAGCGGTCACATGACCACTCTGAGCCGGGGGAGAGGGGCTTACAGCAGGGCAGGTAAGTGGTCTCTATCTACTTACCTGCCCCAATGTAGCCCAATAGGGTAATTATTAAAAAAAAGTCAAAATAAGCCAGATAACCCCTTTAATTATTAGGAAACTTAATTTCCTTTGGAAAAATGGGTCAGAACAGAGATTTGACAGGCTCTTAAAAGTCCAAAATTGTGAGATATCTTGCAGAGGGACGCAGCAGTCTTGAAATTGCCAAACTTTTGAAGCGTGATAACTGAACAATTAAGTGTTTCATGGCAAATAGCCAACAGGGTCACAAGAAGCGTGTTGGGCAAAAAAGGCGCTAAATAACTGCCCATGAATTGAGGAAAATCAAGCGTGAAGCTGCCAAGATGCCATTTGCCACCAGTTTGGCCATATTTTACAGCTGCAACGTTACTGGAGTATGAAAAAGCACAAGGTGTGCCATACTCAGGGACATGGCCAAGGTAAGGAAGGCTGAAAAACAACCACCTTTGAACAAGAAACATAAGATAAAACATCAAGACTGGGCAAGAAATATCTTAAGAATGATTTTTCAAAGGTTTCATGGACTGATGAAATGAGAGTGACTTTTGATGGGCCAAATGGATGGACCAGAGGCTGGATCAGTAAAGGGCAGAGAGCTCCACCTCAACTCAGACACCAGCAAGATGGAGGTGGGGTACTGGTATGGACTGGTATTATCAAAGATGAACTTGTGGGACCTTTTTGGTTTGAGGATGGAGTGAAGCTCAACTCCCAGACCTACTGCCAGTTTCTGGAAGACAACTTCTTCAAGCAGTGGTACAGGAAGAAGTTGGTATCGTTCAAGAAAAACATGATTTTCATGCAGGATAATGCTACATCACATGCGTCCAACTACTCCACTGTGTGGCTGGCCATTAAAGGTCTAAAAGATGAAAAAATAATGACATGGCCCCCTTGTTCACCTGATCTGATCCCCATAGAGAACCTGTGGTCCCTCATAAAATGTAAGATCTACAGGGAGGGAAAAAGAGTACACCTCTCAGTACAGTGTCTGGGAGGCTGTGGTGGCTGCTGCATGCAATGTTGATCATATACAGAGCAAGCAACTGACAGAATCTATGGATGGTAGGCTGTTGAGTGTCATCATAAAGAAAGGTAGCTATATTGGTCACTAAGTTTTTGGGGTTTGTTTTTGTATGTCAGAAATGTTTATTTCTAAATTTTGAGCAGTTATATTGGTTTACCTGGTGAAAAAAAAAACAAGTGAGATGGGAATATATTTTGTTTTTATTAAGATGCTGAATAGTTCTGCACAATAATAGTTACCTGCACAAACAGATATCCTCCTAAGATAGCCAAATCTAAAAAAAAAAAGCCACTGCAACTTCCAAAAATATTAAGCTTTAATATTTATGAGTCTTTAGGGTTGATTGAGAACATAGTTGTTGATCAATAATAAAAAAAATCCACTAAAATACAACTTGCCTAATAATTCTGCACACAGCATATACAGTATGTATATATACACTGTATATATATATATATATATATATGTATATATATATATGTGTATATACAGTATTTACTGTATATATATATATATATATATATATATATTGTAGCATGTCACAATATGGCAATATATATATTGTAGCATATCACATTACATTACATAGAAATGTTTCTTTCCCACTATGCCCGTGTGCACTGTTGCGATTATGTTAATTTGTGAACGTTAGGAGTCTGAATTCTGTGTAAATGATTTAAAGGTGGGAAAAGGGGACTGTTCTGGGAAATCCAAAACACTTGGGAGCCCCAAATATGTGCCACCAAACAATGCTACATCTGGCAAAAAAGGACTAGAAGAAATTGTAGAGTCTTGTTGCCTAACCATCCATGTAATCACAGCATCTTATGTGAATACATTTATTCCTATATACCACAAGTTCTACATAATCATAAACTACTTGTCTTTTTTAATACTGGTCAATGAATACTCCGGTATTTTCAGGTTACCTGTCACATTATTGAGGAACTCGATTTAACAAAACACGCCACTGGTTACAGACCTGTGTATTGCGTGTCATTAGCGGTCCTGCACATTATGTTACGGCACCATTGTTGATCCCTGGTGAATGAGTTAACTTATCAATCTCTGCAGTAAGCTCTCAAGTGGCTGGAACTTCAGTGTGCTTCTTAGTAACACAGCGTAGTACATTTCAAGGTACATTAGCTCTCACACTGTTTGCTTTATGGTGGAACAAGTTGCTTTCCCCAGAAACTAATCTTGACTAACAAGCATCAATACATTTGATAGAACACCAAATGAAACTGCAAGACTGAAACAAAACGTACACACATTCTTATACCCAGATCGCCGCTAGCATTTAATAGTGATCAACTTGATTAGTGAATTCTAGTAAACAGCAATTATCAGCCCGGTAAGAAATATCATAGTAAATTTGGCCGCTAATGCCCACATAAACAGGTGATGCTTTACAATTCTCTGTCATCCAATGGCAAAATGTTTGTACATTCTAATACACAATTCAAGCTTTTGTTAAATATTATCCTAATATTTGCAATCAAATGGAACACAGGCTTCACTGCAAATATTTTCTGTTTGTTTTCTATATTTTGTAATAAATAGGCAGCCAACATAGCATTCCACCTGTTTATGGTAATTAACCATATTTCACAGCTTTACAACATTAAAATATATAATCAAAGTGAATGACATCATGCTCTACCATACTGTCTGTTTGTATATAGTCAGTTTTACTGCCAATCTGCTAATACAGTTTTTCAAAAACGCCAGTATACTGGTAAGGATATGATATAGAGCTCCTTTTACACCCATACTATAGTTGGAGATACAGATAACAAGTGTGTTACCATGAGCTCTTTGATTGCCTCTACTTGTCCATTTCAAATATGCTTGTTTCCATGTCAAGGGTCTGACTTTTTGACTGCAATTCTTCTATAAAGACCACTTCATGCCAGACGTCTCTAAACAGTAGATGGATGAAGCTGGTTGTTGTTGGTTTTAAGTTGAAGGCACCACTGGACATCTTCTGATTTCTAAGGAAACTAACCATAAGGTGCCTTGATCAACCTTTGCGAATATGGTCCTCGATGTTGAAATCTCTTGGTGCTTATTCAAAACAGCTTTAACAGTGGCTCTAGTGAAGAACCAGGAAGTTGCTCAGTCACGCCCCTCCAAGGTAAGTCTAGTCCCATGGCGCAGTGCGTCTACATCCACCAGCATTACAGTTGTCCTTTTCATGCCGATAACACTCGAGTGTATGCAGTAACTCATCTTGTAGGATATTTTCATAAAGCTCATCATTGAAACGACCTTTGAACCTGGTTAAGTACCCAACGCCTTTGGCTGTGAAACAACCCCATATCATCAGGCTTCTTCCACTAATCCTGACAGCTTCTTAAAGTTCTCAATCTGTTAGTCCCTTTTCCCTTGTTTCTTCCAGACCCATTTGCACCCATCACAGCCTACTCTATTGATTTTCCTCTCATTTCTCTAAATCACCCTTTTCCAGTCTTCTACTGTCCACTTTAAATACTTTTTGCATACTCAAGCCAACACTTCTTATGACTATATTTAATTTGAGGTTTCTTCACCTTTTTTCAGGCCACCATTCCAGACTTGTGTAACAAGCATTGCACAGTGCTTGTATGGACGTCCGGGATTTCACTATTACAAAGCATATGAGCTTCCTCCACTGCCATGTTTTGTTGCGGCAGAACTTATAGACCATGTGATTTGTCGACTCCAATATTTTGCCTGGTCATCCACCGTTTGGCTTTTGAATGGATGAATAGACTTCATTTTGGTGCAGTTTTTTTTAATTACACAAAAATCTGTTATATTTCATGTCATCCTTTCTAAAGTTCACAGCTAAGAAAAAGTGCATGACTACTGCTGGAAAGACTTTTCTAACCACATGAACTGACACAATCTACACAATACTCAGAATCTGTAGTGTCCAGAGAAATTTCTCACGTCTACATTTCAAATAAAGTAATATTTATATTTCCGTATGTTTGTATAAATCTCTTTGGCAATGTGACAAGCAGACCATCTTCTCAGCATGGGTTATAGATCCCCTATGGATATTAATCAAAGTACAAAACAGAAAACTGTGAACAAAAATAATGGATAAACAGAAGGAGCAACTAAAATAGGATTTCTATCAAGCACTATTTCAGTGCAACTTTCATCAAACCCAATGATCCAGACTGTATGAATATACCTTGCACTGTATATGACAAGTCTATTCAATCTATCCTACAAAGATATTCCCATTATATACTCAATATGCTAATAAGATAAGACAGAACACTGCATAAAATGTGCTTTGGAGTAGATGTAAAAAGAGAGATCACATTTATAGGATGATGACTGAGATCAGAAGAGGATAAAATATAACTCTATATATGATTCTATCTTATGTAGGAAAACCTAACTCCATAGGGTATTATAGACATGCCACTTCAAATGATACAATTGTTAAAGAGTTGCAATATTTTTATCTATCTTCTTTGCCAAAATCGTAATATTGGTTCAATTTGAAAGTGTTAATAGATGTTATATGAGGTGGTATAATAGAATCAGCTTTTTCATAGAGTTATAAAGTATTCTCCACATTAAGTAGCTTTCAAAAATTTTTATTAGACGATACACAGGGGATCGAAAAATCCTCTTGGGACATAACTAAATATAATGTATTCCCAAGGTGTCCTGTCCAGTTTACACTATACCTAAAGTGTACAATATAGAACGTCATTCCTGGGATAAGGCAGAGAAAATGTACAACTTCACTAAATTAACTAAATAAACCAAGGTATATTGTTGATAAAGTGGTTGTCTGATTTAGAAATCCCACTGTCATGAGTATGCCACATCTGCATGATACATCTTGTATTGGAGTGGATTTACTTTAATTTCATGCTGAAAGGTTTAAGCACCTTTTACCTTTGGGCCAAGATTAATCACAGCCTTTATCACAGCCGCAGCATCTTATCACTCCCTTCCGCTATATTAATCCACTCTTGGCTTCACTCCATGCTGGTTATACATCTTCTGTACTGACTACTCTAAAGGTGCCTGTCTCTCGAGAATCTGAGGTGTTCGTTCATTGAAGATGTGGCATTTCCTGCTGGAGAAACGTAGAAGTGTTATTTATTGTGTCTTTTCCCACCCATTTGTATCTTACTTTCCTCTTGTTGTTTTACTGTAGTAGTGAGACTAGTGTCTGTTGGCCTACACACTAATCAGGGTAAGTTCAGAGTAAGTGAGGGCCTAGGCATGTGATAGAGCGCAGGGGGAAGGAGCCATCTATGAATGCAAGGCTCAGACTCAGGTGAGTATTAGGGCCTTCCCTATCATCAGGGCCTTCCTTTACATCTTCCCTGGTTTTCCCTTTCTGTTACACCACTCGCCAGTTGTCCTCTCACATGCAGTGTGAAATCTACTTTTTGTTAACCTATAAGGGAATGTGAGAGTAGTAGAGAGCCCTGTTCAGACCTGTCATATATTATCCTGAGAAAAAAAAAGCAGTTAAAAAAAATAACTTTTGCTCTAAAGAATTTAACACTTTAAGGCATGTTAAACTGCCTAAAATTATCAGTGAGAACTGTATAAAGTTTGGGCAATAAATACAAGTGGAGGGCACTAGTTCAAACCCAGAGACCACCACTGAAACATAAATATGATATGATGACTGGGGAGCGAAACAGAAAGAAAGTGCCAAAAAAACAGGGATCACCATACAAAAGTTTATTGAAATAAACATATAACAATTAAGCCTGACATTTACAAATTAAAAATATTTAAAATCCACTCAGGAATACACTTGCCCCCTGCATCCTCTTATTAATAACACCAAAAAACGACAGTCATGATAGACTTCCTAAAGACAACAGCACTGGACATGAATAAAAAAATTACAGCATCAAAAGGTAAGCAAAGGTTTAGTAGGATATCAAGATAGGTGTCCGAAAATGAAAAAGGAGAAAAATCATTCAGAATAATTCAATAGCCCAACTGCTAACAAATGATATAGTGAGCATGCACAAAGCTATATGTAAGTAAGTGGTGGCAGACACATCAAATAATAGAGAATGCCTACACACAAAATCTAAACATTTGAGCTCAATATGTAGCTATATGCTGCAGGGATTGTAGGTCCAATAGATAGGTTCCAAATTACCATATTTTTGACCTTGAAAAAGCCACTCTCATGGCGATACACGTGGGGCTGAACACCTCTCTCAGAACCATACGACTCTATTGATTCTTCATTGCTGGACATTTGGTGACAGCACTGGTTTACACTTGGTAACTGGTATACCATCTGATAAGAGTTGAGCAAGTATCTAACTATTCGTATTCGCTATACTCATAACGATTACTGTCTAATACTTGCGTATTCATTCCGAATAGCGTGTGCCATGCAAGTCAATGGGGAAAAACTCGTAAAGTAACGAGTAACCCGAATTCCGCTCTATTCATGCAAGTAGCATATAATACGGCATTCAGGTTACTCTCAAGTTACTCATTACATTGCGACTTTTTCTCCCTTGACTTGCATTTAAAATGCTATTTGAAATGAATACGCGAGTAGTAGATGATACTTGTTATGAGTATAGCGAGCATGAATAGTTAGGTACTCACTCAACACTACATCTGATTTAACTGCTATTCTTTATCTATAGCACCCCCTAATCCCTGCAGCATAATGTTATGGTTTGGGGTCCTTCTGAGCCCCGAACTGGTCCAGTCCCGTCATTGACTCCTACATTGGGATCGATCGACTCCGCAATGCCACCTGTCCGTCGCTCGAGGTGTTGGGCTGACAGGCATCAGATGGCTAGAGTCTTTTACCGTTCTGAGCCTAAGTGCTCATTTAGCACTACCGCGCATACGTGGGTTCCCACAGCCTCTCCAGGCAATAAGTGCAGAAGTACCACTATCACGCATGCACGACACGTCATCATTGATGCGGCGGCCGCTGATTGGCTCGTGGTTATGTCAGCGGTGATGGCCGCAATCGGCACCATTACCTCATGCCATGTGGCCTGAGGAAGGGAGGAGACTTTAAAAGGTTCGTAGCTCCACCCATCGACGGGCGAGCGTCACATTGTCTATGGTGGCAGCTCACTGAACAGACTGTGCTATATGTATGCATGCATGGGTTCCAGTGCCATCTTATTCTGCAGAGTCAGTGGCAGGTGTATGTGAGTATAGGACAGTGGTAGGCAGGGCTAGGGCATCGGTGCCGGACACCACAATTCTCTGGTAATGCGGTGCAGTTAGGGTTAGCTCCTGTCTTACCAGTGTGAATGTGTTTCAGAACTAGGCGCCTATACCAGGTATTCATATCTCAGTACAGCTGTGTCTTGGCACGGTGAGGGTCAGGGTCCACATGGTCTGACGTGCCCCCTACGCACGTGACCGGTAGTCTGCAGTGTGTGAGGCAGTGACAGGGGTAATATTTGAAGACCGCTATGTGTCCCCCAGAATGTGTCTGGAAACCCTCTGAGTTTGCTATAGCTATTACTGGGAGTATAGCACAAAGGGTAACAGGGAGACAGATCCCTCCTCCCAGTCCAGGTTTTGTAGCAATTCTCATGTCCAGCATTTTCATTTAAACTCATGCAGAGCACAGCAGGGTGTGTCTCAGTTGAGAGCCAGGCTTGGTGAAGCTAACACATGCGGTGTGAGCTAGGCTGGCTCTGTGTGGAGTGAACACAGGCCAAGAGTGTCAGCCTAGGAGAACCTTATACAGATCCCTGCGGTTATCGGGGTCCTAAGGTAACAAGACTTTTTGATGCAAAGAATTTGTCTATATGCACCGGCTGTGATCCGGAAGAGACTTTGACTGTGGGAAATTGGATCTATTTATGCTGCAACGATAAATAGACTGTTGGTGTGAACACGCTGCTGCCTCACTGCCTCACGTTTTTGCCCAAACAACGCTGCTACCTCACATTATGGTGGAGAATGCGGGCATGACAGCCTGGTTGCTAAGGGCAATGGCCTAAGAGGTACTTACCCGGAAAAAAAAAAAAATAAAAATTTTTTTCTACTGACTGTTTGCGGTGGTCCACGAAGCCTGCAGGCGTTGCAGCCTGGTTGCTAGGGGCAGCAACCCAGTTTTCACATGTTTATGATCAAGCCTGCAAAGTTACAGTTTACCTCAGCAGCCACTATGGAGGATCTTGTAAAGCAGCTGGCCCAGTCTATTGCTCAACTACAGCAGGTTTTTGCACAAACCAGTGCACAGCAGCAACAAGCTAATGCTCAGCACCAGCGGGCGTTAGCTCAGCAACAGGAGACAAACAGCTTGTTGACTAAGCAGCTTTCTGCTCTGCGAGAAGCGCTCCCAGCGGTAACTCCAGGTCATCCACTCCTTCCTGCGGCCCAGGACAGAGTAAGGGCGGCACTTACGAAGATGAGTGCAGAGGATGACCCAGAAGCCTTTTTCTCCGTGTTTGAGAGGACCGCTGAGCGAGAGAAATTGTCTACCGACCGTTGGACTGATGTCGTGGCCCCGTTCCTGGTAGGTGAACCCCAAAAAGCCTACCTGGATCTCAGCACGGAGGATGCCGAGGACTATGGCATACTGAAAGGTGAGATCCTTGCACGGATGGGGGTTAACACTTATCTCCGGGCCCAACGAGTGAATCAGTGGAGGAGGGAAAACCTGCACGCTCACAGGCCCATGTCTTACTGGACCTTGTAAAAAAATGGCTGCAGCCGGAGACCTTGCACCCCGGACAGATGATTGAGCGGGTGGTGATTGAACGGTTTGTGCGGACTTTGCCAGCCCCCATTCAACGGTGGGTGGGACAGGGGGACCCCGGTACCCTAGACCAGCTAGTGAATTTGGTGGAACGCTACACAGCTACCCAGGAGTTGGTCCGGGACTCTGCTTCACGGCGGGCACTCCGTAGGGATACGCCCCCTTCACAGTTGGTAAAAGACTCCCGTCCCTCCTCGGGTGCTGCCCCGTCTTCAGCCCTGGCAGAGAGTAAACCCCAGACTAAGGTCAGCAGGAGTCCCGGTTCCCCAAAGTCAAACACCCGAAACAGGGACACCTCTGCTGTTATGTGCTGGCGGTGCCATCAGCTCGGGCATGTGATGGCACAGTGCCCACTCACAACAGAACCCATGGACTGCCGGTACGCTCGCCGGGTATCAATGTATGCCCATACTGTTTGTACCGTAAGCACTGTTACTATGGGGGAGGAGCCCCATCTCTGCAAAGTACGTGTTAATGGCTATACAGCAGAGGCTTTGTTGGACTCAGGAAGTGTAGTGACTCTTGTACATGCCTCCTTGGTCTCCGGGGAAAACCCTACGGGACATAAAGTAGGGGTACTTTGTATTCATGGAGACCTACGTGAATACCCTATGGAAAGGGTCACCATTGCTACCTCGTGTGGAGAGGTTCAACATGAAGTGGGGGTGATGAAAAGACTTCCATATGCTGTTATTTTGAGAAGAGACTTGCCCCTGTTCTGGACATTATGTGGGAGGCGACCTAGCCCTCCGAGGTGTATGATTGAACCAGGCCCTGAGCCGTACGATCCCGACTCAGGGATACCTGCCGTAGGGGTCACCAGTATAGGGACAGAGTGTAACCCTGCCAGGTTCCCCCTAGAGGTAATGGCAGGAGAGGTTGAGCCACCCGAGGCAATCCCGGAGTTGAACGTGTCTCCAGATAATTTCGGAACAGCACAGCTCCGGGACCCCACATTGGCTCCTGGACGTGGAAATGTACAGGTAATTGATGGGGTACCCCAGCGGCCTGGTGCCAGGCTGGAAACTCCCTACATGGCTCTAAAGCGAGAGTTGCTCTATCGGGTTGATACAATCCGGGGGGATATAGTGGAACAGTTGGTGGTCCCTCAGCCGTACCGCCGTCAGACCTTGGAATTGGCTCATAACCACCTAATGAGTGGGCACCTAGGTGAAGAGAAAACGCGGGAACGCATGTTTCAGCGGTTTTACTGGCCAGGGGTCGGCGCAGAAATTAAGAGGTTCTGTGAGTCCTGCCCAGTTTGTCAGTTGACCGCACCAACGCACCGTTTCCGTAGTCCTCTGATACCTTTACCCATTATAGAGGTGCCTTTTGAGCGGATTGCTATGGATCTGATCGGACCCATTATAAAAACAGCCCGTGGTCACCAGCACATCCTGGTAGTGATGGATTACGCGACACGTTATCCGGAGGCCATTCCACTACGTCACACCTCGGCGAGGCTTATTGCTCGGGAGTTGTTTGCTATGTTCTGTCGCGTGGGGTTACCCAAAGAAATCCTGACAGATCAGGGCACTCCCTTTATGTCTAAAATTACAAAGGAACTGTGCAAACTCCTCCAGATCAAGCAGCTACGCACGTCGGTGTACCATCCCCAGACTGATGGTCTAGTGGAACGTTTTAATAAAACTCTAAAGGCTATGTTGAAAAAGGTGGTCTCCAAAGAGGGGAAAGATTGGGACATGTTATTGCCCTATTTAATGTTCGCTATCCGCGAGGTCCCACAATCTTCCACCGGGTTCTCGCCATTTGAGTTACTGTATGGCAGACATCCGCGGGGACTGCTGGATATAGTTAAGGAAACTTGGGAACAGGAGCCCACCCCTCACAAAAGCACAGTGGAATACGTTATGGGTATGCAGGATCGTATCACGGCAATAATGCCCATTGTTAAAGAGCATTTGCTGGATGCTCAGGCAGCCCAAAGTACTCAGTATAATAGAAAGGCCTCCATCAGGTCTTTTAAACCAGGAGATCGTGTCTTAAGGGTACTTTACATGCTGCGACATCGCTAGCGATCTCATTAGCGATGTGAAATTCTAGATAGCAAGTGCGATCTTTTGGGATCGCACATGCGTAAAATGACCTATGTGCGATCCCGAAAGATCGCACTTGCGCTCTAGAATTTCACATCGCTAATGAGATCGCTAGTGATGTCGCAGTGTGTAAAGTACCCTTTAGTCCTAATACCTACTGCAGAAAGTAAGTTCTTAGCCAAATGGCAAGGTCCCTATGAGATCCGGGAGAAAGTGGGGGAAGTAAACTATAAGGTGTATCAGCCAGGTAGAAGAAAACCAGAGCAAATCTACCATGTAAACCTGCTGAAGGCATGGAAAGACAGGGAATGTATCGTGGCTGACGTAACGTTGGACCTAACCTTTTCAGGTGCCTTGACAACAACAAAGGAGGAGTCCCCTGATGATGAATTGGGAGTAAGGATAGGGGATTCTCTCTCAAAACAGCAGAGACGGGAGTCTCGGTGATTAGTGCAGCGGAATACGGATGTGTTCTCAAGCCTACCCGGCCGAACAACCGTAATCCACCATGATATTGTCACCGAGCCTCAAGTAAGGGTACGCCTGAGGCCATACCGGGTACCAGAGGCTCGTAGGCAAGCCATTGCGGAGGAGGTAAAAAAGATGCTCCAACTAGGGGTTATTGAAAAATCCACGAGCGAATGGGCCAGTCCCATTGTGCTGATCCCGAAACCAGACGGTTCTTTAAGATTCTGTAATGACTTCCGAAAGTTAAATGAGGTATCGAAGTTTGATATGTATTCCATACCCAGGGTCGACGAGCTGATAGAGAGACTGGGACGGACCCAGTACTTCACGACTCTCGATCTCACTAAAGGTTACTGGCAGGTGCCGCTGACAGAGGCGGCAAAAGAAAAGACCGCTTTTGTCACGCCAGGGGGGCTCTATCACTATGTCGTCTTGCCATTTGGTTTACATGGGGCTCCGGCCACGTTTCAGAGATTAATGGACATAGTGTTAGAACCCCATCAACCATATGCCTCCGCATATTTGGATGACATCATCATCTATAGCAGTGACTGGAGCACCCACTTATCTCAGGTACAAGCGGTAGTGGATTCGCTCAGAGCTGCTGGTCTGACGGTGAATCCAAGCAAATGTGCTATGGGTCTCAAAGAAGCCCGTTACTTGGGGTATGTGATAGGCCAAGGGGTTATCAAGCCACAAGTAAACAAAATCGAAGCCATTCAAAACTGGCCTCGTCCCCTTACCACAAAACAGGTAAGAGCCTTTCTGGGTATAATGGGGTATTACCGACGATTCATACCCAATTTTGCTGGACGGTCGGCGCCTTTGTCCGAACTTTTAAAAGGGAAGAAGTCGGTCATGGTCCACTGGAATACACAAGCAGAGGAAGTCTTTCAGGTGCTAAAGGTAGTCCTATGTGGTCAGCCTGTCCTTGTCAACCCTGACTTTCAAAAGGAGTTTATAGTACAGGCAGATGCCTCTGAGGTGGGTCTGGGTGCGGTTCTGTCCCAGGAGGTAGATGGAGAGGAGCACCCGGTCACCTATTTGAGTAGAAAACTCACCCCGGCAGAGAAGAACTATAGCATAGTGGAGAAGGAGTGCCTGGCCATAAAATGGGCTCTGGAATCCCTCCGCTACTACCTGCTGGGGCGACACTTTCGCCTGGTGACAGACCACTCCCCTTTGGTCTGGATGAGGAATGCTAAGGAGAGAAATGCTAGAGTCACCAGGTGGTTTCTCTCCTTGCAGAACTTTCACTTTTCTGTAGAACACCGGGCTGGTAGGTTGCAGGGCAATGCGGATGCCCTGTCCAGAGGTCCCTGTATGTTGGCAAAAGTTCAACCCCGCCCGTTTGAACTGATGGGGGGATATGTGAGGCAGTGACAGGGGTAATATTTGAAGACCGCTATGTGTCCCCCAGAATGTGTCTGGAAACCCTCTGAGTTTGCTATAGCTATTACTGGGAGTATAGCACAAAGGGTAACAGGGAGACAGATCCCTCCTCCCAGTCCAGGTTTTGTAGCAATTCTCATGTCCAGCATTTTCATTTAAACTCATGCAGAGCACAGCAGGGTGTGTCTCAGTTGAGAGCCAGGCTTGGTGAAGCTAACACATGCGGTGTGAGCTAGGCTGGCTCTGTGTGGAGTGAACACAGGCCAAGAGTGTCAGCCTAGGAGAACCTTATACAGATCCCTGCGGTTATCGGGGTCCTAAGGTAACAAGACTTTTTGATGCAAAGAATTTGTCTATATGCACCGGCTGTGATCCGGAAGAGACTTTGACTGTGGGAAATTGGATCTATTTATGCTGCAACGATAAATAGACTGTTGGTGTGAACACGCTGCTGCCTCACTGCCTCACGTTTTTGCCCAAACAACGCTGCTTCCTCACAAGTGTTAGTGGCAGACTTGTGTATGTGCACCTGTCCACGGGTGCCCAGTGATGCTAACTCAGCGCCTTCCTTCTCGGTTTCCTAGTAATTCTAACTGGGTTACCTCTTGGTCTGACGAGTTCCTTCATATGTGACCGATACCCGTGTACCTGTGAAGCTATCAGGGACACGCTACATGTTGGGGTGTGCCTTTAACTATCCTCTTTGTTCACATTTGGGTTTTCCTTAGTTGCTGTACCTGTCCTCCAGTCCCGTAGCGGCTTTGTCATCTGCCCGGTGGACTTCGGGCAACAATTGGTTTCAAATTATTTTATAACCAGTCGTCCCCTCTGTAACACATATTCATATTGAGCTCAAATGTTTAGATTTTGTGTGTAGGCATTCTCTATTATTTGATGTGACTGCCACCATTTTCTTACATATAGCTTTGTGCATGCTCACTATATCATTTGTTAGCAGTTGGGCCATTAAATTATTCTGAATGATAATTCTCCTTTTTCATTATTGGACACCTATCTTGATTTGCTACTAAACCTTTGTATACTTACCTTTTGATGCTGGAATTTTTTATTCATGTCCAGTGCTGTTGCCTTTAAGCCCGGTACACACGCTTCAATATATCTCACAATCCGTCGTTGGGGTCAAGTTGTAAGTGACGCACATCCGGCATCGTTCGTGACGTATTTGCGTGTGACATCTACGTGCGATCATGATTGAACGCAAAACCGTTGATCGCAAACACATCGTATCTTTCTCTAGAATTGAGCGTTTTGTTGCAGGAACCTAGTCAATTGTAACGTGTGACATCCCTCATACGATTGTGATGTCTGTGGCTATGTGCACAGGTGTGCGCTCTGCACCGCAGCTTAAAAAAGGTCCGCTTCAGAGCGCAGCTGAAAAGCTGCGTTCTGAAGCGCCTCACAATGTCTGTCATTCACTAATCTCTGTCAGTCGGTCACTATCTCTGTCCCTCACTCTCTGTCCATGTCAGTCTATCCCCCTCTCTCATATACTCACCGATCCCCGATCCCCGGCGCTGCACGGCGTTCACACTGCTCCGGCGGCTTTTACTGTTTTGAAAAAGCCGGCCGCTCATTAAACAATCTCGTATTCCCTGCTTTCCCCGCCCACAGGCGCCTATGATTGGTTACAGTGAGACACGCCCCCACGCTGAGTGACAGGTGTCACACTGCACCCAATCACAGCAGTCGGTGGGCGTGTCTATACTGTGTAGTGAAATAAATAATTAAATAATTTAAAAAAACGGCGTGCGGTCCCCCCCAATTTTAAAACCAGCCAGATAAAGCCATACGGCTGAAGGCTGGTATTCTCAGGATGGGGAGCTCCACGTTATGGGGAGCCCCCCAGCCTAACAATATCAGCCAACAGCCACCCAGAATTGCCGCATACATTACATGCGACAGTTCTGGGACTGTACCCGGCTCTTCCCGATTTGCCCTGGTGCGTTGGCAAATCGGGGTAATAAGGAGTTATTGGCAGCCCATAGCTGCCAATAAGTCCTAGATTAATCATGTCAGGTGTCTATGAGACACCTTCCATGATTAATCTGTAAATTACAGTAAATAAACACACATACCTGAAAAATCCTTTATTAGAAATAAAAAACACAAACATATACCCTGGTTAACCACTTTAATCAGCCCCAAAAAGCCCTCCATGTCCGGCGTAATCCAGGATGCTCCAGCGTCGCTTCCAGCGCTGCTGCATGGAGGTGACCGGAGCTGCAGAAGACACAGCCGCTCCGGTCACCTCCACGCAGCTAATGAAGACAGCCGCGCGATCAGCTGAGCTGTCACTGAGGTTACCCGCGGCCACCGCTGCATCCACCGCTGGATCCAGTGACAGCGGGTAACCTCAGTGACAGCTCAGCTGATCGCACGGCTGTCTTCATTAGCTGCGTGGAGGTGACCGGAGCGGCTGTGTCTTCTGCAGCTCCGGTCACCTCCATGCAGCAGCGCTGGAAGCGACGCTGGAGCATCCTGGATTACGCCGGACATGGAGGGCTTTTTGGGGCTGATTAAAGTGGTTAACCAGGGTATATGTTTGTGTTTTTTATTTCTAATAAACGATTTTTCAGGTGTGTGTGTTTATTTATTGTAATTTACAGATTAATCATGGAAGGTGTCTCATAGACGCCTGACGTGATTAATCTAGGACTTATTGGCAGCTATGGGCTGCCAATAACTCCTTATTACCCCGATTTGCCAACGCACCAGGGCAAATCGGGAAGAGCTGGGTACAGTCCCAGAACTGTCGCATGTAATGTATGCGGCAATTCTGGGCGGCTGTTGGCTGATATTGTTAGGCTGGGGGGCTCCCCATAACGTGGAGCTCCCCATCCTGAGAATACCAGCCTTCAGCCGTATGGCTTTATCTGGCTGGTTTTAAAATTGGGGGGGACCGCACGCCGTTTTTTTTAATTATTTAATTATTTATTTCACTACACAGTATAGACACGCCCACCGGCTGCTGTGATTGGGTGCAGTGTGACCCCAGTCACTCAGCGTGGGGGCGTGTCTCACTGTAACCAATCAAAGGCGCCGGTGGGCGGGGAAAGCAGGGAATACGAGATTGTTTAATGGGCGGCCGGCTTTTTCAAAACAGTAAAAGCCGCCGGAGCAGTGTGAACGCCGTGCAGCGCCGGGGATCGGGGATCGGTGAGTATATGAGAGAGGGCTGCTCAATTCAGTCACTTAGGAGATTAGCGGTCACCGGTGAGTCCTTCACAGGTGACCGCTAATCAGGGCGCGACACAGACAGAGCCGCAGCATGACCGTGAAGTCGGGTGAAGTTCACCCGAGTTCATTCTGACAGTGCGGCTCTGTCTGTGTCTGCTGTCATCTGCCATTCAGCTCTGCTACATGGCTGTCTGTGTCTGCTGTCAGCGGCCATGTAGCAGAGCTGAATGGCAGATGACATAGTTAAAACGCATCCCTACACATTACACACGCTTGGCAAGTCAATAAATAAAAAAAAAAAAAGGTGCCCAATGCATACGTCACAGAACACATGATCTAAAGGATCGCACACAAAATTGATCAATTTAACATAGACTACTAACGCTCGTGTGACAGCAAATGAACGACCTACGTGCAATCTCATAAGATCCCGTATGCAACCTGGGCGTGTCACATCGCAAATGCGATTGTACAACTAGTTGCAACGTGTAAAGTGGGCTTTAGTCTATCATGACTGTCGTTTTTTGGTGTTATTAAGAGAATACAAGGTGCAAGAGTATTCCTGAGTGGATTTTAAATGTTTTAATTTGTAAATGTTTGGTTTAATTGTTATATGTGTATTTCAATAAAATTTTGCATGGTGATCCCCATTTTTTGTCACTTACTTTCTCTTTTGCTCCCCAACTGTATAAAGCTTTATTCCATGTAAGGTGGTAGAAAATACAACACTTACTGAAGGTTTCCAAGGACTCATGTATACAATCTGTTAAAAAAGACCTTTCACAAGGTCAAAAGCGGCTAGTTTGTGTTCCTATTTTACTTTTGCTGCTCCCTTGAGTATTCCATTGCTGCCTTTTTTTCTTTTTTTTTAAAGCTGGTACATGCCACTTAATGACTTTAGCACATTTTATGAATGGTGTGTGCCTCCACTCTCACTGAAAATGTTTCTCCAGTCAGTGACACCACTTTTTTGCAGAATTAACAAATACAGTATGTGTATCCATGCCCCACCTAGGTTCATCACCCAACTCTGCTCATGTTGGTACACAAATGTTGTGATTATTCAAAGTTTCAGGGCTTGTTCGCATGTAAATGCTGAAATTTCTGCAGCGATTTGGTGGTGCATGTGTGCTTCAAATCAGTGCAGAAACACTACGTAATGGATGCAGTGTTTCAGCAGAATAGATGCCGATTTCATGCGCTCGGGATGCTGCCCCCACTATAGACAGAGTGGAAGCTGCATCCAAAGCGCACAAAATAAGTGACATGCTGCATTTTTGAACGCACGGATTTGGGTCAAAATTTTAGCATGCAAATCGATGCGTTCAAAAAAGCAACGTGCGCACGTTTCATGCACAATCTACATAGATTGTGCTGGGGACGCAGGACGCATACATTTACGCTGCAGTGCTAAACGCAGCGTAAATGCATGCAATTACGCAACAAGCACACAAGCCCTCAGTTTTTTGACAAACACTTTGATGTATCATCCCCAACATGTCTGTGGATATGTATTTAGACTTATTTAGTCAGGTTGAAAATCAGGAAAACGTGCTGTCTAATTCCCCCTGTCTACATCAGATCCAGTCTCAGTGATAGCTATGGACTTTAATTTATACTGCTTTTGCTAAATGCAACTTCACCAGTCATCCAAGATGTTATCACATTAACACAAGAATTAGGTTTGTATCAGAATGAACCCAGATAATGATGTCAATGTCCTTATCCATTTCTGCAGGCTCTACATATTCAGTTACATCTTAGAAGGCTGACTTACGTATGATTGTGATCGGTCTACACTGATGCCAAACAGGTTGTACAGCATTACAAAAACATGTCCGCTTTCCTCTAGAAATAGCATCCCATCTGTCTGTGGATTTTGTCTAGTATGGCAGCTGTGTTACACTGAATGAATAAGGCTGAGCTGCAATAACAAGGACAACCTGTAGGTGGCACATGCAGGTGCCATGGAGCTAATGCTAGGGCTTCTGTCATTATCTGTGACCAGATCTGAGAGTCTAATGATGGGGGACACATCTGTCATTTGACTTTCCAGGTGATGAATCAAACATATCAAATTTATTTTTTGAAGGATTATCTGTCTTTGCTTGGATACAGCATTAACGTAAATGAATACGTGGTTAAAATCTGTCCTTTATAAATGTCAAAAATCACTGGTACATGACCAATATAAGACAGGTAACACAAAGTGCATTAATTATGGATGAAGACTGCAGTCACATCCTGGTTTTGCTTCTAATATTTCCATCTTTGTAATTTGGACTTTGAAAATATTTTTGGGGAAGTGTCACATCCTAGACATGCTGGAGGCCTTCCCAAGCAATTAAAATAGGAGAGCATAACTTACATTGCTGCTATACACAAGCACAGGAAGGGCTAGCTGAGTGACTTACTAAGGTGATTTAATAATCCGATATGAAATATGTCATAGATCTTGTATAACAGGAAATGGCTCTTTAAACCTAAAGCGTAAACGTCATTTTAATTTTTATTTCATAAATCAATAGAACACATTAAAATAAGCAACTTTGTAATAAATCTTATCAGAGAAATCCACCTCTGCCACAATTGTTCAGTTATTATCCAAATTCTCAATCCTGAGGTAAAATCTGATCAGTGAAGACTTTCCTATTACTGAGATAGGAGATGGCAGCTGGTGCTGATGAGACTCTATGTGGATAGCAGACAGAGAAGGGGCTGGAGCTCTGCCTATAGCTCCCCCCTCCCCCTCCTCCTGTTATCATAGAATCTCATCTGAGGAGCTAGAGGCAGAGGGAGGAGCTAGAGGCAGAGGGAGGAGCTAGAGTCACAGGGAGGAGCTAGAGGCACAGGGAGGAGCTAGAGGCAGAGCGCCGCCCCTTCTCCCTCGTCTATCTACATAGAGTTTCATCAGTAACAACCGTCATCTTCTCTCTCAGTAATGGAAAAGTCTTCACTGATCAGATGTTACCTCAGAATTGAGAATTTTGATAATGTCTCATCAATTCTGGGAGAGAAGGAAGCAAATTTATCTGATAAGATATACTACAAAGTTGCGTTTTTTCATTGTAAAGCCATAATACTATGAAAAGGGGATTGTGTGAGGGGATAATGCTGTGTAAAGAGGACTGTGGGGGGGAATAATACTGTGTAAAGGGGTGTGTGTAAATATTCTGCATTAGATATGAGTTCCCGACCCATGACATATGGGATACGTTATGGCGACCGCGGAGGTGATCACTGCCAGAGACTTTGCTTACCCGACAGCTAAGCTCCGTCCCTCACAGTAAGTGGCAGTGCCCATGCCGTCCCTGGCCGTTAATCTTTTTATATGCCGCAATCGATATCGATAGCAGATATCGATAGCAGAATTTAGATTTTTGGTAGAGAGATCACACTCCCTCTCCTCTGTGATCGCTGCCCCCGCAATGTGATCACAAGAGCCCAATCATTTTCATGGTGACCCAAGGTCTTCATGACGACATCCGAGTCACCAAGGTACGGAAAGCCTCTGGGAGCTTGCACGTTGCAAGACATTATAGCTGCAATTAGTGAAAACAAAGGTAATGTCCTTTAAAAGGACTCAGTTAAAAGGTTAAAAAAAGTTTTAAAAAAATCAGAACATAAAGAAAATAAATGCAAAAATATTTTTTCCAATAAATATGTATATGCAAAAAAAATAAAAAAGGTACACATTTTAGGTATCCGTGTCCATAACAACTAAATCTATAAAACTGTCACATCTGTTAACCCCTTCAGTGAACACAGTAAAAAAAAAGTAGCAAAAATTATGTCTTTTCATCATACAGTTGACAAAACAAGGCATAAAAAGCAATCAAAAAGTCATATATAAATGAAAATGGCACCCCTGGAAACAACATCTTGTCCAGCAAAAAGCAAGCTGCCATACAGCTCCATCAGCAAAAAAATAAAAAAGCTATCTGGTATCACTCTAATTGTACTGACCAAAGGAATAAAGCCACTTATTAACTTATACCATAAGATGAACAAAGTAAAATAAATAAATAAATAATCCAATTCTTCAACTACTGTTGATTTGTTCATTCTGCCTCCCAAAGATCACAGCACAGCGCAGCTCACTTTTATCCTGTGCTCTAAGCTGAGCGCTTACACCAGGAACTACCTATAAATCTCTGAAAAATGTGATTCAGATATTCTTAAAATTCCCAAATTAAAAGTCACTGTAATGTGACAAAGGGACTCACTTTAAACTCCTGTCTGGCCTGTGGTCAGTGGTGTCCATTTTTATTACACACCTTTTTAGTGGTGCACAAAAGTGCTGTCAACAACATTTTTGTGCACCTTTGAAAAGACGGACCGCTGAAAAGAGGTCAAGCGGAGTCCAGTGTAACTCTGCTAACTCATTGTAGTGAATGGATCCATCACAGAGATGTAGATGGAAACCCTATAAATGTGAATTAATCCAAAATGTCCTGTACCCTAATTTACACCAAACAGCATTCAACTCACCCCACAAAAAAACAAGTCCTCACTCAGGTCTGTCATCTGTTAATGTTAATATTGGGGGCTTCCATGTTACTGGTAGCTAGAGATGAGCCAGCCTCTAAAGGCTTGAGTTCGGTTCGTCGAACGGAGGCCGCGTTCGAGTTCGGTTCGGCGAACCGTTCGACGAACATCTCGATCCCCATTGAAAACAATGGGAGGCAAACACAAACACATAAAAACACATTAGAAATGTACACATGCAGTTAATAAACATTGCCATAACACTTACAGGTCCCCGCGATGCGTGCTGCACTTTGTCTCCCGCCGCTTTTCCTTCCGATAATTGCTGCGTCCTTCCGGTAACCAGCACTGATAGGACCTTCCGTGACGTCAAAAAAAGCATGTGACCAGTCATGTGTCTATTATCTCATTGGCTACAAACTGGTCACATGGCTATGACATCATGCTAGGTCCTGTCATTGCACTCTCCGGTACGCGGTGATCGTTCCAGCATCTCCGTATACCGGCGAAATGCTCTGGCACATGGTCGACTCCCCGTTCTGCTTCCCCATTCCGTTATTCACCAGCTGCCACAGCCGGTCAATAACGGAGATCACCGTTGCTATAGCAACTTGCCTGTCAGCGGTGACGTCATCGCTTTCAGCCTGCAGCTTCTGCTACTCACTGACTGAGTGAATAGACTGCAGTGCACGGGGAGCAGCAGCGTCCTTCCTCCCATGCAGCACTGTCTGATGTAGCAGAGCTGCATGGGTTGAAGGAGAAAGAAGACAGAAGACCGTGAATCGTGGAGGGATGAGAGGGATTAATAAACATAGAGTCTCTAATGTGTCTGTGTATTTATTTCTATTAAAGTATTTTTTCTCTGTTTGGTGTCTCTTTTTTTTAACCCTTTATTGGAGATTCTTAATGGCCGGGTCAAACTTGCCTGACATTAAGAATCTCTGACTTAATACTAGCTATTAAAACAAATCTAGTATTAACTCATAATTACCCAGCAAGCCACCCAGCTCCAGGCTGTTGGAGGACTTGGATACAGCGCCAGATGATGGGGCTTCTATGAAAGCGCCATTTTCTGGGGCGACTGCCGACTCCAATTCGCAGCAGAGGGGCCAGAAAGCTCAGGCCAACCTGTGCTGCCTAGTTGTACCTGGCTGGACACAAAAATGTGGCGAAGCTCATGTCGATTTTTTTTTAATTATTTCATGAAATTTATGAAATAATTAAAAAAAGGGCTTCTCTATTTTTTTTTGTTCCCATTCGGGTACAAATAGGCAGCTGGGGATTGGGGGCAGCCGTACCTGCCTGCTGTACCTGGCTAGCACACAAAAATATGGCGAAGCCCACGTAATTTTTTTGGTGTGCAAAAAACTCCTGCATACAGTCCTGGATGGAGTATGCATACGTTTTTCTGCCAAGAGATGCAGATTTTCTGCAACCAAATACTCAACGTGCCCGCATTGTTTGAGCTGGTAATTTGGCATTCAGTTCATTGAATTCACCACAGGTGAGTTCATGGAGTTCACTTGAGGTGACTTCACTGAGTTCATTGAGATTGCCTGAGGTCACACCTGGGGTATCGTGGGAACCAACAGCTGTGACCTTAGGTGAACTCAGTGACGTTACTGCTCTCACAGATGTAGCTCCTTCAGTGTGTCTGTGACTCCGCAGTGAGCAGTCACATCTTTTAATGTGACCGCTCACTTCGACCTCAGATGTAGCAAAGCTAAGATTGTCATGGGACATCAGAGACTAGCTTATGTCGGACCTGCATGGGTGTTTCGGTGGTTAATAAATTTGAGAAAAAGGGTGTTTTTTGTTTTTTTTAATAAAATTATTTTTCTGTGTTTTGTGTTTATTTCTTTTTACTTACAGAGTTAGCAATCACCCCGCAGCAGGGCAATCGGAATAAGCTGAGAAGTAAAGCACCAGAACTGGAGCATCTAATGGATGCAACAATTTCGGGAAGCTGCAGGCTGCTATTTTTAGACTGGGAGGCCCAAAAACCATGGGCCTCCCCAGCCTAAGAATACCAGCCCCCAGATATCTGCTGTATCTTGGCTGAGTATCAAAATTGGGGTGGACTGTACGCCGTTCTTCAAACTTATTTAAATGATTTTAAAAAACAGCATGGGGTTCTTTGTATTTTAATACACAACCAAGGTAAGCACACATCTGGGGGCTGCAGCCTATAGCTGTCTGCTTTATCTGTGCTGCGTGTCAAAATATGGGGGATCCTACGCCCTTTTTTCCAATTATTATTATTTTTACACTCCACAACCAATCACAGATGCCAGCACACTGGTAGTCTGATTGCAACCATTCACAGATGTTGTCACAGAAGGTAGGTGAGGAAAGCAGTGAATATGCATGAGAGCTAATGAGCAGACTCGGAAGCATTGTGACAGGCATGCAGGAGACTCAGTAAGTATAATTCTCCTATTTTAATATCCATTTTAATTTTTATCCATGTGGCTGAACCCAAACAGTAAACTGACTTCCCTGCATAGTCAGACTTCAGCATTCGGGCACGGATACTAAATGTCCAGTACGGACCCGAACTTTACAATAAATAATGGTGAAAAAATGGGCAATCCACTGCATGCATCCACACCTGGAGTGCATGAATGTGGAGATGTTTACCCCGATATGACCATCCTAGCAACTTCCTTGGGGATAGTAAAGCGGGCTTTACACGGGAGCGATATCGGTGACGATATCGCTATCATGCATACCCACCCCCTCTTTTGTGCGACACGGGCATATCGCTGTCCGTCGCGCACAAAATCGCACTCCCCCGTCACACTACTTACCTTCCCTGCGACGTCGCTGTGACCGACAATCCGCCTCCTTTCTAAGGGGGCGGTTCGTTCAGTGTCACAGCGACGTCACAGCAGCGTCACTGAACCACCGCCCAATAGAAAAGGAGGGGAGGAGATGAGCGGCCGGAACATGCCGCCAGCTCCTTCCTTCCTCCTTTTCTGGTGGAGGTAGGTAAGGAGATGTTTGTCATTCCAGCGGCGTCACACACAGCGATGTGTGATGCTGCTGGAGCGACAAACATCGTACCGTCGTTGCAGCGATATTACGGAAATGAACGACGTGACAACGAGCTACGATATCGAACGTATTTGCGCTCGTTGATCGTCACTCATTTGCGTCACACGCTGCGATGTTGCTACCGGCGCCGGATGTGTGTCACTACCGACGTGACCCCGACGATATATCGGTAGCGATGTCGCACCGTGTAAAGCCCGCTTAAGGCTCCACTCAGATCTCTGTTGTATGCAACTTATATTACCAAACTGAGTCCTGGGAAGAAAGGAAACAATCCTCCAGACACTTTTATCAACCTGTCTCCTATTGGAACAATGGGATGAGCACTCAGAAATCTAAAAACACTTGCTTATTTTTTCCCCAGAGCCATTGGGGACAATTGAGACACTCTTATACACTTGAGCTAGTTGGAGAATCCTGCCAGAAATGGAAGGGTTGGGCAGCTAAACTCTAATCAATTTGGGCATTTTAAGACACATTTATTTTGTGACTTGTTCTGTGTTGGCTATTAATTAACAATGCATTGCTACAAAGCTACTAGACTTTGCATAGTAAGCACGTTGCAGATTTCTAGTATAAATTAGGGCTATGTTATTCTCAAACTATACTAATGGAATAGTACCACTATAAATTATTTTTCTTAGGCATAGGTTAAAAATAATAAAAGAGGAATACTCATTTTCCAGTGCTCCCACAATCACAGCCCCTCCAGAGGTCTCTGCCCTCTCCAGAAGTGGTGTCTGCCTGTGCATAAGTCCCACTATCACTATAGTCTGTAATTGGCTGCAGTGCTCAGGTGACTAGAAGAGGGCTGGTATATGATTATACCTCTGTTTATTGTTTGTAATCAATCGACATCTAAGAAAAAAATACATTTACTGTTGGACTTCCCCTTTAACAAGATTTCATACCCACAACAAAGCGGTATGCAGTTTATCTAGAGCAGGAGTGGGCAATTTATTTTTCCAAGGGGCCACATGAAATTCTTTGACTCTTGTGGAGGGCCGAGCTAACAAGCCAAATTCAATTCTGCTTATTAAATGTTTTCTATTAATTTTAATCACATAATATTCAGCAGAATTAAGTATATTGACTAGCTGCTACCATTAATATGTTACGTTATGGCTTATTGTATCAAGTAGCAGCTAATCAATACTATATAATGTACTGCTTTTTATAACATTTACTGTATACAAAGCCATAAATCATACTGCCCCTGTTATGCAGCCGTTGTATTTTGATCAAGAGCTTCCAATACAATATGATGCCCCACAGTCCCCACACACAGTTTGATATCCCAACATAGTATGATGTCACCACATAGCCCCTCAAGTAGTATGATGTCCCCATAGAGGCCTCCTATGGAGAATATCCACACACAGCCCCCTTTACACAGTATTATACCCCACAGCTAGTTTATACAGCATTGTGCCCCCACACATTTCCATTTAGATAGAATGATGTTCTAACATAGCCCCCCCTTGCAGAATATTTACACACACCCCTTTACACAGTATTATTCCCCCCCACAGTCCTCTTTACACAGCATTATCCCCTCACACAATCCCCTTTTCATAGTATTATGACTCCAAACAGCCTCCTTTACACAGTATTATGCCGCCACACAGCCCTCTCTACACAGTAGTATCTCAACACACAATCCCCTTTACACAGTATTATGTCTCCTCACAATCAGCATTACACAGTACAGTATTATGATCCCACACAGTCCCCGATTACAAAATTTTATGTTCCCATACATCCTCGTTTACACACTATTACAGTGCTGGCCAAAAGTATTGGCACCCCTGCAATTCTGTCGGATAATACTCAGTTTCTTCTTGAAATGATTGCAATCACAAATTCTTTGGTATTATTAACTTCATTTATTTTGCTTGCAATGAAAAAATACAAAAGAGAATGAAACAAAAATCAATTCATTGACCATTTCACACAAAACTCCAAAAATGGGCCAGACAAAAGTATTGGCACCTTTAGCCTAATACTTGGTTGCACAACCTTTAGCCAAAATAACTGTGAACAACCGCTTCCGGTAACCATCAATGAGTTTCTTACAATGCTCTGCTGGAATTTTAGACCATTCCTCTTTGCAAACTGCTCCAGGTCCCTGAGATGTGAAGGGTGCCTTCTCCAAACTGCCATTTTGAGATCTCTCCACAGGTGTTCTATGGGATTCAGGTCTGGACTCATTGCTGGCCACTTTAGTAGTCTCCAGTGCTTTCTCTCAAACCATTTTCTAGTGCTTTTTGAAGTGTGTTTTGGGGCATTGTCCTGCTGGAAGACCCATGACCTCTGAGGAAGACCCAGCTTTCTCACACTGGGCCCTACATTATGCTGCAAAATTTGTTGGTAGCCTTCAGACTTCATAATGACATGCACACGGTCAAGCAGTCCAGTGCCAGAAGCAGCAAAGCAACCCCAAAACATCAGGGAGCCTCCGCCATGTTTGACTGTAGGGCCGTGTTCTTTTCTTTGGATGCCTCTTTTTTTTTCCTGTAAACTCTATGTTGATGGCTTTTCCCAAAAAGCTCTACTTTTGTCTCATCTGACCAGAGAACATTCTTCCAAAACGTTTTAGGCTTTCTCAGGTAAGTTTTGGCAAACTCCAGCCTGGCTTTTTTATGTCTTGGGGTAAGAAATGGGGTCTTCCTGGGTATCCTACCATACAGTCCCTTTTCATTCAGACGCTGACGGATAGTATGGGTTGACACTGTTGTACCCTCGCACTGCAGGGCAGCTTGAACTTGTTTGGATGTTAGTCGAGGTTCTTTGTCCACAATCCGCACAATCTTGCGTTGAAATCTCTTGTCAATTTTTCTTTTCCTTCCACATCTAGGGAGGTTAGCCACAGTGCCATGGGCTTTAAACTTCTTGATGACACTGCGCACCGTAGACACAGGAACTTTCAGGTCTTTGGAGATGGACATGTAGCCTTGAGATTGCTCATGCTTCCTCACAATTTGGATTCTCAAGTCCTCAGATACTTCTTTGGTCTTCTTTCTTTTCTCCATACTCAATGTGGTACACACAAGGACACAGGACAGAGGTTGTGTCAACTTAAATCCATGTCAGCTGGCTGCAAGTGTGATTTAGTTATTGCCAACACCTGTTAGGTGCCACAGGTAAGTTACAGGTGCTGTTAATTACACAAATTAGAGAAGCATCACATGATTTTTCAAACAGTGCCAATACTTTTGTCCACCCCCTTTTTTATGTTTGGTGTGGAATTATATCCAATTTGGCTTTATGACAATTTTTTAAATTTTTTTTTTCATTGAAGACAAATTAAATGAAGATAATAATACCAAAGAATTTGTGATTGCAATCATTTTCAAGAAGAAACTGAGTATTATCTGACAGAATTGCAGGGGTGCCAATACTTTTGGCCAGCACTGTATGGCCCAACATAGCCCCCTTTACACCGTAGTATCTCCTCACACAATCCCCTTTACACAGTATTATGCCTCCACAAAACCCCCTTTACACGGTATTTTGTCCTCACGCAATCCCCATTACACAGTATCTTGCCTCCACAAAGTACCCTTTACACAGTATTATGTCCTCACACAAGCCCCTTTACACAGTATTATATTCCCACACAGGTTATTTACACAGTTTAATGTCCTCACACAGCCCCCTTTACATAGCATTACATCCTCAGAGTGCCCCCTTTACATAATATTATGTCCTCACAGTGCTGCCTTTATACAGTATTATGTTCCCACATAGCTCCGTTAGGCCTCCAACACATATCCGTGCCCCCGGTACGTTTTGCTCCTTTTCTGCACGTACCGGCGGCACGGAGACACGTACACCAATGTTACCCTATGGCAGTCATGGTGAACCTTTTACAGGCCGAGTGCCCAAACTGTAGCCCTAAACCCAATTTATTTTCCGAAGTGCCAACCAATCCTATTATGTAAATAATTGATTTTAATCTTGCCTTTGCAGTCTTCTCTTCTCTTCAGCAGGGGACATCAGGCTCATGCATGCTTACCACACATTGAAGCTGAGCCCTTTCCAGACACAGCAGTTGATCTTTCTCGAAAAAATTGCAGCATATTAGACAGACATTTTAGCATGGAATGCAATCAGATGTCACCCTTAAATCCACATCTACATTTAAAAGTCTGAACATCTTGAAATCCCATAAAGGCGTGCGAGTTGCTACCCTCCCCTTTCATTGTGTAGTTATATCCCCCTTCCTGGGCCACTTCTTGGTAAACATGTCCCCCCACCCTGATATATATTTCCTACATTCTGGTATATTTGTCCCCATCATGGCCCCATCCTGGTAAATATACCTCATCCTGGTAAATGTCCTCCATCCTGGTAAATGTACCCCATTCTGGCATGTCCCCCCATGCTGGTAAATGTACCCCATCCTGACATATTGCTCATCCTTGTAAATGTTCCCCCATCCCGGCATGTACCCCATTCCTGGTAAATGTCCTCCATCCTGGTAAATGTTCCCAATCCTGGTTAATTTACCCCCATCCAGGTAAATGTCCCCCTTCCTGGCATGTTCCCCTTCCTGGTAAATGTACCCTATCGTGGCAGGTTTCCTCCATCCTGGCATGCATGTTTCCTCCATCCTGGCATGCATGTTTCCTCCATCCTGGCATGCATGTTTCCTCCATCTTGGCATGTATGTTTCCTCCATCCTGGCATGCATGTTTCCTCCATCCTGGCATGCATGTTTCCTCCATCCTGGCATGCATGTTTCCTCCATCTTGGCATGCATGTTTCCCCCGTCCTGGCATGCATGTTTCCCCCATTTTGGCATGTATGTTTTCCCCATCCTGGCATGTATATTTTCCCCATCCTGGCATGCATTGTTCCCCATCCTGGCATGCATTGTTCCCCATCCTGGCATGTATGCCCCCCCCCCATGCTGGCATGCGTGTTTCCCCCCCATGCTGGCATGCATGTCCCCCCCATGCTGGCATGTGTGTATCACCCCCAATCCAATACTGGCATGTATGTTCCCCCCCCATGCTGGCATGTGTGTTCTCCCCCCCCATGCTGGCATGTGTGTTCTCCCCCCCCATGCTGGCATGTGTATTCTCCCCCCACCCCATGCTGGCTTGTGTGTTCTCCCTCACCCCATGCTGGCATGTGTGTTCTCCCCCCCACCCCATGCTGGCATGTGTGTTCTCCCCCCCACCCCATGCTGGCATGTGTGTTCTCCCCCCCACCCCATGCTGGCATATGTGTTCCCCCCCCACCCCATGCTGGCATATGTGTTCTCCCCCCCATGCTGGCATGTGCGTTCTCCCCCACCCCATGCTGGCATGTGCGTTCTCCCCCACCCCATGCTGGCATATGTGTTCCCCCACCCCATGCTGGCATGTGTGTTCTCCCCCACACCATGCTGGCACTGGCCCCCCCATCCCCACCTTGGCACAGCCGCACACGAGTTATAAAAAAACAAACAAAAAACACAACATACAACTCACCTCCCAGCACACGCTCCACCGCTGCACGCCGCTGAGTCCTCCGTTCCCACGCGGTCAGAAGACCTCATTACGCCGGCGCCGCTCGCTGACGCTCCTCCGTCTCCTAGGCAACACACCTGCAGCCTGGGGGAGGAGGAGTGTCAGAGCGAGAAGAAATGTCTCCTCCGCTCCAACACAGCTTTGATCTGCCGGCGCGACTGCACCAGCAGATCAAAGCGGCAGGAATGCGCGCGTGCCAGCAGAATGGGCTCTGCGTGCCCCTGGTGGTACACGTGCCATAGGTTCACCATCACTGCCCTATGGTAACAGGCACACACACGAAATACCACACGGAACGTGTATCCGTATCGTTTGTACGTGTGTGCGTTTTTCCTCACGCATAACATGTCTGTATTTCTCCGGCATTACGCAGACACGGACCTGCTAAAGTCAATGGGTCCGTGCCTGCACGTATGTGACACGTAGCATGTCCGTGTGCTACCCGTGCCGTCCGTGTGCGTTTTTAATCGAAAAAACCTACACATGTTACCAATCCTGCAGTTCAATTAGGTCCAATTAGACACACCAGTATCTCATGATGAAGATTTTTCTACGTCATTTTTAATGAAAAATGGATCCTTTCAATCTGACAGCACACGGATATTACACATACATATATCACGCATACACGGACATTTCACACGCACACACGGCGAGCATACGCCATCACACAGATGTTACACGTACCGGCAAAACGGACATGAAAAACGGAACATGCACCTGAAAAACGGAACGTGAGACACGTACGTTTTTAAAACTGAAGTGTGGCAGAGGCTTTACATAGTATTGTGCCCCCACACAGCTTCCTTACAAAGCATACAGCCTCCTAGCACATTATTAATGCCCCCACACCACCCCCTTACACAGTATTATATCTATCCAGATCACAGGATGATATTAAAAAATAAAAATATAACCTGACCCAGTTCCCTCGCAGCTCTGGTCTGCGCTGTGCACTTTGTTTTCTATTATTGCGTTCACCAGTATCTGCATCCCGAGGATGCAGATATAAGTAAAAGTGAGACGCCGGGCAGAGGGTGGCTGTTTGGTGTGGGACACTTATGCATAAAAACTTTTGGCTGTGCTGGTCCATGGACCACACTTGAACACCCAAAAGGCTGCATGTGGTCGGTGGGCCGCACTATACCTAGGTCTGGTCTAGCTTGTGATGAAGCACGTGTAAAGGAACACATTGTGATTTGTGCATTTTCATATGTGTGATAACAGTCAAGTTCACAAGGTGAGATATATTATTTATGACCCTTGTTTATTATAACCCCATTTCTTTACTGTCAGATGATCTAATAAGGATATCCTTCTATGAAAATGAAGGAATATAAACGTTGCTGTGGGGATTGCAGCCCTATGATTTCTTATGACTAGCCACAGTAGACAATATTTGATATCTTACATCTACCTTGAAGCTATCTTGGCCATCAAATATTTTGCAGAAACCATTGTGCTGGTATGAATATTTTGCAATATTATTAAATAAATAGTGCAAGATGCAAACTAGGAAGGAAGCCTTATCAATCCTCAGGATATGACATTTGGAAATGCACAAAAATGATTGCTGAAGATGCTACTGAAGTAATCTTCTGAGGATTATGAGTTAGCTTTCAGGGAGGTTGGCATTATGATGTAAAGCGCGTAGCTGAACACCATCTCTTCTACACATCTCGCAATGGCAATCATTAATCCCAGGCAGTTGCTCCTTTGCGTTAATGTAAGCTCATTGAATCTGACTGTGTTCTATCAGGGGAGAAGCGCTTCTTCTATACTGGCATGTGTCTGCTTAGAGAACTAGCTGAAATTTAGCTTCCTTAGGTCTCTAACCTGCAATGAAATATGGTTACTTCCTTGAAGATATCTATCTCTACAAGGACTATTGTTCTCACCGGCATGTGCAATTTTTGTGTGTTAAATGGAGTATAAAACTGAGCACAACCGCGCTGTAAACTGAAGAGGAGCATGTCGCAGACATTTGAATAAATATTCAATAACAGATAATGACAATTTATATATCCAAGCAATTTTGAGGGTTAAAATTGTAACACAAATTTTACATACAGTTAATCCATCTAAAAACAGGGATTTATTTGGTTTCTGCCCAGAATAAGACATGTAACATTATGGATTAGGAATAAAATTTAAATTGGGAGCACAAAATCTATGTAATAAGGCAACCTTTGATTCTTTACAAATGGATAGGGTTGTACCGCTGTGATATTATTTTGGCTAGTATACTCTACAATAATACTTTAATGGTCAAGCAAGAATTTTAGCTAGTAGTGATGAGTAAGCACTACCATTCTCTGGTGCTGGGTACTCCTAAGGAACAGTTGGATGCTCGGATGGGTGTGACTCAAGCACCCGAGTATAATGTAAGTCAATGGGGGACGCAAGCATTTTTTATGAAGATTTCCCAAAAAAGTGATCAAAACCCCTATTGACTTCCATTATACTCAAGTACTTGAGTCACACCCATCTGAGCATCTAACTGCTCTTAACTAGTACTGAATACACTCGCTCATCACTACAAGCTAGAATTCTTGCTACCGCACAGGAGCCCAAGAGGTAAGAGGTTCTATTTTCATCAAATGGAATTGTGCATTGCGATGAGATATTGGACTGCAAAGGGTCCATATATTGTTTTTGCACAGGGGCCTCTTCTGTCTGTATATGCCACTAGAGTACCAAGCATCTGAGCATGGTCGTGTTCACTCATCTAGACTAACTAGTAAATGAATTTTATGCAGAAACTTAGTGTTTTTATCGCCCAGTGCGGCACCTCCACACACCCGTGCTCCCAGGCCTTGGCATGTGTGCCGTTCTCCTCACCTGCCCGGCGGACCCGCGCTCTCCTCTCATGCTCCGAGGTGTGCCGCAGCCTCCTTCTGCTTCCAGGCCACACGCAGCCCTTCTGTAAGTGCCCGTAGAGTGCGCACGTGACCACGCCTCTTTCTTAAAGGATCGGTGTCCCATAACCAGGAAGTGATCCTGAAGGTCACCTATTACCTTAAGGTATTTAAGACTGCCTCCCCTACAGGAGGTGCCTGAGCAACGTTACCTATTAGTTAGCTTGTTGCTAGTTCTCAGGTCCCATTACTCTACTGTGTCTTTGTTCTGCTAATTGTGTCCTAGTACCAGTCTCATGTTCCTAACCTGTGTTTTGCCCTAGAACCTGCTCTCTACCACCATGTCCATGCTGCCACATCTGAATATCTCCACCTTTGCGCTGCCACTTCTGAGTTACCATCTCTATGCTGCCACATCCGAACACACCGGCACCGTATGCTAAGAGACTTTACAAGTTCGTAAGAGCCTACCTCCAATTGTTCCTGGCAGTTGTGCATTTAGGCCCCCTGTGGCTGCACCAGACAATACCTGTATAGCGGTTCACTACTGGTTTGCTTCCTGAGGGGAGTCTGGTGTACAGCCCAGTGTGTTCACTCCCGGCGCCCCTCGACGACCGTAATAGTGACGTCTATCCTGTGAAGACTGTCATACTACAAGACAATAGAAATATAACTACAAAAAAATAAAATATATTGTGCACTTGATATGTCATAAAAACAATTCAACAAAATTTACTGACATCTACTTGCATTGGCCATCACATTCTAATGACACAACAGAGGAAAGCAATTGATGGCCATCATATATCACATTAAATGACTTAGATCAGTTCATATACATTGGTAACTACATTGTTAAGTCTATTAGTGTATTTCACTGATGCCTTAACTGCATTACCGACATTAGGTCCATTGAATTACAGAAAAGGTTTTGGCTACTAGGGCAAGAAGAATCAAATTATTTCCATGGAAACGTCATTCTACAATTTGTACCAATGTTCATTATGATTTTTTATATACATTCTTATGTGTTTGATAATCCTAAAAAAGCTTAGCCTAGTTCCCAATACTAGGCATTCCATTATGGTGGATAGTTTTGGCGTGAAATTGCCTTATGTCACAATTTCATAACCATAGCTTCAGAGTTGAAAGGACATACGAATATTATTTTAATGACTATGAATTTTACCATGAGTTGTATATGTTAGTTTAAAGGCCCCCATTAGACAAAAGTATACTGAGCACATTGATATTGGATCAGCCAACGTTTTGTTCTCCCTGGAGTCTGGCAGTGGCTTCATGATGGTGAACATAGGAGCACTCAGCCAAGTCAAGAATTGCTGTGTATTGGCAAAGTCGGGGAGATACCTGTTGGCACAATGCTCATACAGCCAACAGATATCTGATGTGTATTAGTATGGCTTAAAGAGAATCTGTCAGCTAGATTTTGCTACATAATCTGAGAGCAGCATGATGTAGACAAAGAGACCCTGAATCCAACTATGTACCACATAGATTACTGGGTGCAGCGGTTCTGGCACAATCAGAGCTTTTAAATTTAGCACGCAGCAGAGCTGAAAAAGCTGACCTTGTCCACCCCAGGCTCTGTATGTACAATGCCTATAGACAGTGAGCTGCTTACCACAAAAGGAGGTGTGTTGAACTACTATGAATGCAGTGTTGTATTTTGGGCAATCTCTTCGTGCTAAAACAATCATTGCAAGTAAACAACAGCATGAAGCTTGATATGAGAGGCCTCACTGAAATCTGTGCTTTAACCCCTACAGCATGCTGTCCTCAGATTACACAGTAAAAAAATGCCAACAGATTTTCTTCACGAGTGTGTGACTGTTATTATAGAGAAAATGAAATAAACAAGAAAAGTAATATGGATATAAAAAGAAAAATGTAAAACAATGACAAAAAGAAACAAGAAAAAGAAGCTGTAAAATGTCACATTTAGTGATCTCAACAAAATACACCGTAGGTTTTATGTATGTAAAATTAATACCTTGGAAATCTTAGCTTTGATATGAAAAAAGTTTGAGTCACTTATAATAAATAGCATTTAACAAAATTTAATTCCACAACATTAAAGGAACAATAATATCAAATAACCTCATTATGCCAGAGTAACAATACCTAAAAAGTGTTTTACTAAGCGCATATAAAAATAAGATGACTTCTTTTTGAGTTCCTTTGACAGGTACCAAGTACCCAAACATTATAGCAGAACAATGTCCCCACTCTTCATGGCAATAGTGTACCCTAATGGCAGTGACGCTCATGTGCTTTGCTATACTCTAGGAACGTGACATAGAGATGATGAGTTTGATATATTTTTAACAACTTTAATTAAAAAACAGGTGACATAGTATTAAAAACTATCGACAATCAAATGAATTTGATGTGACTCGAACTCAGGGAATATTTTATTCAATTTGAATGTTCAGGCAAGATTAAATAAGTTGTGGATTGATTTCCACAAATCCACAAAAACATGCCTGTTGGCTTTTTACATATGGCAGAAGACTGCATAAGTCCAGAAGGCTAAAATAACCTTGGGCGTGACTGCATGGGTTTCACTGTTATGCCTCACAGCTCTCACATGATGTAGCCAATCAGGAGAGACTATCACAGCCTTTATAAAAGGCAAAGCAGGGAATACAGCAGCCATTTTAAGATATTGAAAGTATGTCAGAAGTCACAGCTCAGTAATAGAGATAGTAAGAGAAAGCCCTAAAACAATGGACAAACATTTCAAATAGTAATATCTTGAATAACTGCACCAGTGAAGAAGATGAGAGTAGTCTGCGAAAAATACAGAAATTAAATTGAAAGCTGAGAGCGAGCGATAGGAGGTGCTAGCAGCAGTGCCAGTGTGATTGGCCAGTGATGTTATAGCCGGTATCTGTCCTGCTACATTTTAAATGCAAATACAGACATATACAGTAAGGTCCAGAAATATTTGGACAGTGACACAATTTTCGCGAGTTGGGCTCTGCATGCCACTACATTGGATTTGAAATGAAACCTCTACAACAGAATTCAAGTGCAGATTGTAACGTTTAATTTGAAGGTTTGAACAAAAATATCTGATAGAAATTGTAGGAATTGTACACATTTCTTTACAAACACTCCACATTTTAGGAGGTCAAAAGTAATTGGACAAATAAACCAAACCCAAACAAAATATTTTTATTTTCAATATTTTGTTGCGAATCCTTTGGAGGCAATCACTGCCTTAAGTCTGGAACCCATGGACATCACCAAACGCTGGGTTTCCTCCTTCTTAATGCTTTGCCAGGCCTTTACAGCCACAGCCTTCAGGTCTTGCTTGTTTGTGGGTCTTTCCGTCTTAAGTCTGGATTTGAGCAAGTGAAATGCATGCTCAATTGGGTTAAGATCTGGTGATTGACTTGGCCATTGCAGAATGTTCCACTTTTTTGCACTCATGAACTCCTGGGTAGCTTTGGCTGTATGCTTGGGGTCATTGTCCATCTATACTATGAAGCACCGTCCGATCAACTTTGCGGCATTTGGCTGAATCTGGGCTGAAAGTATATCCCGGTACACTTCAGAATTCATCCGGCTACTCTTGTCTGCTGTTATGTCATCAATAAACACAAGTGACCCAGTGCCATTGAAAGCCATGCATGCCCATGCCATCACGTTGCCTCCACCATATTTTACAGAGGATGTGGTGTGCCTTGGATCATGTGCCGTTCCCTTTCTTCTCCAAACTTTTTTCTTCCCATCATTCTGGTACAGGTTGATCTTTGTCTCATCTGTCCATAGAATACTTTTCCAGAACTGAGCTGGCTTCATGAGGTTTTTCAGCAAATTTAACTCTGGCCTGTCTATTTTTGGAATTGATGAATGGTTTGCATCTAGATGTGAACCCTTTGTATTTACTTTCATGGAGTCTTCTCTTTACTGTTGACTTAGAGACAGATACACCTACTTCACTGAGAGTGTTCTGGACTTCAGTTGATGTTGTGAACGGGTTCTTCTTCACCAAAGAAAGTATGCGGCGATCATCCACCACTGTTGTCATCCGTGAACGCCCAGGCCTTTTTGAGTTCCCAAGCTCACCAGTCAATTCCTTTTTTCTCAGAATGTACCCGACTGTTGATTTTGCTACTCCAAGCATGTCTGCTATCTCTCTGATGGATTTTTTCTTTTTTTTCAGCCTCAGGATGTTCTGCTTCACCTCAATTGAGAGTTCCTTAGACCGCATGTTGTCTGGTCACAGCAACAGCTTCCAAATGCAAAACCACACACCTGTAATCAACCCCAGACCTTTTAACTACTTCATTGATTACAGGTTAACAAGGGAGATGCCTTCAGATTTAATTGCAGCCCTTAGAGTCACTTGTCCAATTACTTTTGGTCCCTTGAAAAAGAGGAGGCTATGCATTACAGAGCTATGATTCCTAAACCCTTTCTCCGATTTGGATGTGAAAACTCTCATATTGCAGCTGGGAGTGTGCACTTTCAGCCCATATTATATATATAATTGTATTTCTGAACATGTTTTTGTAAACAGCTAAAATAACAAAACTTGTGTCACTGTCCAAATATTTCTGGACCTAACTGTATTTGCAAATGTCTACCTAACAAAGTGTGTGTCACAAGCAACTTTTTTTTCATTTAGGAGGGGCAGTGATAGCCTTTATAAATCTATATATGCATGCCTGTTTTATTAGTCCAATTTCACAACCGTACATGCCCCATATAGCTTTCTGTACATGTGCTTACCTACCTAGCATTTCTTATTACACCCTATTTGACATTGATTGAATAATTGGGGTTGAAAAGATTGTTAAGAGTTAAAAATAGGGTTGTACAAAATCTAAGGTAAAACAAAATGTGATATTCACAATGGACAAGGTAGCGGAAAAGATAAAAAGCAGCAGCACCACCACCGTCTTTGAGACAAGTCATCCGAGCAGTAGTACTATCAAACACAGGCCACAATTGTCTTTCTTTGCCTTTGTTGGAGAGGAGAGATTTACAGTATAAATATGGCACATCAGTCGTCTCAGTCACAGCAGGACAATTTTTGCCTCTTACAGCGACATCTTCTGTCGCGGGCGGGGAGGACGCCGTCGCTGCTGCGCTCTTGGTAACGCTCGGGTCCGGTGCTGCTGCGGCTGCTGCTGCTGCTCGGTGGCTCAAGCAGTGGGCCGGATCCGGGGACTCGAGCGGCGCTCCTCGCCCGTGAGTGAAAGGGGTGGTTGGTTTGGGGGATTTAGTCCGTGACGCCACCCACGGGTTGTGGTGAAGATGGGCACCACCGCTGCTGGTGACGAGGATCCCGGGAGCGATGGTAGGGAGCAGCTGAGATGTTGTTTTCCCCCTCCGTGGTTAGGGGTCGGTGGTCCCGGGGCCCGATGATGTGACGTGGAGGCAGGGTTGGTGAGGTGCAGGGTTGCAGGGACAGCGCGGCGCGGTGCCGGATGGCACGGGTGTACTCACTCAGTAAGAAACGTACAAAGTCCTCGGTAAACCAAACAGCTGGATGGACGGGTCCCGCAGCCGGCTACTGTGTCTCTCCCCGGACAGGTGATGGCGGCTGTCTTTCCCTGCACCTTGATGTTCTCGTTTGACTACTATGGATCCCCAACGGTAGTCCGCTCCCCGGTGTATGGGGTCCGCTTCCCGGTGTATGGGCACCGGAGGAGCTTGTTTGCCGGCAGGCGCTGGCCCTTGGGTCTCTAGCCTTAGGCGGTAGCTGTATACCCTCACGGTGTGGGCGGTTGCCTTCAATCGGGACTTTTGCTGTTAGGAAACCCCTGGGGTTCCGGTCAAATTCGGATTTGACTATTGTCGGCCGCTCCAAGCCTGGTCGGGGTCCGATGGCCCTGCCTGTGTGTGCTGGCTTCACGTCGCTCCCCGGTCGGTACCGGCAGGCCAACACCCGACCCCGGTCCTACGGTTCCGCATTGCTCCACCACTTCTGAAGACGGCCACCACCGTCTGCCAACCTTGCTGTCAGTGCCTGGGCCACAAACCCAGACACCCAAGTGCTCACTCCTCTCACTTCAACCTCCAACTCTGAACTGTCACTTTTCCCGCCTGCAGGCCTGTGAACTCCTCGGTGGGTGGGGCCAACCGCTTGGCTCCGCCCCACCTGGTGTGGACATCAGACACTGGAGGGAGGCAACAAGGGTTTTGTGTTTGGCTGGTGACCCTGTCTAATGGGGGTGGGGGTGTTTGTGTGTTATTTGTGACGACCTGGCTAGTCCAGGACGCCACACTTCCATATGAGTTAGGATTCTACATAGAATGGTCTGTTTGATCACAAATGACTGAGGGATAATTTTTGGACCGTTTTTCTTTGCATTTTAAAAAACACAAAAACTATGTCAGTTGTGCTTTGGTATTACATGGGCTGTTGGTTACTACCCGGTTACCATCATATTACATTGTGAGGTCACTTTTGCATTACAATGGCGGCTGTGTTTACATTACAGAGATTGAAAGATATGGGATACAGTCCTAGGAGTCCTTATACACATCTATTTCGGGCATTTAAAGATCTTGCAATTTGCAAAAAATGTATTTGTTGTGAATCCCGAAGTATGTTATTATTACAAAATATTCTAGCTTCCTAAAGCTACCCCATGACATATATGCAAGGCACCTTATTATTGTGTTATGCTTTTTGGCCTTGGGATGGACACTTAACTGCTGCTTCTTATTTGCAGGGACATTAATTGGGACGTTTAGCTTTGGGGAAAGGTTCACCTACTCTATGCTTTATTAAAATAAATTCAAAAGCAACAGTGAAAAGCCAGAAGAAGCTTTAAACAAGCAAGGACAACATCAATAATATTCTTCAAAGAGCAAAATCTCTTTTGTGGCTACAGGCAATTGTTTAAAGATGTTTTGTGCTGTGAAAGTACTTTTTCTAGTTATTACCAGAGGATCACTAGCTGATACAAAGTATTTTTAAACTCAGGATACCAGAGTTGAATTTCCCTCTGCCTTGATACCTCAGCTATCTCTCATCAAAGATAGCAACTTTACATAGAGTACATAAAATAGGTCAAACAGTGGCCATGAACTCGGAATTCAAATTAGGATGTTGAGGAATCTCCACTGCTATTATTAAATTCTTGGATAATACGCAGTTGCAATGAATATCATATGCACAGACTAATCCTTAAATCTAACCTTTAGCCAAAACAATTTTGTTTATCTATTAACTTGATGTTCTAGAGTTCATTACTTTTCAATCTAAGTGAATGTGTACATATAACAGTAAACTATAGATGGAAAGAAAAAAATATATTATTTAAAGTTGGAAGTGTTTAGGAAACACAGCAACTCAGTCATGAAGTGGCAGGCCACATAAAGTTACAGAACGGGTTCACCAGGTGCTGATGATGAGGTGCATAGTGGATAAAAGTTGCTAATGTTCTGCTGACTCAATACTGAAAAATACCAAACACCTATGGTATTAACAGCAGTATGTCAGGAATCGATGCCTTTTGGTTTGCAAGTGGTTCCATCCACTTTCCAGAGAGCCATGGCTTGGATCCTGGCCTCTCACAAAAAAAATGCAGTGACCTACTTGGAGGATATTGTCATATTAAGCCAAAATTGGGGAAGTCACCTGAACAAAGTCCAGGTAATACTTGACACTCTGAGGAAGGCAGGCTTTACCACCAACCCAAAGAAATGTACCTTGGGGATGAAAGAAGACAAATATTTGTGCTATGTATAGGCAGATGTGTGATCAAACCTCAGATAAGATAGAGGCAATAGACAGCTGGCTACAACCCCTGTCAAAGAAGCAGGTCAGAGACTTCCTAGGTATCGTGGAGTTATTTCCCGAGATTTGTGCCCCATTTCAATTAAGCCATGAAAGTCGCCCCTCTGACGGACCTCTTGAAAGGGTACAAACATGGCTAAGTGGTCATCAAAGGCCGAAGGTACATTTTAGGAACTAAAGCTAGCAATCTGTAGACAGCCAGTGTCGGTAGCACTCGACTTCACAAAATAGCTCATAGTTCAAATTGATGCATCAAATGTCAGATTGGGTGCTGTTATGTCACAGGAGATAAATGAGGAGGAGCTCCTCATCATCTATCTGAGTAGGAAATTGTTCTCTTGTGAGCAGAATTCCAATCTATTGTAAAAAAGAGGGCTTGGCTATCAAGTGGGTACTGGAAACCTTAAGATTTTACCTGATGGGCCAGATGTTTAAGCTAGTGTCTGACCATGCCACACTGAGATGGATGCAGGGGAAAAAAAGGGAACAATGCCTGGGTGACACAGTGGTTGCTGGCCCTTCAAGAGTTTAGCTTTAAGGTCAAGCATAGAACCTGGAAAACAACACGGGAATGTGGATGATCTGTCAGGGTTACATTGATTACTGCAGAAGGTGCACAGCCCCCTAGCTTTGGGCAGATGAGAGGGATATGTAAGATGGCAGCTGGACAAATCTTGGATAGAGTGTAGGTGTCACTGAGATGCCTATCCTCGGCGAAGTGAAATTTGGAAAGCAGGCTCCAGCACCTACTGTGCTGAGAGGGATTTTTAATGGGCCCAGATTTTGGGTTCAGGCTTTTTAGCTGTGCCTGGCCCTGACCTGCGTTTCGTTTTCTGCCTCAGGGAAAGAAAACGAAATGCACGTCGAGGCCAAGCACAGCTCTGAGGGTCTCCATTGGAACTGCCACTTCATCACTTTATAAGTAGGTATTGATATACATTACTGATCCTATATTATGGATTTTTCTTCTGTTGCACTATTGTCAGCACTTTAATGTTGATAGGCACTTTTACTAGGATTTATCCACTCATGGTAGTAGCCTGCATACAGCATATGTTTTGCTGACAGCATTATACAGGTAGTTAATTAAACTAGGGATTCTTTATAGGAAACTTGTTACTTTGCTCATATGGAGGCTGAGGTGGAAATGTTATGTTTTTTGCATTTGGTACATTAGTTATTTGTCAGCATTGTGTACATAAGGAGATTGAGATTGAATACCACTCTTTGCACTGTGGAATGAAGCACAGGCTGTGCCCACACCAGAGTTTCCCTCTATTTTAAAGTGCGATTTTACTTTAATAAAACTATATGGCATTTATTGTATCCAGTGTTACAGTATTTTTTGGGGTTCTCTCTAGTTATTTTGGGTTTTGATAGTTAGGAGATTTTTGCAGCGATCATCGCCAACTGTCATGGCGGCGTCAGGATCTGTGGAAACGACAGATTCTGGCACTTTGCCTGCTAACTTTTTTGATGTCTGTGATCAGTGCACGGAGACTCGGAGTCAACACACAGACTTAAGGCCCATTTTCACACAACGATATCGCTAACGATATGTCATCGGGGTCACGGAATTCGTGACGCACATCCGGCGTCATTAGCGATGTCGTTGCATGTAACAGCTCCGAGCGAGTGTTAACGATCAAAAATACTCACCTAATCGTTGATCGTTGACACGTCGTTCATTTTCAAAATCTTGTTGGTCGTTGTGGACGTAGGTTGTTCATCGTTCCTGAGGCAGCACACATCGCTACATGTGACACCCCGGGAACGACGAACAACAACTTACCTGCATCCTCCGGCAATGAGGTGGGCATGTCGTTAATGCGGCTGGTCTCCGCCCCTCCGATTCTATTGGTCGGCCGCTGTGTGACATCGCTGTGACGACGCACGAACCTCCCCCTTAACAAAGAGGTTGTTCGCCACCCACAGCAACGTCGCTAGGCAGGTAAGTATGTGTGATGGGTGTTAGCGATATTGTGTGCCACGGGCAGCGATTTGCCCATGACGCACAAACGGCGGGGGCGGTTACGCTCGCTAGCGATATCGCTAGCGATATCGTAGCGTGTAAATGGGCCTTTAGGCAAGCTAGCAAGAGTAAAGGGTGCTTTATACGCTGCGACATCGCTAACGATATATCGTCGGGGTCACGTCGTTAGTGACGCACATCCGGCGCCGTTAGGAACATCACAGCGTGTGACACCAGTGAGCGACGATCAACGAGCACAAAAACGTGAAAAATCGTTGCTCGTTGACACGTCGTTCATTTCATTAATATCGTTGCTGCTGCAGGTATGATGTTGTTCCTCGTACCTGCGGCAGCACACATCGCTATGTGTGACACCTCAGGAACGACGAACATCTCCTTACCTGCGTCCACCGGCAATGAGGAAGGAGGTGGGTGGCATCTTCCGGCCGCTCATCTCCTCCCCTCCTCTGCTATTGGACGGCTGCCGTGTGACGTCGCTGTGACGCCGCACGAACCGGCCCCTTAAGAAGGAGGCGGATCGCCGGCCCCAGTGACATAGCAGGGAAGGTAAGTCCGTGGATGGGTGTTCGCGATGTTGTGCACCACAGGCAGCGATTTGCCCGTGACGCACAACCGACGGGGGCGGGTACGCTCGCTAGCAATATCGGTACCAATATCGCAGCGTGTAAAGTACCCTTTATTCTCTGCTGAGCTGCTGGTTAATCTCTGTGATCAAATGCTGTGGAAAAGCCAATCATGTTTACTCCCCTTCTATATATGCTGGCTGAACTATTCCATTAATTCCTTTTATAGCTTACTTATACTGGTTTGATGAGGTGCTGTGATCCAGACTTACAGATGTTTGTTGTGCATTATTGCTGTGAACAGTTGTGGTGTCAACTCTTATTGTCTTTTATTGCTGCATTCCTGCTCTTGCTTTTCAACTTAGTATCTTACTGTTTATTCCTGTGAGTTTGCAGTGTGTCTGAGTTTTGGTTTTCCCCTGTCTGTCATAGGCCCCCTTCACACGTCCGTGAAAATCACGCACGTATTTCACGGATGTGTCAAAGGTGCGTTTTCCCCTCTGTGTGCCATTTTTATGGCACTACGTGTGTTCTCCATGTGTTATCCGTGATAACACACGGAGAACGGAACTTTCTGCTCACCTGTCCCTGGTGTCGCTGTCCGTGGTGCTGAACTTCGGCGTCCAGCCCTGCCGACTCCCTGCTGCTGCTGCTTCCGGCCGCAGTGAAGTGAATATTAAATGAGCATAATGAGCAGCGGTCGGCAGCAAGTGACAGCAGCGGCGGAGAAAGGAGGGCAGGAGAAAGTGAGTAAAGTTTTTTTTTCCTCTGAGACGTGTGTTTCTCCGGCGCGTGTCACATGGGACCGCATCCACACTACATCCGTGTGGTACGGGTGCGGGCCGTGTGACACCCGTGCTGCCAGAGAAAAACGGACATGCATCCGTATGAAGCACACGGGCACACGTATGCTCCACATGGAGGCACAGGCCAATTGCTGCACATGTGCGTGCACATAAACCCATTGATTTTAATGGGTTTACGTGTGCCCGTGTCTCCGGTACATGCGGGCACAGACCTAGCACGTACCGGAGACACGTGCGTGTGAAGGGGGCCTTAATCTGTGTTTCCATCACACTAGCGCTCCTTCCTTCCATTTGAAGGGGGGTAACAAATTAAATCTGTTCATGAGAACTTTAAGGCATCGGTCTCCGGTGTCACAACCTTCAGGGGCAATCCAGAGGTCAGGGATAGCCTAGAACCACTAACATGAGGGACAGAATAGGAGCCCCTTATCCCTTGCTACCTGCAGTCACATTGTGACTATAGGATACACTGAGACTGCTCTATATTCATCACATTGGATATGCAGACTGTTGTATATACATCCCACAGGGGACAATGAGTCTCTATTATAAACATCCCATATGAGACTCAGACTGTTTTATATATCACATAGAAGACACTGAGACTGTGCAGAATATACGGTATATTATATAAGAGACACTGAGAGTGCTGTCTACATTTTATAAATAGTGACACAGATTCTAAACATTGAAGCTGATGTATATTCATCACATAGTATACACTGATATTCTTATATATACACATCAGCTGTATATATCACATTTGAGAAATTAGACTACTGCATATACATAACATATGAAACTGCTGTATACACATTACAAATTAGATTGTAGTATACATTTAATTTGGTCTCATCTTGGTAATTTATCAAGAGCATGCAGATAGAAAATTACATTAAAGAATCTACCTGGTGATTGCAGGAGCTAAGAATGCCTTCCTAAGACTGTCACTTAGTCCAGCTGTGTCTATGCCACTGCAGCATAATGAACGTTGCATGCATGCGCACATGCATGACGATTTAAGTAGCTGGACTGATACTGTTCTGTTCCTTTCCCTGAAGATACCAATTAGCTTGTTGTATTGTAATGTGAATTGTTTCCTGCATCTTTGTAAAAAATGTGCTATTTATAGTAATTTGTTCTCATGTAATGCAAAATGACATGTTAGAGGATGAGAAAGGAAACTGTAATGGAGATGCGGAATCCTGAAGTGTTGACTGAGATTGAGAACGTGAGACAACGATGACACTAGGGACCGACATTCTAAGAGAGTTGCCTCAGGCAGAAGGGTCTGGAGGAAAGGACTTTAGTGACAAGGCCTCAAGCCTAACAGTTAAAAGGTCAGGATCGACTGGTACGTGAGCAAAATCAGCTTTCCGGGATGGAGTCTCCACAAGCGTCTGAGAGCACAAGTCTCTAGTCTGACACTACTGGCTACCCCTACCTCTCTCCTCTACAAAGGGGAGAGACGTGGATATGGAAGCATCTGGGAGCCCAACACTCTACCCTGGCCATGGTGACAAAACCCCTTACCCTTTACTCTATGAGGAGTTTGGACATGGAACCGAAGAAAGTGACTATCATAAATTGGACTGGAGTGGTAGTCTGGGTTGTTCTGGGACTCACAGGACCAGTAAGAATGGAAAAAACCATCGGGAACCGCAAAGGTGTCTAAATATACTTTGTTCAACTGAAATATGCTGGAAGATGTGTGCCTGCTATCGTGTGTATAAAGTTGATGAAAATGAATAGATAGATAAAGGGTTGTTGTTGAAACTTAACTGGTGGTCTCCTGTTATCGGCCAGCTGAAGCAAATGGCAACATGCGGCCTACAGGAATGTACAGCCCACTCGACACAAGTCCACACACATAACTAAGACGAAAAAGTCTTTCATGTAGCATGCCTGGGTGCCTGCAGTCAATTCTTCACCCACAACTACCACACTGCGCCTCTCTACAGCTATACAAAGGCTGTGAAGAAAAAAATAAAGGCCAATGGATATAAAAACATGTACTGGTGGTGCAATATAGTTGTTGAGCATTGCAGCCCACTGGGAATCTGCCCAGTGTGCATCAACCTATTCACAAATTCACAGAGATCAACATGTTCTTTTGATGTTGCAGTATTTTTCCGACAAGCAATGTAATAGGTGGCTTTTAGACTGATGATGGGTTGTACCATATTATGGACCTGTATGAACTTTATGTGTCACCACATGGGCTATGTATGCACAGTTTTGCTATGCGAAATTTGTGTCAATTTACAAATAACAGTGGATAAAGTATACAGGTTTTTCAGAAAACATGGCTAACATGAAGAAATCCTCACCATTTAAAATTTTATATTTATTGGATTGGATTTAGAGATGTTGCACTTAAGGTGCAAAAAACGATATGTTGATTAAAATAGAAAATAATTTTGATGCTATTATAACCATACACTGTACTTGTAGGCATTGTTGCTACCTAACTGCAGAGGTTGGCACCCTAAATTAACACAATATTGGTGCTCTAGCTCTTCGACGGCTGTTCCCGTGTAGAACTAATTTTCCCTACAATGTAGCCTGATGCTGGAATACAATAAATCAGGAAATAGAACAGTCCGCTAAAGAAGAATAAACAAAATATGGCCGAACCAAATAGTATCCCCCTACAGATACGGTACATGTGCACAATCAGATAATGACACTATTTGTACCTGATTATTATGAAGCACTATCTCCTTTCCTGTTCCCGGAGGATGGTGTGGCAGGGAAGCGGATTTACAGCCGTATCGCTACAGATGGGTCCTAGAGCAGTCAGATCCCAGAGAACACCTGAGCTGAGAGGAAGATTGGTGACCTAAGCTAAGTTTAAGACCCTGACTCATGCTAGTAGAAGCCCATGATCAGCACCAGCAGAAGCCTGTGATCAGCTCCAGTAGAAGCCTGTGATCAAAGCCAGTGGAAGCCCGTATTCTGAGCCAGTAGAAGTGCCTAATGAAGACTACACTACATCAGTCAAGATCCAGAGATGGGCTGTTGCTTCCTGTGCAGAGATACAGTATACAGTATACATAGGCCACTCCTAGAGAGTGGAAGCGGACAGCTTGTATAGTGTGTGATAAAAACCCCAATTTGGACATTCGGCCTAGTAAGTAACATCTTTGACGCTGCTAGGGCTTGTGCGCTGTATAGCATTGTTTAGTTATGTAGACTACAGTAACCAATAGAGTGACACTGACATTGACCTACTAGAGGGATCTAGAATATAATAACCTTGATGGCGATAGGAGCCATACCCTGTGAGTAATACTGTAATTGTATTCTGGATATCTGTGTTGCTGATTTAACCTTTGTGAAGTACTCTGATCCACCACTGTTACTTGTGTCATAGCATTATCTCTCATCCTTAATTTGTATAAAGTTAATAAAACTATTGTTGGTTCAGTTACTACAGTCTCCTCATTGTCCACGCCATTGCATCCAACCACCTGCTTTACACGAGTTCACATACTGAGTCCACATCTTTCCAGGCACTTGACAGTTGATTTAATCAACCATCAAGTGCCTCTAACAGCTAAGGGTGGATCAGATATCCACCCGTGGTTGTTATCCAGTTGAATGCCACTGTCAATCTCTGACAGTGCATTTAACACACGCTGACAGGTAGCTTGTCACTAATCCCACCCATTTATTCCCAAATGTGTGTAAATCTGTGTTAGTGAGCACATCTCCTTTGCTGAGATAATCCAGCCACATCTCAGGTGTGGTATATCAAGATGCTGATTACACAGCAGGATTATTGCACAGGTGTGCCTTAGACTGGCCACAATAAAAGGCCACTCTAAAAAGTGCATTGCTACGTTATTGGGGTGTTCCAGGGGGGTCAGAAAACCAATCATTATCTGGTTTGATCACCATTTGCCTCACAAATCTCCTTTACATAGAATTTATAAGGTTGTTGCTTGTGGCCTGTGGATTGTTGGTCCATTATTATTCAATTGCTGTGTGAAGTAGTTGGATATTTGGAAATTGGAGACGCTGTTGTATTCACCGATCCAAAGCATCCCAAACATGCTCAAATGGTGACATGTTGGGTGAGTATGCTGCCATGCAAGAACTGGGATGTTTTTAGCTTCAAGGAATTGTGTACAGATCATTGCAACATGGGACTGTGCACTGTCATGCTGCAACATGAGGTGATGGTCGTGGATAAATGGCACAACAATTGGCTTCAGGATCTCATCAGGGTATCTCTGTGCATTCAAAATGGCATCAATAAAATACCATACCATAACCCCACCCAGCGTTGACATTAGTGAAGCAATGGACCGAGGGCCCTCACTTTGCCGAGCAAATTACAGAATCAGAGAGACTTAACGGGTAAAACCAGAGAAGGGTGTTTATTGAACAGAGAGGCAGATATACTCAGCCGCATGGCTGCAGACAAGGAAAATAGATAATCAAATGTAAAAACAAAGACTCAAATTCCAGTCTTGTATATTTTAGCTGAGGCAGCAAAGTCAGGTTGCCATAGCTAGTACAATGAACAATGAAAATGCAACTAGCAATACGTTATATGAAACGCCCGCCCCGGGGCTTGCAGGGCTCGCATGGTCACCGGGCCGGTGGTATTCGGGGTCAGGCTGTGAGTGGCCCGACCCGGCTTCCGTGACCCCCGGCGGGTTTCAATAAAAGGAAAGTCCCAAAGTCAGTCCGGTGTTACAAGGGGGATGGAAGGAGGGTAACGGGGTTCCTGGGGAGCTTGCCATCGTTCTCCCCCAGGAAACGGTACGGGACAGGGGATGCTTGCAGCGCCACCCGTGGTGTGCGGCCAGGTGTTCAGCCGCCGCTGCACAGTCTCTCTCCGGGGCAGATGTTACAGGCAGCCGGATGGAATCGCTCTCCACGGGTGGAGCAGGGGAGCCCCGGGAGGTTAGTGAGACCCAAGGCAACAGTCCTCAGGGACACTGGGGGCACAGGGCAGCGGCATTACTCCCACCAATCACGGAGTGCGGTTCCAGTTGTTCTTTATTAAAAGTCCGTTCCGATCGCACCCGGGTGCTGGTCCTCGCCGCCTGTAGCCTTTGGTCAGTAGGAGGAAGGGGGGTCCGGTGAGGTGTTCTGGGGGTCTCTCCCTTTCATGTGCTTTAGTGCTGTCCCCGTGGCATGGAGCATCTTGGGAACTCGCCACCTCTCTGTCTCTCTCATCCGGGTAGCGTACCACACCAACCGCCACCGGCTACAACCTTCTCCAGGGATCTCCATTCCTCAGCTCCATTCCCTTCCTCTAGGTGTTATCAGGCCTGGTCTTGTGGCATCTCCTCAACAGGAGCTATCCTGTGTAAGTCTGCACTCTCCTGCAGCCTCTGATGTTCTGCTTTCTGTGTGTTCTGCACCAAGCTCACTCCTATTCAGGCCCTCCTCCCCTTGAGTTGTCATGGAAACCTGCCTGTGTGCAGCCACCTGCTCATTAAGGAGACAGGAGGAGTCATAGGCTCAAAACTACATGCTGCAAAAGCTATTAACTCCTTCCTGCCAGTGTGATGTGAGTGTGTGTGTGGACTTCACTCCTCCTGCTCGGGAAAAAAATGGGGTAACATTTAATGCCCTGTAACGACCCAGTTGCAGGGGCGTTACATATACACAACCTACGTTATCCACTACCTGACTAGTCTCCACTAAAATGGGCCGTGTGGATATCGCATTCTCACTATGGAGGCCTATTCTGGTTCCATCACCATCGTACCCAGGTTCTCACACACGGATCCGTCCACAGAAATGATCCGCTCCGAGGATAATCAGCTCTCTCTCCGCTGTAGAAGGGCGATGAAGAACTCTCCTCTTGACTACACTGGACAGCTGGGCTTGTAAGGCACGGAGTTCTAGTAGGCCAGATTGTGTCATTTCTCTCCCTTCTCTCAGCACGAACTGGAAATCCCCCTAGTCATTTCCTGTTTATTCTTTCCCACAGCCCGATCAGACCAAGTTAGCTCAGGCAGTGGGGGGGGGTGGGGGGAGTCCGGGCCAAACCATTATCCCCTGCTTATGAGCCAATCCCTTAAGGCTATATTGCAACATATACAGGAAGTAGGGAAGCAATATCCTCAATAGGGACTGCACTCCCCTACATTAGCAAACTGCTCACCCACACAATGCCATACATGCACTCTGTCATCTGCCCTGTACAGTGAAAAACCAGATTCATCGGTGAAAGCAACTATTCACCAATGTGCCAGACACCATCGAATGTGAGCATTTGCCTACTCAAGTCAGTTATGATGACGAACTGCAGTGAGCTGGAGACCTTGATGAGGACGATGAGCAGCAAATGAGCTTCCCTGAGACGTTCGTTAACAGTTTGTGCAGAAATTCCTTGGTTATGGAAAGTGATTGCTGCAGTAGCTGTCCGGGTGGCTGGTCTCAGATGAGCTTGGAGCTGAAGATGCTGGATGTTGAGGTCTTGGGCTGGTGTGGTTATATGTGGTCTGCAATTGTGAGGCCTGTTAGGTGTACTGCTGAATTTTCTGAAACACCTTTGGGGACATCTTATGGTTGAGAAATAAACATTCAATTCACAGGTAACAGCTCTGGAGGACATTTCTGCAGTCAGCATGCCAATTGCACACTCCCTCACAACTTGTGACATCTGTGGCATTGTGCTGTGTTTTTGCACATTTTAAAATGGCCTTTTATTTTGGCCAGGCTAGGACACACCTGTGCAATAATCAGAGTGTCTAATCAGCATCTTGATATCTCACACCTGTGAGGTGGATGAATTATCTTGGCAAAGGAGAAGAGGTCACTGGCACAGATTTAGACACATTTGTGAATATTATTTGAGAGGAAAAGGCTTTTTGTGCTCATAGAATAAGTCTTGATTTTAGACTTCAGTTCATGAAAAATGGGACCAAAAACAAAAGTGTTGTGTTTATATTTTTGTTCAGTGTAGTTGGCCACTGCAAAAAAAACATTCCTCACTTGGTGTAAACTTAAACACCCTAGAGGGCAATGTATGATGTTTAATAAACTGTCCACATAATAAAACAAATTTCAACCGGTGTTAAGTGGTTTGTCACCAAAGATGCATTATTTATCTCTCTGTATCTGGCAAATGATTTGGAATATCACAGCATCTATGGCCAATTTAACCTGAAGCGGTGATCACAATTCGTTGCTCCTAAGAAGTCTGAACTATCTGATCATCCCATTAATCTAACTGGCTGCTAAAATGAAGAGATACTGATCAAGCAGAAACTGAATATAATAAGATATCTTACACTTAATAACAACAGACAAGAGATAGTGTTGATCAATAGTTCATCATTATTAACATGTTAACATTAATAAGTTAGTTCACCAGCGGAAGGAAGCAAAAACAATTCCCTTTAGAGAGCAAGTCCCTGATAATGTCGGTAAGGAATGTTCCCGATATGTTTCTGAGCTCCGAATCCTAGATCTTATCAGGTTTACCGATGAGAGACAAATGAGGCAATCTCCTGTCTAAAAGAAATGAAGTGCCCAAGATGAATAATGATAAGGATATTTCCCCTACAGTCCGTAGCCTTGAAACAAACAAATAGCTTCCCCTTCTCCTATACTACTGTCATGATGAAGCTGTTGGCTGGGATTAATTGAGACCTATTTTCAAACTGTTTTTTTCCCATAACTTGGATATAAAAACCAGTACACCCTACTTCAGTCATGGTGGTCCATGTATGATATAGATCCCGGCACATAAGACAAATGAAGGTTAACCGAGCTTCAATCATGATATTGGAAATGACTAAGTATTGTGACTCTAATACACTGCTATGTACCAATACACAATGGAGTCCTCTGGTCTAACAAAGCAGCCAGAAACAAACTCCACACAACGGGGACTGCAAGCTAAATGTGCGGATCAATACTACATAAATATGTATGTGACAAATCCAATAGTCTGAAGACTGCAACATTGTCACTTTGAGATTAAGAGTAAAGACATAAGGCACCATAAATAGGGATGCAATTTTTATTTCATTCTTGTGGTATCTATTTAGTAGAAATGTATCATTGAGGATTGTAATTGGCTCACAAAAATTTCAGAGTCCCTGTGTGATGCTGTAATATTTCATCATGGCACAGTCATTCAACACAGCATTTTATAGCCTTATTAAAGGAAATGACATGGTGACAAATGGTGGCAATGACTATAGTTGGTGTCTAACTACAGGAGGAACAAAGGTACAAGAGCCTGAGGAAGCCTGTAAGGTCTCTCTGCCCTATGAGCAGACCAGAACTGAAAGATGAAGAGTCATGGATATTGTAATATTGCAACAGCACCCTGAAAACTTAGGCTTCACCTATAAACAAAAATCTAAAGGGGGCTTTACACGCAACGACATCGCTAACGAGATGTTATTGGGGTCACGGAATTTGTGACGCACATCCGAACTCGTTAGCGACGTCGTTGCGTGTGAAACGTACGAACGACCACTAATGATCAAAATTACTCACCTAATCGTTGATCGTTGACACATCATTCTAATCCCAAATATCGTTGCTGTTACAGGGCGCAGGTTGTTCGTTGTTCCTGAGGCAGCACACATCGCTACGTGTGACACCCCAGGAACGAGGAACAACCTCGTACCTGCGTCCTCCGGCAACTAGGTGGGCGTGTCTTTCTTTCGGCTGCTCTCCGCCCCTCCGCTTCTATTGGACGGCTGCCGTGTGACGTTGCTGTGACGTCGCACGAACCGCCTCCTTAGAAAGGAGGCGGTTCGCCGGCCACTGCGACATCAATAGGCAGGTAAGTATGTGTGACGGGGACTAACGATATTATGCACCACAGGCAACAATTTGACTGTGACGCACAACCGACGGGGGCGGGTGCGATCGGCAACGAGATCGCTAGTGATGTCGCTGCGTGCAAAGTGGCCTTTAGAATTGATTTGAGTTTCCAGAAGTGATCGATTCGATGTGAATTGAATTTGAGTGAAATTTCATGAAATTCGCAGGTGCTGGTAAATTCAACCAGTTTGCGATAATGTTCGCTACGGCAGCTATCACAAAGATATCGCAGCTGCGACGGGGGCGGGGACTATCGCGCTCGGCATCGCAGCATCGGCTTGCGATGTCGCAGCGTGTAAAGTACCCCTAAGAGTAACTTGGTTTGAGAGCATCTTGCAAGACAAGCACAGCTTTTTACCGTGCACACTTCCAGTTCCGTCCTTTCACCACGCTCTGACCTGCTCTGGAGATAACTTTCTGTACATATGCACTGTATACTATATACAGTATACCATTGTACAGTACATACTATACAACATGCCTATTATTTGCACTTGTGGATACAGTATTGTACTTTTTTTCTGCTAACCAGTGCAGCACATTGCTTGTACTGTAATCCAATTGCCTGTGCAGTATTCCTACCCCACATTTGGTTTAGTTCTGCCCTTAAGCGGGCTTTACACGCTACAATTTATCTAACGATGTGTTGGCGGGGTCACGTCATAAGGGACGCACATCCGGCATCGTTAGTTACATTATAGCGTGTGAAACCTCTGTGCGATTGCGATTAAACGTTAAAACGTTGATTGCATGCACGTCGTTCAATTACTAAAAATTGAACGTCAGGTTGTTCAATGTTCCTGAGGCAGCACACATCGCTGTGTGTGACACCCCGGGAACGATGAACACAGCTCACCTGCGTCCCGCGGCTCCCACCGGCAATGCGGAAGGAAGGAGGTGGGCGGGATGTTTATGTCCCGCTCATCTCCGCCCCTCCGCTTCTATTGGCCGGCTGCCACGTGACGTCGCTGTGACGCCGAACGTCCCTCCCATTCCAGGAAGTGGATGTTCGCCACCCACATCAAGGTCGTATAGAACGGTAAGTACGTGTGACAAGAAATAATCGTTTGTGTGACACAGTCAACAAATTGAACGTGCCGCACATACGATGGGGGCGGGTCACATCGCATACGATATCGTATGCGAAATTGTAAGGTGTAAAGCAGCCTTTACACTGTGTGCAGAATTATTAGGCAAGTTGTAATTTAGAGGATTTTTTTTTATTATTGATCAACAACTATGTTCTCAATCAACCAAAGGACACATAAATATCAAAGCTTAATATTTTTGGAAGTTGGAGTGTTTTTTTTTTTAGATTTGTCTATCTTAGGATGATATTTATTTGTGCAGGTAACTATTACTGTGCAGAATTATTAGGCAACTTAATAAAAACCAAATATATTCCCATCTCACTTGTTTATTTTCACCAGGTAAACCAATATAGAGCTTGTCAAATCTCTTTTCTGACCCATTTTGCCAAAGGAAAGGAAGTTGCCTAATAATTAAGCACACCTTATATATGGTGTTGATGTCATTACACCGCACTCCTCCTCATTACAGAGATGCACATCACCTGATTTACTTAATTGGTAGTTGGCTCTCAAGCCTATACAGCTTGGAGTAGGACACCATGTATAAAAAGTATCATGTGATCAAAATACTCATTTGCCTAATAATTCTGCACACGGTGTATTTTGGGGAGAATATATTTAGGATGTGGTTTTTTTGGGGTTTTTTTGTGTACTGCACTAGAATAAAGGTTGTCATATTTATACATCATTTTTTCTCTTTATTGCACCTCCCGCACACCAAGAAATCTTTTGTAAGCTAACGTGCAGTTTAATTTGTTTTATATGTTTTAACTGCACTGTACAGTATTTTGTATTACTGTTCTGTAATAATTTTATAAGAATACAGTACATTATTTTGTATTACTGTAATTAGTTTGTAGAAATACAAACTTGTTGCGGAACGAATTGTCTGCGTTTCAAGTATTTCCTATGAGAAAATTTGCTTTGATATAAGAGTAACTTGGTCTAAGAGCTCACTCCCAGAACCAATTATACTCGTAATCTAAGGTTCCACTGTATACGTCTTAAGAGCCTTAGGCTATAAGCCCACGGGACTATGTACCCACGGATATATCCGCAGGTATATCCGCAGGTTTCCCGCAGCAGCTCCCCGGAATCCGCAGCTATCCATTGCTGCGGGATTCCAGCGAAATAGCTGCAGTAAACCTGTGGACATTCATGCAACTTACCTGCGGAAGTCCCGGCCTCTATCTCCATAGTGGAGGGGCGGGAATTCCGCAGGTATTTCCACAAAAATAATTTCAGACAGCAGGAGAAAAGCAGGTTTGAATACTGCGCCAAACCTCAGGAGTCCAGATGATGTAAGTAAATCTCTTTTCTTTATTTACACAGGTCTACGCGTTTCAAGGACATATCCGTCCTCTTCCTCAGGACAATGCACAGAGAATACTATCTATATACAAATAGAGAGATAGTATTCTCTGTGCATTGTCGTGAGGAAGAGGACGGATATCTCCTTGAAATGGTATTCAAACCTGCTTTTCTCCTGCTGTCTGAAATTATTCATTGCCGCGAGACCGCTGCCTACCACGTTACTTATATGCTGTTAAAGGGGTTGTGACTGGCACAACCACACCAGGTGAGTGTTCCTGTTAACATTCACCCCCATTGTCATACCGGGTAAGACCCTATTGCGCCTTATCTTCCCACAGCTTTTCTTGCCCACAAGAATAATTGACATGCAGTTATGTGTATGTCCCGCAGCATGTTCCGCAGCCGCACATACCGCAGCATGGACACAGCACTCCCCATGTCCCATAGGATAACATGGGGAGTGTCTGTACGTGCTGAAACCTGTGCATTTATCTAGAAAATCAAGATAAATCTGCAGATTTTCCAAAAGGCAAAATCCGCGGGTACAGAGTCCCGTGGGCACATAGCCTTATTTTGAATCTTATAAGCTTAAATTGGGAGAGCCGTAATAGTAGTTGCTTTGTGAGCCACTTAAGCTAACTTTGCAGTCACATGGTTCAGAAGAGTGCTGGAATGGTGCTAGAAACCAAAGACATCAATTGGCAAGTATTTAGCACATATACAATACACTACAAAAAGTTTAGACACAGATTAGACAATAGAAATGTAACTGGGAGAGCTTCTTTAGTCAAAACAAGGAAATTCAGCTTTATATCCACAAAATGTGCCCTGGACCAGTAATTACTAGTGATGAGCGAGCATGCTTGTCACTACTCGGTACTCGCACGAGTATCACTGTACTCGGGCTGCTCGGCGGGGACCGAGTAATCTCGCGATACTCGTGCTTTACTCGTGGTCTTCATTTCTGCATGTTGGCGCTCTTTTGAGAGCCAGCCCTCATGCAGGGATTGGCTGGCAGACCACTGCAATGCCACAGCCCTGTTAGTTGTGGAATTGCAGTGATTGGCCGGCCTGCACAGCGTCACCGAGCCTTTATATAGGCCGGCGCGCTGTGCTCTGCTCACAGCTATTCTGACAGTGAGTGTAGGGAGAGTGTCGCTGATTCAGGGAAAGCTTTGCGGCCCTTTATAGTTAGTTCCGGAGCAGGGCTGCAAACAGTGTGACCAGAAGTCCTTCTCAGGACTATTCTAGTTGTATACAGGCAGGCAGGGTATAGCCAGGTCGGAGTACAGTAGCAGAGTCCTTCTCAGGACTATTGTTGCTATATACAGGCAGGGTATAGCCAGGTCGGAATACAGGCTAGTGACCAGAAGAGTCCTTGTCAGGACTATTGTAGCAGTATACAGGCAGGCAGGCAGGGTATATATAGCCATTCCTAGTGGTGACCGTATACCAGCCTTCATCATATCTGGGGCTGGTGTACACAGTGTAAAACAGTCCAGATAGTGTCAGACTTCTCAGTAATTGTCGCTCCTAAAAACCAGTTAGGTTCTTATTGCGTCCGTGCTTGCATTTAAAAACAGCACGTGTGTGGCAGTCGGTGGCAGGGTACAGGTGCGCGTTTTGCACAAACTATTATATAACGCACAAGTCTAGTGTATAATACACGTCAGTCAGCAGTGTCTGATAGTGTCAGACTTCTCAGTAATTGTCGCTCCTAAAACCCAGTTAGGTTCTTATTGCGTCCGTGCTTGCATTTAAAAACAGCACGTGTGTGGCAGTCGGTGGCAGGGTACAGGTGCGCGTTTTGCACAAACTATTATATAACGCACAAGTCTAGTGTATAATACACGTCAGTCAGCAGTGTCTGATAGTGTCAGACTTCTCAGTAATTGTCGCTCCTAAAAACCAGTTATGTTCTTATTGCGTCCGTGCTTGCATTTAAAAACAGCACGTGTGTGGCAGTCGGTGGCAGGGTACAGGTGCGCGTTTTGCACAAACTATTATATAACGCACAAGTCTAGTGTATAATACACGTCAGTCAGCAGTGTCTGATAGTGTCAGACTTCTCAGTAATTGTCGCTCCTAAAAACCAGTTAGGTTCTTATTGCGTCCGTGCTTGCATTTAAAAACAGCACGTGTGTGGCAGTCGGTGGCAGGGTACAGGTGCGCGTTTTGCACAAACTATTATATAACGCACAAGTCTAGTGTATAATACACGTCAGTCAGCAGTGTCTGATAGTGTCAGACTTCTCAGTAATTGTCGCTCCTAAAACCCAGTTAGGTTCTTATTGCGTCCGTGCTTGCATTTAAAAACAGCACGTGTGTGGCAGTCGGTGGCAGGGTACAGGTGCGCGTTTTGCACAAACTATTATATAACGCACAAGTCTAGTGTATAATACACGTCAGTCAGCAGTGTCTGATAGTGTCAGACTTCTCAGTAATTGTCGCTCCTAAAAACCAGTTATGTTCTTATTGCGTCCGTGCTTGCATTTAAAAACAGCACGTGTGTGGCAGTCGGTGGCAGGGTACAGGTGCGCGTTTTGCACAAACTATTATATAACGCACAAGTCTAGTGTATAATACACGTCAGTCAGCAGTGTCTGATAGTGTCAGACTTCTCAGTAATTGTCGCTCCTAAAAACCAGTTAGGTTCTTATTGCGTCCGTGCTTGCATTTAAAAACAGCACGTGTGTGGCAGTCGGTGGCAGGGTACAGGTGCGCGTTTTGCACAAACTATTATATAACGCACAAGTCTAGTGTATAATACACGTCAGTCAGCAGTGTCTGATAGTGTCAGACTTCTCAGTAATTGTCGCTCCTAAAAACCAGTTATGTTCTTATTGCGTCCGTGCTTGCATTTAAAAACAGCACGTGTGTGGCAGTCGGTGGCAGGGTACAGGTGCGCGTTTTGCACAAACTATTATATAACGCACAAGTCTAGTGTATAATACACGTCAGTCAGCAGTGTCTGATAGTGTCAGACTTCTCAGTAATTGTCGCTCCTAAAAACCAGTTAGGTTCTTATTGCGTCCGTGCTTGCATTTAAAAACAGCACGTGTGTGGCAGTCGGTGGCAGGGTACAGGTGCGCGTTTTGCACAAACTATTATATAACGCACAAGTCTAGTGTATAATACACGTCAGTCAGCAGTGTCTGATAGTGTCAGACTTCTCAGTAATTGTCGCTCCTAAAAACCAGTTAGGTTCTTATTGCGTCCGTGCTTGCATTTAAAAACAGCACGTGTGTGGCAGTCGGTGGCAGGGTACAGGTGCGCGTTTTGCACAAACTATTATATAACGCACAAGTCTAGTGTATAATACACGTCAGTCAGCAGTGTCTGATAGTGTCAGACTTCTCAGTAATTGTCGCTCCTAAAAACCAGTTATGTTCTTATTGCGTCCGTGCTTGCATTTAAAAACAGCACGTGTGTGGCAGTCGGTGGCAGGGTACAGGTGCGCGTTTTGCACAAACTATTATATAACGCACAAGTCTAGTGTATAATACACGTCAGTCAGCAGTGTCTGATAGTGTCAGACTTCTCAGTAATTGTCGCTCCTAAAAACCAGTTATGTTCTTATTGCGTCCGTGCTTGCATTTAAAAACAGCACGTGTGTGGCAGTCGGTGGCAGGGTACAGGTGCGCGTTTTGCACAAACTATTATATAACGCACAAGTCTAGTGTATAATACACGTCAGTCAGCAGTGTCTGATAGTGTCAGACTTCTCAGTAATTGTCGCTCCTAAAAACCAGTTAGGTTCTTATTGCGTCCGTGCTTGCATTTAAAAACAGCACGTGTGTGGCAGTCGGTGGCAGGGTACAGGTGCGCGTTTTGCACAAACTATTATATAACGCACAAGTCTAGTGTATAATACACGTCAGTCAGCAGTGTCTGATAGTGTCAGACTTCTCAGTAATTGTCGCTCCTAAAAACCAGTTAGGTTCTTATTGCGTCCGTGCTTGCATTTAAAAACAGCACGTGTGTGGCAGTCGGTGGCAGCGTCAGGCTCCACGTTGTCCCTGGATAGAGACGTGCATGAGGGCCTCAAAACATTGTTCCCATTGCAAAGGAGTGGGTCTCCTGTCGTTGTAATGTCCATTCTGCAAAGAATGGGCGAAAAAATTTACCACTGGGGGTATACCTGAAACAAAGGCCTAAGTATTGCAATTTGTAACGGTCATCATCATGGTGGCGCATGAGGAGAAGGAGGAGCAGTCCAGCGATTAGCCAAAGTCCAGAAGTGTGTACCCATGGGTGAGTGGAGGTACATGGCAAACTTTAAATTCCGCTCTCATTTGCTGGTGGTGTGGTGAAGTCTGGCCCAATCCAACCCTTGTTCATCTTGATCAGAGTCAGCTTGTCAGCATTTTCAGTTGACAGGCGGGTGCGTTTATCTGTAATGATTCCACCTGCGGCACTAAAAACACGCTCTGACAAAACGCTAGCAGCAGGGCAGGCCAGGCCTTCCAAGGCGTAGAGAGCCAATTCATGCCACGTGTCCAGCTTGGATACCCAATAATTGTAAGGCACAGAGGAATGTCGGAGTACAGTTGTTCGATCTGCAAGGTACTCCTTCAGCATCTGGGCAAACTTAGGATTTCTTGTGGCACTACCCCGCACCTCAGGGGCTGTGGTACGTGAGGGGCTGAGAAAACTGTCACACATCTTAAAGACTGTTCCCCTACCTCTGGCGGATTGGACTTGTGCCTCTCTCGGCTGTACGCCTCGGTTGTCCACTGATTCATGACCTATGCCGCTAGCGTTTTGTGAGGGGAATGCTTTGCCTACTTCCGTGACTATGGCCTTCTGGAACTGCTGCATTTTGCCTGACCTCTCCGCCTCGGGAATAAGAGACATAAAGTTCTCCTTTTAGCGTGGGTCTAACAGTGTTACCAACCAGTAATGATTGTCGGCCAAGATGTTCTTAACGCGAGGGTCACGAGACAGGCAGCTTACCATAAAGTCAGCCATGTGTGCCAGACTCTTAACAGCCATCACTTCAGTATCCTGACCGACACGATGACTGAACATGCTGTCCTCCTCCTCCTCATCATCTACCCTGTCCTCTGGCCAGCCACGCTGAACCGAGGATATGACTGCATGTCATATCCTCAATTTGGCCAGAGAGTTGCTCCATGTCTTCATCCTCCTCCTCGTCATAGTCCTCCACTGCACGTTGTGATGAGACGAGGCTGGGCTGTGTGTTATCATCACCCACACCCACTACTGTTTCTTGCTGAAACTCATCGCGCTCCGCCTGCAATGCATCATGTTTGTTTTCTGAGCAGAGACCATTTTAGAAGGCAGAGAAGCGGTATGGTGACGCTAATAATGTCGTCATCGCCGCTCACCATCTTGTTGTAGTCCTCAAAGTTTTGGCGGATGGTGCATAGGTCGGACATCCATCTCCACTCCTCAGGTGTTATGTGTGGAGTTTGACCCATTTCCCGACGGCTTAGGTGATGCAGGTACTCAACAACTGCCCTCTTCTGCTCACATATCCTGACCAACATGTGCAGAGTTGAATTCCAACGCGTGGGGACATCACACACCAGTCTGTGTGCCGGAAGATGCAAACGGCGTCTTAAGGCGGCAAGGCCGGCTGAAGCAGTAGGTGACTTTCGAAAATGTGCAGACAGGCGGCGAACTTTTACCAGCAGATCAGACAGCTCTGACTATGACTTTAGAAACCGCTGAACCTCGAGGTTGAGCACATGGGCCAAGCATGGAACATGTGTCAGCTGGCCTCGCCTCAAAGCCGCCACCAGGTTCCGGCCATTGTCACACACCACCTTTCCTGGCTTTAGGTTCAGAGTTGTGAGCCAGTGATCTGCCTGCTGTTTCAGAGCTGTCCACACCTCTTCTGCATTGTGGGGTTTGTCACCTATGCAGATTAGCTTCAGCACTGCCTGTTGCCGCTTCGCCGAGGCAGTGCTGCAGTGCTTCTGTGTCGCCCTGGACAAGCCAGGGGCCACAGAGCACAACACTTAAACACCCCACACTCCCTGCAGGCATATCATAGTCAAAACACAAAATCCTTGTTGCCTTCCCCAGGGGCTGTTGTCCACACCAGGGTGTGGAGCCAGGCGGTTGGTCTCCACCCACCGAGGAGGAGGGAAAACACAGGCAGTGAGAGTTAAGCTAAGGAAGTGGAAGGAGGAAAGTAGTAGAGAGGAGAAAAGTGACAGCAAAGAGCCTGAAGTTGGTCCGGGTGTGTGGCCTGGACAGGACAGCAAGGTTGGCAGGATGTGGTGACCGTCTGCAGTGGAGGCCGATTGGAGTCTGCCGTAAGGACCGTGGACGGGTGGTGACCCGGCCGTACCGGACCGGTATACAAAGCGAAGCCAGCACCATTGGCAGAGGACTTTCGGATCCCGGCAAGGCTTGGTGTCGCCGTGAATTTGCCAAATCCGTTATTGAAGGGGACCTCAGGGTTTCCAAACAGCCAAGTCCAGATAGAAGGCAACCGTACAACCGTGAAGGGGAGACACAGCCACCGGCAAGGGCAACCGTCTCCCAGGGCCAGCGCCTGTGGGCAAAAGGGGCTCCTCCGGCCCATATCCAGGTCAGGGAGCGGGTTACCGTTGGGAAACCATCACTACCAACACTTAACTTCGGTGCAGGGAGAGACAGTCATCACTAACCTGCAGGGAGGAACAACCGCAGCCGTCCGAGTGACCCGTCCATCCAGCCACTTGTTTTACCCTGAACTGTGTCATCATCATTGGGCTGAGTGAGTACCTCCGTGCCGTGCGGCACAGCGCTGCCCCTGCGACCATGCACTTCATCAGGCCCCGCAACCCGCCTGTCATCCATCTCTACCCCATCACCAGGCCCCGGGACAACCAACCCCCCTACCCACGTAGGGGAGAAATAACAACAAAGCTGCTCCCTGTCACAGGCTCCCGGGATCCCCGTCCAGAGCAGCGGTGGTGTCCACACAATCACCACAACCGTGGGTGGCGTCACGGACAATATCCCCAAAACCCAAACCACCCCTTTTCACTCACGGGCGAGTAGCGCCGCTCGAGTCCCCGGGATCCGGCCATCGCTCGAGCCAACGAGCAGCAGCAGCCGTAGAGCTGCGTCAGCCGGACCCGAGCAGTGGGAGAGCGCACCGTCCCCTCCTCCGCCAGCGACACTTACAGCTTGGGACTGGTGTGGAGGGTAAAGTGGATCAGGATGCGCAGGAGGAGGAGGAGGCTGAGGAGCATGACATTCCGGAGCTGTAGAGTGTGTGTGAAACCCTGACTGAGGTAGGGCCTGCAAAACTTGGTGTGTGAAGGACGTATTCCGTCCCTCGCTCAGACTGGGTCCCAGCTTGCACAATATTAACCCAGTGTGACGTCAACGAGATGTAGCGGCCTTGCCCACATGCACTTGTCCACGTGTCTGTGGTTAGGTGGACTTTGGCTGAAACAGCGTTGTTCCGGGCACGTGTGATGTTTTGTGACACGTGGTTAGTTATGCAATGCGGGGACGGCACACAGGGAGAAATAGTGGCGGCTGTGGACCGAGTAACGTGGGACAGCTGCCACCATCAGTTCGCGGAATGCTTCTGTCTCAACCAGCCTAAAAGGCAACATTTCCAGCGCAAGCAGTCGCGAAATGTTAGCATTTAGAACTGTGGCATGTGGGGTGTTGGCAGTGTATTTGCGCCTGCGCTCAAAGGTTTGCTGAATGGATAACTGAACGTTGCGCTGGGACAAGGACGTGCTTGATGATGGTGTTCTTTCTGCGTAGGCAACTGCAGGTGCAGGAGTGGAGGAGGCTTGTTCGCAGGCAGCATGGACAGGGGATTGGCTCGCATGCACAACCAGCGAAGACGTAGCAGTGACATCAGCAAGCACTGCTCCTCGACTCTGTTGTACTTCCCACAAAGTCGGGTGCTTGGCTGACATGTGCCTGATCATGCTGGTGGTGGTCAGGCTGCTAGTTTTGGTACCCCTGCTGATGCTGGCATGGCAGGTGTTGCAAATGGCCTTTTTAGAATCATCTGGAGCCAACTTAAAAAACTGCCAGTGTCAGAGTTCCGGGTTTTCCAGTTTTCTTTTGAAAGAGCTTGCCCTTTGTTAACATGGAGTTTTCTGTTATGTTGCCCTACTTCCTGTCCATCTGTTTAAAAGCCGCCCCTAAAGCTTAGTCCAGTGCCTGAGTATACTGCTTCCTGTGTGCTCCTGCCCTGCTGCTTTTGGTTCCTGATTGTTATTCGGATCCTCTTGGAAAACAACCGACACCGACTCTGGACTTCATCTGGTATCATCTAGCTGTACCTGGACTCCGTTTGCCGTCTTTGGTCGGAACTTCTGCCCGGTTCCTTCCGTTTAATACCACTCTGGACTCACATCACGTACAGACATTTTTCGACTTACCTATTGCCCTTTTGTGTCCCGGCTGCTGCGCATTTAGGGCTTCTGGGGTGATTGCCAGACAGTCCCTGTATAGGGGTTTGCTGTTGGTGGTCTCCCTGGGGGAGTCCGGTGCGCGGTACCGGGAATTCCCTTTCGCTCAGTCCCTGGAAGGTATTTCCTGTATTTATGTTCTACTGTGTTTTTGTTCCGTTTATGTACATATTTGCTGGTTGCATATTATAAATGTCTTGCACCAAGAACTCGTCTCTGGTTGTCATTGCCCTAACGCAATCGAAATCCTCAATACATACAATAGTATTACAGCCAGACTCGGGAAGACCTAACATTTGTACAGGCACCTTGTGTCGTGTTGTTCCGGGGAACAGTTGACTGACGTCTGCCTGGGGCCACCACTCTGCTTCTTACTGCCTGTTGTGATGCTACGCCTCCCTCCCCCTGTGCACTGCTGTCCTCGCTCTGCATATCCTCCTGCCAGGTTGGGTCAGTTACTGGATCATCCACCACGTCGTCTTCCTCTTCCGCACCCTGCTCCTCCTCCTGACTTCCTGACAATTGTGTCTCATCATCGGCCACCCCTTGTTGAGACACGTTGCCAACTTCGTGAGAACGTGGCTGCTCAAATATTTGTGCATCTGTACATACAATCTCGTCATGGCCCACTTCAACAGGAGCTGGCGAGAGGCCAGAATTTGTGAATGGAAACGTGAACGAACAGCTATTCCGAGTGTCCAAGTGTGGGATCAGTAATGTCCGTGGACGTGTACTCGGCCTGGTGGTAGGAAGGAGGATCAGGTTCTGAAATGTGCGGTGCAGTATCACGGCTACTGACACTTGACCGTGTGGAAGACAGAGTGTTTGTGGTGGTGCCAATCTGACTGGAAGCATTATCCGCTATCCAACTAACAACCTGTTGACACTGGTCTTGGTTCAAGAGGGGTGTACTGCTGCGGTCCCCAAGAATTTGGGACAGGACGTGCGAGCGACTAGATGTGGCCCTTTGTTGTGGCGAAATTAGAGCTTGCACACAACCTCGGTGTCTGCCTGCACCACCATCACGTCCACTTCCTTGTTCGTTGACAACGCCCTTGCGCATTTTGCAATGCTGTGCTGATGTGTATTCACTAGACTTGTGTGTTATATCCAAGTTTGTGCAAAACTCACACAAATGCAGCGGAAAGCTGCCACCAACAGGCACACACGTGCGGTTTTTAAATGCAAGCACGGAGGCACTAAGAACCTAACAGGTCTCTATCCAGGGACAACGTAGAGCCTCCCAATGTTTGGCTTCCCTGCCTAAGGGCTATACTATAATACACCCACTTCCTTCCAATGGGCACTTCAGGTTTACAGGCCTTCATGCACGTCTCTATCCAGGGACAACGTGGAGCCTCCCAATGTTTGGCTTCCCTGCCTAAGGGCTATACTATAATACACCCACTTCCTTCCAATGGGCACTTCAGGTTTACAGGCCTTCATGCACGTCTCTATCCAGGGACAACGTGGAGCCTCCCAATGTTTGGCTTCCCTGCCTAAGGGCTATACTATAATACACCCACTTCCTTCCAATGGGCACTTCAGGTTTACAGGCCTTCATGCACGTCTCTATCCAGGGACAACGTGGAGCCTCCCAATGTTTGGCTTCCCTGCCTAAGGGCTATACTATAATACACCCACTTCCTTCCAATGGGCACTTCAGGTTTACAGGCCTTCATGCACGTCTCTATCCAGGGACAACGTGGAGCCTCCCAATGTTTGGCTTCCCTGCCTAAGGGCTATACTATAATACACCCACTTCCTTCCAATGGGCACTTCAGGTTTACAGGCCTTCATGCACGTCTCTATCCAGGGACAACGTGGAGCCTCCCAATGTTTGGCTTCCCTGCCTAAGGGCTATACTATAATACACCCACTTCCTTCCAATGGGCACTTCAGGTTTACAGGCCTTCATGCACGTCTCTATCCAGGGACAACGTGGAGCCTCCCAATGTTTGGCTTCCCTGCCTAAGGGCTATACTATAATACACCCACTTCCTTCCAATGTGCACTTCAGGTTTACAGGCCTTCATGCACGTCTCTATCCAGGGACAACGTGGAGCCTCCCAATGTTTGGCTTCCCTGCCTAAGGGCTATACTATAATACACCCACTTCCTTCCAATGGGCACTTCAGGTTTACAGGCCTTCATGCACGTCTCTATCCAGGGACAACGTGGAGCCTCCCAATGTTTGGCTTCCCTGCCTAAGGGCTATACTATAATACACCCACTTCCTTCCAATGGGCACTTCAGGTTTACAGGCCTTCATGCACGTCTCTATCCAGGGACAACGTGGAGCCTCCCAATGTTTGGCTTCCCTGCCTAAGGGCTATACTATAATACACCCACTTCCTTCCAATGGGCACTTCAGGTTTACAGGCCTTCATGCACGTCTCTATCCAGGGACAACGTGGAGCCTCCCAATGTTTGGCTTCCCTGCCTAAGGGCTATACTATAATACACCCACTTCCTTCCAATGGGCACTTCAGGTTTACAGGCCTTCATGCACGTCTCTATCCAGGGACAACGTGGAGCCTCCCAATGTTTGGCTTCCCTGCCTAAGGGCTATACTATAATACACCCACTTCCTTCCAATGGGCACTTCAGGTTTACAGGCCTTCATGCACGTCTCTATCCAGGGACAACGTGGAGCCTCCCAATGTTTGGCTTCCCTGCCTAAGGGCTATACTATAATACACCCACTTCCTTCCAATGGGCACTTCAGGTTTACAGGCCTTCATGCACGTCTCTATCCAGGGACAACGTGGAGCCTCCCAATGTTTGGCTTCCCTGCCTAAGGGCTATACTATAATACACCCACTTCCTTCCAATGTGCACTTCAGGTTTACAGGCCTTCATGCACGTCTCTATCCAGGGACAACGTGGAGCCTCCCAATGTTTGGCTTCCCTGCCTAAGGGCTATACTATAATACACCCACTTCCTTCCAATGGGCACTTCAGGTTTACAGGCCTTCATGCACGTCTCTATCCAGGGACAACGTGGAGCCTCCCAATGTTTGGCTTCCCTGCCTAAGGGCTATACTATAATACACCCACTTCCTTCCAATGGGCACTTCAGGTTTACAGGCCTTCATGCACGTCTCTATCCAGGGACAACGTGGAGCCTCCCAATGTTTGGCTTCCCTGCCTAAGGGCTATACTATAATACACCCACTTCCTTCCAATGGGCACTTCAGGTTTACAGGCCTTCATGCACGTCTCTATCCAGGGACAACGTGGAGCCTCCCAATGTTTGGCTTCCCTGCCTAAGGGCTATACTATAATACACCCACTTCCTTCCAATGGGCACTTCAGGTTTACAGGCCTTCATGCACGTCTCTATCCAGGGACAACGTGGAGCCTCCCAATGTTTGGCTTCCCTGCCTAAGGGCTATACTATAATACACCCACTTCCTTCCAATGGGCACTTCAGGTTTACAGGCCTTCATGCACGTCTCTATCCAGGGACAACGTGGAGCCTCCCAATGTTTGGCTTCCCTGCCTAAGGGCTATACTATAATACACCCACTTCCTTCCAATGGGCACTTCAGGTTTACAGGCCTTCATGCACGTCTCTATCCAGGGACAACGTGGAGCCTCCCAATGTTTGGCTTCCCTGCCTAAGGGCTATACTATAATACACCCACTTCCTTCCAATGGGCACTTCAGGTTTACAGGCCTTCATGCACGTCTCTATCCAGGGACAACGTGGAGCCTCCCAATGTTTGGCTTCCCTGCCTAAGGGCTATACTATAATACACCCACTTCCTTCCAATGGGCACTTCAGGTTTACAGGCCTTCATGCACGTCTCTATCCAGGGACAACGTGGAGCCTCCCAATGTTTGGCTTCCCTGCCTAAGGGCTATACTATAATACACCCACTTCCTTCCAATGGGCACTTCAGGTTTACAGGCCCTCATGCACGTCTGTATGCAGGGGCATTGGTGAACCTCACAATTTAGGACTGCCCTGGCAAAGGAAAATACTACAAAGACTCACTTCCTCAAAATGGGCACATTAGACTCAAGAGGCCTTCATGTACGTCTCTTCTCAGGGACATCGGAGTGCCACACAATGTTTTCACGTAAAATCTTTCATGTATTGATCTCAAAAAGTAACATACACCAGCTCTATCTCACTATTGGGTATGTGCCCTTAACATTTCCGCCATGAAAAATCATTTTGGGGTCATTTTGGAAGGTTTTCTGGTGAGTCCGTAAAAATGGCGTAAAACGCGGACAAAATTGTTCACAGCTGTGACTTTTGAGTGATAAATGCTTCAAGGGGTCTTCCCCATGCTGTTGCCATGTCATTTGAGCACTCTTCTGAGACTTTTGTGACATTTTTAGGGTTTCTCCATGCTGCCGGGAGGTCATTTCACAAAAATACTCGGGTCTCCCATAGGATAACATTGGGCTCGTTGCTCGGGCCGAGTACACGAGTATCTTGGGAGGCTCGGCCCGAGCTTCGAGCACCCGAGCTTTTTAGTACTCGCTCATCACTAGTAATTACATTTTATTAAAGTTGATCCATAGAAGTAAGAATTTACAAACCAATGTTAATTACAAGGAGCAGTGTCAGGACATCTACATTTTGAGAAATGATACATCATTTCTAAGAGAACGTCCATGTAAACAATGCAGAATCTATCAAAATGATATAACTATTGAGTGCTAATTAAAAAATACTTTTGACATAATGTTGATTATTATTTAATTTAGCGACAGTCATTAAAATGCTATTTCATTCCTGATCCCCTCCCCCATTCACCCCTCTTCAAAGAAAAGTCACAGGCGGCAGCTTCTAGAACTCTCCGTCTTTCTGCCATGCCAGGGCTCACTTGGACAGCTGGAAGAGCTTTCTGAGCAATCTTTTTTTTAAATCCATTAGCTAATTCAAGGAACCTAATTAGTGCTGCCATTTTGATGGAGTATTATACAGAGTTTAGTACAGTCTGGTAACACCATCAATGTTTATTAGAAATTACAAAGCAAAAGCTTTCTCTGCTTGAAAAAAATAAATCTGCCTGTGAGGATCAAGAAAGAAGTAAATAACGTGATCTTTCTCCTTCTTTGGTGTAAGTAGGTACTATATTCAAGCTGCCAATAGAATGGACTACCAGATGAACCGGCTAATGGAATGGATTACCAGAGGAACCGACTAATGGAATGCACTACCAGATAAACCGGCTAATGGAATGGACTACCAAATGAACTGGCTAATGAATGGACTACCCGAGGAACTAACTAATGGAATGGACTACCAGAAGAACTGGCTAATGGAATGGACTACCAGAGGAATCGGCTAATGGAATGCACTACCAGATAAACCGGCTAATGGAATGGACTACCAGATGAACTGGCTAATGGAATGGACTACCCGAGGAACCAACTAATGGAATGGACTACCAGAAGAACTGGCTAATGGAATGGACTACCAGAGGAATCGGCTAATGGAATGGACTACCAGAGGAACCGGCTAGTGGAATGGAATTCCAGAGGAATCGGCTAATGGAATGGACTACCAGAGGAACCAGCTAATGAAATGGACTACTAGAGGAACCGGCTAATGGAATGGACTACCCAAGGAACCGGCTAATGGAATGGTCTACCAGATGAACCGGCTAATGGAATGGACTACCAGAGGAATCGACTAATGAAATGGTCTACGAGAGGAACCGGCTAATGGAGTGGACTACCAGAGGAACCGGCTAATGGAATGGACTACCAGATGAACTAGCTAATGGAATGGACTACCCGAGGAACCAACTAATGGAATGGACTACCGGAAGAACTGGCTAATGGAATGGACTACCAGAGGAATCAGCTAATGGAATGCACTACCAGATAAACCGGCTAATGGAATGGACTATCAGATAAACTGGCTAATGGAATGGACTACCCGAGGAACCAACTAATGGAATGGACTATCAGAAGAACTGGCTAATGGAATGGACTGCCAGAGGAATCGGCTAATGGAATGGACTGCCAGAAGAACCGGCTAATGGAATGGAATTCCAGATGAATCGGCTAATGGAATGGACTACCAGAGGAACCAGCTAATGAAATGGACTACTAGAGGAACCGGCTAATGGAATGGACTACCCAAGGAACCGGCTAATGGAATGGACTACCCAAGGAACCGGCTAATGGAATGGTCTACCAGATGAAACGGCTAATGGAATGGACTACCAGAGGAATCGACTAATGAAATGGACTACTAGAGGAACCGGCTAATGGAATGGACTACCAGAGGAACCGGCTAATGAAATGGACTACCAGATGAACTAGCTAATGGAATGGACTACCAGAGGAATCGACTAATGAAATGGTCTACGAGAGGAACCGGCTAATGGAGTGGACTACCAGAGGAACCGGCTAATGGAATGGACTACCAGATGAACTAGCTAATGGAATGGACTACCCGAGGAACCAACTAATGGAATGGACTACCGGAAGAACTGGCTAATGGAATGGACTACCAGAGGAATCGGCTAATGGAATGCACTACCAGATAAACCGGCTAATGGAATGGACTATCAGATGAACTGGCTAATGGAATGGACTACCCGAGGAACCAACTAATGGAATGGACTATCAGAAGAACTGGCTAATGGAATGGACTGCCAGAGGAATCGGCTAATGGAATGGACTGCCAGAAGAACCGGCTAATGGAATGGAATTCCAGAGGAATCGGCTAATGGAATGGACTACCAGAGGAACCAGCTAATGAAATGGACTACTAGAGGAACCGGCTAATGGAATGGACTACCCAAGGAACCGGCTAATGGAATGGTCTACCAGATGAAACGGCTAATGGAATGGACTACCAGAGGAATCGACTAATGAAATGGACTACTAGAGGAACCGGCTAATGGAATGGACTACCAGAGGAACCGGCTAATGAAATGGACTACCAGATGAACTAGCTAATGGAATGGACTACCTGAGGAACCAACTAATGGAATGGACTACCAGAAGAAGAACTGGTTAATGAAATGGACTACCAGAGGAATCGGCTAATGGAATGGACTACAAGAGGAACCGGCTAATGGAATGGAATTCCAGAGGAATCGGCTAATGGAATGTACTACCAGAGGAACCAGCTAATGAAATGGACTAACAGAGGAACCGGCTAATGGAATGGACTACCAGAGGAATCGACTAATGAAATGGACTACTAGAGGAACTGGCTAATGGAATGGACTACCCAAGGAACCGGCTAATGGAATGGTCTACCAGATGAACCGGCTAATGGAATGGACTACCAGAGGAATCGACTAATGAAATGGACTACTAGAGGAACCGGCTAATGGAATGGACTACCAGAGGAACCAGCTAATGGAATGGACTACCAGATGAACTAGCTAATGGAATGGACTACCTGAGGAACCAACTAATGGAATGGACTACCAGAAGAACTGGTTAATGAAATGGACTACCAGAGGAATCGGCTAATGGAATGGACTACAAGAGGAACCGGCTAATGGAATGGAATTCCAGAGGAATCGGCTAATGGAATGTACTACCAGAGGAACCAGCTAATGAAATGGACTAACAGAGGAACCGGCTAATGGAATGGACTACCAGAGCAATCGACTAATGAAATGGACTACTAGAGGAACCGGCTAATGGAATGGACTACCCAAGGAACCGGCTAATGGAATGGTCTACCAGATGAACCGGCTAATGGAATGCACTACCAGAGGAATCGACTAATGAAATGGACTACTAGAGGAACTGGCTAATGGAATGGACTACCAGAGGAACCGGCTAGTATTTGTGTGCCACAGAAAAACATATTGAGAGTCAAGTTGCACTCCAGTCCATGATTTAATTTTTCAAAGAACAAAGATTTCAAGAGTGTAATAAAGTCTGGAATATATTAAAAATGCCCAAACATGCCCCTCAAAGTCGCAGGACAAATAATGGAAAATCTTGGCTAAACAGGTCTTTGCCAAGAGCGAAGCTAGCCTAGTGCTCACAGAATTACTGCCCATTGCAACATGTAAAATGCCCACATTATCCAATAGTCTGAAGAAAAGATGTTTTGGGCTATGTGCGCACGCTGCGTTTTTTGACGGTGCGTTTTTGTGCGTTTTTGGCCGCTAAAAATGCACAAAAACGCACCCGCGTCGAAACAACGCATCAATAAACGCATGCGTTTTTACCGCGATTTGGTGCGTTTTTGGCTGCGTTTTGCTGCGTTATTGATCTCTGTGTTTTGCTGCGTTTTTCCAATGCATTGCATGGGCGGAAAACGCAGAAAAACGCAGGAAAGAATTGACATGTCCATTTTTTTTTTTTAAGCTCAAAAACGCAGCTTAAAAAAACAGTTTTGTGCGGACACCAAAAATGAAAACTCATAGACTTTGCTGGGGAAGCAAAGTCATGCAGTTTTGAGGCCAAAAACGCACCCGAAAAACGCGCAAAAACGCCGCGAAAAACGCACTGTGCGCACATAGCCTTGGTGTGATTTCTGTATACTCTGCTACAAGATTTATATAATTGTTAAAAGCATTATCTAGATAAGGTGACAGCAAATAGTTACCATTGTCAATTGTGCAAGGACAGTTTAGTCGCTGTCTGGCTTTAGCATTGACATAGTGTCAACATCTATGCTGGAATAAGTACCTATAATGAGCAATAGTTCAGAAATTCACCCAGAAGCAATTTACTCTGAATTGCATACATTATACACATTATACATGTGTTTGTAAAAAAAAAAAAATATATATATATGAACATGACATACGTACAGTACAACTGTCAACATCTTACAGTCAGCATGTTCACAGAAATTAACCTATTGTTTCAATCAGATTTTTGTGTTAGGCCTAAGACACACGGCATGAAAATCAGACCAAGTGGAGTGCGATAAAACATCGCATTCCACTCGAACCAATTTTAGCCTGTGTGTCAGCATACATGAGCGATTATTTTTTCGGCCTCAATCGGACCGAGAAAACAATCGCAGCATGCTACGACTGTAATGCGAGACTCTTTCTCTCGCACCCATTCAAGTGAATGGGGCAAGAGAAAAATCGCACTGCACTCACAGTACACAGGTGTACCGCGTGTACAGAGCGAGAATGGCAAAAGGCTGGCTACGGAGGAGAGAGGGAGAGAACTCCCGCTCGCCCCTCCTCAGCACTGGCTCCGCCCCTCCTCAGCCCTGACTGGCCCACCCTCCTCAAGGCCTGCCCATCCCCCACAGCTGAGATCGCACGATCGGACCTCAGTCGCAGTGACAGTCGCATGACACTCGGCTCCTTTTGTGCTGCCAGTGTGAGCCGAGTGTCATGCAAGGATCGCATTAGTCCCCCGTGTGGCCCCCCTGGCCTTAAAAGTATTTTATATTTTATCAAATGTTGGTAATATTATCAAATGTTGAAATATTTACACTGTGCACTACAGCTGGTTTAGAGTCTTACTATCTGTAATTTCAGGAAATACATAAGTATCTAAGGCTATGTTCACACAGGGCATCTTTTGCTGCATTTTGGTGCATTTTTTAGGTCACAAAGATGCACCTAAATGCATGCATTTCCTTCCCCCCAGAGTAGTATATGAGATTTCTATTTTGGTGTCCACACTGTGCATCTTTTTTTTGTCTGCATGTTGGCTGCGTTTTTGAAGATGCAGCATCTCAATTCTTTTTGTGTTTTTCCAACATTTTTAAGCCCTTCCAGTCAATAGATTTGACTTAAAAAAATGCATTGGGAAAAATGGGGTAAAAACGTGGCTAAAAATGTTTTTGCCACGGTTGTATTTTTCGGGGCAAAAAATACTGCATCTTTGTGGTTAGCCAAGATGCACTGTGTGAACATACCCTTAGACTGACTCTGCCTTATCAGTTGTATTGAATTGAAATATCCAATAAATGTATGTATTATTTTAAGGTAAGGGGGAACAGGACCATGCTACAAGGAGATTTTTGCAAGCATTGCGAACTGTCATGGCCGCATCAGGATCTGTGGAAAGTATAGATTCTGGCACTCTGCGTGCTAACTTCTCTGATGTCTGTGATCAGCGCAGGGAGACCCAGGCATCGACCCACAGACTTAGGCAGGTTAGCAAGAGTTAATCTCGCTGGGTTTCTGGGTATTCTCATTGATCACATGCTGTGGTGGAGCCAGTCACGTTTGCTACCCTCCTATATATGCTGGCTGGACTATTCCATTAATGCCATATATAGCTTTCCTATACTGGTCTGATGAGGTGTTGTGATCCAGACTTACTGGTGGCTGATGTGCATTACTGCTGTGAGCAGTTGTGGTTTTAACCATTGTTGTCTTTTTGTTCCTGCCTTCCTGCTCTTACGTTTCTCGTTGATCTCTTACTGTGTATTCCAGTACGTTTGCAGTGTATCTGAGTTTTGGGTTTCCCCTGTCTGTCTTAATCTGTGTTTCCGTCACACTCCTGCCCAACATCTCCACCTTTAGGGGTAATCTGGAGGTCATGGATAGCCTAGGGTCCCCTAGCATCAGGGACAGCATAGGAGCCCCCTTTTCCTTCACTATTCGTCAGTCACATTGTTACAAGTCAGCTATAAAATCCTCTATTGTGATTGGTGGATCCTGGATTATCAGCTGTGTATAAAGGCATTACCTGTCATTGTAATCCTGCCTCTAATGATGAGTCTACTGCAAATTGCTCTTCAATGAACGGATAGTATGAATCTAAAATAGCCCCAGTGGTCAGTGTTAAACCTGCAACTTTAGGATGTGGTTATTAATACAGCTCCCAACATGAAAAAACAAAATTGACAAAGGTTTAAAATATACATATAACACTAAAACCTGATTTAACCTTTTAGTTACCATGCCAAATTTTTCAAATCTGACCAGTGTCACTTTGCTGTGTCAATAACTCTGGAAGGCTTTAAAATATTTCAGTGATTTTGAGATTGTTTTTATTTGTGTTACATTGTACTTTTTGATAATGCTAAATGTTTTGCATTTATTTATAAAAATATCAGAAATTTGTCAAGATTTACAAAAATGTAGCAATTTTCAAACTTTGATTGATTATCCCTTTAACCCAGATAAGTCACACCACACAAAAAAAAATAAAAAAAATAACATTTACCTCATGTCTACTTTACATCAGCATCATTTATAAAATGTTCTTTAGGATGTTAGAAGGTTTAAAAAATGTAGCAGTATATTCTCATTTTTTCAAGTAAATTTACAAAATTTCTTTTTGTAGACACATAGTCAGTTTTGATGTGATCTTTGGGGACCTATACAGTGTGTCCACCCATATCCTGTCCACCGTCATTAACTTGAGAACAGCGGCAGCTATAGGCATATAAGTGGTGTCTAGGTATAGTAAAGTAGCCATGCGCTACACAATGAAACCACCTATAGTGCCACCTGGTGGAAAACAACAGAGTTAGCATTTTTATCTCGAAAACGGAACGAGATAGAGAAAAAAGTGAATTAAAAATTGTAGAACATCATCAATTCAATACGAATCGACACCTTGTATACAGAATTGCTATTGTATGAAACCCATGACCCCCTAAAACATTGACTGCTAGTCTCGCATATGGCGCTCATTTAACTTTGATGCTCAAAGTGGCCACCGTCAGCTGCAATGCACATCTGGACTCTGGACAGCATACCGTATCTTGCTGCACGTTGTGCAATATCGTAGGTGACACGTTTTCACAAGCATCTGTGATTTGTCGTCGTAGGTCCTGCAATCTTGGTGGAGGCGTCGCATACACCTGCTGTTTGATGTGACCTCACAGAAAGAAGTCTAATGGGGTCAGATCAGGTGAGCGTGGAGGCCACTCCACGCAGCCACCATACCCAAAGACTTGTAGGTAGGTCTCACTTTACATCCGCAGCCTTGTGAGTTTTACACGTTCTTATCATAGCATTTCTGTATGCAAGGTGTCGATTCGTATTGATTTGATGATGCCCTACAATTTTTTAATTCACTTTTTTTCTCTATCTCGTTCCTTTTTTGAGATAAAAATGCTAAGTCCGTTGTTTTCCACCAGGTGGCGCTATAGGTGGTTTCCTTGCGTAGCGCATGGATACTTTACTATACCTAGACACCACTTCTATGCCTATAGCTGCCGCCATTCTCAAGTTAATGGCGGTGGACAGAATATGGGTGGCCACACTGTATATTGGAAAACCACTCAAAGTAATACCATTTGTAAAACAGCGCCCCTCAACATATTTAAAACTACTGGTAGATGGTATATTAAGGCTATGTGCCCATAGGAGCTCACACCTGCGGATTTTGTCGCAGAAAACCTGCAGATTTATCTGCATTTTCTAGATAAATCCTCAGGTTTCAGCAAGAACAGACACTCCCCTTCTTATAATATGGGACATGGGGAGTGCCTGTGTCCATGCTGCGGTATGTGCGGCTGCGGAATGTGCTGCGGATGTCCCGCAGCTGCAGATAACTGAATGTCAATTATTCCTGTGTAATTACCTGCGGAGATCCCGGCCCTCTACTATGGAGACAGAGGCCGGGACTTCCGCAGGTAAGTCACATGAATGTCCGCAGGTTTACCACAGATTTTCGCTGGAATCCCGCAGCTATGTATAGCTGCAGATTCCAGGGAGCTGATGCGGGAAACCTGCGGATATACCTGTGGATATATCCCCAGGTGCGAGCTCCTGTGGGCACATAACCTAATCCTTCAGCTGCTTTTCAGGAATTACGGCATAGAGGCATAAGAATAAAGAAAAAAGTTATTTTTACCACCGAAATGTTACTTTTTCTCAAAGTCAGTACATCTGGGAAACTCTAAGGGGTACTTTGCACACTACGACATCGCAAGCTGATAGTAGCGATGCCGAGCGTGATAGTCCCCGCCCCCGTCGCAGCTGCGATATCTTGTGATAGCTGCCGTAGCGAACATTATCGCTACGGCAGCTTCACATGCACTTACCTGCCCTGCGACGTCGCTCTGGCCGGCGAATCGCCTCGTTCCTAAGGGGGCGGGTCGTGCGGCATCACAGCAACGTCACACGGCAGGCGGCCAATAGAAACAGGGGGGCGGAGATGAGCAGGACGTAAACATACCGCCCACCTCCTTCCTTTCTCATTGCAGCCGGGACGCAGGTAAGGTGATGTTCCTCGCTCCTGCGGCTTCACGCACAGCGATGTGTGCTGCCGCAGGAACGAGGAACAACATCGCAACATCGGTCCTTCGATCTTACGATTTCAACGCTTTTGCGCTCGTTAATCGTAGTAAAAAGGATTCGCATACTCCGATGTCGACAGCGACGCCAGATGTGCGTCAATTTCGATTTGACTCCACCGACATCGTACCTGCGATGTCGTAGTGTGCAAAGTACCCCTAAGGCCGTGATTAGGCCATGAATTGCCATGGCAGCCATCAGGACCACATAATCATGATCTTAGTAGAGGGAGCCCCCCCCCATGCCCTGTTGACCATCTAGATGCTGTAGTCTCTATTGACAGCAGCACCTAAATCTGTTAAATGACCATTATCAGGTCCAACACCAATAGTAACTGATGCAGGTAGGTTATAGTGTGCAGTTACACCTGTTGATGGATGCTATTCACTTATAGCTCAAGTTAGTAAAAAGATGTATTGGTGGTCACTAAGGGGTTAAAAGAGATGTCATTTTCTAATCACATAGTCCTTTAAAAAGCAATCTATTGGTAAGCTCAATCTCACCAAATTGATACTTTCATATCCTGTACTGTATCTGTTACTGCATTCCGGAGAATCCAGCCACTGTAGCTTGACTGATAACTCATTGCTTGATTTTGTTACATGACGTCACACAGATAGTGAGCTACCAATCAAAAATAGCAACAAGAAGAGGAGATAAAAACTCCCCCAAAAAAGTATTATAAAATGTACTCACAGCAAAAAAGGGCAACCAGTCCAGTTAGCCCAGGCCAACATATCTAATGCACCAACAGGATGCAGACAAACCTCTCAACATGATGGACACTTCACAGGTGCAAGGTAAATTGCACACTAGTGGCGCGCATAGGGCACTGTTCACACTCGTATGCGCATGGTATCCAGCCAGCAACCTATTATCACGCCCTTACTATTACATTAGGCGGGTTACTCGGACACTACTCACTGCAGCACGCAAGGGACAGAAATTCCACTATGCACGGCCGTATTAAGAGGCCCGGCTGCACCTCGCATAGTCAAAGTGCAATCCTGTTTGTGCATTAGATATGTTGGCCTGGGCTAACTGGACTGGTTGCCCTTTTTTGCTGTGAGTACATTTTATAATACTTTTTTGGGGGAGTTTTTATCTCCTCTTCTTGTTGCTATTTTTGATATTCATCAGTGTAGGGACCCGCAAGTGTGAGGATCCATGATGAGGATTGTGGGCTTACGTACATTGGCCAATTTACAAACTAATACCTCACATATATTTTATATGTATTTTTTGCACTTTGACTATGCGGGGTACAGCCGGGCCTCTTAATACGGCCGTGCATAGTGGAATTTCTGTCCCTTGCGTGCTGCAGTGAGTAGTGTCCGAGTAACCCGCCTAATGTAATAGTAAGGGGGTGGTAATAGGTTGCTGGCTGGACACCATGCGCATACAAGTGTGAACAGTGCCCTATGCGCGCCACTAGTGTGTAATTTACCTTGCACCTGTGAAGTGTCCATCATGTTGAGAGGCTTGTCTGCATCCTGTTTGTGCATTAGATATGTTGGCCTGGGCTAACTGGACTGGTTGCCCTTTTTTGCTGAGAGCTACCAATCAAGCTGAAGAAGTTGGTGCTAGGTGGGAAAAAAACCATGAGAGGCAAAGATTTGGGAAGCGCTCTGTTATGTCCAAACCATTTAACACCTAATTTGCATGTGGATTAATCTACTGATTTCTCGAGAATGCAGCAACAGATAAAAGATATAAAGGTGTCAATGGATTTAGCTGTTCAAGACCAGCATTCCTATATATGTGGCTGTGGGGGGTTAGCTTACTGACAGATTCCTTTTAAGAAGTTTATATCTAAGTACTTAATACAAGACTTTTTTTATTTTCTTTAGGCTGTGCTAGATATAGGGACTGTTGAATACTGAATCAGATATGTAGGATTCTTTCAAAAGGGAACTACAAACCATAATGTTGGCACAGTTTTCAACCAAGGTGTTTCAGCCAAGTCCTTACTTTATATTTCCCATTGATTTTGTGTTCCCTTCTGGTACTGGCTGAAAACTTCACGCATGATTCCAGTAATGGTAAATAGTGTTAATTAATGGATTGGTCTGGCGATTGGAAAGATCAGTCTTTGCGGTCTTGTTGTGGATATCACTCAAAGGCAGAAGTGCTGTACAAACCCTCTCTTCTCCCCATCCTCGTGAAGCCTCTCATGTGGGGAGGGTGTGGGCCAGTCTTGGGTTCCCCATTATAGAAGCTCTTTAAATAAGATTCTTAAATTCCTTTAAACTCATGGTTTTTGTTTTCTTCCATAAATTTGTCTTCATGTTGCCTCCTTTATGCTCGAAGGGTTTATTCTCTACTGGCCTATGCCGCAGATCTATCACTCTTTGTGAAGGATAGCAGATCTGTCACTGTACAATATTTTGCCTTGTGCGTGCTCATTGCATGATAAAGCTTTGTGACTTGGCGATTATGACAAGGAATTATTTGTCACAATAATTTAGCCACTGGGTGGCAATTATTTTTCTGGTAATGGAAAAAAACAAGAAGAAAGAAAAAATGCTGCACAGAATAAAAACTGCAAGGTGAAAGATTTTTACGATAGAAGCCAAATTTGCAATATTTATTTATGACTAAATACAAGAACAGAAGGCAGAACCGCAGGTAATACATTTCTGACTCATGGATTTCCATTTGAATTACCAGTCATTTTAACTTGTCAGGCAGCATTGAATTTCTTGCTGTTGTAATCTTGGCATTGTGTCTTTAATTAAACTGAGTGGCAAAGGCTTGTCAAAAACTAAGATATTAAAATCACTAAAAGCCGCAAGACCGGTTAAAAGCAGCTATTTCCCAACCACTGGGTTAAAGGGTTAGCATTAAAAGATCTACTAATGCACTTCTGCACTATCTTTCAGCTAGAAATCACATTGCACCGCTGTACTGGACAGAAACTGCAGAATCCAGGTCTGTTGGGCATCTGAAGATGGATGAAAAGTATTTTGCTTTATTAAATTATAATATTCTATTCCCAAACACTATACAACTTAAAGATGTTGTGGTACAATAGACATAATATTCCATCGTCCGGGGCCCTATTACTGGGGCTCGAATCAGTCACTAGTAGAGTTGAGCGCGGTTCGTGGTTCATGGTTCTCCAGTTCGCGGTTCGAGTGATTTTGGGGGCTGTTCTAGATCGAACTAGAACTCGAGCTTTTTGCTAAAAGCTCGATAGTTCTAGTTACGTTCGAGAACGGTTCTAGCAGCAAAAAGCCAAGCTAATTACTCTCTGGCTTTAAGCTGTAATAGTGTAAGTCACTCTGTGACTCACACTATTATGAAATTTCAGCGTATAGTGTGCGGGGACAGCGCGTTCAGATCACTGCTGCTGGGATAATGGCAATCGCCATTTTTTTTTTTTCTCTTCTTCTTTCCCTCCCTAAGCGCGCGTGTAGTGGGGCGGGCCAGCATGTCAGCCAATCCCAGACACATACACACACACACACACACACAGCTAAGTGGACTTTTAGCCAGAGAAGCAACGGCATGTGTGATAGGATGTCCATGTCACATGTCCCTGCATTATAAATACGGGCATCTGCCTGTCTGGACGCCATTATCTGCCTTCTGCATCTGGGTGTCAGTCACCGCAGATGCAGCTCCTGTCTCCGATACTGCTGCGTACGCTCTACACACAGCGCTATACAGAATAGGGATAGAAGTTTCTTTCAGCCCTTGTAAGGGCTAATTACAGCAGGCTCAGAGCCATAGGTGACAGTCAGGTTTGTGGAAAGAGTTTTTAACAGCTACTGATAAGAGCGTCTGTGTAGCTAAGGTCAGGGAGTTCCTTGCTGCATTTCCCCATTAGGAGGGATAGAAAGTGAGGCTTCCTTTCCTCTACACTGACCCACAACCCGGCCACTGTACCCTCCTGTCCTTTGCGCACTCAAGCTTATTGTTACTAAGCCATTATACTAGCAAACACTGAGGAAACTTAGTGGCATCCTAAAAGTGGCTGTTGGACTTCATTAGTGTCCCACTAGTGCAAATCTATTTGCAGCACCTCTGCATTGCACACTCAAGCTCATTGTTCCAAAGCCATTATAATACCAAACACCGAGGAAACTTAGTGGCATCCTAAAAGTGGCTGTTGGACTTCATTAGTGTCCCACTAGTGCAAAGATATTTGCAGCACCTCTGCATTGCACACTCAAGCTCATTGTTACAAAGCCATTATAATACCAAACACTGAGGAAACTTAGTGGCATTCTAAAAGTGGCTGTTGGACTTCATTAGTGTCCCACTGGTGCAAATCTATTTGCAGCACCTCTGCATTGCGCACTCAAGCTCATTGTTACAAAGCCATTATAATACCAAACACTGAGGAAACTTAGTGGCATCCTAAAAGTGGCTTTTGGACTACATTAGTGTCCCACTAGTGCAAATTTATTTGCAGCACCTCTGCATTGCACACTCAAGCTCATTGTTACAAAGCCATTATAATACCAAACACTGAGGAAATTTAGTGGCATTCTAAAAGTGGCTGTTGGACTTCATTAGTGTCCCACTGGTGCAAATCTATTTGCAGCACCTCTGCATTGCACACTCAAGCTCATTGTTCCAAAGCCATTATAATACCAAACACCGAGGAAACTTAGTGGCATCCTAAAAGTGGCTGTTGGACTTCATTAGTGTCAAACTAGTGCAAAGATATTTGCAGCACCTCTGCATTGCACACTCAAGCTCATTGTTACAAAGCCATTATAATAACAAACACTGAGGAAACTTAGTGGCATTCTAAAAGTGGCTGTTGGACTTCATTAGTGTCCCACTGGTGCAAATCTATTTGCAGCACCTCTGCATTGCACACTCAAGCTCATTGTTCCAAAGCCATTATAATACCAAACACTGAGGAAACTTAGTGGCATCCTAAAAGTGGCTGTTGGACTACATTAGTGTCCCACTAGTGCAAATCTATTTGCAGGACCTCTGCATTGCACACTCAAGCTCATTGTTACTAAGCCATTATACTAGCAAACACTGAGGAAACTTAGTGGCATCCTAAAAGTGGCTGTTGGACTTCATTAGTGTCCCACTGGTGCAAATCTATTTGCAGCACCTCTGCATTGCACACTCAAGCTCATTGTTCCAAAGCCATTATAATACCAAACACCGAGGAAACTTAGTGGCATCCTAAAATTGGGTGTTGGACTTCATTAGTGTCCCACTAGTGCAAAGATATTTGCAGCACCTCTGCATTGCACACTCAAGCTCATTGTTACAAAGCCATTATAATAACAAACACTGAGGAAACTTAGTGGCATTCTAAAAGTGGTTGTTGGACTTCATTAGTGTCCCACTGGTGCAAATCTATTTGCAGCACCTCTGCATTGCACACTCAAGCTCATTGTTCCAAAGCCATTATAATACCAAACACTGAGGAAACTTAGTGGCATCCTAAAAGTGGCTGTTGGACTACATTAGTGTCCCACTAGTGCAAATCTATTTGCAGGACCTCTGCATTGCACACTCAAGCTCATTGTTACTAAGCCATTATACAAGCAAACACTGAGAAAACTTAGTGGCATCCTAAAAGTGGCTGTTGGACTTCATTAGTGTCCCACTGGTGCAAATCTATTTGCAGCACCTCTGCATTGCACACTCAAGCTCATTGTTACAAACCCATTATAATAACAAACACTGAGGAAACTTAGTGGCATTCTAAAAGTGGCTGTTGGACTTCATTAGTGTCCCACTGGTGCAAATCTATTTGCAGCACCTCTGCATTGCACACTCAAGCTCATTGTTCCAAAGCCATTATAATACCAAACACTGAGGAAACTTAGTGGCATCCTAAAAGTGGCTGTTGGACTACATTAGTGTCCCACTAGTGCAAATCTATTTTCAGCACCTCTGCATTGCACACTCAAGCTCATTGTTACAAAGCCATTATAATACCAAACACTGAGGAAATTTAGTGGCATTCTAAAAGTGGCTGTTGGACTTCATTAGTGTCCCACTGGTGCAAATCTATTTGCAGCACCTCTGCATTGCACACTCAAGCTCATTGTTACTAAGCCATTATACTAGCAAACACTGAGGAAACTTAGTGGCATCCTAAAAGTGGCTGTTGGACTTCATTAGTGTCCCACTAGTGCAAAGATATTTGCAGCACCTCTGCATTGCACACTCAAGCTCATTGTTCCAAAGCCATTATAATACCAAACACTGAGGAAACTTAGTGGCATCCTAAAAGTGGCTGTTGGACTTCATTAGTGTCCCACTGGTGCAAATCTATTTGCAGCACCTCTGCATTGCACACTCAAGCTCACTGTTACTAAGCCATTATAATACCAAACACTGAAGAAACTTAGTGGCATCCTAAAAGTGGCTGTTGGACTTCATTAGTGTCCCACTAGTGCAAATCTATTTGCAGCACCTCTGCATTGTACACTCAAACTCATTTTTACTAAGCTATTATACTAGCAAACTGTGCTGCCATTTTAAGGGTCATAGTTTCATTGTCCGGGATAGTTATTGTTGTTTATTCTGCTGTCAATAAAGGTAGACCACCGCTGCAATCTACACCACCTCTCAATTTTTACTACCACATTTATGTGGACATTCTTGTCTCTAGCAAAATGAGTGGCAAAATGACAGATGCTTGTGGAAAGGGGAACAGGCGTGTTGGAAAAGGAAAAAAAGTTTGTGTCCGTGGGGAAGGTGGCAAAGCTCAATTAACATCTGCTGAAGATAGGCCATGTTCCAGCAAAAGTAAGATGTCTACTAATTTCCGTGGACAATCGGATGTGCTCCCTTTTTTACGAACACGAACAACTGGAACAAAGGTAGATGTTGCCCAAAAAAAGAAAATGCTTGAATGGATCTCAAGTGGTCCAACAAGTGCCCTCTCCTCCACCTCAACTACCGCATCCAAAAAAAAACAGTCCTCTGAGTTGTCATCCCAATCACACTTGCTTTCTCCCAGCTCTCAAGTCTCCATCTGCCCTGCACAGTATGGTGGAACAGAGATGGCTGAGTCTGCAGAGCTGTTTAGTCACACTATAGCCTGGGAATCAGAGGTCTGCTCCCAAGCTACAGTGAGTACAGACCAAGAAATGGTCTGCAGTGATGCCCAGAACCTTTGTGGCTCAGATTCAGGCCGTGATGACCAAGTTTCTGAGCATAATGTTGACCCTTATTCACAAACTGAAACACCTGTTGTAATAGACAATGAGGAACATACTGATGACGATGAGACACAGATACCAGATTGGGATGACAACTTAAATATTCGGTCAGGGCAGGAAGAGGCTCGGTCTGAGGGGGAGGGGAGTGCAAACACAACGCTTGATGAGAAACTTCTAGATCCCACCTACTGTCAACCCACAGTCAGGCACTCGAGGAGGTCAACAGAGGCGGTGGAGGAGGATGCTACTGACGACGAAGTTACCTTGCACCTTCCAGAACAGAGGAGGAGTACTGGTAGCACGTCTACAACTGCATCCTCAGCCACCACTCTGCCTCTGAGCACTAGTCGGGGTGGCTCAGCAGGTCACATGCCTTCTAAGCCTTGCCTAGCCTGGTCCTTTTTTGACATAGCAAAAGAACGCCCAAATCATGTGATATGTAAAATTTGTCGTGATTCTGTTAGTAGACGGCAAAACCTCAGCAGTTTGACAACTTCTTCCATGAATCGTCACATGAATAAATATCATATGTCCCAGTGGGAAGCTCACCGTGCTGCAATGCGGCCTAGTGGAGCGGACCATCCACCGCCTGCCCCTTCCAGTGCATCCGCACGCTCTTCATCTTCTAGGACTGTGGGGACAGCTGTCACACCTGGTTTTCAACTTCCAACCACTGTAACCGCAACAGGCAGTTTGCTTGGTAGGTCGTCAGTTGGTTTGGAAGGGGAAACAAGTGCGTGTGTACAGCTCTCTCAGACATCGATAGCACCAACGTTGGATGAAGGCAACATCATTTCTATGCCTGCACTTTCCTCACAAACCTGCATTTTTCCAGGGACACCCTATTCACCACCGTCTACACACAGCAGCCAGATCTCTGTCCCTCAGATGTGGACAAATAAAAGGCCATTTCCTGCGACCCATGACAAAGCTAAGAGGTTGACTTTATCCCTCTGTAGCTCTTGGCTACCGAAATGCTGTCTTTCCGGCTGGTGGACACACAGAATTTTAGAGACCTTATGTCTGTCGCTGTGCCCCAGTACCAGATGCCCAGTCGCCACTACTTCTCTAAGAAAGGTGTGCCTGCGCTACACCAGCATATCGCACACAACATCACCGCTTCCTTGAGAAACTCTGTGTGTGAACGGGTGCATTTCACCACAGATACTTGGACCAGTAAGCATGGACAGGGAAGTTACATGTCGCTGACTGGGCACTGGGTAACTATGGTGATAGATGGTGAAGGGTCTGCTGCACAAGTCTTGCCGTCCCCACGACTTGTGTGTCAATCCTCTGTCTGTCCAAGTTCCTCCACTGCTTCTGCCTCCTCAACCTCGTCTGGGTCCTCCACCTCCACCCTAAGCCTGCCTGGTCAGGCCACTAGCGTTGTAACTGCACAGAAGGAATCACGCACCCCTCATTACTATGCTGGCAGCATAGCGCAACGGCACCAAGTGATCTTTGTCTTGAAATGTCTTGGAACTAAGAGTCACACAGGGGCTGAGTTGTGGGCAGCTATGGAGACTGAGTTTGGTAAATGGTTGTCTCCACTCAAACTGCAGCCTGGTAAGGCCGTGTGCGACAATGCTGCAAACCTGGGTGTGGCCCTTCGCCTGGGCAAGGTGACACACGTGCCTTGTATGGCTCACGTGTTGAACCTTGTTGTCTAGCAATTTTTAACACACTATCCCGGCCTAGATGGCCTTCTGAACAGGGCACGAAAACTGTCTGCTCACTTCCGCCGTTCAACCGCCACAGCTGAGCGACTTGCATCGCTCCAGAAGTCTTTCGGCCTGCCGGTTCATTGCCTGAAATGCGATGTGCCGACACACTGGAATTCGACTCTGCACTTGTTACAGCGACTGTGGTAGCACCGCCGAGCCCTGGTGCAATACGTCATGACGTATAGCCTGGGCCAACGAGATGCAGAGGTGGGGCAGATGACCCTGATGGAGTGGTCTCAGATCAAGGACCTATGCACCCTTCTGCACAGTTTCGACATAGCGACGAATATGTTTAGCGCTGACAATGCCATTATCAGCATGACAATTCCAGTCATTTACATGCTGGAGCACACTATTCGGACTCAGGGGGTGGGACAACAGGAAGGGGAGGAACTACAGGAGGATTCATATGCGCAAGAGACAACAACATCACCAAGGTCCAGACGTTCATCATCACCAAGGCGGCAGGCATGGGACCATGATGTACAGGGATAAACAAGGGCGCATGGTAGCAGGCGAAATGTTGAGGAAGGTGCAGGAAAACATGAAGAAATGGAGGACGAACTGTCCATGGACATGGAAGACTCAGCGGATGAGGGAGACCTTGGTCAAATTTCAGTTGAAAGAGGTTGGGGGAGATGTCAGAGGAAGAAAGAACGGTTAGCACTAGTGATGAGCGAGCATGCTTGTTACTACTCGGTACTCGCACGAGTATCACTGTACTCGGTCTACTCGGCGGGGACCGAGTAATCTCGCGATACTCGTGCTGTACTCGTGGTCTTCATTTCTGCATGTTGGCGCTCTTTTGAGAGCCAGCCCTCATGCAGGGATTGGCTGGCAGACCACTGCAATGCCACAGCCCTGTTAGTTGTGGAATTGCAGTGATTGGCCGGCCTGGACAGCGTGACCGAGCCTTTATACCGGCGGGCGCGCTGTGCTCTGCTCACAGCTATCCAGACAGTCAGTGCAGGGAGAGTGTCGCTGCTTCAGGGAAAGGTTTGCGGCCCTTTATAGCTATTTCCGTAGCAGGGCTGCAAACAGTGTGACCAAAAGTCCTTCTCAGGACTATTCTAGTTGTATACAGGCAGGCAGGGTATAGCCAGGTCGGAGTACAGTAGCAGAGTCCTTCTCAGGACTATTGTTGCTGTATACAGGCAGGGTATAGCCAGGTTGGAATACAGGCTAGTGACCAAAAGAGTCCTTGTCAGGACTATTGTAGCAGTATACAGGCAGGCAGGCAGGCAGGCAGGGTATATAGCCATTCCTAGTGGTGACCGTATACCAGCCTTCATCATATCTGGGGCTGGTGTATACAGTCTAAAACAGTCCAGATAGTGTCAGACTTCTCAGTAATTGTCGCTCCTAAAAACCTGTTAGGTTCTTATTGCGTCCGTGCTTGCATTTAAAAACCGCACGTGTGTGCCTGTCGGTGGCAGCGTACAGGTGCACGTTTTTCACAAACGATTATATAACGCACAAGTGTAGTGTATAATACACGTCAGTCAGCAGTGTCTGATAGTGTCAGACTTCTCAGTAATTGTCACTCCTAAAAACCTGTTAGGTTCTTATTGCGTCCGTGCTTGCATTTAAAAACCGCACGTGTGTGCCTGTCGGTGGCAGCGTACAGGTGCACTTGTGTGCATTTTTCACAAACTATTATATAACGCACAAGTCTAGTGAATAATACACGTCAGTCAGCAGTGTCTGATAGTGTCAGACTTCTCAGTAATTGTCGCTCCTAAAAACCTGTTAGGTTCTTATTGCGTCCGTGCTTGCATTTAAAAACCGCACGTGTGTGCCTGTCGGTGGCAGCGTACAGGTGCACTTGTGTGCATTTTTCACAAACTATTATATAACGCACAAGTGTAGTGTATAATACACGTCAGTCAGCAGTGTCTGATAGTGTCAGACTTCTCAGTAATTGTCGCTCCTAAAAACCTGTTAGGTTCTTATTGCGTCCGTGCTTGCATTTAAAAACCGCACGTGTGTGCCTGTCGGTGGCAGCGTACAGGTGCACTTGTGTGCATTTTTCACAAACTATTATATAACGCACAAGTCTAGTGAATAATACACGTCAGTCAGCAGTGTCTGATAGTGTCAGACTTCTCAGTAATTGTCGCTCCTAAAAACCTGTTAGGTTCTTATTGCGTCCGTGCTTGCATTTAAAAACCGCACGTGTGTGCCTGTCGGTGGCAGCGTACAGGTGCACTTGTGTGCATTTTTCACAAACTATTATATAACGCACAAGTCTAGTGAATAATACACGTCAGTCAGCAGTGTCTGATAGTGTCAGACTTCTCAGTAATTGTCGCTCCTAAAAACCTGTTAGGTTCTTATTGTGTCCGTGCTTGCATTTAAAAACCGCACGTGTGTGCCTGTCGGTGGCAGCGTACAGGTGCACTTGTGTGCATTTTTCACAAACTATTATATAACGCACAAGTCTAGTGAATAATACACGTCAGTCAGCAGTGTCTGATAGTGTCAGACTTCTCAGTAATTGTAGCTCCTAAAAACCTGTTAGGTTCTTATTGCGTCCGTGCTTGCATTTAAAAACCGCACGTGTGTGCCTGTCGGTGGCAGCGTACAGGTGCACTTGTGTGCATTTTTCACAAACTATTATATAACGCACAAGTCTAGTGAATAATACACGTCAGTCAGCAGTGTCTGATAGTGTCAGACTTCTCAGTAATTGTCGCTCCTAAAAACCTGTTAGGTTCTTATTGCGTCCGTGCTTGCATTTAAAAACCGCACGTGTGTGCCTGTCGGTGGCAGCGTACAGGTGCACTTGTGTGCATTTTTCACAAACTATTATATAACGCACAAGTCTAGTGAATAATACACGTCAGTCAGCAGTGTCTGATAGTGTCAGACTTCTCAGTAATTGTCGCTCCTAAAAACCTGTTAGGTTCTTATTGCGTCCGTGCTTGCATTTAAAAACCGCACGTGTGTGCCTGTCGGTGGCAGCGTACAGGTGCACTTGTGTGCATTTTTCACAAACTATTATCTAACGCACAAGTCTAGTGAATAATACACGTCAGTCAGCAGTGTCTGATAGTGTCAGACTTCTCAGTAATTGTCGCTCCTAAAAACCTGTTAGGTTCTTATTGCGTCCGTGCTTGCATTTAAAAACCGCACGTGTGTGCCTTTCGGTGGCAGCGTACAGGTGCACTTGTGTGCATTTTTCACAAACTATTATATAACGCACAAGTCTAGTGAATAATACACGTCAGTCAGCAGTGTCTGATAGTGTCAGACTTCTCAGTAATTGCCGCTCCTAAAAACCTGTTAGGTTCTTATTGCGTCCGTGCTTGCATTTAAAAACCGCATGTGTGTGCCTGTCGGTGGCAGCGTCAGGCTCCATATTGTCCCTGGATAGAGATGTGCATGAGGGCCTCAAAACATTGTTCCCATTGCAAAGGAGCGGGTCTCCTGTCGTTGTAATGCCCATTCTGAAAGAATGGGCGAAAAAATTTACCACTGGGGGTATACCTGAAACAAAGGCCTAACTCTTGTAACGGTCATCATGATGGCGCATGAGGAGAAGGAGGAGCAGTCCAGCGATTAGCCAAAGTCCAGAAGTGTGTTACCATGGGTGAGTGGAGGTACATGGCAAAATCCCGTTACAAACTTTAAATTCCGCTGTCATTTGCTGGTGGTGTGGTGCAATCTGGCCCAATCCGCTCTGACAAAACGCTAGCGGCAGGGCAGGCCAGGACTTCCAAGGCGTAGAGAGCCAATTCATGCCACGTGTCCAGCTTGGATACCCATTAATTGTAAGGCACAGAGGAATGTCAGAGTACAGTTGTTTGATCTGCAAGGTACTCCTTGAGCATCTGGGCAAACTTAGGATTTCTTGTGGCACTACCCCGCACCTCAGGGGCTGTGGTATGTGAGGGGCTGAGAAAACTGTCCCACATCTTAAAGACTGTTCCCCTACCTCTGGCGGATTGGACTTGTGCCCCTCTCGGCTGTACGCCTTGGTTGTCCACTGATTCCTGACCTATGCCGCTATCGTTTTGTGAGGGGAATGCTTTGCCTACTTCCGTGACTATGGCCTTCTGGAACTGCTGCATTTTTCCTGACCTCTCCGCCTCGGGAATAAGAGACATAAAGTTCTCCTTGTAGCGTGGGTCTAACAGTGTTACCAACCAGTAATGATTGTCGGCCAAGATGTTCTTAACGCGAGGGTCACGAGACAGGCAGCTTACCATAAAGTCAGCCATGTGTGCCAGACTCTTAACAGCCATCACTTCAGTATCCTGACCAACACGATGACTGAACATGCTGTCTTCCTCCTCCTCCTCCTCCTCCTCCTCCTCATCATCATCTACCCTGTCCTCTGGTCAGCCACGCTGAACCGAGGATATGACTGCATGTCATATCCTCAATTTGGCCAGAGAGTTGCTCCATGTCTTCATCCTCCTCCTCGTCATAGTCCTCCACTGCACGTTGTGATGAGACGAGGCTGGGCTGTGTGTTATCACCCACACCCACTACTGTTTCTTGCTCAAACTCATCGCGCTCCGCCTGCAATGCATCATGGTTGTTTTTTGAGCAGAGACCATTTTAGAAGGCAGAGAAGCGGTATGGTGACGCTAATAATGTCGTCATCGCCGCTCACCATCTTGGTGGAGTCCTCAAAGTTTTGGCGGATGGTACATAGGTCGGACATCCATCTCCACTCCTCAGGTGTTATGTGTGGAGTTTGACCCATTTCCCTACGGCTTAGGTGATGCAGGTACTCAACAACTGCCCTCTTCTGCTCACATATCCTGACCAACATGTGCAGAGTTGAATTCCAACGCGTGGGGACATCACACACCAGTCTGTGAGCCGGAAGATGCAAATGGCGCTGAAAGCCAGCAAGGCCGGCTGAAGCAGTAGGTGACTTTCGAAAATGTGCAGACAGGCGGCGAACTTTTACCAGCAGATCAGACAGCTCTGGGTATGACTTTAGAAACCGCTGAACCACGAGGTTGAGCACATGGGCCACGCATGGAACATGTGTCAGCTGGCCTCGCCTCAAAGCCGCCACCAGGTTCCGGCCATTGTCACACACGACCTTTCCTGGCTTTAGGTTCAGAGGTGTGAGCCAGTGATCTGCCTGCTGTTTCAGAGCTGTCCACACCTCTTCTGCATTGTGGGGTTTGTCACCTATGCAGATTAGCTTCAGCACAGCCTGTTGCCGCTTCGCCGAGGCAGTGCTGCAGTGCTTCTGTGTCGCCCTGGACAAGCCAGGGGCCACAGAGCACAACACTTACACACCCCACACTCCCTGCAGGCATATCATAGTCAAAACACAAAATCCTTGTTGCCTTCCCCAGGGGCTGTTGTCCACACCAGGGGGTGGAGCCAGGTGGTTGGTCTCCACCCACCAAGGAGGAGGGAAAACACAGGCAGTAAGAGTTAAGCTAAGGAAGTTGAAGGAGGAAAGTAGTAGAGAGGAGAAAAGTGACAGCAAAGAGCCTGAAGTTGGTCCGGGTGTGTGGCCCGGACAGGACAGCAAGGTTGGTAGGATGTGGTGACCGTCTGCAGTGGAGGCCGATTGGAGTCTGCCGTAAGGACCGTGGACGGGTGGTGACCCGGCCGTACCGGACCGGTATACAAAGAGAAGCCAGCACCATTGGCAGGGGCCTTTCGGATCCCGGCAAGGCTTGGTGTCGCCGTGAATTTGCCAAATCCGTTAGTGAAGGGGACCTCAGGGTTTCCAAACAGCCAAGTCACGATAGAAGGCAACCGTCCAACCGTGAAGGGGAGACACCGCCACCGCCAAGGGCAACCGTCTCCCAGGGCCAGCGCCTGTGGGCAAAAGGGGCTCCTCCGGCCCATATACAGGTCGGGGAGCGGGTTACCGGTGGGAAACCATCACTACCAACACTTAACTTAGGTGCAGGGAGAGACAGTCATCACTAACCTGCAGGGAGGAACAACCGCAGCCGTCCGAGGGACTCGTCCATCCAGCCACTTGTTTTACCGTGAACTGTGTCGTCATCATTGGGCTGAGTGAGTACCTCCGTGCAGTGCGGCACAGCGCTGCCCCTGCGACCTTGCACCTCATCAGGCCCCGCAACCCGCCTGTCATCCATCTCTACCCCATCACCGGGCCCTGGGACAACCAACCCCCCTACCCACGGCGTGGAGAAATAACAACAAAGCTGCTCCCTGTCACAGGCTCCCGGGATCCCCGTCCAGAGCAGCAATGGTGTCCACACAATCACCACAACCGTGGATGGCGTCACGGACAATATCCCCAAAACCCAAACGACCCCTTTTCACTCACGGGCGATGAGCGCCGCTCGAGTCCCCGGGATCCGGCCATCGCTCGAGCCACCGAGCAGCAGCAGCCGTAGAGCAGCGGCAGCCGGACCCGAGCAGTGGGAGAGCGCAGCGTCCCCTCCTCCGCCCGCAACACTTCCAACTTGGGACTGGTGTGTAGGGTAAAGTGGATGAGGATGCGCAGGAGGAGGAGGAGGCTGAGGAGCATGATATTCCGGAGCTGTCGAGTGTGGGTGAAACCCTGACTGAGGTAGGGCCTGCAAAACTTGGTGTGTGAAGGACGTGTTCCGTCCCTCGCTCAGACTGGGTCCCAGCTTCCACAATATTAACCCAGTGTGACGTCAACGAGATGTAGCGGCCTTGCCCACATGCACTTGTCCACGTGTCTGTGGTTAGGTGGACTTTGGCTGAAACAGCGTTGTTCAGGGCACGTGTGATGTTTTGTGACACGTGGTTATGCAATGCGGGGACGGCACACCGGGAGAAATAGTGGCGGCTGGGGACCGAGTAATGTGGGACAGCTGCCACCATCAGGTCGCGGAATGCTTCTGTCTCAACCAGCCTAAAAGGCAACATTTCAAGCGCAAGCAGTCGCGAAATGTTAGCATTTAGAAGTGTGGCATGTGGGTCGTTGGCAGTGTATTTGCGCCTGCGTTCAAAGGTTTGCTGAATGGATAACTGAACGCTGCGCTGGGACAAGGACGTGCTTGATGATGGTGTTATTTCTGCGTGGGCAACTGCAGGTGCAGGGCCGGAGGAGGCTTGTTCTCGGGCAGCATGGACAGGGGATTGGCTCGCATGCACAACAAGCGAAGACGAAGCAGTGACATCAGCAAGCACTGCTCCTCGACTCTGTTGTACATCCCACAAAGTCGGGTGCTTGGCTGACATGTGGCTGATCATGCTGGTGGTGGTCAGGCTGCTAGTTTTGGTACCCCTGCTGATGCTGGCACGGCAGGTGTTGCAAATGGCCTTTTTAGAATCATCTGGAGCCAACTTAAAAAACTGCCAGACTCGGGAAGACCTAACATTTGTACAGGCACCTTGTGTCGTGTTGTTCCGGGGAACAGTTGCCTGACGTCTGCCTGGGGCCACCACCCTGCTTCTTACTGCCTGTTGGGATGCTACGCCTCCCTCCCCCTGTGCACTGCTGTCCTCGCTCTGCATATCCTCCTGCCAGGTTGGGTCAGTTACTGGATCATCCACCACGTCGTCTTCCTCTTCCGCAACCTGCTCCTCCTCCTGACTTCCTGACAATTGTGTCTCATCATCGTCCACCCCTTGTTGAGACACGTTGCCAACTTCGTGAGAACGTGGCTGCTCAAATATTTGGGCATCTGTACATACAATCTCGTCATGGCCCACTTCAACAGGAGCTGGCGAGAGGCCAGAATGTGTGAATGGAAACGTGAACGAACAGCTCTTCCGAGTGTCCAAGTGTGGGATCAGTAATGTCCGTGGACGTGTACTCGGCCTGGTGGTAGGAAGGAGGATCAGGTTCTGAAATGTGCGGTGCAGTATCACGGCTACTGACACTTGACCGTGTGGAAGACAGAGTGTTTGTGGTGGTGCCAATCTGACTGGAAGCATTATCCGCTATCTAACTAACAACCTGTTGACACTGGTCTTGGTTCAAGAGCGGTGTACTGCTGCGGTCCCCAAGAATTTGGGACAGGACGTGCGAGCGACTAGATGTGGCCCTCTGTTGTGGCGAAATTAGAGCTTGCCCACGACCTCGGCCTCTGCCTGCACCACCATCACGTCCACTTCCTTGTTCCTTGCCAACGCCCTTGCGCATTTTGCAATGCTGTGCTGACGTGTATTCACTAGACTTGTGCGTTATATAATTGTGCTTCTTACTGCCTGTTGGGATGCTACGCCTCCCTCCCCCTGTGCACTGCTGTCCTCGCTCTGCATATCCTCCTGCCAGGTTGGGTCAGTTACTGGATCATCCACCACGTCGTCTTCCTCTTCCGCACCCTGCTCCTCCTCCTGACTTCCTGACAATTGTGTCTCATCATCGTCCACCCCTTGTTGAGACACGTTGCCAACTTCGTGAGAACGTGGCTGCTCAAATATTTGGGCATCTGTACATACGATCTCCTCATGACCCACTTCAACATGAGCTGGCGAGAGGCCAGAATGTGCGAATTGAAACGTGAACAGCTCTTCCGAGTGTCCAAGTGTGGGATCATTAATGTTGACACTGGTCTTGGTTCAAGAGCGGTGTACTGCTGCGGTCCCCAAGAATTTGGGACAGGACGTGCGAGCGAGTAGATGTGGCCCTTTGTTGTGGCGAAATTAGAGCTTGCACACGACCTCGGTCTCTGCCTGCACCACCATCACGTCCACTTCCTTGTTCGTTGACAATGCCCTTGCGCATTTTGCAATGCTGTGCTGATGTGTATTCACTAGACTTGTGCGTTATATCCAAGTTTTTGCAAAACGCACACAAGTGCAGCGGAAAGCTGCCACCAACAGGCACACACGTGCGGTTTTTAAATGCAAGCACGGGGGCACTAAGAACCTAACAGGTCTCTATCCAGGGACAACGTGGAGCCTCCCAATTTTTGGCTGCCCTGCCTAAGGGCTATACTACAATAGACCCACTTCCTTACAATGGGCACTTCAGGTTTACAGGCCCTCATGCACGTCTCTATCCAGGGACAACATGGAGCCTCCCAATTTTTGGCTGCCCTGCCTAAGGGCTATACTACAATAGACCCACTTCCTTCCAATGGGCACTTCAGGTTTACAGGCCCTCATGCACGTCTCTATCCAGGGACAACGTGGAGCCTCCCAATTTTTGGCTGCCCTGCCTAAGGGCTATACTACAATAGACCCACTTCCTTCCAATGGGCACTTCAGGTTTACAGGCCATCATGCACGTCTCTATCCAGGGACAACGTGGAGCCTCCCAATTTTTGGCTGCCCTGCCTAAGGGCTATACTACAATAGACCCACTTCCTTCCAATGGGCACTTCAGGTTTACAGGCCCTCATGCACGTCTCTATCCAGGGACAACGTGGAGCCTCCCAATTTTTGGCTGCCCTGCCTAAGGGCTATACTACAATATACCCACTTCCTTACAATGGGCACTTCAGGTTTACAGGCCCTCATGCACGTCTCTATCCAGGGACAACGTGGAGCCTCCCAATTTTTGGCTGCCCTGCCTAAGGGCTATACTACAATAGACCCACTTCCTTCCAATGGGCACTTCAGGTTTACAGGCCATCATGCACGTCTGTATGCAGGGGCATTGGTGAACCTCACAATTTTGGACTGCCCTGGCAAAGGAAAATACTACAAAGACTCACTTCCTCAAAATGGGCACATTAGACTCAGAGGCCTTTATGTACATCTCTTCTCAGGGACATCGGAGTGCCACACAATGTTTTACGTAAAATCTTTCATGTAGTAATCTCAAAAAGTAACATACATTAGCTCTATCTCACTATTGGTTATGTGCCCTTAACATTTCCGCCATGAAAATTCATTTTGGTGTCATTTTGGAAGGTTTTCTGGTGAGTCCGTAAAAATGGCGTAAAACGCGGACTAAATTGTTCACAGCTGTGACTTTTGAGTGATAAATGCTTCAAGGGGTCTTCCCCATGCTGTTGCCATGTCATTTGAGCACTCTTCGGAGACTTTTGTGCCATTTTTAGGGTTTCTACATGCTGCCGGTGGTCATTTCACAAAAATACTCGGGTCTCCCATAGGATAACATTGGGCTCGTTGCTCGGGCCGAGTACACGAGTATCTTGGGAGGCTCGGCCCGAGCTTCGAGCACCCGAGCTTTTTAGTACTCGCTCATCACTAGTTAGCACCTCTATGCCACAAACACAGCGTGGACTTGGTCCGCATGGCTGCGCCAGACACATGAGCGCCTTCTTGCTGCACTACCTCCAACATGACCCTCGTATTTTCAAAAATAGAAGTGATGATGAGTACTGGCTTGCCACACTATTAGATCCCCGGTACAAGTCCAAATTTTGTGACATAATTCCAGCCATAGAAAGGGACGCACGTATGCAGGAGTATCAGCAAAAGCTGTTACTCGATCTTAACTCGGCTTTTCCACCAAACACCTGTGGTAAACGGAGTGAATCTCCAGTTGTAACTCGACAAACATGGGACGGTCTCGTCATCATCAACAGTCTAACCGTACCAGCAGCACTGTATCTGGTGCTGGTAACAGCAATTTTATTGAATTTTTTCATAATTTTTTTAGACCGTCCTTTGCAAGGCCACCAAAGACAACAAGTCTGACACATAGTCAATGGCTGGAGAGGATGATACAGGAGTATCTCCAGATGAACATCGATGCCATGACTTTGCAACTGGAGCATTGCTCATTTTGGGCTTCAAATCTTGAAAAATGGCCAGAGCTCTCCACTTACGCCTTGGAGATCTTGTCTTGTCCAGCTGCCAGCGTTGTCTCTGAACGTGTCTTCAGTGCTGCTGGGTGTGTGCTGACAGATAAGCGCACGCGTCTGTCCAGTGACAATGTGGACAGACTAACGTTCATCAAAATGAACAAGTCATGAATCCACAAGGAATTTACTACCCCTGTGTCATCCTGGGGAGAGTAAATGCTTGTGTATTTTGAATGTGCTTGATGCAAATCTACCTGTGAAGTGTACAACTGGGGCACAAGTGCTGCCACTGAAGGGGTGGGTGTCTATGTGGCCCAATTGTTGGAAAAAAGGGAGACTCCACTTGGAGTAACCCTTGCTTGCAGTGTTTCTAAAAATGATCCAAGATGAACAGATCTGGGATCAGTAAAGACTTTGCTACCTACCACGGTGTCATCCTGGGGACAGTTAAGGATGGCGTATTTTTGAATGTGCGTGATGCAAATCTACCTGTGAAGTGTACAACTGGGGCATAAGTGCTGCCACTGAAGGGGTGGGTGTCTGTGTGGCCCAATTGTTGGAAAAAAGGGAGACTCCGCTTGGAGTAACCCTTGCTTGCAGTGTTTCTAAAAATGATCCAAGATGAACAGATCTGGGATCAGTAAAGACTTTGCTAGCTACCACGGTGTCATCCTGGGGACAGTTAAGGATGGCGTATTTTTGAATGTGCGTGATGCAAATCTACCTGTGAAGTGTACAACTGGGGCATAAGTGCTGCCACTGAAGGGGTGGGTGTCTGTGTGGCCCAATTGTTGGAAAAAAGGGAGACTCCGCTTGGAGTAACCCTTGCTTGCAGTGTTTCTAAAAATGATCCAAGATGAACAGATCTGGGATCAGTAAAGACTTTGCTAGCTACCACGGTGTCATCCTGGGGACAGTTAAGGATGGCGTATTTTTGAATGTGCGTGATGCAAATCTACCTGTGAAGTGTACAACTGGGGCACAAGTGCTGCCACTGAAGGGGTGGGTGTCTGTGTGGCCCAATTGTTGGAAAAAAGGGAGACTCCGCTTGGAGTAACCCTTGCTTGCAGTGTTTCTAAAAATGATCCAAGGTGAACAGATCTGGGATCAGTAAAGACTTTGCTACCTACCCCGGTGTCATACAGGGGACAGTTAAGGATGGCATATTTTTGAATGTGCTTGATGCAAATCTACCTGTGAAGTGTACAACTGGGGCACAACTGCTGCCACTGAAAGGGTGGGTGTCTGTGTGGCCCAATTTTTGGAAAAAAGGGAGACTCCGCTTGGAGTCACCTTGCGGTGTTTTAGATGATTTTAGAAGGGCATGCCATGCCTATATCTGTGTCTCGTCCTTTTTCCTCGTAACACTGTTTTGTTTTTGCATGAGAATTTGTTCTTGTCACTTTCCCATGTGTTTGTGTTGTGTTGTGAGTTGTTTGTCACCTTTTGGACACCTTTGAGGGTGTTTTCTAGGTGTTTTTATGTGTTTGTGATTGCCTCCCATTGTTTCCTATGCGGTTCGAGTGATTCGCCGAACCGGTTCTCCGAACCAAACTCGAACGAGACCTCCGTTCGGCGAACCGAACTCGAGCCGAACTACAACTGGCTCGCTCATCTCTAGTCACTAGCGCAGAGGTCCTGTAGTTGTTTAGTGATGAGGAGTTTAAAGGGAACGGAAGTCAAGCACATGCCCAGCCTCTCTGTATAATGGTGAAGAAAAGCCAAAGCAATGTATTCTGCGGTTTCCATCAGTCCAATAGACAATGAATTGTTCTTATCTACTCCTTAAACTGTGCTCTAAGGAAATTGTATAGTTATAAATTCCAATACAGGTACAACTTCTGGGAATATTGCCTTTAGAGTGTAGTAAGGAGCAGGTATATCCTTGGTGCAATCAGTGGGCCGCACAAGAGCCCAATAGGTACGGGGGGCCAATTTCTTCCTCCAATGTAGGTGGAACTGTGCATTTTTATGAGCTCTTGCCCATATACTTACATAGTTACATAGTTACATAGGTTGAAAAAAGACCTAGGTCCATCTAGTTCAACTTTCCTCCACCAATTCTACATTTTGGTCCTAAAGGCCGCTTTACACGACATCCCTCAAGCGATCTCGTTGGGGTCACGGAATTTGTGACACACATCCGGCCACATTGTCGCAAAAAAGTGCAAAATCGCTAATCGGTGACATGCCCCCTATTCCCAATTATTGTTGCTGCTGCGTGTACGATGTAGTTCGTCGTTCCTGCGGCAGCACACATCGTTATGTGTGATAGTGCAGGAACGAGGAACCTCACCTTACTTGCATCCCACCGGCAATGAGGAAGGAAGGAGGTGGGCGGGATGTTTGACCCGCTCATGTCCACCCCTCCTCTTCTATTGGGCGCCCGCTTAGTGACATCGCTGTGACGCTGAACGAACCGTCCCCCTTAGAAAGGAGGCGGTTCGCCGGTCACAGCGACGTCGCTAGGCAAGTAAGTAGTGTGACGGGTCTGAGCGATGTTGTGTGCCACGGGCAGCAATTTACCCGTGTCGCATAACCGATGGGGGCGGGTATGCACGCTAGCAATATCGGTAACGATATTGCAGCATGTAAAGTGGCCTTTAGTCACTTATAACCAACAATGTTGTGTGCACTGAGGAAATCATCCAGCCCTTTTTTAAAAGCTGTTATCGGCCTCTGCCACACTTCCGCAAAAAACACGTACGTGTCTCACGTTCCGTTTGTCGGGTCCGTGTTCTGTTTTTTATGGGCGTTTCTCTGGTACGTGTGACATCCGTGTGATGGCGTATGCTCACCGTGTATGCATGTGGAATGTCCTTGTATGCATGAGATACGTACATGTAATGTCCGTGTGGTGTCCGTTTGAAATGTTGCGTGTGTGAGGCAAAATGTCGTTGCTACATACCCGCTGACAGCAGACAGAGACGCGCGATGAGAATGAACTCGGATGAACTTCACCCGACTTCATTGTCATACCACGGCTCTGTCTGTGTGTGGCGTCCTGATTAGCGGTCACCTGTGAAGGACTCACCGGTGACCGATAATCCCCTGAGTGACTGAAGTTAGCGGCGTGATTATCGCTGCTGTCACTCAGGGTACCCGCGGCTAGCTGGAGTTCTTCACCTGAGACCGCAACTCACCTGTGACTTCATTGCAGATCGCTCAGCTCACTTCAGTCACTTGGGCGACTTGCTGTCACAGTTGGAGGATCCAGCGGTGGCCGCGAGTAACCTGAGTGACGTCATCGCTGATTGTGCGGCTCACCTCAGTTGCTATATGGAGCTGACAGAGAGCGGTCATGGTATGTGGCCGCTCCTGTCAGTTTCATGTAGCAGAGCTGAGAGCGTTGTGGGACCTCCGTGGATTACGCCGGACCTGGATTATGCTTAATAAAGTGGTGAAAGAGGGTGTCTGTTTTTTTGTATTATTCCAAATAAAGGATTTTTCGTTGTGTGTCTTTATTTTCTTTAACTTACAGGTTAATCATGGAAGGTATGTCGGGGAGACGCCTGCCATGATTAACCCCTTATTACCTCGATTGCTACCGCACCAGGGCAATTCGGGATGAGCTGGTAAGAGTCCCAGGACTGTCGCATCTAATAGATGCAGCAATTCCGGGCGGCTGCTGGCTGATATTGTTAGGCTGGGTGGCTACCAATAACATGGAGCCCCCCATCCTGAGAATACCAGCCTTCAACCGTGTGGCTTTACCCTGGCTGGTATCAAATTTGGGTGGGACCGCACGTCGTTTTTGTTTCTTTATTTATTTATTTATTTATTTTACTGCATGATATAGACCTGCCCACTGGTGTCTGTGATTGGTTGCAGTGAGACAGCTGTCACTCAGCGTGGGGGCGTGTCTGACTACAACCAATCATAGGCGCCGGTGGGCGGGGAAAGCAGCGAATACGAGATTGAATAATGAGCAGCCGGCATTTTCAAAAAAGTAAAAGCCGCTGGAGGTTTTTGACAGCTGTGCCGCGCCGCATCAATGATCATGGATCGGTGAGTATGCGAGAGAGGGAGTGACCGACCAATGGACAGAGAGAGGGACAGACAGAGAGAGAGACAGACAGACAGAGCGACCATCTGACAGCGAAAGATACTGACTGACTGATAGAGGGAGATTGACAGACATCGCATCCAGAATTCACAAAAAAACGCACACGGACAGTACGGGTAGCACACGGACATGCTACATGTCACATACGTACATTGACTTTAGCGGGTCCGTGCCTGCGTGATGCCGGAGAAAAACGGACATGTTGAGCGTGTGGAAAAACGCACACACATACAAACGACACGGACACACGTTCCGTGTGGTTTTACATGTGTGTGCCTGTAACCATAGGGTAAAATTGGTGTACGTGTTTCCGTGCCGCCGGTACATGCAAAAACGTACCAAACACGTACCGTCGGCACGGATGTGTGTCGGAGGCCATAGTGTCTGCGATTACTACCTCTTGTGGTAGGGTATTCCACAGTCTAACTGCTCTAACTGTAAAGAACCCTTTCTTATTTAGCTTATTTAACTTGAGACATTTTGTCTATTATATCATCTATGTATTACAGTTCATAGCAGACTGCAGAGGGGGTGGGCAGTCAAATGTCAGTGAGCTTCTTTGAAACCAACTTCTTCTCCACAGTATTCTACAGTAAGGCAATTAATGACCAGATCACAGAGTCACCTTTATAGATCTAAATAATAAATTGGAGATTTTTCATAGATAGAAAAAGCTCACCAACCAGCGCTGAATAATAAGATTATTTGATATTTTAATATTTTATTAATCGACAATATGAAAAAATAATAATGAATAGGACAAAAACACAAAAACACAAAAAACACAAAGGAGATATACAGACAAGAGGGAATATAATAATACTGTACTATCGTGGAGCCCCGGCCGGTGGCACCACGAATATTACTAAGTGTTGGTAAAATTAAAGGTCCGACCAAAAAATAAAAGATAATTGTTATACAAGATTTTTTACCCAAAAAGGGGGGGGTACCACGTCCGTGTTAGCCCATATGTGAGGGCAAGGGTTCCTTCTGGCGAATGTTAGTGCACAGGTATATCCTTCAAAATCGATTAGATTATGCTGACATCCACGCTGCAAGTTTTCACGGTCCCTGAATTAAGATTGAAAATGCCGCGCTTCTACCAAGGCTCTGACAGGCAGAGGGATCAGTGCACCAGGGACTCGTTACAAGTCTCAGTGTATATTACCTGACACCCGCGCTGGCATGGGGACTCCGTGAAGTATGGTCCTTGCGTGGAACGATTCTCTCTCACCGCTGGAGAGGAGGGAATAATGTCGGGTTGGGATTTGAGAAAATCCTTAAATCCAAGCAGGGTATTAATTGAGAGTTACTAAAGCAAGATTGCACCGTCCCAAGGCGTAGATTCCTCCGTGCACCTTGCTTAAACGTTCAGTTGCCAGTAAATCGGCAGAGTCCGTAATCAATAGGAACAAGCAGACAACTGCGTCCACTTCACAATATTGAACTGAGCTAGATCCGACGCGCGTTTCGGGGGCGTCACCAGTCCCCCTTCCTCAAGGATAGCTCAGTCACTCCATTAAAGCCTATTTATAGAGAAAATAAAGGGGCAGTAAAAAACTGCGAATTCCCACAAAAAAATTCATATATAAGTCACATTACAAAGCATATTTAGTGCAGTCATTCTATTAAAACCTATTTATAACAAAAGGAAAAGGACTGCAAGTACCAACAATAAAATCAACAAAACACGTGTTACACATGCTACATAATATATTTAGTGCAGAGATTTTTTAAAAGGAAAATTCTTACAGATAGATTTTTTAATGATTAGGAATTCCAAACTAAACTATGACCATCCAAAATTCATAGAACATTTTTATAAAATGTATATAATAATGTATAAATAATTAATTTTTCCAAAAAACATACAAAAATATATGTATCTGATTATCCAATATAAAACATATAGTTATAAAAATATATAGTTATAAAAATATTAAAAAATTTTTTTTTCATAAATAGTGTTTTCGACTAAAAAATTTCCCTTATTTAACAGGGATACGTCTTACTTATATTTTATTTGTGTTTTTATTTATATTTTTGTTTTTCTTATATCATCTATATATACAATGATCTTTTTCAAGATAAAAAACTAGAAAAAATCTTTTTCTTTTTTTAAAAATTTTTTTTATTAAAAATGTATATATAAAAATATATAAAATATGTTACAAGGAATTATATTGGATATAGGGAAGGGCAATTTTGTTACTTATTTAATAAATGAAGTAAAAAATGATAAAAAATGATAAAGTGAAAAGAAGTAAAAAGAGGTGAAAAGAGAGATAGCAGAGATAGAATTGTTAAAGTGCAGAGATTTTTTGGATATTCTGAAACAGCTAATGATAATGTTGTAAATATTCCAGATATAAAAAAACAATTAAGAGAATTGGAGCAATTACTCTTGAAGGAGATGCTTGACCTATGGGAAGTGGCCACACTTGAGAGATATTTGGAGGCTGATATTATCCCTAAGGGGCTGGTGGTCTCCAAGGCTCTTTCGGGAGATATAGGTGACCGACAGACCCTGACAGAATGGGATGAACTTTTTAAGGAGTTTTCCAGGAAAGCTGTACAATTTATTATAGAAAAAAGGAAAAAACAATTAATAATAAGTAAAAATCGAATCCTACAGCTTTTTGATGAGATAAAACCATTTAAAAATAATCCAGATATTTCTAACCTATCTAAAAATATTTTAAAACGCATACAGGCAAAAGAAAAAGAAATTATTGAAAAGAAAGAGAAGAAATATGGAAGGGATTTGAGTCTTTCAGTCTTTACAAATAAGGGTAATTCTAACATACAAAATAGGTTGAGTAGAAGGGAATCAACAGACTATGGTCATTTTGAGATTTTAGATGAAATTGAATGTACCCCTGAAAAAGAATCTATAGAAGATTTGGATTTGTTTTCTGTGCATGAAACCTCCACAGAACAACTAACCCAGAATTTACTGATTGAACCATTAGGTACTCGGGATACATTAGATACACCTCAGAGTGATACCTGTGTATCTAATCAAGTAGCTAACATAAGGAGTGAAACTGTTATCCCTCAAATAGAGGTATTAGATGACCCCAATCATAGTGAACCGTCTACATCCTTGAGACGGAGGTCTAGTTTAATAGGAGAAGGTAGTGGTTTAACTAATAGAAGAACCAGACAAACACGACTACAACCCCAAAAAAATGGAAGGACAAGTGGGGGTACCATAAATCCTCCCAAAATAGCACGTACTATCACCACTCTGGATTTTTTCAGGGTGGGAAAAAGAAACGCAAGAGGGGATGTAGGGGCGGGGCACTCACCAAAAAGAAAATAAACAATCAATCAACAGATAATTTACAAAAAAATTTTAATCTTAGCCATTATCAATTAAAAACTAATGAGATTTCCCTACTCCAAAAAGGTTTAAAATTTGCGCCATCCACAAATTTTAATAAGTTTCAGGCTTTTATAGGCGTCAAACAGTTTATGAGGAAACTAGCCCTTAAAAAATATTTTATGAAAAATCCTGTAGTGAGGCAAGCAGAGATGAATGTAGGTGTGTTACCTGCTGTAACAATACAAAACACCAATCTAAAAAATAAGTCTAATTTTCACCCATTAAGCGAATACTCTGATTCTTTTTTCACTTTTCAGAAATGTGTGGTGAATGACATTAGAGTCCTAAAAAAACCCAATAAGTATCAGACTAAGACTAACTTAACGAAAAAAGAAAAACTTGCGGTTAAACATTTGCAAGAGAATGAAAAAATTGTAATACGACCTGCTGATAAGGGTGGGGACATAGTCCTGATGGACTTGACAGACTATGAGAAAGAATCAGCTCGACTTTTGGGTGAAAAAATCACTTATGAAAGTTTGACCTCTGACCCCACCAACAGGTTTAAGGATGAGTTAAATTCCTTGGTGAGGAAAGGTCTTGAAAAGGGAATTTTAAATAAAGATGAAGCTTTATATATAGGAAACCAACCCCTAGGGTAGCTGTATTTTACCATATACCCAAAATTCACAAATCGCTTGTTAATCCTCCAGGGCGCCCCATTATATCAGGGATTGGCTGTCTAACAGCCAATCTGTCTAAATATATAGATGTTCACCTCCAAAAATGCGTCCCACTTTTACCTGCCTACTTGAAAGATAGCACACAGGTACTACAACTACTACAGGAACTCAAATGGGAGAGTAACTTTATTCTTGGTTCTATTGATGTTACTTCTCTGTATACTGTCATTGAACACCAAAAAGGATGTGAAGCCTCAAAATATTTCCTGACTAAATCGGGCCTGTACCCCCAACAACAAATTGACTTTTTGGGAGATTGTATTCACTTTATATTGAACCATAACTACTTTCGTAATGGGGTCCAATACTTTCTTCAGCGATGGGGTACCGCTATGGGGACCAGGTTCGCTCCGAGTTACGCAAACCTGTACATGGGTCGATGGGAGGAGCTTACCATCTATTCGGGTGGCGTGATTCGGAAGAACCTGGTCCTCTGGCGTCGCTTCATTGACGACATACTATTCATTTGGTCAGGTGATGAACCTTCCCTTATCGAGTTCTTGGAAGGTTTAAATACAAATGAATTTCATTTAAAATTCACCTACACATTTAGTACCAAAATGATTAACTTTTTGGACTTGAATATTTTTGTTCAAAATGACAAAATCGAAACTAAAACTTTCCATAAATCAACGGATACCAATAGTTACATTTCTTTAACCAGCTGCCATTTACCCAGCTGGCTTCTTAATGTGCCAAAAAGTCAATACATTAGGGCCTATAGGAATTGCAGTAGGTTGAAGGACTTTGAAACGGAGGCTGCTTTATTAACTAGTAAATTCGTGGAAAAAGGATATGAGGAGAAGTTCTTGGAGGGTACATATCTACAAACCAAATCAATTATAAGAACGGATTTATTTCAGGATAAGCCTGTTGTTTGTATGCCTCAGCAAAAAGACGAGTTAAATATACCAATAATTTTACAATATACAGCACAAACTAAGATTATAAAAAATATTGTTAAAAAGTATTGGAACCTCCTTAGGGAGGATAAAATAATTGGTGATTTGTTGCCCCCTCTCCCAAAGTTTGTTTTCAGAAAAGCTAATAATCTGGGCAATTTGGTGGCACCAACTATACAAAAAAGAATAAATAAAAAACATGGAGGTATATGTAATTTGGAAGGCTTTTTCCCATGTAAAAGATGTACTGTGTGTAGGAACATAAAAAATACCACACGAAAAACTTTTTTGAAAGGACAGGAGGAGATTTTTATTAATGATTTGATTACCTGTCATACTAAAGGTGTCATCTATTGCATTCAGTGCCCCTGTCAAAAGAGATATGCAGGTAGAACAATTAGACCCCTATGTAGAAGAGTGGGTGAACATATTAGAAATATCAGGAACAAATGTATTAAACACCCATTATCTAAGCATTATTTGTTGAAACATGGGGGCTCTTTTAAAGGTTCTCAAGTTTGGGGCATACAAAAGGTAACAAAAGATTGGAGGGGAGGTGACTATATTAGGAAAATGTCAAGGGCTGAGAGTCAATGGATTTTTGAGTTGAACACACTAAGACCTAATGGACTCAATAATGACATTGAACTCTTTGCCTTTGACTGAATAAGTTGGTTGTACATATATGTCCCCCCCCTTTCCCCCCCCCCTTCATTATCTAGGCGGATATTTCTATGCCTGTGCACTTTTTTCCTTTTTCCTTTTCTCCCCTCCTCTCCCCCTTTCCCCCCCCTCCTCTCCCCCCTCCCTCCCCCTCCCCCCCCTCCCCCTCCCCCCCCCCCCTTTTTTCCCTCCCCCCCCCTTCCTCCCTTCTTTTCACCTCTTTTTACTTCTTTTCACTTTATCATTTTTTATCATTTTTTACTTCATTTATTAAATAAGTAACAAAATTGCCCTTCCCTATATCCAATATAATTCCTTGTAACATATTTTATATATTTTTATATATACATTTTTAATAAAAAAAATTTTAAAAAAAGAAAAAGATTTTTTCTAGTTTTTTATCTTGAAAAAGATCATTGTATATATAGATGATATAAGAAAAACAAAAATATAAATAAAAACACAAATAAAATATAAGTAAGACGTATCCCTGTTAAATAAGGGAAATTTTTTAGTCGAAAACACTATTTATGAAAAAAAAAATTTTTTAATATTTTTATAACTATATATTTTTATAACTATATGTTTTATATTGGATAATCAGATACATATATTTTTGTATGTTTTTTGGAAAAATTAATTATTTATACATTATTATATACATTTTATAAAAATGTTCTATGAATTTTGGATGGTCATAGTTTAGTTTGGAATTCCTAATCATTAAAAAATCTATCTGTAAGAATTTTCCTTTTAAAAAATCTCTGCACTAAATATATTATGTAGCATGTGTAACACGTGTTTTGTTGATTTTATTGTTGGTACTTGCAGTCCTTTTCCTTTTGTTATAAATAGGTTTTAATAGAATGACTGCACTAAATATGCTTTGTAATGTGACTTATATATGAATTTTTTTGTGGGAATTCGCAGTTTTTTACTGCCCCTTTATTTTCTCTATAAATAGGCTTTAATGGAGTGACTGAGCTATCCTTGAGGAAGGGGGACTGGTGACGCCCCCGAAACGCGCGTCGGATCTAGCTCAGTTCAATATTGTGAAGTGGACGCAGTTGTCTGCTTGTTCCTATTGATTACGGACTCTGCCGATTTACTGGCAACTGAACGTTTAAGCAAGGTGCACGGAGGAATCTACGCCTTGGGACGGTGCAATCTTGCTTTAGTAACTCTCAATTAATACCCTGCTTGGATTTAAGGATTTTCGCAAATCCCAACCCGACATTATTCCCTCCTCTCCAGCGGTGAGAGAGAATCGTTCCACGCAAGGACCATACTTCACGGAGTCCCCATGCCAGCGCGGGTGTCAGGTAATATACACCGAGACTTGTAACGAGTCCCTGGTGCACTGATCCCTCTGCCTGTCAGAGCCTTGGTAGAAGCGCGGCATTTTCAATCTTAATTCAGGGACCGTGAAAACTTGCAGCGTGGATGTCAGCATAATCTAATCGATTTTGAAGGATATACCTGTGCACTAACATTCGCCAGAAGGAACCCTTGCCCTCACATATGGGCTAACACGGACGTGGTACCCCCCCTTTTTGGGTAAAAAATCTTGTATAACAATTATCTTTTATTTTTTGGTCGGACCTTTAATTTTACCAACACTTAGTAATATTCGTGGTGCCACCGGCCGGGGCGCCACGATAGTACAGTATTATTATATTCCCTCTTGTCTGTATATCTCCTTTGTGTTTTTTGTGTTTTTGTGTTTTTGTCCTATTCATTATTATTTTTTCATATTGTCGATTAATAAAATATTAAAATATCAAATAATCTTATTATTCAGCGCTGGTTGGTGTTTTTATCCAGGCAATTTTGGGGTGTTTTTTGCCTACAAACCAGCTGCAGAATTTTAAGTGAATGGTTGGATCTAGCGCTTACTCCTGTCCTTGGACAATCTATTAACCTTTATAGATCTGATACAGAAATATGAAGAGTTCCAGATGTGATTGTTCATTCATTCTGAAATCATTAATATACTGTGAAACATGGAGGCTTAGAAGCCAAACATCCCATTATGTTTGATGGACCCTATTATAAGAATGCCATTTAAGCAAAATAAACACATTTAAGGAGGTAGTTGGAATTTTTTTAATATTTTTTGGCTATGTGGCTAAGAACTTACTGGCAGGTAGTTGCTGACTGACTGCCTGTTTTACCTTGTTACGATCTGTTCCAGGTCAGGCGGCAATTCTCATGGCTTTATTTGACATTAGAGCAGCTCATTCAAGTCCAGTCTTCTCTGTTAGCAGGGCATCACTTCCGGTGTCAGATTGATTGATGGCTGGCTTAGTCTAAAGGGTACTTTACACGCTGCGATATTGGTATCAATATCGCTAGCGAGTGTACCCGCCCCCGTTAGTTGTGCGTCACAGGCAAATCGCTGCCCGTGTCGCACAACATCGCTTACACCCATCACACGCACTTACCTGCCTAGCAATGTCGCTGTGACCGGTGAACCGCCTACTTTCTAAGGGGGCGGTTCGTTCGGCGTCAAAGCGACGTCATTAAGCGGCCGCACAATACTAGAGAAGGGGCGGAGATGAGCGGGCCGAACATCCCGCCCACCTCCTTCCTTCCTCATTGCCGGCAGGACGCTGGTAAGGTGAGTTTCCTCGTTCCTGCGGTGTCACACATAGCGATGTGTGCTGCCGCAGGAACGACAAACAACCTCGTTACTTACCTGACAACAATATTTGGACGACTTCTCCAAAACCAATGATTTTTACCACTTTTGCGATCGTTGAAGGTCGCTCGTACGTGTTACACGCTGCGATGTCGCTAACGACGCCAGATGTGCGTCACAAACACCGTGACCCTGACGATAAATCGTTAGCGATATCACAGCGTGTAAAGCACCCTTAATGCAGAAGGGAGATTCCTATCAATCAGCAGTTACAAAAACACTGGAGGTTTTTAGACCCAGAGAGAGGCTTCAGTTCAGAGAAGATACCCAGTATACGAGATATGTCGTGATGTGGCTAATGGACAGATATAAAAATGGCCGTTTTTGTATGCTAAATATCTCATTTTTCTTATATTTTCCTTAGCAGTAATGCATATCTATATTCTTACATTAATGGTTTTCATGCATTTCAGAGTGTAACTGTCTCTTTTTTTGTAATTTTATGTCCCGTTCAGTTATGCACCTGTTCACAATGCAGTTTGGTGAGTGCTGTCAGTCTTTTTGTCTATATCGATCAGCAATGACACACCATGGACAGAGTGGAAGAGATTAAGCTGCTCTGTTCACATGACATCACTGGAAGCAGGTAAATCGCTGTCAGAAGCAGTTCGTGGCCGCTCTGAGAATGGGCCAGATTGTCACAGGGCAAAACAGGCAGGTAGTCAGTACCCACTTGCTGGCAAGTTGTTCACCACGTAGCCACCCCAAAAAAGTACCACATAGTAAAAAATAAAAGGTATCCTCTGTGTCCATATATTTTTGTTTATTTTTTTACATTTTAAATCTCCTGGACCACAATGCAATATTTGTAATATGAACCCTACAATTATCATGAATTAGTATGTCTTCTCTTATAAGACTGAAGGCCGTATTTGGACTGCTTTAGGTATGTGCCCATGATGAGATTTCATCACTTTTTTGACGCTACGTATTTTTGCTGCATCTAAAACTCATAGTTTTACAGTTCCAGCACAGTGGATGTGATTAATAGAAATCTCCTGCCCATTGTGTTGCTTGATGCTGCGTATCCTGCTCTGCATTTTTCCAATCTGAAGCATGTTCATTTCTCTTGCAAGTATGCTGTTTTTAGTGCGGAATCTCCTCACAGACTCACATTAGATGCGGAAAATCCACAGGTGAAAAAACACACTGCATTTCCGAGCCATAAACATAAAAAAAACGCATATAATCCACAGTGAAAAATGTCAATGCCAGGAAGTTTAAAAAAACAAAGCAGCTTTATTTAAAGCATGACATACCAAACAGAGACAAAAAAACACAATAATAATAATGCAAGCTTAAAAAAAACCCATAAAAAATGAAATGAAAAATTGCAAGTAAACTAAGGTGCAGAAATGGTTGAGTCAAAAACTCAACAAATACTGATGGTAGGAACATAGTTTTAAAGGGGCTTTACATGCAGCGACATCGCTAGCGATGTCACTCGTGAAAGCACCCACCCCCATAATTTGTGCGCCACGGGCAAATTGCTGCCCGTGGCGCACAATATCACTAACACCCGTCACACATACTTACCTTTTAGCGACATCGATGTGGGCGGCGAACAACCTCTTCGTTAAGGGAGAGGTTTGTTTGCCATCAAAGCGACGTCAGACAGCGGCCGACCAATAGAAGCGGAGGAGCGGAGAGCAGCCGCCTTAACGAAACGCCCACCTCGTTGCCGGAGGACGCAGGTAAGCTGTTGTTCGTCGTTCCCGGGGTGTCACACGTAGCGATGTGTGCTGCCTCAGGAACAAGGAACAACCTACGTCCACAACTACCAACGAGATTTTTAAAATGAACGACGCGTCAATGATCAATGATTAGGTGAGTATTTGTGATTGTTAACACTCGCTCGTAGCGGTTACACGCAATGACTTCGCTAACGACGCCGGATGTGCACCACGAAATCCGTGACCCTGACGACATATCGTTAGATATGTTACACGCAATGACATATCTAACAATATGTTATCAGGGTCACGGATTTGACCCACAGCCAGCGTCGTTAGCGACGTTGTTGCGTGTAACAGCTCCGAGTGAGTGTTAACGATCAATAATACTCACCTAATCGATGATCGTTGACACGTCATTCATTTTCAAAATCTCGTTGGTCGTTGTGGATGTAGGTTGTTCGTCGTTCCTGAGGTAGCACACATCGCTACGTGTGACACCCCAGGAACGACGAACAACAGCTTACCTGCGTCCTCCGGCAACGAGGTGGGCGTGTAGTTAATGCAGCTGCTCTCCGGCCCTCTGCTTCTATTGGTCGGCCGCTGTGTGACGTTGCTGTGACGGCGAACGAACCTCCCCCTTAACAAAGAGGTTGTTCGGCGCACACAGTAACGTCGCTAGGAAGGTAAGTACGTGTAATGGGTGTTAGCGATATTGTGCGCCACGGGCAGAAATTTTTCCGTGACGCACAAATAACGGGGGTGGGTGCTTTCACGAGCAAAATCGCTAGCAATGTCACTGCGTGTAAAGCCCACTTTAGACTCCAGGATCCTGGTGCAACCCTAGGAGTGTCAATGTTTCACATTATCATTGTGGCACATCATAAAATTACTTCTTACATAAACTATATTTCTGAGCAAATCATTTTGTTGTTTGGAGTGATATTATTTTTATATTTTGCAGCTCACAATTGAATATACAGTGCCTTGCGAAAGTATTCGGATCCCTTGAATTTTTCAACCTTTTCCCACATTTCAGGCTTCAAATATAAAGATAGAAATTTTGTTATGGTGAAGAATCAACGATAAGTGGGACACAATTGTGAAGTTGAACGAAATTTATTGCTTATTTTAAACTTTAAAAATAAATAACTGAAAAGTGGGGCGTGCAATATTATTCGCCCCCTTTACTTTCAGTGCAGCAAACTCACTCCAGAAGTTCATTGAGGATCTCTGAATGAACCAATGTTGCCCTAAATGACTGATGATGATAAATATAAGCCACCTGTTCGTAATCAAGTCTTTGTATAAATACATCTGCTCTGTGATATGTCAGTGTCAGTGATATCAGTGTTATGTTTAAAGCACATAGAGCATCATGAAGACCAAGGAACACAACAGGCAGGTCCGTGATACTGTTGTGGATAAATTTAAAGCCGGATTTGGTTAAAAAAAGATTTCCAAAATTTTAAACATCCCAAGGAGCACTGGGCAAGCAATCATATTGAAATGGAAGGAGTATCATACCACTGAAAATCTACCAAGACCCGTCCGAACCTCCAAAATTGAATCTCAAACAAAGAAAAGACTGGTCAGAGATGCAGCTAAGAGGCTCATGATCAATCTGGATGAAGTACAGAGATCTACAGCTGAGGTGGGAGAGTCTGTCCATAGAACAACAATCAGTCGTACACTGCACAAATCTGGCCTTTATGGAAGAGTGGCAAGGAGAAAGCCATTTCTCAAAGATATCCATAAAATGTGTAGTTTAAAGTTTGCCACAAGCCATATGGGAGACACCAAACATGTGGAAGAAGGTGCTCTGGTCAGTCGAAAAGAAAATTGAACTATTTGGGCACAATGCCAAACGATATGTTTGGCGTAAAAGCAACACATCTCATCACCCTGAACACACCATACCCACTGTCAAATATGGTGGTGGCAGCATCATGGTTTGGGCCTACTTTTCTTCAGCAGGGACAGGGAAGATGGTTAAAATTGATGGGAAGATGGATGGAGCCAAATACAGGACCATTCTTGAAGAAAACCTGTTGGAGTCTGCAAAAGACCTGATACTCGGACCAGAATCCAATCGAGAATCTGTGGAAAGAGCTGAAAACTGCTGTTCACAAACGCTCTCCATCCAACCTCACTCAGCTCGAGCTATTTGCAAAGGAAGCATGGGCAAGAATTTCAGTCTCTCAATGTTCAAAACTGATAGATGCATACCCCAAGCGACTTGCAGCTGTATTCGCAGCAAAAAGTGGCGCTACAAAGCATTAACTTAAAGGGGATCAATAATATTGCACGCCCCACTTTTCAGTTATTATTTTTTTTTTTTTAAAGTTTAAAATAAGCAATAAATTTCGTTCAACTTCACAATTGTGTCCCACTTGTTGTTGATTCTTCACCATAACATTAAAATTTTCATCTTTATGTTTGAAGCCTGAAATGTGGAAAAGGTTTAAAAATTCAAAAAGGCTGAATACTTTTGCAAGGCACTGTATGTGGGAACCGTAAAAGATTTTTAATGCAAGAGATGATTCCATTGCAATTGTATCGTTATGTAAGCATTGTGCACCATTTTCAGAACTGACCAACTGGCCAACCGGTAACAATAGTCTTATATGTACAGACAGCAGAATTATTACATGATCCCTGTTGTCTTTTAAAACACAAGAGAATTGAAGTGTTAAAATAATGCTCTCAGATATTGCTTTCATGGGCTCAAATCAATGTCCTGGAATGCAATGCAATCTATTACTCATTGATAAAAACAAGCAGGGCAAATTATTGACATCTCTCCAATACATCTCATAGTAATGATGTCAAAGTGTCATAATCTATCAAATAATGCCGATAACTTGACACGGTCAATAAGAAACATTTAGCAAAATGGGATTTCACAAGGTTCAAATGTAATATATATTTGAAGGGATATTTTCCATATTGTATGCAGTGAAATTTAATGGGTTAACCCTTACCGTATCCCCATCTCTTGCCGGTAGCAGTTAAAGCCTGCCATCTTGCAAAGACTCATCTTTAATGCTTATTCACTGTTAATTCCTGTGCTCCTGAATAATTCTACAGAATGGAAATCGAGCTTTAAACATATGGGGCCTAAGTAAACAAATCTATTTATTCTGACAAGAGAAAAATAAAGTATGATGCCGGAGCCTTAAAACGGCAGCAGAACAGCTTTAAGGCAATCATCATCACACGTTCTATAGAAATACGCCAGATGTTCTGATTGCGCTGCTACCTTGAATAATTTGCCTGTTTTTTCCTGCAGGGTAAAGACCTTTCAAAGTCTAATTACAATTACACTAAGGAGAGACGGAGCTGGTGCATGAGACATTTCAGTGTTTGACTAGATGGACACAACAGGGAGATAGGAGGTGAGCGCAGCCATCATAGCTACAGCGAGCAAATTATGCAGGTGTGTTTTATCTATATTTAACACAGTCGTTGCTAACAGTGACAGAGCTAATAAACCATCCCAGAGGGATCTCAGATCTTCATACATTATCTGTCAACGCTCTGTAACTTCAAACCCATAAAAAGCAGCCATTTCCAGATCGGAGCACAGTTTGCCATGTTAGATCAGTGATTCATGTCTAAAGCTTCCTTTCTTCTTAGAAACACAAAACACGCTAATAAGATTTCTTCATGTCTAATTCCTTTTCTCTTGGGCAAGACTATTCCTAACTTACAATATTTCTGCAAGTATTATATTCAATATTCATTCGGGCTTACCAATGGTAGCTGTACAGGCAGTCACCAAGATATGAACTAGATAGCTTCTCTAGGTTCCTTCGTAACGTAAATTTGTACCAAAGTTGGAACAGGCACAAAACAAACAAAAAAGGAAAAAACATTCTCATCTCATCATTCACTTCTCTGACTGCCTTGCTGATGTCTCTCCGTTCATCTTCTTTCTGCTGTCATATGCTATATTACCAGCCTCTATAGGCCAGGGCCTCCAGCCATCTTGAAACCTGGAGGTCACTGCATTTTATAAGGTTGTGACATCAAAAAATGCAATGCACTGTGACCTATGAAACCTGGACATGGCTGGCCTACAGTTAAGAGCCAATATATGTGAGGCACAAAAGTAGAAAGAACAGCAGGCAGTGAGCATGGGATGGCCAGTGAAGTGAGCAATGAGGTGGGTCTAATTATTATTTTCTTTTTTCTATCTAACGTTCATAACTATGAGTTGTCCGTAAGTTATATGTTCAGAATTTGGTGACTGCATGTACATGTTTTTAAAAACTTGGCACTCAAGATAAATGTGAATAGTGGTGAATAGTGCCACATAGACAGTGGTGGACACCGAGTCATACCCAGCTAAGTTGCTCGACATGCTACTATACTTTCTGAGGACCCTCTGCACGTACACTGATGAAGGTCTTTTGACCAAAACATCTGTGCTTGTGCTGGTCCTACAAGTTCTTCACAATAAAATCCACTATTCACATTCATTCGATTCTACATCTACTTGAGATGGTTTTGGACCCTCCTTGTGCACCACCCCAGAATTGCCATGTGTATAAACTCACTAAGCGTACATGTTTTTACACTGATAAAAATGGTATAATAATTAAAGGATATAATCATGGGATATGTACCAAAAATACAGAGTGTGTGAGAAGGAAGGTCTTAGAAAAAGGGTGTCCAACACTTATCACTTTGCTATTGGGGCTGAAAGCCTGTTGAAGTAGAGGTGCATTGTTAGCAAAACAAAAAAAGACTATAGAATGGTCCAAAGTGTAAAAAAAAGTTCATGGAAACATGACTCTTCTGACTTGTGTGGTCCACTCAGATATTTGGTTTTGGGCACGGCTCTATTCTAAGTAGACTATACATTGTTTTGCCAACTCTATCAGACAATGTGAGAGGCTCCTTGAACAAGGTGAGACCTACCAGGCCACGCCAAATCCACCTGAATACTTTGTGAAACCAATGATCAATATTAAGTATAGGGATGAGGAACTTAACTAAAGATTGATTTCTACGGAGATGAAGTCCACCTTTTTCTGACATCCAAAGCAGTAAACTCTTTCCTGATCGTACCTGATCAACATTAGAAGCAAGTTCAGGACCAGCAAATATAGACTCTGGTCAACCTGGGTCACTTGGACAAGACAGATAGAACTTGAGCCTTTAAAACAAGAATATTATCATTGAGGAAGAACAATGAAAGAAGGCGAGATTCTGTTCAAGGAGGTTGAAAGTAGAAGAAATCAACAAAAACTTGCTTAAATTTGCATTAGACTTTTCAACATTACTGATTGAAGAAGTGTGTGTGGACTGACAGCTCTTCTCCTCAAGAGCTGCTAATCATACTTTTCAAAGGGCCGGAAGAAGAGGAAAACATTGTTGCTTTAAGTCTTATTGTCCTGAAATATGGACTGGTTTTCCTGGAATTTCTGGAGTTATGGAAGTTTTGAGCAGAATTCTAGCCCTATGGACATGACTGTAAATTTCCTTAGAACATATATATATTTCCTTAGAACTATAAGGTACAGAGGAACCCCTATTGGGACAAATATTCTTACCAAGGTGAAAAAAGTAAATGTGATAGCTAGTTCTAACCCAGTCTTCTTTGTAAACTGCTATCATAAGGAAGGCTAGGTTTCTGCTCGAGATCGGAAGGAAATTAACTAGATAAGGATGGGTTGGAGAAACTGACCTTAAGCATAACATTAAAGAGTTTTTGTAAAAAGCTACATTATTTTTTTGAGAAAGGAACTTTACTTCCCTAAGGTGCTATATTCCATAGCACATTATGAGTGCAGAAGTACTTTTTGAGAATACAATGTTTTCCTCTAATCTGTACATTGCCGAACTTCCACCAGGTTGCTAAATAGAAGAACATCTTTTATTGATGAATGCAGCACTGACAAAAAATTGATGATGCAACCTGACAGATGTGGTCATTCTGTAATATGGCGATCGTTTACAAAAAGATTTAGGAACTCACAGTTCCAATAAATAATATAAAAATGTCTACTAAATGGGATTAGTAGAAAAATGATGGTTTGAAAGAGAGGGTAACCTTGCTGATATTGACATATCCTACACAATGATATCCACAAATCAGCAAGGATGGCCATAGCTTGACTGGGTGGAGAAAAATGCCTATTGCTCAATAATTGTAATGCAATTCATTGGATGTACTGTAAAGTGCCAGAACATTCCACAAATAAATGTACTGTACACATCTTTGTTGCAGGTTTATGAAACACAGAGTTCAAATGGAAATTACATGTTAGAGGATTAAGAGGACCATAGGGCAAAACAATTTCCAATGATAATTTAGTCAGTATTCAATGTCAGACATGGGCACAACTGAAACTAACTCACAATCAGAACAAATAATAGTGAAAAATACAATTACATAAAAAATGCTGCAAAAAAAAATACATTTCACATCAGCATCAAGTTTGGAACATTGATGCAGGGAATGTAAGATTAGCCACCATTGATATGAACATCTGTGATTACACTAAAGGCTTGTTGTGGAACCTGAAGTCTATTGAATTTGCATAGGTTATGGTTTAAAACTATTAAAAAGAAGTACAATAATCATGAACAATACAAGTCACTGACTGGTACAAGAGGAGAAAGGACCCTGGCCATGAAGGCTCACAGTCTACAGAGGATGGATACATAAGGTGATGGTAGTGGACTGAGGGTTACTGCAGGTTGTAGACTTGTTGGAAGAGATAGGTCTTGAGGTTCCTTTTGAAGGTTTCTGTGGTAGGCGAGAGTCTTTGTTGGGGTAGAGAATTCTAGAGTAGGGGGGATACAATGGAGAAATCTTTTATGTGATTGTAAGAAGAGGAGATAAGGTGGGAGGTGAGAAGGAGATAGTGTGAGGATCGGAGGTTGTGTGCAAGAAAATACAAAGAGACTAGGTCACAAATGTATGGAAGAGACAGGTTGTGGATGTCTTTGTATGTCATTGTTAGCATTTTGAACTGGAGTGCTCTGAGCAATGGAAAAGCAGTAAATTAATTGACAGAGAGGAGAGGCCGGAGAATAGCAAGGGGACTGGTGAATTAGTCGGGCAGCAGAGTTTAGGATAGATTGGATGGGTGCAAAAGTGTTAGAAGGGAGACCACAGAGCAGGAGGTTGCAGTAGTCAAGGCGGGAAATGATGAGGGCATGTACTAGTGTTTCTGCAGAATCTTGGTTAAGGAATGTATGGATCCAGGAAATATTATTGAGTTTGAGTAGGCAAGAGGTAGAAAGGGCTTAGATTTGTGGCTTGAAGGAAAGAGCAGAGTCAAGGGTTACCCTGAGGCAATGAGCTTTCGGGACTCGGGAGTGTGAGCAGCCATTGACTATGCTGGAAAGATCTGTTGAGGGAGTTGAGTGAGATGGTAGAAAGATGATGAATTCTGTTTTGTCCACATTAAGTTTTAGAAGTCGAGCAGAGAAAAAGGATGAAATAGCAGTAAGAAGGTGGTATCAGGTCCAGAGAGGGAGATCTGAGTGTCATAAGCATAGAGATGACACTGAAAGCCATGGGATTCTATGAGCTGTCCCAGGCTGAAGGTGTAGATGAAGAAGAGCAGGGGTCCAAAAACTGAACCTTGGGGGACACTGACAGATAAGGGGAAAGATGAGGCAGTAGTGTGAGAGTGGTAGACGCTGAATGTCTGGTCGGTTAGGTATGAAGAGATCCAATGTAGGGTCAAGTCTGTGATGCCAAGATATGAAAGAATCTGTAATAGGAGGCAAGGGTCCACTGTGTAGAAGGCAGAGGTCAGGTCCAAGAGGAGGAAGACAGCATTTAAACAAGCCTGTGAAATACTGGGAGAATATAGTCTGGTCAGATGACACCAAAACTTAACTTTTTGGATGCCATAATACACACCATGTGTGGAGGCCAAAAGGCACTGCATATCATCTGAAAAACTCCATACCAATTCTGAAGTTTGGAAATGGAAACATCATGGTATGGCGCTGTTTTTCAGCATACGGCACTGGAAAAGTTCATATTGTAGGATGGATGAATAAAAAAATTTACTGGGTCATTCTTGATAAAAATCTGCTTCCATCTACCACGATGATACAGATGAAACAAGGGAGGACATTTCAAAACAATTATCCCTAACACAAAGCCAAAGAAGCTCTTAATAGGTTTCAGAGAAAGAAAATAAAGCAGCAACGATGGGCCAGCCAATCACCTGACTTGAATCAAATAGAAAATTTAGTGAAGTAACTAAAGTTCAGCGTTCATAGAACCTTCAGGATTTGAACAGTGTTTGTGTAGACAAATGGGCCAAAGTCACATCTGGACAATGCATGTATCTCAATTTTCCATACAGGAGGAATCTAGAAACGGTCATCACCAACAAATGCTTTTATACAAGGTATTAAATTTCAGTAAGTGAGTTCAATGCTTTTCACTATGTCATTTATCCTTGTTCCACATATGGACATCTATGGTTTGGTTGCTTTGCTTATGTGGATTGGATGGGATATTACCAACATCTGGTGAGAAGGTCATGTCAAGTGCATCTGTTGAAATATATTTACTTCACGTGTTCAATGCTTTTTTCACCAGCAAAATAATAAATATATATATATATATATATGTTTATTTTAAATGAAACATTCAATGATTCGCAAAATAAAATCTCAAAACATGTTCATGACTGGTGATCAGGAAATAAGGGGGCTTTACACGCAACGACATCGCTAACAAGATGTTGTTGGGTCACAGAATTCGTGGCGCACATCTGGCCTTGTTAGCAACATCGTTGCATGTGAAACGCACGAACGACCGTTAACGATCAAAACTACTCACCTAATCGTTGATCGTTGACACGTTGTTCTAATCCCAATTATCATTGCTGTTACAGGACGCAGGTTGTTCATCGTTCCTTCGGCAGCAGACATCGCTATGTGTGACACCGCAGGAACGAGGAACATGACCTTACCTGCGGCCGCCCGCAATGAAGAAGGAATGAGGTGGGCAAGATGTTCTGCCCGCTCATCTCCGCCCCTCCGCTTCTATTGGTTGGCCGCTTAGTGATGCCGCTGTGACGCTGAACGAACCTCCCCCTTAGAAAGGAGGCGGTTCGCCGGCTACAACGACATCGCTAGGCATGTAAGTACATGTGATGGGTCCTAGCGATGTTGTGCACCACGGGCAGCGATTTGCCCATGACGCACAACGACGGGGGCTGGTGCTTTCACCAGTGACATCGCTAGCGATGTCGCTGTGTGTAAAGTGGCCTATAGAGCAAATGAAGCAAACAACTTAAATAGCAATATCAAGAAAGTGAAAAAAAAATATAAAAAATGCCCAGATATTAGCAAATATGAATTAGTATGTACAGTATATAATGTACAGTATGAAGCTGTAAGGCTTTCTGTAGATTAGATGTCACAAGCTGACATCAAAAAATATTATCGGGTATGGAAAAATAGCAAAGAGAATAAGCAGAAATATCTGCAATGTCCTAAGAATTAGGCTGGAGTCACACTTGTATGTGACTTGCGCAAGGAACGCATTGCATCACCCGGTCCAGCCAGTGGCTCTCCTGACAGGTGCGGGTCAACCATTCAAAAATACATGAAGCTGACCTGTTCCTGTCAGGAGAGGAGCTGGCTGGTCCGGGCGATGCGATCCTTGTACGAGTCACAAGCAAGTGTGATTCTAGCCTAATTCTTAGTACGTTGCAGATATTTCTGCTTATTCTCTTTGCTAATGCCTTACCTAAAGCATGCAGTTATAAAAGAGAACTTTATGTGGTCTTTCAACTCAACAGCAATCATTACAACATGTCTTTTGTTGCAACAATTTATCTGTTTAGGGTTCTCCTAAGACTATGGAACCAAAAGATACAATACCAAATGACAGAGTCCTAAATCCTTGTATATTGTATTCTTGAAACATCGAAGGGAAAACACAATTTTCTCCAAAAGGAGAAGTGTCTGGAGGAAAAGCCAGCATGCGGCTACTAAAGAACCATATAGATACTGATTGCTGATTGCCTGGATCATGACAGGCAATATCACAACACATGCAGTCTGTATGGTGAGCTCCAAAACAGACATGTCAATCAAGGAAAGCATCTATGAATGTGAAAACTTAACCCCTTAATGACTGCGGGCAGTAATATTACATCCCTGCAGTCATAGTGTTAATCCCCACCTGCTGCAGGCTGCAGGTGGGGATCCGAGCACATGTCAGCTGATTTATGCAACTGACATGTGTGCCCAACAGGTACGAGTGGAATCGCTATTCACCCATACCTGTTAACTCCTTAAATGGTGCTGTCAAGATGTGACAGCGCCATATTAACGACGATGGCGGTAGAAGTTTACTCACCACCAAATACTGGAAGTCATGTGACGTGATCACGTGGATCTGGTTGTTGTCATGATAGCACAGGGTCATGTGATGTCTCCAGTAGCTCACATGACTCAGGTCCTTTAACCAGCAGCCGATTACTGCAGGTTATAAGAGATGATCATTTCTCCTGGTCTGAGTGGTACTGCTCTAATCGGGAGAAATTAATGCACCATCAGACTGCTGATCCTTATAGCCCCCTAGGAGGACTAGTAAAATAAAAACAATAGTTAAAAAAGTTTTTAAAAAATTAAAAAAACTAAAAGTTCAAATCACCCCCTTTTGCCCCATTGATAATTAAAGGGTAAAAAAAAATATATACACATATTTGGTATTGACATGTTCAGAAATGCCCGATCTATCAAAATATAAAATCAATTAATCTGATTGGTTAACGGTGTAGTAGCAAAAAAATTCCAAATGCCAAAATTAAGTTTTTAGTTGCCGCATATTTTGCGCAAAATGCAATAACAGTCGATCAAAACGTAGCATCGGCACAAAAATAGGACCATCAAAAACGTCAGCCCGAGACGCAAATAATAAGCCATCACTGAGCCATAGATCCCGAAAAATGAGAAAACTAAGGGTTGCGTAAAATGGTGCAAAACTTACACCACTTTTTTCCAAAAAACTTTTTTCTGATTTTTTTTTAACCCTTTAGATAAAAGTAAGCCTATGCATGTTTGGTGTCTACGAACTCGCACTGACCTGAGGCATCACAGCAATACATCAGTGAATACAATATCTCAAAAACAATAGAGCAATCACACTTTTTTGCAATTTTTCCACATTTGGAAAAAGTTTTGCCGTTTTTCAGTACACTATATGGTAAAACTCATGATTTCATTTAAAAGTGCAGCTCATTCCGCAAAAAGTGAAACTTTACATGACCAGATTGACTGAAAAAGAAAAAAAGTCACGTCTCAGAAGAAGAATGGTGAAATAAAAAAACAGAAAGCGCAAAATCGGGTGGTCGTGAAGGCGTTAAACAACAAATTTGACAGAAATCTGTGTTCTTCTTTACTTCTGTTCGATTATAGGGGTCAAGGGGTGTATGCATGTGTGTATGAGGGTATAACTAACCCTTTGGGTAGTTGGAGTCACTCCACAGTACACAAATTTGCCAACATATCACCAACATGATCGTTATATTTTCAGCCTAAAAAAAAATAAAAAAATATTTCTCGCAGTAAATATACAAGATCTTGTAAACACTATAATGGTCACTGAAATTAGGCAAATATAAAACATAAAAGCAGCACATGCGCCACCAACACAAGGCAGATGAATGACCAACAGGCAGCACAAAGGCAGCTGAATGGAGTCACATAAACAGACATCCAAGATAAAAACTGTAAAATTAACCATTCATTTAGCAACGGTATTGCTGAAAAGGGAGTCAACAAATCAGACAAAACCAAAATTATCTATGATATACATTAACAAAGTCATACAGTGTAATGTATCTGAACTGTTTTCATCCATGCTAATTGGATTTTATATTATAGATTCAGACAAAGAAGAGAGTAGTGGGCGGAAAAAGGGAAACTGAACCAACATTAAGTGCTCTGAAAATCATATATCCAAATGGAGCCTCCATAAATCTCATCAAATGGTACACTTCATGAGCTAACATGTTTTTCCCCTCAATAAGCTGGAGTTGTGGTTTTACAGATTTATGATTTAATTTTGGAAATGGACTATAAAAAGGCATACCTGTACTGCCAATTATCCGTCTTGCACACATGGATGTAAAGATATTCTGCCGTCACATTTGTGAAAAAATGTTATTGATTTAGAGTACAGGAAACACTGACTATGTGAGACAGAGTCATATTATGCGATTAAGTTCACCTTTGGAAATTATCATTATTTGTATACAGTACAGACCAAAAGTTTGGACACACCTTCTCATCTTTAGAACAACTATTTAGAGGAGACTTTGAGCAGCAGGCCTTCATGGTAAAATAGCTGCTAGGAAACCACTGCTAAGGATATGCAACAAGCAGAAGAGACTTGTTTAGGCTAAAGAACACAAGGAATGGACATTAGACCAGTGGAAATCTGTGCTTTGGTCTGATGAGTCCAAATTTGAGATCTTTGGATCCAACCACCGTGTCTTTGTAGAAAAGATGAACGGTTGGACTCTACATGCCTGGTTCCCACCATTAAGCATGGAGGAGGAGGTGTGATGGTGTGAGGGTGCTTTGCTGGTGACACTGTTGAGGATTTATTCAAAATTGAAGGCATACTGAACCAGCATGGCTACCATAGCATCTTGCAGCAGCATGCTATTCCATCCGGTTTGCGTTTAGTTGGACCATCATTTATCTTTCAACAGGACAATGACCCGAAACACACCTCCAGGCTGTGTAAGGGCTATTTGACTAAGAAGGAGAGTGATGGGGTGCTACGCCAGATGACCTGGCCTCCACAGTCACCAGAACTGAACCCAGTCGAGATGGTTTGGGGTGAGCTGGACCGCAGAGTGAAGTCAAAAGGGACAACAAGTGCTAAGCATTTCTGGGAACTCCTTCATGACTGTTGGAAAACTATTTCTGGTGACTACGGGCCGCTTTACACGCTACGACATCGCTATCAATTGCTAGCGATGTCGAGCACGATAGCTCCCACCCCATCGCTGTAACGATATGTGGTGATCACTGCCGTAGCGAACATTATCGCTACGGCAGCGTCACATGCACATACCTACTCTGCGACGTCGCTGTGACCGGCGAACCACCTCCTTTCTAAGGGAGGCGGTTCGTTCAGCATCACAGCGACTTCACAGCAGCATCACTGAACCGCCGCCCAATAGAAAAGCTGTATAGAACTGTGGAAAAAAAGCGCAAATAGGGTATTACCCCAATAATATGGGGTGAGGGATGGGGAGTGAATACTCACCAGATGGAGTTGTGCAAGTCACAACCCCTTTAACAGCATGTGAATTGTTAATCCAGGCAGCAGCCACCCGACGGCAGATAACAGAGAACAGTAGAGATAGGTGATAAAGCCGCGCCACAGATCACTTCAGGAACAGTAAGATTAACATATCTTTATTGGCATAGGTCTACGCGTTTCAGCTCCTGAAACGCGTAGACCTATGCCAATAAAGATACGTTAATCTTACTGTTCCTGAAGTGATCTGTGGCGCGGCTTTATCACCTATCTCTACTGTTCTCTGTTATCTGCCCAATAGAAAAGGAGAGGAGGAGATGAGCGGCCGGAACATGCCGCCCACCTCCTTCCTTCCTCTTTTTCCGGTGGACGCAGGTAAGGAGATGTTTGTCGTTCCAGCGGCGTCACACATAGCGATGTGTGCTGCCGCAGGAACGACAAATAACATCGTTACTGCAGCAGCAACGATAATTGGGAAGAGGGGGGCATGTCACTGATGAGCGATTTTGAACGTTTTTGCGACGATTCAAAATCGCTCATAGGTGTCACACGCAACGACATCGCTAAAGCGGCCGGATGTGCGTCACAAAATACGTGACCCCCAACGAGATCGCTTTAGCGATCTCGCAGCGTGTAAAGCCACCTTGCCTCTTGAAGCTCATCAAGAGAATGCCAAGAGTGTGCAAAGCAGTAATCACAGCAAAAGGTGGCTACTTTGAAGAACCTAGAATATAAGACATATTTTAGTTGTTTCACACTTTTTTAAGTATTTTAGTCCCCAATTTTTTATTCATAGTTTTGATGTCTTCAATGTGAATCTACAATTTTTAGAGTCATGAAAATAAAGAAAACTCTTTGAATGAGAAGGTGTGTCTAAACTTTTGGTCTGTACTGTATATTATAAATCTGTAAACACAGTATATCACAAAAGTGAATACACCCCTCACATTTTTGTAATTCTTTTTTATTACATCTCTTTATGGGACAACACCGAAGATATGACACTTTGATACGAGTACAATGTACAGTAGTCAGTGTACAGCTTGTATAGAAGTGTACATTAGTTAAGCACTGTAAATAACCCAACACACAGCCATTAATGCCTAAAATGCTGACAACAAAAGTGAGTACACCACTACGTGAAAATGGTCAAATTGTCCCCAGTTAGCCACTTTCCCTTCCCAGGATTATGTGACTCATTAGTGTTACAAGATCTTAGGTGTGAAGGGGGACAGGTGTATTAAATTTGGTTTTATCGCTCACACACTCTCACACTGGTCTGTTGAAGTACACCTCTGACACCTCTTGGCAAATAATTCTCTGAGAATATAAAAAAGAATTATTGCTCCACATAAAGATGGCTTAAGCTATAAGAAAAATCTCAACACCCTGAAATTGAGCTGCAGCACGATGGCCAAGACCATACAGCAGTTTAACAAGACATGTTCCACTCAGAACAGGTCTCACTATGGTCCACCAAAGAAGTTGAATGCACATGCTCAGCCTCATATTCAGAGGTTGTCTTTTCAAATAGACCTATGAGTGCTGACAGCATTGCTGCAGAGGTTAAATTGGTCGGCATGGCTGTTGTCCAAAAGGAAATCTCTTTCTAAAGATGATGCACAAGAAATTCTGCAAATAGTTTGCTGAAGACAAGCATGTCTTGTGGTCTGATGAGACCAAGATAAACTTATTTGGTTCAGATGGTGTCACGTTTGTTTGGCTGCAACCTGTGGAGGAGTATAAAGACAAGTGTTACTTGCCTATAGTAAAGCATGGTGGTGGGAGTGTCATGGTCTGGCCTGCATGAAAGCTGCCAGCTGTCGGGATCAACAGTTCATTGACGTTACCATGAATTCCATCATGTACTGTGACATAGTGAAGCAGAGGATTCAGAAACTAGGCAGCAGGGCAATACTCCAACACGACAACCCCAAACACACAAGCAATACAACCACTGACTTGCTAAAGAAACTGAGAGTAAAGGTGCTGGACTGGCCAAGCATGTCTCTAGACCTAAATCCTATTGAGCATCTGTGAGGCATACTCAAATGGAAGGTGGAGGAGCACAAGGTCACTAACATTTACCAGCTCTGTGATGTTGTCGTGGACAAGTGGAATTGGATTCCAGTGGATCCTGTGAAGCGCTAGTGAACTCCTTGCCCAAGGGAGTTAAGCCATGATTAAAAATAATGGTGGCCACACAAAATAATGACACTTGTGGCACCCTTTGACCATTGTCACTTAGGTGCGTACTCACTTTTGTTGCCAGCAGCTTAGGCATGGCTGTGTGTAGAGTTATTTACAGGGCACACCAAATTTACACTGTTATACAAGCTGTACGCTGACTACTTTACATTTTATCACATTGTCATATGTTCAGTATTGTTCCATGCTATGAAAAGATATAAAATATTTACAAAAATGTGAGGGGTGTAAACTTTTGTGATTTTTTTTCTTGCTATATCCTTTATTGATTAGATTTAATGGATGTTATATTTTGATAGGGCGGGTATTTTTGTAAGCGGCGATAGCAAACGTGTATTTTTTTATTGTCATTGTTTTATTTTAAATGGAACAAAATATTGGTGATTTGAAGTCTCATATTTATTTTTACTTTTTCATGTTTTTTAAACTTTTTTAAAACTTTTTATTAATTTTACTAATCACCTTAGAGGACTTGCAGCATACACTGTCCGAATGCTTCTCTTGAATGCTCTGAACAACAGAAATGCTGATCTCCTGTAAATACTGTCACTCTCTTGGCATTCGGAGGAATCACGTCATGAAAGCAACAGGGGTCATCAGCTAACCCCCCACTGTCATGACAACCCACCAACGCCCAGCGATCGTGTCACGGGGACGCCGATGGTGTTGGGGAACGACGCGATCTTTGCCGGAGCATGTCAGATTGCGTTGTCAGAATTTGACAGTGTGCTCTATCTAGTTAACAGGCACGGGTGGATCATTGATCCATCCGCGCCTGTTAGCTGCACATGTTTGCTGATCAGATCACCAGACACATGTGAGGACTAAAGAGGGCTCACAACGCAAGACCACATTAAAAGGACAGATACGACCTTGGATGTATAGGTATGTCCAAGGTCGTAAACTGGTTAATGATGGGGGTGTGCTGCATCCTGTGACGCTTTTGTATGTGATCTGATGTCGATAAGGAAGGCTGACTTTTTTCTTTGAGATTTTTGCTGTCTTTTAGGTGTAATAGAAAACAGATAGGAAGCCACTTTAAAATGCAAAAGCAATATGGATAACATATGTCTTTTTAATACTCACTATACACATTTTTTATTTTTTTTTAAAAATAATTTTCTCTCTTGTAGCTAACAATGAGCCTCTCCACACAAGCAACAGAGTGGTTTTTTTTTAAAATTTAGTTCAACAGACCAAAAATGATCATTGTGGTTTATATTTTAACTCATACAATCAAAATTTCACCTCTTCTTTAGACATAATATTAATTAGAAAAGGGCTTCCATCTGGATAAAAAAGAAAACGTATGGTTTTTAATATTGTTTAACATTGTCTCAACCTAAATCTTGTTTTTCAATTTTAACCAGGCATTTCAGATTTTCTATTACCTAAGCAACTGATAGAAGGTTTTCTGGCATCTGGGCCTTAAAATATATATTTTTTGCTGCCAGAAATATCATATGAATAATACTTGGAGTATTGGTATGCAATCTTGTCTTTCCCAATAATCATGACAGTGAAATATACATAGTAAAGCATATAATTCTAAGGCGCGCTTTACACGCTGCGACATCGCTAGCAATTGCTAGCGATGTTGAGCGCGATAGTACTCGCCCCCGTCGCACGGCCAATATGTGGTGATCGCTGCCGTAGCGAACATTATTGCTATAGCAGCGTCACACGCACATACCTGCTCTGCGATGTCGCGGTGACCGGCGAACCGCCTCCTTTCTAAGGGGGCGGTTCATTCAGCGTCACAACGACGTCACAGCAGCGTCACTGAACCGCCGCCCAATAGAAAAGGAGGGGAGGAGATGAGCGGCCGGAACATGCCGCCCACCTCCTTCCTTCCTCCTTTTCCGGTAGACGGAGGTAAGGAGATGTTTGTCGTTCCAGCGGTGTCACACATAGCGATGTGTGCTGCTGCAGGAACGACAAACATCGTACCTGCAGCACCAACGATTTTATGGAAATGAACGACGTGTCAACGAGCAACGATTTTGGACATTTGTGCGCTCGTTGATTGTCGCTCATTTGTGTTACACGCTGTGATGTCGCTACTGGCGCCGGATGTGCGTCACTAACGATGTGACCCCCGACGATATATCGGCAGCGATGTCGCAGCGTGTAAAGTACCCCTTAGTGCTTATTGGGGATGACTAATCGCTCATCCCATCCACTCATAACCTAGGGCCCAGTTCAGGGTCAGCCAGGGTCAGGTATCCTGCTGGACGCATAGGTGCGTGTAACGTTCAGTCCAGAGGTGGATCCACGGGACCGTGCACCGGACTCCCCCAGAGAGACAACCAGGAGCGAAACCATATATAGGGACTGTCTGGCGGCCTCCTCAGAGGTCCTAGATGCACAGCAGCCGGGACACAAGTGGGTTCGGGTTTCGTGTCCTTCAGAAGTCTGTACGTGATATGGCTATAAGTCCAACGTACGCAGGACGGGTGACTGGAACCGGATACAGGTGCCGAGTGGTAACATCAGACAGGAGACGGGGTCCAGGTCCAGCAAGACGTGCAGGCTAAAGTAACCAGGTGGAATCCAGGATCGGTGACGGGTACAGGCTGATGGAAGATGGCGGGATCCACAGCTGATAGTCACCGGGGCAACTAGTGGGACACCGGCAAGTTGGACACACTCAGGACGGCAGACAGGCACTGCGGAAGAGACAGGGTTAACCTGGGTACAAGCACAGAGGGACCTGCACACCTAGCTACAATAACACATTGAACAGGCACCGCCCACATGGAAAAAGAAGTCCTGTATACCCTGTACCTGTAATCAGTCATATCCTGTTCCAGTGACGCTGGCCCTTTAAGAAGAGGTGAGTGAGCACACCTGCGCCCTAATGCGCGAGGCTCGAGTGCCGGAGACCAGTGCAAAAAGCAGAGAGGGAGGTGGAGGAGATGCAGGGAAGCCAGGCACACAGAGTCCCGGGTCGCAGCGGGACGCCGGGACCAGCGGACGGAAGGCATCGAGGACGCACAGGAGGGGGAGCGAGAGGAGCAAAAGCAAACAGAGGGACCGGGGACCAGAGCGGTGAGTGACAGGTGGTGCCGAGATCCCGGGAGCGTGACAATGCGGAACCTACAGTGCCTTGCGAAAGTATTCGGCCCCCTTGAATTTTTCAACCTTTTCCCACATTTCAGGCTTCAAAACATAAAGATAAAAAAATGTAATGTCATGGTGAAGAATTAAACAACAAGTGCGACACAATTGTGAAGTTGAACGAAATGTATTGCTTATTTTAAACTTTTGTAAAAAAAAACAAAAAACTGAAAATTGTGGCGTGCAATATTATTCGGCCCCTTTACTTTCAGTGCAGCAAACTCACTCCAGAAGTTGATTGAGGATCTCTGAATGATCCACTGTTGTCCTAAATGACTGATGATGATAAATATAAGCCACCTGTGTGTAATCAAGTCTCCGTATAAATGCACCTTCTCTGTGATAGTCTCAGTGTTCTGTTTAAAGCGCAGATAGCATTATGAAGACCAGGGAACACAACAGGCAGGTCCGTGATACTGTTATGGAGATGTTTAAAGCCTGATTTGGTTACAAAAAGATTTCCAAAACTTTAAACATCCCAATGAGCACTGTGCAAGTGATCATATTGAAATGGAAGGATTATCATACCAGTGCAAATCTACCAAGACCCGGCCGACCATCCAAAGTTTCATCTCAAACAAGGAGAAGACTGATCAGAGATGCAGCCAAGAGGCCCATGATCACTCTGGATGAACTGCAGAGATCTACAGCTGAGTTGGGAGAGTCTGTCCATAGGACAACAATCAGTCGTACACAGCACAAATCTGGCCTTTATGGAAGAGTAGCAAGGAGAAAGCCATTTCTCAAAGATATCCATAAAATGTGTAGTTTAAAGTTTGCCACAAGCCACCAGGGAGACACACCAAACATGTGGAAGAAGGTGCTCTGCTCAGATGAAACCAAAATCAAACTATTTGGGCACAATGCCAAACTATATGGTTAGCGTAAAAGCAACACAGCTCATCATCGTGAACACACCATCCCGACTGTGAAACATAATGGTGGCATCATCATGGTTTGGGACTGCTTTTCTTCACCAGGGACAGGGAAGATGGTTAAAATTTATGGGAAGATTTATGGAGCCAAATACAAGACCATTCTTGAAGAAAACCTGTTGGAGTCTGCAAAAGACCTGAGACTAGGACGGAGCTTTGTCTTCCAACAAGACAATGATCCCAAACATAAAGCAAAATCTACAATGGAATGGTTCACAAATAAACGTATCCAGGTGTTAGAATGGCCAAGTCAAAGTCCAGGCCTGAATCCATTCGAGAATCTGTGGAAAGAGCTGAAAACTGTTGTTCACAAACCTTCTCCATCCAACCTCACTCAGCTCGAGCTGTTTGCAAAGGAAGAATGGGCAAGAATTTAAGTCTCTTAATGTGCAAAACTGATAGACACATACCCCAAGCGACTTGCAGCTGTAATCAGAGCAAAAGGCTACAAAGTATTAATTTAAAGGGGACGAATAATATTGCACGCCCCAATTTTCAATTATTTATTTTTTTAAAAAGTTTAAAATAAGCAATAAATTTCGTTCAACTTCACAATTGTGTCCCACTTGTTGTTGATTCTTCACCATAACATTAAAATTTTTATCTTTATGTTTGAAGACTGAAATGTGGGAAAAGGTTGGAAAATTCAAGAGAGTCAAATACTTTCACAAGGCACTGTATCTAGTCATGGTGGCCAGGGGAGCCAGGTGCCAGCGGAAGGTTTGGTGAGGTGTCACCATCCCCCCTTCCCTAAACACAGGGTTTCCCTTCCCCGTCACCGCACGCATGGTACTTCCCCATATCATACCTAGCGTGACAATATCACTAGGTGTATAAAAAAAAAAAAACCTGACACCTTTTTGTTTGTTTTTTTGTAAATATGGATCCACCAGTGTTCTGGCTGAGCAGCTTCAGGGTCAGTCCCTGGAAGTTGCAGACATTTGGTCAGCTGTTCAGCAGCGACAGCGGTTGCTGACTCTTAATTTTGGGGATTCGGCTGGTAGGCAGGTCCAGCAATCTCCAGCACCATTTTATTGAAGACATTGTAGAGAAGACTCTCCACAGTCTCTTCAATAAAATGGCAACAGAGATCGCAGTTTGCGCATGTGTGAACTCTGGTGCCATTTTAATGAAGACATAATTACTGTGGCAATGCGCACACACCCCCAACCATAGCAATGGCTGCGTGGTGCAATATTTAAATAAAGAAAAAGGGGCATGTAATACAAGATGCAGGAGGAGGCAGATACGCTGAGGACCTGACCTACAAAGACCCGCCCCGATGCACACGTCAAAGTGCAGTGCATTTCTGCAATTTTGAATAACGATATTCAAGCAACCAAGCAACCGATCTTTCAACTAAAGGTACGCTTGGTTTACCATATTAGTGCCAGTGCCTTTACCTCATATAGCAAAATCCTGGTGTTTGGTTCTCTTTAAAGTCAAGTCCAACAATATCTTTACATAGCCGGTTAGTTCCTCTGTTAATGAGAAATTAGAGTTTGAATTGCTATGAAAGTGAGGCTGTAGATCTGAAATCTCTGTCACTCCAGCTCTATTCCTCGCCAAGTGCTTCCTCCTGCTTGATTAACAGCCTCTTTACTCCAGGCAAAGGAGTTAATCAAGAGGAGGTGGCGTTTGGTAGGGAATTGAGCTGAAGAGATAGGATTTAGATCTTCAGCTGCATTTGCATCTCAAAATACTCATTTACCAGGTGAAATGATATTTCTGCTGCACAATCATTCTTCATGGTAGCACATCATCCTGCTTAAACAGCACCTGTGTTGCCAAGAACAATAGCAGCCCAGGCACACAACAATCTATTACAGATCATTCAGTACATACCATTAATTGTGGTCTTCCTATGTACAACAACCGCCGATTGATCAATAGTCACTGATCGGGTAGAGTAAACCCACGATAAGTTTGAAATGAGTAATATCTCGGAAGGTCTTTTGTTAGCCCTTAACACATTAACTGAGCATATTGTCTGAACAAATAATAGTTCCATCCAAGAAACAGGCCATATAGTCATTGTGAGGTAGAGGATGCCGGATTGACACTGGCAGAATAAGTGAATGAGTTAGTCTCTGACACATGAACTGAACCCACACCTCACTTTTTATGACCTTCTGTGAAGTTTTTCTTGGAGCGATTTTAACATTTAGTTGATATACAATGGCAGTACTCAGTCTATACCAATTTTTACAGTTTCCAACACTTTTCTCAACCCTATCAAACTGTCCAAGAAAAACCAAAGCAGTTAAGAAATGATGAATCGGCAATAAATGAAATGTTTCATAAAAGTGTATTTGTCCTAAGTGGAGAACGGGAAACAGGTGCTTTATATTCAAGGTAATGGAGGCACTTAGGATTTTTCTTAACCAGCACTCTCCTATATTAATTTACTGCAAACTATACCAGAATTAGCAAATCTGTAATTGCCTTACCATATGGGACTAGGTAACATTTTATTATACCCATGTGTAGAAATATAGAGCATGTCATAAATGGGGCATTTCAGTGGGCTGCTAAAAATTCATGTCACACAATATTTCAAGTATTTAAATGCATTCTTGACACATTTAATGTTATGGTGATAGTTTTATGAGATCCAGGCTATGATTGAAACCCTGTGTTCTGATCAAGGCAAAGTTGAGTCACGTGTTTTATAGCAAAAAAAGGTATTTAGCTAAGTGAACATATAGAAAGCACAGCTTGGTCCATATTTCTATGGATATACAAGGCCCTATAGGTAATGCCACCTATGACCATTTCTTTATGTTCACAGATTTCAAGAGGCGAAATGGCAAAAGCACATTAGATCAAATTTATCAAATCTGTCTAAAAAAAACCCCTGTCCATAGCTCATAGCAACCAACCACAGTGCAGCGTTTATTTTAAAAAAATGTTTAAAAAATTAAAGCTGAGCTCTGATTGGTGCAATGGATAACAAAGATCATTTATCCTTTAGATAGTTTTAATAAATGAGGCCCAATGTGTCCTCATCTCTGATTAAAACTCTTTACATTTTTTAAATAAGACTCACTAAATTCAACAATTGCATTAGCTGCTGGCCTATTTATTTCCTTGTCCTAAATGTTTAATACATAGATTAGCAGAAGTGTTTAGCTTAGTTATAGTAAATACAAAGATAAAAGGAGCACTCCCAAGACATCTTGAATTTGCTAAACCTGTCCAAAGACGTGTGAAGTGATAATACAATAAAATATTCACCGATTGCCCTCTTCACCTGTTCCCAGCACTGCTCTGATCCTCTTCTCACTCACAGAACTTTTATACTCTGATTCATTGGATCACATGGCGGTTCATGTGTGAGCCGGTCTGGCCGCTACAATATAAATCTATGGAGTGTCAGAATGAGGCTCAACAGAGTTATATTGCAAAAACAACTTTCAATTCATACATAAACATAAAATGTGATCCAACAGGTAAGACAATTCAGTCTCAGGTGAGAAAAGGACCAGCGCGGCAAATGAAATGGGGAAGATGGCAATTAGGGAGTATTTTATTGCGATATCTGAGGTGTGTTTCTGCAATTCTAATGGATAGAGATGAGCGGACTTGGATTTTTGGGTTCACCGGGTTCAACCAGACTTTAGTTAAAAGTTTGATTCAGGACCCAGATTTGACCTGAACTTGTACCTGGACTGCAAACTCCATGTAAGTCAATGGGGAACTGAACTAAAAAGCTCGAGTTAAGTAACGAGAACAATGGAAGTCACTGATTGGGCAGTTCGGCTCTTCGCCAACATGTGGACAGCCATAAATGACAGCATTTCCGGGCTAGGAAGGGCAGGGGGGGGTTTGTTTTTTTGGGACATCTGAAAATATTTTTAACCTCAGTTAGAGCCTTTAAGACACTGCAAATGACTCACACTGGGCCGACCACTCAGCACAGAGTGTTCCCGAGCACAGCAATGCTCGATTGAGTGGTCAGCATATGAATGGCAGCCGAACTTGAACACAGACTTTTTTTTAAAAGACCGGCTTTGGGTTCAAGCCCCAGACACCCAGTGTTCGGTATGAACCCCTAACTTTACAGGTCAAATTCACTCATCTCCAATACTTAATGGATGAACAATAATACTACTGCATGTACAGTAGCATTGATGATTTTTTTTGTATCTTGTAGTAAAACCTGGTCTTTACTAATGGCAAATATCTTGAGCATGAAATAAAGGTTAAATTAGTCGATTTTTTCTGTGAGAATAGACATATATTAGGAAAGCATGGTGGCCCAGTGGTTTACACTGTCACTTTGCAACAACTGGGTTCAAATCGCACCAAGGACAACATCTGTAAGGAGTTTGTATGTTTTCATGGGTTTCCTCCCACACTCCAAAATCATACTTATAAGAAAACTAGCTGTAGTACCCGGGCGTTGCCCGGGATAGTAACTGTCTCTCTGTCTCTCTCCCAGTCTCTGTCTGTGTGTCGCTGTCTGTCTGTCTCTCTGTCTCTTTCCTTGTCTGTCTGTGTCTATGTCTCTGTCTGACTATTTTTATCTCTGTCTGTATTTGTATCAGTCTATCAGTCTCCATCTCTGTGTCTGTCTGTCTCTCTCTATCTCTGTGTCTGTCTCTATGTGTGTGTCTGTCTGTCTCTTTCCCCGTCTGTCTCTTTTCTGTCTGTCTTGGTCTGTCTCTTTTCCATCTGTCTTGGTCTGTCTCTTTCCAGGTATGTCTCTTTCCAGGTCTGTCTCTTTCCCCATCTGTCTCTTTCCCCATCTGTCTCTTTCCCTGTCTGTCTCTTTCCCTGTCTGTCTCCTTCCCCGGCTGTCTCTTTCCCCAGCTGTCTCTTTCCCCGGCTGTCTCTTTTCCCGGCTGTCTCTTTTCCCAGCTGTCTCTTTCCCCGGCTGCCTCTTTCCCCGGCTTTCTCTTTCCCTGGCTGTCTCTTTCTAGGGCTGTCTCTTTGCCCGGCTGTCTCTTTGCCTGGCTGCCTCTTTCCCCGGCTTTCTCTTTCCCTGGCTGCCTCTTTCTAGGACTGTCTCTTTGCCCGACTGTCTCTTTGTCCGGCTGTCTCTTTGCCCGGCTGTGTCTTTGTCCGGCTGTCTCTTTCCAGGTCTGTCTCTTTCCAGGGCTGTCTCTTTCCAGGGCTGTCTCTTTGCCCGGCTGTCTCTTTGCCCGGCTGTCTCTTTGCCCAGCTGTCTCTTTCCAGGTCTGTCTCTTTCCAGGTCTGTCTCTTTGCCTATCTGTCTCTTTGCCTGTCTGTCTCTTTCCAGGGCTGTCTCTTTGCTCGTCTGTCTGTCTGTCTCTTTCCCCATCTGTCTCTGTCTGTGTCTCTGTCTGTCTGTCTTTTTCTGTCTCTCTATCCATCTCTCCACTGACATCATATAACCTCACGCATAAGCTTCAACTAACAGTTTATTTTGTTCCTATAGGAACCACTGACAGTTGCTATTAATAACCTATAGCTCCAACCTCCATTAAGTTTAATGACGGCAGGATTTTAGAGACTAAAGGTGGCTTTACACACTACAACATCGCTAATGCGTTGTCGTTGGGGTCACGGAATTTGTGACGCACATCCGGCCGCATTAGTGATGCCGTTGCGTGTGACACCTATGAGCGATTTTGCATCGTCGCAAAAACGTGCAAAATCGCTCATCGGTGACATGGGGGTCCATTCTCAAATATCGCTACTGCTGCAGTAACGATGTAGTTCGTCGCTCCTGCGGTGTGACGCCGCAGGAACGAGGAAGCTCTCCTTATCTGCCTCCCGGCCGCTATGCAGAAGGAAGGAGGTGGGCGGGATGTTATGTCCCGCTTATCTCCACCCCTCCCCTGCTATTGGGTGGCGGTTCAGTGACGCTGCTGTGACGTCGCTGTGACGCTAAACGAACCGCCCCCTTAGAAAGGAGGCGGTTCGCCAGTCACAGCGACGTCGCAGGCAGGTAAGTATGTGTGACGGCCTGGGCGATGTTGTGCGCCATGGGCAGCGATTTGCCCGTGTCGCACAACAGATGGGGGCGGGTACCCACACTAGCGATATCGGTACCGATATCGCAGTGTGTAAAGCGGCCTTAACTGTAAAGCACGGGGTTACATTTTTCTGTCAAATCATAGTCTATGACGTTCCCTGGGTCACATGAGGTGTCTGTGCAAAATTTCGTGATTGTAAATTGGACAGTGCGGATTCCTTTAGCGGACATACACACATATATACATACACACATACACATACACTCAGCTTTATATATTAGATTAGATTGTGAACAGTGGTATTAATGTCTGTAAAGTGCTTTGGAATATGATGGCGCTATATAAGCAAAGTATAATAATAGTTAGATAAGGAGTGCAGCCATAATTTACAAGTCCCCATGCAGTCCTCAGTAAACCTTTAACTAGATGTAAACAGTCTTGAGTTTTTCAATACCACAGTCCATGGCCATTGGCATAAGATTCATATAACTGTAGGGGGGCGCCTGCCCAGTAACTTAACCCCTTAATAAACGGGAAATTTTTAATTCCAAGAACAAAAACTGTAATTTGTTTTGCCAATGTGTCTTATGAGGGCTTCTTTTTTACTGGATGAGTTGTAGTTTTTTTGTTTAAATGTTAACAAGAAACTCAGAACTTGGTAAAAACATTGTCTCGCCATTTTCTGAGACCATTTACTTTTTTATTCTTCCACAGTGGAGCTGTGTGAAGGCTCACATTTTTACTGATGCTATTTAGGAAGTCATATGATGTTTTACACTTTTAACACTTAGGGGACTTGAACGTTTAATCACCTGATCAACAATTCAATACATTTCAATTCTGTGGTATTGCAGTGTATTGGGAAACTGTAGATCTCTTATGAAGTGTAGACTGTGGCCTTCAATGAAGTTTGAACTTGGTGGATCATGAGGTATCAGTAAGCCCCTGGCTGCCATGGCTACTAGTAAGCACTGAGGCGTGCCAATGGTTATCAGAAATGACAGCTGCCATGTTAGAATCCTTTTAATCCTTGTCTGGTAGCACAAAAAACACTAGTAATACCATGGGGGTCAATATAGCCCCACCACCAAATTTGTATTTCTATACTTGGATTTTGGTTAGTATTTATCTAAATAATGGAATTCACCTCTTAAATGATCCTTTGACCTTTTTAATGTCAGAATGTTTTAATAAACATGTGAAGAATTGATGAATACCATGATGTGTTCCAATATATACTTTGGAATTCACTGAATAGTGCAACGAATGATCAACTAATACATACACCTTTACACCACATTTGCTGGGCTTGTTGGGTATGTACTGCTTGAAACCGCATCTTCCTCTAAACTCAAGGAGAGATTCATCCACCGTACATTCAGTGCCTGACATATAGCTAGACTTGCATTGTCATAGGCTTCGCAAATCAGAGATAGCTTATCTGAAGCTCTTCTATATTTCCTTGTTGTGGCATCTAGAGAGGAATGAACCCAATGTTCGGTGTTTGGTTTTCAGGCCAAACACCGACTTGTAGAAAAAAAAGAGTTCGGGTGCTTTACGTATGCAAACCACTCACGCAAGCATTAGCTGTGATCAGGCATGATCAGTGCTCAGCCCAGTGCAAGTTGCTTACAATGTTTGATCGGCTTGCAATGGAGCAACAACAGCATAATCGGATGTAGTGTGCACCAAACAAAAGGAAAAACCAAACTGACCCCTTGGTACTAGAAAAGGGTTAAATGCTGCTGTCACATTTGACAGAAACATGTAAGAGAACCTGCAGTATGCTGTACGAGATGAACGTGGTAGATCTCATGACTCCTCTTCCACTGAGGCTCCCCAGCTGAACCTGAGAATAGTAAACGTGTTGGAGGGAGATTCCTGAGAACTGTAACCCGGATCTTAATCCCCTCCAGGGAACACATAACAATGGTGCTAACTGTACACGCACACTCCCCAGCCAAGAGGAACAACATCGTATCCTCGCTCATACCTGTGTCCCCGGCTGCTGGACAGATTGGTTGGTAGTCATCAGTCCATCCTCCTGCTCAATTCTCAAACAAAGCGTAATCAAAGATAATGTGAAAAAAAACATAGAAAAGCAGTTAGTGCAGCGAGGGAAAGATAGGGAAGTTTTAAATCAAGTATGTTAGAAAATAATTCAGGTAATGGTACTAGACAGATAGGGATTTAGGAAGAGAATTACTTTGGGCTTCCGACCATTCTTTAAGAACAGATTAGGCTTCATTTGCGTAAAATAAAAATAAATACTCAGATAGAAAATTAGTAATGTAACATTGCTGTAAAAGTGGCATAAAAAGTTTAGAAAATGTTAAAATGCTTATAATTAGGCAGAAAAGAAAATTGGGGCATCATTCTATTTGATATGATAATAACTAAAACTCAAAGTGCAAAACAGTTTTATTTTTACTTTAAAACTGTGTACAGTGGTTATTAGAGTTGAGCGCGGTTCGTGGTTCGTGGTTCTCCAGTTCTAGGCTCGAGTGATTTTGGGGCATGTTCTAGATCGAACTAGAACTCGAGCTTTTTGCAAAAGCTCGATAGTTCTAGAAACGTTCGAGAACGGTTCTAGCAGCCAAAAAACAGCTAAATCTTAGCTTGGTTTCTGCTGTAATAGTGTAAGTCACTCTGTGAATCAAACTATTATCACATTTCAGTGTATAGTGTGCGTGAACAGCGCCTTCAGATCACTGCTGTTTCTATAATGGCGATCGCCATTTTTTTTTTTTTTTTCTTGTCTTCCTTCCCTAAGCGCGCGCGTCTTGTGGGGCTGGCCAGCATGTCAGCCAATCACAGACACACACACACCTAAGTGGACTTTGAGGCAGAGAAGCAACGGCATGTGTGATAGGATCTGCATGTCACATGTCCCTGCATTATAAAACCGGACATTTTCTTCACGATCGCCATTATCTGCCTTCTGCGTCTTTGGTGTCAGACATCACTGTCGCAGTTCCGTCCTTTGTCCTATCGCCGATACAGCTGTATGCGCTGCATACACAGCGTTAGACAGCTTAGGGAGAGCACATTCTAGCAGTCCTTTTAAGGGCTCGTACCGGCAGGGTCAGAGAGCCATAGGTGACAGGTCCTGCAAACAGCAACAGCGTCTGTGTAGCCCAGGTCAGGGATTTCCTCCCTGCATTTCACCATTAGGAGGGAATAGAAAGGCAGGCTTCCATTCCTCTACCCAGAGCACCACAATCCTGCCACTGTACCCTCTTGTCCTCTGCACACTCCAACTCATTCTAACTAAGCCATTATACTAGCAAACACTCAGTGTACCTAGTGGCATCCTATACGTGGCTATTGGACTTTGCTATAGTCCCACTAGTGCAAAGACATTAGCAGAGCACATCTGCCTGCATTGCACACTCCAAGTTTTTTAAACTCAGCCATTATACTAGCAAACACTCTGTACCTAGTGGCATCCTATACGTGGCTATTGGACTTTGCTATAGTCCCACTAGGGCCAAGACATTTGCAGAGCGCATCTGCCTGCGTTGCACACTCCAACAAATTATAACGAAGCCATTATACTAGCAAACACTCAGTGTACCTAGTGGCATCCTATACGTGGCTATTGGACTTTGCTATAGTCCCACTAGTGCCAAGACATTTGCAGAGCACATCTGCCTGCATTGCACACTCCAAGTTTTTTAAACTAAGCAATTTTACTAGCAAACACTCTGTGTACCTAGTGGCATCCTATACGTGGCTATTGGACTTTGCTATAGTCCCACTAGTGCAAAGACATTAGCAGAGCACATCTGCCTGCATTGCACACTCCAAGTTTTTTAAACTCAGCCATTATACTAGCAAACACACAGTGTACCTAGTGGCATCCTATACGTGGCTATTGGACTTTGCTATAGTCCCACTAGTGCCAAGACATTTGCAGAGCGCATCTGCCTGCGTTGCACACTCCAACTAATTATAACGAAGCCATTATACTAGCAAACACTCAGTGTACCTAGTGGCATCCTATACGTGGCTATTGGACTTTGCTATAGTCCCACTAGTGCCAAGACATTTGCAGAGCGCATCTGCCTGCGTTGCACACTCCAACTAATTATAACGAAGCCATTATACTAGCACACACTCAGTGTACCTAGTGGCATCCTATACGTGGCTATTGGACTTTGCTATAGTCCCACTAGTGCCAAGACATTTGCAGAGCGCATCTGCCTGCGTTGCACACTACAACAAATTATAACGAAGCCATTATACTAGCAAACACTCAGTGTACCTAGTGGCATCCTATACGTGGCTATTGGACTTTGCTATAGTCCCACTAGTGCCAAGACATTTGCAGAGCGCATCTGCCTGCGTTGCACACTCCAACTAATTATAACGAAGCCATTATACTAGCAAACACTCAGTGTACCTAGTGGCATCCTATACGTGGCTATTGGACTTTGCTATAGTCCCACTAGTGCCAAGACATTTGCAGAGCGCATCTGCCTGCGTTGCACACTCCAACTAATTATAACGAAGCCATTATACTAGCACACACTCAGTGTACCTAGTGGCATCCTATACGTGGCTATTGGACTTTGCTATAGTCCCACTAGTGCCAAGACATTTGCAGAGCGCATCTGCCTGCGTTGCACACTACAACAAATTATAACGAAGCCATTATACTAGCAAACACTCAGTGTACCTAGTGGCATCCTATACGTGGCTATTGGACTTTGCTATAGTCCCACTAGTGCCAAGACATTTGCAGAGCGCATCTGCCTGCGTTGCACACTCCAACTAATTATAACGAAGCCATTATACTAGCACACACTCAGTGTACCTAGTGGCATCCTATACGTGGCTATTGGACTTTGCTATAGTCCCACTAGGGCCAAGACATTTGCAGAGCACATCTGCCTGCATTGCACACTCCAAGTTTTTTAAACTAAGCAATTTTACTAGCAAACACTCAGTGTACCTAGTGGCATCCTATACGTGGCTATTGGACTTTGCTATAGTCCCACTAGTGCAAAGACATTAGCAGAGCACATCTGCCTGCATTGCACACTCCAAGTTTTTTAAACTCAGCCATTATACTAGCAAACACTCAGTGTACCTAGTGGCATCCTATACGTGGCTATTGGACTTTGCTATAGTCCCACTAGTGCCAAGACATTTGCAGAGCGCATCTGCCTGCGTTGCACACTCCAACTAATTATAACGAAGCCATTATACTAGCAAACACTCAGTGTACCTAGTGGCATCCTATACGTGGCTATTGGACTTTGCTATAGTCCCACTAGTGCCAAGACATTTGCAGAGCGCATCTGCCTGCGTTGCACACTCCAACTAATTATAACGAAGCCATTATACTAGCACACACTCAGTGTACCTAGTGGCATCCTATACGTGGCTATTGGACTTTGCTATAGTCCCACTAGTGCCAAGACATTTGCAGAGCGCATCTGCCTGCGTTGCACACTCCAACTAATTATAACGAAGCCATTATACTAGCAAACACTCAGTGTACCTAGTGGCATCCTATACGTGGCTATTGGACTTTGCTATAGTCCCACTAGTGCCAAGACATTTGCAGAGCGCATCTGCCTGCGTTGCACACTCCAACTAATTATAACGAAGCCATTATACTAGCAAACACTCAGTGTACCTAGTGGCATCCTATACGTGGCTATTGGACTTTGCTATAGTCCCACTAGTGCCAAGACATTTGCAGAGCGCATCTGCCTGCGTTGCACACTCCAACTAATTATAACGAAGCCATTATACTAGCACACACTCAGTGTACCTAGTGGCATCCTATACGTGGCTATTGGACTTTGCTATAGTCCCACTAGTGCCAAGACATTTGCAGAGCGCATCTGCCTGCGTTGCATACTACAACAAATTATAACGAAGCCATTATACTAGCAAACACTCAGTGTACCTAGTGGCATCCTATACGTGGCTATTGGACTTTGCTATAGTCCCACTAGTGCCAAGACATTTGCAGCACGTCTGCCTGCGTTGCACACTCCAACGAATTATAACTAAGTTACATTGTCAGGGATATTTATTCTTTATTATTCTGCTGTTAATAAAGCTAGACCACCACTGCAATCTTCACCACCTCTCAATTTTTACTACCACATTTTCAGTCCACAATCTTGTCGCAATCAACATGAGTGGCAAAATGACAGATGCTGGTGGAAAGGGGAAGAGGCGTGGTGGAAAAGGCAAAAAATGTTTTGTCAGTGGGGAAGGTGGCAAAGCTCCATTATCATCTGCTGAAGATAGACCATCTACTAGCAAAAGTAAGATGTCTACTACTTATTGTGGACAATCCGATGTGCTCCCTTTTTTACGGACACGAACAAGAGGAACAAAGGTAGATGATGGGCAAAAAAGGAAAATGCTTGAATGGATCTCAAGTGGTCCAACAAGTGCCCTCTCAGCCACTTCAAGTACCGCATCCAAAAAACACCATTCCTCTGAGTTGTCATCCCAATCACACTTGATTTCTCCCAGCTCTGAAGTCTGCATCAGCCCTGCACAGTATGGTGGAACTGAGATGGCTGAGTCTGCAGAGCTGTTCAGTCACACTATAGCCTGGGAATCAGAGGTCTGCTCCCAAGCTACAGTGAGTACAGAACAGGAAATGGTCTGCAGTGATGCCCAGAACCTTTGTGACTCAGATTCAGGCCGTGAGGACCAAGTTTCTGAGCATAATGTTGACCCTTTGTCACAAACTGTAACACCTGTGGTTATAGACAATGAGGAACATACTGATGAAGATGAGACGCAGATACCCGATTGGGATGACAACTTAAATATTCGGTCAGGGCAAGAAGAGGCTCGGTCTGAGGGGGAGGGGAGTGCAAACACAACAATTGATGATGACGTTCTAGATCCCACCTACTGTCAACCCCCAGTCAGGCACTCGAGGAGGTCAACAGAGGCGGTGGAGGAGGATGCAACCGACGACGAAGTTACCTTGCGCCTTCCTGGACAGAGTCGGAGCACTGGTAGCACGTCTACAACTGCATCCTCAGCCACCACTCTGCCTATGAGCATTATTCGGGGTGGATCAACAGGTCGCATGGCCTCTAAGCCTTGCCTAGCCTGGGCCTTTTTTCACATCGAAAAAGATCGCCCAACTCATGTGATATGTAACATTTGTCATGATTCTGTTAGTAGAGGTCAAAACCTCAGCAGTTTGACAACTTCTTCCATGAATCGTCACATGAATAAATATCATAAGTCCCGGTGGGAAGCTCACCGTGCTGCAATGCCGGCTAGCGGAGCGAACCATCCACCGCCCGCCCCTTCCAGTGCATCCGCGCGCTCTTCATCTTCTAGGACTGTGGGGACAGCTGTCACACCTGTTTTTCCACGCAAAACTTCCACCACTGTAACCGCAACAGGCAGTTTGCTTGTAAGGTCGTCAGTTGGTTTGGAAGGGGAAACAAGTGAGTGTGTACAGCTCTCTCAGACATCGATAGCACCAACGTTGGATGAAGGCAACATCATGTCTCCGCCTGCACTTTCCTCACAAACCTGCATTTTTCCAGGGACACCCTACTCAACACCGTCTACACACAGCAGCCAGATCTCTGTCCCTCAGATGTGGTCAAATAAAAGGCCACTTCCTCCGACCCATGACAAAGCTAAGAGGTTGACTCTATCCCTCTGTAAGCTGTTGGCTACCGAAATGCTGCCTTTCCGCCTAGTGGACACACAGGATTTTAGAGACCTTATGTCTGTCGCTGTGCCCCAGTACCAGATGCCTAGTCGCCACTACTTCTCTAAGAAAGGTGTGCCCGCGCTACACTAGCATGTCGCACACAACATCACCGCTTCCTTGAGAAACTCTGTGTGTGAACGGGTGCATTTCACCACCGATACTTGGACCAGTAAGCATGGACAGGGACGTTACATGTCGCTGACTGGGCACTGGGTAACTATGGTGATAGATGGTGAAGGGTCTGCTGCACAAGTCTTGCCGTCCCCACGACTTGTGTGTCAATCCTCTGTCTGTCCAAGTTCCGCCACAGCTTCTGCATCCTCCACCTCATCTGGGTCCTCCACCTCCGCCCCAAGCCTGCCTGGTCAGGCCACCAGCGTTCTCACTGCGCAGAAGGAATCACGCACGCCTCATTACTATGCTGGCAGCCGAGCGCAACGGCATCAGGCGGTCTTTAGCTTGACATGTCTTGGTAATAAGAGTCACACAGCTGAGGAGTTGTGGTCAGCTCTGCGGTCCGAGTTTAATAAATGGTTGTCTCCACTCAACCTGCAGCCTGGTAAGGCCGTGTGCGACAATGCTGCAAACCTGGGTGCGGCCCTTCGCCTGGGCAAGGTGACACACGTACCTTGTATGGCTCACGTGTTGAACCTTGTCGTGCAGCAATTTTTAACACACTATCCCGGCCTAGATGGCCTTCTGAACAGGGCACGAAAACTGTCTGCTCACTTCCGGCGTTCAAGCGCCGCAGCTGAGCGACTTGCATCGCTCCAGAAGTCTTTCGGCCTGCCGGTTCATCGCCTGAAATGCGATGTGGCGACACGCTGGAATTCAACTCTACACATGTTACAGCGACTGTGGCAGCACCGCAGAGCCCTGGTGCAATATGTCATGACGTATAGCCTGGGCCAACGAGATGCAGAGGTGGGGCAGATCACCCTGATGGAGTGGTCTCAGATCAAGGACCTATGCACCCTTCTGCACAGTTTCGACATGGCGACGAATATGTTTAGCTCTGACAATGCCATTATCAGCATGACGATTCCAGTCATTTACATGCTGGAGCACACGCTAAACACTATTCGGAGTCAGGGGGTGGGACAACATGAAGGGGAGGAACTACAGGAGGATTCATATGTGCAAGGGACAACAACATCACCAAGATCCAGACGTTCATCATCACCAACGCAGCAGGCATGGGACCATGGGGAACAGGGATCGACAAGGGCGCATAGTAGCAGGCGAAATGTTGAGCAAGGTGCAGGAGAACATGAAGAAATGGAGGACGAACTGTCCATGGACATGGAAGACTCAGCGGATGAGGGAGACCTTGGTCAAATTTCAGTTGAAAGAGGTTGGGGGGAGATGTCAGAGGAAGAAAGAACGGTTAGCACCTCTATGCCACAAACACAGCGTGGACTTGGTCCGCATGGCTGCGCAAGACACATGAGTGCCTTCTTGTTGCACTACCTCCAACATGACAGTCGTATTGTCAAAATTAGAAGTGATGATGACTACTGGATTGCCACACTATTAGATCCCCGGTACAAGTCCAAATTTTGTGACATAATTCCAGCCATAGAAAGGGACGCACGTATGCAGGAGTATCAGCAGAAGCTGTTACTCGATCTTAGCTCGGCTTTTCCACCAAACAACCGTGCAGGTGCAGGGAGGGAATCTCCCAGTTGTAACTTGACAAACATGGGACGGTCTCGTCATCTTCACCAGTCTACCCGTACCAGTAGGACCGTATCTGGTGCCGGTAACAGCAATTTTATGGAATCTTTTCATAATTTTTTTAGACCCTCTTTTGCAAGGCCACCAGAGACAACAAGTCTGACACATACTCAACGGCTGGAGAGGATGATACAGGAGTATCTCCAAATGAACATCGATGCCATGACTGTGCAACTGGAGCCTTGCTCCTTTTGGGCTTCAAACATAGAAAAATGGCCAGAGCTCTCCAGTTACGCCTTGGAGATTTTGTCGTGTCCAGCTGCCAGCGTTGTCTCTGAACGTGTATTCAGTGCTGCTGGGTGTGTGCTGACAGATAAGCGCACGCGTCTGTCCAGTGACAATGTGGACAGACTGACGTTCATCAAAATGAACAAGTCATGGATCCAGAAGGAATTTACTACCCCTGTGTCATCCTGGGGAGAGTGAATGCTTGTGGATTTGGAATGTGCTTGATGCAAATCAAAACATCCTGTTTGCAACTAGGGCCCAAGTGCTGCCACTGATGGGGTGGGTGTCTGTGTGGCCCAATTTTTGGAAAAAAGGGAGACTCCGCTTGGAGTAACCCTTGCTTGCTGTGTTTTTAAAAGAAGCCAAGATGAACAGAGCTGGGATCAGGAAAGACTTTGCTACCTACCCCGGTGTCATCCTGGGGACGGATAAGAATGGCGTATTTTTGAATGTGCTTGATGCAAATCTAGCTGTGAAGTGTACAACTGGGGCACAACTGCTGCCACTGAAGGGGTGGGTGTGTGTGGGCCCAATTTTTGGAAAAAAGGGAGACTCCGCTTGGAGTAACCCTTGCTTGCTGTGTTTTTAAAAGAAGCCAAGATGAACAGAGCTGGGATCAGGAAAGACTTTGCTACCTACCCCGGTGTCATCCTGGGGACGGATAAGAATGGCGTATTTTTGAATGTGCTTGATGCAAATCAAAACATCCTGTTTGCAACTAGGGCCCAAGTGCTGCCACTGATGGGGTGGGTGTCTGTGTGGCCCAATTTTTGGAAAAAAAGGGAGACTCCGCTTGGAGTAACCCTTGCTTACATTGTTTTTAAAAGAAGCCAAGATGAACAAGTCATGGATCAGCAAAGACTTTATCTACGTACCCCGGTGTCATCCTGGGGACGGATAAGAATGGCGTATTTTTGAATGTGCTTGATGCAAATCAAAACATCCTGTTTGCAACTAGGGCCCAAGTGCTGCCACTGATGGGGTGGGTGTCTGTGTGGCCCAATTTTTGGAAAAAAGGGAGACTCCGCTTGGAGTAACCCTTGCTTGCTGTGTTTTTAAAAGAAGCCAAGATGAACAGAGCTGGGATCAGGAAAGACTTTGCTACCTACCCCGGTGTCATCCTGGGGACGGATAAGAATGGCGTATTTTTGAATGTGCTTGATGCAAATCTAGCTGTGAAGTGTACAACTGGGGCACAACTGCTGCCACTGAAGGGGTGGGTGTGTGTGGGCCCAATTTTTGGAAAAAAGGGAGACTCCGCTTGGAGTAACCCTTGCTTGCTGTGTTTTTAAAAGAAGCCAAGATTAACAGAGCTGGGATCAGGAAAGACTTTGCTACCTACCCCGGTGTCATCCTGGGGACGGATAAGAATGGCGTATTTTTGAATGTGCTTGATGCAAATCAAAACATCCTGTTTGCAACTAGGGCCCAAGTGCTGCCACTGATGGGGTGGGTGTCTGTGTGGCCCAATTTTTGGAAAAAAAGGGAGACTCCGCTTGGAGTAACCCTTGCTTACATTGTTTTTAAAAGAAGCCAAGATGAACAAGTCATGGATCAGCAAAGACTTTATCTACGTACCCCGGTGTCATCCTGGGGACGGATAAGAATGGCGTATTTTTGAATGTGCTTGATGCAAATCAAAACATCCTGTTTGCAACTAGGGCCCAACTGCTGCCACTGATGGGGTGGGTGTCTGTGTGGCCCAATTTTTGGAAAAAAGGGAGACTCCGCTTGGAGTAACCCTTGCTTGCTGTGTTTTTAAAAGAAGCCAAGATGAACAGAGCTGGGATCAGGAAAGACTTTGCTACCTACCCCGGTGTCATCCTGGGGACGGATAAGAATGGCGTATTTTTGAATGTGCTTGATGCAAATCTAGCTGTGAAGTGTACAACTGGGGCACAACTGCTGCCACTGAAGGGGTGGGTGTGTGTGGGCCCAATTTTTGGAAAAAAGGGAGACTCCGCTTGGAGTAACCCTTGCTTGCTGTGTTTTTAAAAGAAGCCAAGATGAACAGAGCTGGGATCAGGAAAGACTTTGCTACCTACCCCGGTGTCATCCTGGGGACGGATAAGAATGGCGTATTTTTGAATGTGCTTGATGCAAATCAAAACATCCTGTTTGCAACTAGGGCCCAAGTGCTGCCACTGATGGGGTGGGTGTCTGTGTGGCCCAATTTTTGGAAAAAAAGGGAGACTCCGCTTGGAGTAACCCTTGCTTACATTGTTTTTAAAAGAAGCCAAGATGAACAAGTCATGGATCAGCAAAGACTTTATCTACGTACCCCGGTGTCATCCTGGGGACGGATAAGAATGGCGTATTTTTGAATGTGCTTGATGCAAATCAAAACATCCTGTTTGCAACTAGGGCCCAAGTGCTGCCACTGATGGGGTGGGTGTCTGTGTGGCCCAATTTTTGGAAAAAAGGGAGACTCCGCTTGGAGTAACCCTTGCTTGCTGTGTTTTTAAAAGAAGCCAAGATGAACAGAGCTGGGATCAGGAAAGACTTTGCTACCTACCCCGGTGTCATCCTGGGGACGGATAAGAATGGCGTATTTTTGAATGTGCTTGATGCAAATGTAGCTGTGAAGTATACAACTGGGGCACAAGTGCTGCCACTGAAGGGGTGGGTGTGTGTGTGGCCCAATTTTTGGAAAAAAGGGAGACTCCGCTTGGAGTCACCTTGCGGTGTTTTACATGATTTTAGAAGGGCGTGCCATGCCTATATCTGTGTGTCCTCCTCTTTTTCCTTGTCCAGCTGTTTTGTTTTCGCATGAGTATATGTCCTTGTCACTTTCCAATGTGTTTGAGTTGTTTGTCACCTTTAGGACACCTTTGAGGGTGTTTTCTAGGTGTTTTTCTGTGTTTGTGATTGCCTGCCATTGTTTCCTATGCAGTTCGAGTTCGGTTCGTCGAACGTTCGACGAACCGAACTCGAACGGGAGGTCCGTTCGGCGAACCAACCTCGAGCCGAACCGCGACCGGTTCGCTCATCTCTAGTGGTTATATACAGTATGAGAAATAATAAACAGCTCAGCGTTTCAGGTCGTCTTCTTCTTTTTAACCTCTTAATGACCAGTTTGTTTACTTGGCAACCAAAATATTTTTTGTGCTATCTGTTTTTTAAAAAAAATATTTTAGATTTAATGTAAATAAAATGTACAGTATAAAAATATATTTAACTTATAGCTGATACAAATAAACTAAATTCTTTAAATTAGCACAATCAGACCTTAATAAAGTGGTTAAACAGGATTCTCATGTTGTTTCAGTCATTGGTTATGTGTTAGGTAACGTCACACATAACGAGATTGCTAGCGAGATCGCAGCTGAGTCACGGTTTCTGTGACGCAGTAGCGATCCCGTTAGCGATCTTGTTATATGTGACACCTACCAGTGATCAGGCCCCTGCTGTGAGATCTCTAGTCGTTGCAGAATGGTCCAGGCCATTTTCTTCATAGGCGATGTCCTGCTGGGCAGGACGCATCGCTGTGTTTGACACTGTGTGACAGGGTCACAGTGACTGCTGAGATCGTTATACAGGTCGCTACTGCGACCTGTATCGTTCCTGCATCGCTGGTAAGATCTGACTGTGTGACATCTCACCTGCGACCTCCCAGCGACTTACCTGCGATCCCTATCAGGTCGCATCGTTTTCGGGATCGCTGGTAAGTCGTTGTGTGTGACTGGGCCTTTAAATGTGGTTTTTTTTTAGTTTATTTTATTCTTAATTTTCTCCTTGCATTTTTTTTATTGACTGAATAAATTGGTCCACATTAATGGACATTAATGAAAAATTGGGTAATTTGTGCCAAATCCTAACTTTTTTATTTTTCTGTTAAAATAGCTATATGAAGGATTTTTTTTTTTTTTACGAGACAAGTGCAGTTTTGAATGGCCCCATTCATTTTACCATACAATGTATTGGAAAAAGAGAAAAAAGATCCATGTGCAATTAAATAGAAAAAAAACATTTTCTGAGAAGTTTTTTTGCTTTGATTTTGCGTTTATGTTTATACAGTATTACTATATAATTATATGGTTAAAATGACCTGGCAACATGATTCTCCAAGTCAGTATGACTACGGTAATATAAAACTTGTACAGTTTTTTGTATTATTTAAGTGGTGAAAAATAAATGTAAAATCTACAAGAAAATAATTGTGCTTGACACCATTTTCTGAGAGCCGTACATATTTTTTACATTTTTGGTCACTGGAGCTGGGAGAGGGCACTATTTGTGCTAGGAGCTGATATTTATATTGATATGGGGTACATGTGACATATTGATTGCTTTTTATTGTATTTTTAAAAAAAATTGTGGCAACTTAAAAAAGAGTCAATTCTGGCATTTTATTTTTTTTCTTCTTTTTTTTTTGGTGTTTATGTATAGTTGAAATAATGGAATTTTCTGATCAATCTGACTTTTTTGGATACCATCATGCCAAATATGTTTAGTTTTTAATTTCTATATTTTTGAATTGTAAAAGTTGGGTGGTTTAAACATTTATATATTTTTAACATATTTTTTATATCTTGTTTATTTTATATTTTTTTTATTTCCTTTAGGGGACTTGAAAATGCCATTATTTGAGTGCTTATACTATTTACCACAATACCACTTTATTGAAGAATGTAGTGAAATTGTAGTTTTTTTCTAAAGCCCTATCTTTGGCTAAGCTTCTGAAAGAGAACTAACATAGCAGTTATGGGAGTATTTTGCTGTAATATTAAACCATCAGTTTCCCATGAAAGAATAAAGGCATGCAGAGTGGCATTTAAACAGTTAAACTGCAGCAATTGCAGCTAGTTATGGTTGTTGTAGCTACTGGCTGATACCGGTTATGCAACACAGCTGACGTGCCTGGTATGAAGCGGGCTCAGCTCCTGAGCTGGCTTCATACTTTCCTTAGCAACTTAAGTTGAAAATGTACACTACAAGTAGTTAGCTAGTTACGCATGACCCCAACTACAGATGGTGAAGCTTGTATATCATCCTGATACATCTGGTGGTGGCCAGACATTATCTTGTACGTTTGATGAGACCACAGTAGAAAAAGTTATTGGAAGATCTGATGGATGATACAAAGGAGAAAACAGAAGTGATTATTTTTCTGTCTCGTCCTCAGCACCCAACCTGCTCGTGCTAGATTGCCGGAATTTAAAGGTCCATTTATACTGCCCAATGTGCAGCGTTAATGTCCACCTATCTCTTTGCCAGTCGGCCGTCATGTAATATCCTGTTTACGCAAGTTGACCTGCTTTAGATGTGCGCTAAATGGTCTTGTCAGGCTGCCAGCAGGGGGAGCTGGAGTCCTGCAGGGAAAGACACTACACAGAGCTGAATGAGCAAGGAGGGGAACTCCCAGTGTGTGCTAATGCAGTGTCTGCTAGCAGAAGCTGTGGAGCATGCAGTGGATGGTCAGATGGGTCCGAGGCATACACAGTATGGGCAGCAGGAAGACCGGAGGAACTAGCAATGGAGGAGTCGAGATCAGGCCGAGGTCGGTACCAGAGGAAACAACCGAATGGGTAGGTAGGAGGGGGGAAATAACCGGGGCTATTATGGAAAGGAAGGAGGTGGGACAGAGGAATGGCAGAACGACTAGGGGACAGAACACAGACAGAGACTTAGGGCACAGAGAGGGAACGGATCAGGATCACACTTACAGGGACCAGCAGTCACAGGCAAAGTAGCGCTAAGCTTATAGCTGGCGCTGGTTCACTGGAAATGTCAGCATCCAGGCTCCAGAAGCGAGGCCCATGAGAAGGCTCCGCACCCTAGCCATGTGGACGGGGAGCCGAACCATGACAGGTCTGTACTAGATTGTTCAGTGTGTATAAGCTGCCATTGTTCTTGGCATCATCCTGTGTAAACGGAACCCATAGTACCAAGTCAAGAACCATAATCTTTTGTGGAAACCAAAAGAACAATTCACTCGACAAATGATCATTTTGCTAGTGTGTCAGGTGCTCAGCAGATTGTTTAATCTGTATGATTAATGTGAAACTTATTAGAAACGGACACTCATGATAATAGGGCAGTGTAAATGCACCTTTAGACTTTTTGCTCACAACGAGTTTTTGTTGAGTTTTTGACGCTTTGTATTTTTGTTGTGAAAAGAACACAGCATCCTACAGTTCCAGCAAAGTGAATGGTATTAATAGAACTTTTATGCCCACTGTGCATTATTTTACTGACTGACAGTGAAGAACCAGCTATCAGTCAGTGCTGGGGCATGGTTAAAGCCGCCGCTCACTATGCACAGAGCCATTATTGAAACAGCGCTGGCCGCACTCTTATGATTGAAAGCCCAAGGCTGCGGGGAGGAATCCATTTCTTTTCCTCCAGGCAGTGATGCTCTCAGTGCGGCAGCCACACGGCTTCAGAATGCTGTTAACCCCTCAGTTTAACCCCAATCTGCAGTTTAATAGCGTTTTTTACATGACAGGTTACTTTTAAATTTGCACAGTACATTCATACCAAATAAGTTATGTGATTGTAAATAAGTAGGGCTGGGCGGACCCGAACTGTAAAAAACCGGATCCACACGGTTTCAAAGTTGCCCGGGTGCCGGACTCTGGCCTGGGATTCCAGCTGTTTCATCCGAATCCTGAAAAATTAAAAAAAGAAAAGAAAATAAAGAAAATAACTTACCGAGGCTCCGCTCGCTATACGCTGCTCCCGCACTACCGTACGCTGCTCCTGCAGCCATCCTGTGCCCCTCATTTCATATGCACGGCTTTCCCCGCCCACTGGCAGTCCTGGTGTCTGTGATTGGTTGCAGTCAGACGCACGCCCAGCCTGTGTAACGCGTCTCCCTGCATCCAGTCACCGCTCATCGCAGCTCATTTATTCTGCACTCAGAGTGGGCAGACATGCTGATCTGTGGCCGCTTGCTGTGATATTCAGATGTAGCAGAGCTGAATCACAGTGGGACCTCGTGTGGATGCAGGGGTGTGTTGGGGTTAATAAAGTGGTGAAAGAGGGTTTGTTTTGAATTTTATTCCAAATAAAGGATTTTTTCGGTGTCTGTGTTTATTTACTGTCACTTGCTGATTAGTAACGTGGTGTCAAAGATGCTGCCATTAATAATCCAGGAGTTAGGGGCTGCTGTGGGCTGCCATTAACTCCATATTAACCTAATTGCCACCACACCAGGGCAATCGGAAAGAGAGAAGTAAAGCTCCGGGATTGTCACATCTAATGGATGTGACAATTCTGGGCAGCTGGAGGCTGATATATTTAGGCAGGACCTCCCTAGCCTGAGAATACAGCCCCAGCTGTCAGATTTATTTTGGTTAGGTATCAAAATTGGGGGGACCGCACGTCATTTTTTTAGATCATTTATTTAAATAAAAATTAAAAAAAAAGACGCATGCGGTTCCTCTTAGGCCAGAGTCACACTTGCGAGGGACTTGCACGAGTCTCACATCGCATCACCCAGCACGGCCGCACACACTCTCCTGACAGGAGTGGGTCGGCTGCATGTAGTTCTATGCAGCTGCATGTTCATGTCTGGAGAGCATCAGGCTGTGTTGGGTGATGCAGTGCGAAACTCGTGCAAGTGTGACTCCGGCCTTACGGCGCGCTCACAATAATCGTATGAGGTTCTTTTCAGGAGAGAGCGCTGCTGCCAGGTGAGGCAATGCGAGACTCACGCGAGTGTGGGACTCCGGCATTATTTTGATACACAGCCATGATACAGCCCAACAGCTGGGAGCTGCAGCCGTGGGCTTTCTGTGCTGGTATCAGAATAGCGGGGCCCTACACCGATTGTTCTATTTATTCATTAATTTTTATACCTCAATACTCACCTACAGACATTTACACTTCTTTCCCTGCCCACCAGCTGTCCTGGTGCCTGTGATTGGTTGCAGTTAGCTGACATGCTGTCACTCAGGGTGGGGGTGCACCTAACTGCAACCAATTGCACACGCCGGTGGGTGGGGAAAGCAGTGAATTCAATGAGGGTTAATTGTAAGCTCTGGAAGGGAAAGCGTTACCTGGAAGCAGCCGGATCTTCGGTGAGTACACTGTGCATGCTCCTATTCCCCTATCCCTTCTACCAACATTTTTAATCTTCGGATTCTGGTTTCCATAGACTTATATGGGTACCAGATTCCAAACCAGCAGGGACCCGCCGGTCACAGTTTTCTGCGAGTTCGATCAAATGTCAACATACATCTTATTATGATCATGGGGAGCACTGCAATAAAAATATATATATATATATATATATATATATATATATATATATATATATATATTCATATAGTATGACTAAAAAAATGGTTGTATAGATAGAGAAGACCATTTATTGTATACTACTTATTGAAAAGTAACTAAACCGATAATTTTCTCATGTTTTAATCCCCTAACAATTAAAAGAAGATAAGGGGGGATCCAGATCCCGAGACCTGAGACGTTTCAGAGTGAATACAACTCTTTCTTCAGGAATCAAAATCACTGATGTCATTATTAAATTATTTATATCAGGTGGTGAACTTTGATTTTTGACTTATTAAATGATCTCTGGAAGTCAGTTCCTTGGTGAACACTAATGATAAGTGACTGTTTAATATCTCAGTCTTTTCTTTGTCCTTTATAACTAACTTGTTATTATATCCTTTGTTTATCTTTTGGCATTAATGTATTTATAAAAGATTTTGGGATTTATTTTAATGTCCTTGGCAATTTTTGTTTCAGTAGCTAATTTTGCTTGCTTGATTTCTTTTTTACATTTCCTATTGATATCTTTATACTTCTGAAATGCTATTTCTGTATTCTCAGCCTTCAAAATTTTAAACACCCTTTGTTTTTGTTTTATTATACTTTGTACATTTTTATTTTCCATAGTGGTTTCCTTTTATTCCTGGACATTTTATTACCAGAAGGTTATGTAAATCAAAAAGTTACCAATTAAAAAAATTCAATTAATCACTGTATGAACTCATCACAATCACCACTCAGGTCCATCATATGTCAATGGAAAAATATTTTTTTTCTCTTCGAATAACAAAAAATAGCATGGCTATACCCTCCCTACCCCCATTCAATAAAAAAGAATGGAGTCCATGCCTCCAGAACCACAAGCTGGGCACAAGAATGGCATATTTACAACTTTCACACTGTAACATCCACTCAATGCTTTTTCAGAGACCAAAATAGTCACTGTACCTGAGGAATTAATGGAGGGTTGTAATTTCCATAATGGGGTCATTGTAAGGTTTTTTTTTCCTGTTGTTTGAGCACCTTAAGGGCTCAGCAAGCGGTGTCCTCAAAATTATTCTAGCAAAATCTACATTCCAAAAGTGAAATAGTTCTTCATTTTAAGCCCTGCTATGTGGCCAAAAAGTAGTTTCCCAAGATACTGTATATTCATTGCATTCAGGATAAATTTTGTAACAAACTGTAGGGTCTATGTTCACTTATTACCCTTGTGAAAATGCAAAATTTTCAGCTAATATAACATATTGGTAAAAATTTGATTTTTATTTCCGTTGCTCCCTGGCTCCTCTGCGACGCTCCCCCGCTTCTGGACCTCGCTTCCCCGCTCCCGTGCACGCTCCCCGGTCCCCCCCTCCTCAGTCTCCATGCTCCCTCACCTGCATCCTTCAGGCAACCCGGTCCCCGGTCCCGGCGCCCGTCTGCTGTCCTGAGCCGGCCCGACACTCCTGCCTCCTGCACACCGTATCCTGCTCTGGCTTCTGGCACCCGGGCCTCACGCATGCGCATTAGGGCGCGCGCGTGGTCATTGACCTTTTCTTAAAGGGCCAGCGTCCTCCAACAGGATATTGAAGATGCAGGTACAGGGTATATAGAGGGTTCCTTTCCAAGTGGGCGGGGCCTGTTCTTCGTGTTTGCTAAGCTAGGAGTCAGGTCTCCCTGTGCTTTGTCCCGTACTTACCTATCTCTCTTGTAGAGCCGCTCCTGTCTCGCCAACCGGTCCTGACGGTTCCAGAACTCCTAACGGTGACTGTCCGCCATCTTCTCAGTCCCTACCGTCTCCGATCCCTGGATCCGTGTGGTGACCGACCTTCCCGCTCTGCTGGTTTCGGACCCTGCCTAACATCTTCTCGGCCTCCGAACCTGAGCTCCGTCACCCGGACTACCTTCAGAGACTCCGTGGTCCCAGGGACTTCTACACCCACTCCTCTGTACGGACTGTCCTGCTACCCGTAGTGCTCCGGCTAGCGGGCACCTTTCCCTCGGTGGGGTGCTCAGTCCAGTGGATCCACCTCCTGGGCCTACCCATCATCCTGGTCCTAACAGTAAGAACAGGCCATGGATCCCGCCGATGCACTAGCGACCCAGCTGGCCGGATTGCAGCAGGAACTTGGACGACAACGCGAGACCCAATCCCGCATGTTAGCCTTCATGACCTCAGTGGACACCCGTCTGCCTCCGATCAAGCCAAGGTGGCGTTTGTGATGTCCCATCTAGATGGTGAGGCACTGGCCTGAATGAACCCCTTGTGGGAGAAGGAGGACCCTGTAACCACAAACATCCATGATTTCCTGCAGGCGTTTAGAACCACCTTTGATGAACCCAGACGTGCCGCCGCGTCCACCTCATCACTCCTCAAACTACGCCAGGGGACCTTGACGGTGGGTCAATACGCCATCCGCTTCCGCACCTTGGCCTCTGAATTAGGGTAGAACAATGAGGCCCTAACCGCCGCCTTCTGGGAAGGACTCTCCGGTCGTATTAAGGACGAGCTGGCCGGCCGCGATGTTCCTTCCACCCTGGATGCCCTGATCACACTAGCCACCCGCGTGGACCTCAGATTTCAGGAACGATCCAAAGAGGTGTCCCGCGAGAGACGTCCGATACGGCATTCCTCTCCTCCGCAGAAGCCCGCCGTACTTCAGTCGGCGTCGTCTGGTGTCTCTGTCCACGAGCCCATGCAGATAGATCGTTTGCGGCAGTCCGAACAACGCTGAGCAGAATGGCTCGCCAAGGGTCTCTGCTTCTACTGCGGAGAGGGCACACACCAGCTACGTTCCTGTCCAGAGAGGCCGGGAAACTCCAAAGCCTAGGGTTGGTAGGAGAGGCCACCCTAGGTACTGGGACTCTCTCAGACCCGGTTACGTGGACGGTTCACGTGACAGCGGGAGAGACGCGGTTCACGGCGGAAGCGTACCTCGATTCCGGCGCAGCAGGCAATTTCATCCAGCAGGCCACGGTGGACAAGTACCAGGTGCCTGTTACTCCACTCGACAAACCCCTCGTGATTGCCTCTGTAGATGGGAGACCCCTCTCTGACACCATCTCTTGCATCACCAAGCCTGTAGTACTACGCATCGGTGCCCTGCACTTCGAGAAAATCACCTTCTACGTCCTCCCGCATATGTCTCATCAAATCCTGCTGGGACTCCCCTGGTTACGGACACACGAACCGTCGGTCAGCTGGCGTGATGGCGAAATTACCCGATGGGGCCCTTCTTGCCACGAGAATTGCTTGAGGTCCATACAGCCCATCCGACGGCCTCCGGTCCCGGAGTCCCTACCAGGACTGCCTTCGGCCTATTGGTCCTTCGTGGACGTCTTTGATAAAAAGGAGTCAGAGATACTGCCGCCACATCGTCCTTACGACTGTGCCATCGACCTACTCCCGGGAACCACACCACCTCGAGGACGGATATATCCTTTGTCCCCTGCTAAAACAAGGGCCATGTCTGCCTACATCACTGAGAACTTGGCAAGGGGATTCATCCGGAGATCCTCTTCTTCTGCTGGAGCAGGCTTCTTCTTCGTTAAGAGGGCGACCTGCGCCCCTGCATTGACTACCGGGGATTGAATCAAATCACCGTAAAGAATAAATACCCCCTGCCGCTCATCCCCGAATTGTTTGATCGGCTTAGAGGAGCTCGTTTGTTTACCAAGTTGGATCTTCGTGGTGCCTACAACCTGGTCCGCATATGCTCTGGGGACGAATGGAAGACCGCATTTAACACTCGCGATGGGCACTACGAGTATTGTGTGATGCCCTTCGGCCTGTGTAACACACCGGCAGTTTTTCAAGAACTAGTGAACGACGTGTTTCGGGACCTTATCTACGTCTGTGTGGTGGTATATTTGGATGACATCCTGGTCTTCTCTCCGGACCTCCAAACCCACAGAGAGAACGTGCAGCTGGTACTACAAAGGCTTAGAGAGAATCGCCTGTACGCCAAGTACGAGAAGTGTGTCTTCGAGCAGTCTTCTCTTCCCTTCCTGGGTTACGTAATCTCCGATACCGGCCTGCAGATGGATCCGGAGAAGGTCTCTTCCATTCTCAACTGGCCCCCTCCTTCCGGACTGAAGGCAATTCAATGTTTTCTTGGCTTTGCGAACTATTACCATCAGTTCATCCCTCACTTCTCTGCCCTGACTGCGCCTCTCTCTGCCTTGACCAAAAAGGGGGCTAATCCGAAGGACTGGTCACCTGCGACCGACGCCGCGTTTGGCTCCCTGAAGTGGGCATTTGCTTCCTCTCCGGTGCTCCACCGTCCTGAGTTAAACCGACAGTTCACCTTGGAGGTGGATGCCTCCTCCTCTGGGGCCGGGGCAGTGCTCATGCAGAAATCCGCCACCGGGAAGATGGTCACTTGCGGTTTCTTCTCCAAGAGCTTCTCAGCGCCTGAACGCAACTACACCATCGGTGACCGAGAGCTATTAGCAGTCAAACTGGCTCTGGAGGAATGGCGCTACCTTCTGGAGGGAGCAGTGTACCCCGTGATCATTTACACGGACCACAAGAACCTGGAATACCTGCGGTCTGCTCAGCGACTGAACCCACGACAAGCCAGGTGGTCCTTGTTCTTTGCCAGGTTCGATTTTCAGCTCCATTTTCGGCCCGCAGAAAAGAATGTGCAAGAAGATGCCTTGTCCAGGTCATTCGTGCCCTTGGAACAGGAGGAGGAGACATCCCAGCCCATCATCTGCCCAAGTAAAATCATTCCGGTGGCTCCTGTCACTCTGGCCCAGATACCGCCCGGGAAGACCTATGTCTCTGAACCTGACAGACAAAAAGTGTTGCACTGGGGCCATGCCTAGAAAATAGCCGGCCATGCTGGTCAGAAGAAAACATGGAGTAAAATTGTACGTCACTATTGGTGGCCATCCCTTCGCACGGACGTCGCGTCCTTTGTCTCAGCCTGCTCTTCTTGTGCCCGGAACAAGACGCCCAAACACCTGCCATATGGTCGCCTTCTGCCGCTGCCAATCCCCTCCATTCCATGGCAACACATTGCAATGGACTTTATTACAGACTTGCCCTTGTCCTCTGGACACACAGTCATATGGGTCGTGGTGGACCGTTTCTCCAAAATGGCTCACTTCGTCCCTATGGCTCGACTCCCCTCTGCCCAGGAACTCGCTGACGCGTACATACAGCACATCTTCCGGTTGCATGGCTTTCCCTCACACATTGTGTCCGACAGAGGAACTCAGTTTACATCGCGCTTCTGGAGGGCTCTCTGCAAACATCTGGGAGTGGCTCTGGACTTTTCTTCAGCCTACCACCCTCAGTCGAATGGCCAAGTGGAACGAGTCAATCAGATCCTGACCTCCTTCTTACATCACTACGTTAACGCCCATCACGACGACTGGTCCACGCTCCTTCCTTGGGCTGAATTCTCCCATAACCATCACGTCAGTGAGTCCTCCTCCAGCTCTCCCTTCCATGTAGTTTACGGACTTCAGCCTTCCGTCCCATTACCTGTATCTTCTTCCTCAGATGTCCCTGCTGCTGATAACGTAGTCCGTGACTTTTCAACAATTTGGGACTCTGTCAAGACGTCCCTTGGACGTGCTTCCCTGCGGATGAAGAGACACGCAGACAAGAGGCGTCTGGATCCCCCGTGTTTCTCTCCAGGAGATCTGGTCTGGCTTGCTTCCAAATATGTCCGATTGAAGCTACCATCTTACAAGCTGGGTCCACGCTACATCGGGCCATTTAAAGTCATCAGCAAAATAAATGAGGTCTCCTACAAGCTGCAGCTCCCGGCCACGATGAGGATACCCAACTCCTTCCACGTCTCCCTGCTCAAGCCGGTTGTCCTTGGTCCCTTCTCCGCTGCTCCTAGTTCTGCTCCTCCTCCTATTGCTGACGATGACATCTATGCGGTAAGGGATATCGTGGCCATGAAGACCGTGCGGGGCCGACAGTTCTTCCTGGTGGACTGGGCTGGGTATGGTCCTGAGGATAGGTCCTGGGAACCCCAAGAGAATATGGGTACTCCTCTGATACATGCCTTCCTGTCCCGGTTGAGAGGAGGGGGGCGTGGGGGAGGGGGTACTGTCACGCTCCCCGGTGCCTGTGCCACGCTCCCCGGTGCCCGTGCCACGCTCCCCGGTTCTCCTGCCACGCTCCCCGGCTCCCCTGCCACGCTCCCCGGCTCCTCTGCCACGCTCCCCCGCTCCCGGACCTCGCTTCCCCGCTCCTGTGCCACGCTCCCTGGTCCCCCGCTCCTCAGCCTCCATGCTCCCTCACCTGCGTCCTCCAGGCAACCCGGTCCCCGGTCCCGGCGCCTGTCTGCTGTCCTGAGCCGGCCCGGCACTCCTGCCTCCTGCACACCGCATCCTGCTCTGGCTTCTGGCACCCGGGCCTCGCGCATGCGCATTAGGGCGCGCGTGCGGTCATTGACCTTTTCTTAAAGGGCCAGCGTCCTCCAACAGGATATTGAAGATGCAGGTACAGGGTATATAGAGGGTTCCTTTCCAAGTGGGCGGGGCCTGTTCTTCGTGTTTGCTAAGCTAGGAGTCAGGTCTCCCTGTGCTTTGTCCCGTACTTACCTATCTCTCTTGTAGAGCCGCTCCTGTCTCGCCAACCGGTCCTGACGGTTCCAGAACTCCTAACGGTGACTGTCCGCCATCTTCTCAGTCCCTACCGTCTCCGATCCCTGGATCCGTGTGGTGACCGACCTTCCCGCTCCGCTGGTTCTGGACCCTGCCTGACATCTTCTCGGCCTCCGAACCTGAGCTCCGTCACCCAGACTACCTTCAGAGACTCCGTGGTCCCAGGGACTTCTACACCCACTCCTCTGTACGGACTGTCCTGCTACCCGTAGTGCTGCGGCTACCGGGCACCTTGCCCTCGGTGGGGTGCTCAGTCCAGTGGATCCACCTCCTGGGCCTACCCGTCATCCTGGTCCTAACACTTCATGTTATAAAATTCTGTGTGGCACGTGTGGTTTTTAAATACTACACCTCTAGATGAATTCCTTAGTAGTGCAGTTTCCAAAATGAATTCACTTATGGGGTTACTGCTATTTTGCACCCACAATCTGCTAAAACAAACTCTGCATGCCAATAGGCTCTCTTTTCCTTCTAAGCCCCATCATGTACTCAAACATTAGTGTACAACCACATATAAGGTATTGCCACATTTGGTAAAAATTGCATAACAAATTGTGGGATCCATATTCTCTTATTAGCCGTTTTGATAATTAAAAATTTGAGACTAATGTAACATTTAAAAAAAAAAATAATAAAATAAAATTATTCCAATCTTATAAAATCTTGTCACGCAACTGTGGATTCAAAATGCTCACTACACACCCAAGATGAATTTCTTTAAGGGTTTAGTTTTTAATATTGGGTCACTTGTAGGGTATTTCTGCCTTTTGGCACCTCAAGGGATCTGCAAATGCAACATAATGTCCGTAATTTATTCCAGCCAAAAATTCAGATAGCATTCTTTCCTTTTTGAGCCCTGTTATTTGCCCAAATTGTAGTTTTAGATCACACATGCAGTATCAATGTGTTCTGAAGAAATAGTAAATTTTATGGGCCTTCTTTCTTCTAATATTTCTTATGAGAAACAAAAATTTGGCGCTAAACTGACATTTTAACAGAAAAAAAAAATCTTCATGGCCCAAACTTATAAAATTCTGTAAAGCTTTTCTGGATTAAAAATGTCAGGACATCCCTATACAATATCTTTGAAGAGGGTTTAGTTTCCAAAATGGAGTAATCTGCAGGGGCTTTCTACTTTTGTGGCACCTCAGGAGCTCTGTAATGGCATAATGCATCTGTAATCTGTTCTAAACAAATTTGAGCTCTAAAAAAACAAATAGAGCGTATTCATTTTTGTCCTGCCATGTGCATAAACATTAGTTTTCAACTAGGTATGGGATAGCATCATTTTCAGGAGAAATGTTCTAACAAATTGTGGTGTCCACTATCTATTGTTACCTCTTGTAAAAAGGAAACAAAATTGGGCAAAAACATCACTTTATTGAGAAAAAATGCAATTTTTCACTTTTTATTTCATTGTTATAAACTTCTCTGAAGCACATGTGGGTTCAATCTGCTCAACACACCCCTATTTTTTTCTTTGATGGGTCTAGTTTCCAAAATAGTCACTTTTTCTGTTTTTTGTTTGTTTTTTTTTCACTTCAGAGACTCTACAAATATAAGGTGTCCGTAATCTATTCCTCTCTGTTTTTCCAAAAATAAGCCCTCCCCCAAAAATAAGGCGTAGCTTGATTTTTAGAAATTTTTGGAGTAGGCTATAAATATAAGCCTTACTCCAAAAATAAGTTAGTCAACGCCTCCAGTGTTAGGTTATGCCCCATAAGGCTAAGTTACAGTATGTCATTAACATCACAGAGACATAACCTAATGCTGGAGGCACTGGAATAGGCATAATGTAGCTCCCAAATCATCCTTTCTCCCACTATGACAGGGTAAAATCTGCTCACCCGCTCCTGAGTCCTGCCTCTTGAGTGATGTCACCTGGTTCATGCCTCCTGGCTGCTACTGCGCTATATTTGCTTAGTTGCCGCTCCCGAGTCCCACCTCCCAAATGCTGCCTCCTAAGTTCTGCCTCCTGGCTGCTACTGATCTATATTGTGGGCTTGGCTGTCACTTCAGGGTCCTATATTGCCTCCCAAGTGCCACGTCTTGGATCCCACCTCTCAGCCGGCCCTGCTCTTCAGAAGTAACCATATGTGATGTCACAACCACCATTCCCAAGTCCCGCGCCAGACTCCCGCCTGAAAAAAATAATCTCACAATAAGAAGGATATGCAGAAGAAGTCCAAAATTATTACCAAATCAGTTAACATCAGATTTTGAAAAATGGGGAACCTATCTCTAGGTTTGTCCCTTATAAGCTGCGGTGATGACCAGTGAACTCTTATATATAGCATTCTAGAATACTGTATATAAGAGCCCAGGCTGCTCTGTAGAATGTAAAAAACACTTTTATTACACTCACCTGGGGGGGGGTCCGATGGGTGTCGCTGGTCTAGGTCCGGCACCTCCTCCATCTTGCGCGGTCACCATCCTCCTTCTTTTGAGGCCTGTGTGGATGATATTTCCTACATCATCCATTCAGGGCAGCATTGCAGTCCTGCGCAGGTGCACCTTAATCTGTACTGTTGAGTGCAGATCAAAGTATTGTAGTGCGCTTACAGATTAAAGTGCATCTGCGCATGACAACAATGATGGCCTGTGTGGATGATGTAGGACGTGTCATCCACACTGGGGTCAGAAGGAGGATGGCAATCGCAGCAGAGAGGAGGCGCCAGACCCATGGCCAGCAACACCCATCGGACTGGACCATCCTCTAGGTGAGCGTTATAGAGGTGTTTTTTGCGTTATACAGAGTGGCATGGGCTCTTACATACAGTAGTCTAGAATGCTGTATATAAGAGCTTACTGGTGGTGGCCGCAGCTCAAAAGAGAAAAACTTTTAAGGACAATATTGACCATATCACTGAGGGGTTAAACCAGTGAAGGCCGTTAAAGGTCAGAAAACTATATCTGGGAAAACCACCCTAAAAGGAATGTGAAACAATTGCTGAAAATTCGGTTGCATAGATGCAGAATCATATCTGTAGTGAAAGTGTTAGATTTTCACATAAATCATATGACAAGATACAATGTAAGTAATATTACTCAGAGGAAAATAAATGATGGACGGTTCCCTGTTTGCCTCCCATTGGAAACACCATAGCTTTATCAGAAGAATAGATTGCAGTATGCTAAAACTAGCATAAAAAACAAGGTTAAGGTCAGTATAGATTGGAAGACAAACTGTTTTCAATACTACTACAATCTCTTATGTCAACAATGCTCAGTCTTAAGCACAATATCCTTAAAATTTATTAGCTTTGAAACCCACTATTGAACATTTCATTGGGCTTCAGATCTCATCAAGATACAACATTCTTTTCTATTTCCAATCCTCTTTACTGCTCCCTACTGAAAGGCCCATAATGCAATTTTATATCTTGGACATCAAGGAACAATACAGCAACAGAGAAAAGCTCTGCTCGCGTCCCTTCATTTTCGCCAGACAAGATTACTTGCACTGATGTATATGTTAGCTCAAAGTGTGTTATTCTGTCCATGACCCTGGTTTCTGTTGATTGTTATAAAAACATATCAAACTTTTGTTAAGCCATTGGCAGCCATATTTTTCTTTTGTTCTATGAACTCTTATCTTCCATATACTGAATGAAAGGATGTAGTATGAGCAGCTGAGTCTGAGGCAGGGGCTGCTTTACATGAAGGCATGCTCTTCTTTTCATTGCATTTTGCTTCAGATATGCCAAGTTTTCTTAATTTTCCAAAAAATGTTTTATTTAAACTCAAAAAAGAGAGAAAAATGTTCACAACAGATAGTGTTTTAGTTATAAAGGGGAATCACTATACTCCTTATGTTATAGGTGTTTCACACTTGTCCTATATCCGGACATTGATCCTTTCACCTCAGTTTGCTGAACTCTGTTGTGCTCCATGTTGGGCTTTGCAGGTTGCCCATCATATGACATCATGTCCGTAGGCCTTTTCAGGCCCACTAAGACACACACACACCTGTGTCTTAGTAATAAGACTCTAGTCTCTAGTGTTTGGTGTGCTTCACCAATTGTGCTTGAAATCCAATCCTTGCCTTCACACTTGCTTCTTCTGACTGCACCTGTAGTGATGGTCCGGAGTCTCCTCCATATGTCGAGTCCTTGTGTCCTGTGTGCCTTATCTGCCTGCGGCATCAAGCCCTGTGGCCCGCATGCCCAACCGGACCTGAGGTTTGAAGGACCTCACTAGGTGAGCCAAAACTATAGCTATAGCAAAAGGCAAGCTCCTGGCAGGGATCAAATATCAGTGAGCCCTTAGTAATAAAGACATGGCCAATAGATCTCAACACAGATGTAACAGACATTTGAAATAGGGTTATGAATAACTTTTTCCTATAAATGGCATTAAGCATATCGTTTCACAGCTAGCCCTCAAGGAACCTCAACATGTTGTCTTAAGGATTTCCCATAGGGAAGAAACAAATCCTAATTATTCATCTGTTATTAATAAGTTGATTGAATAAAACGAGTTGACACATTTGTGTAATATTAGAGAAATTCCTAATGAGAACCTATATTGAGGACAGGATAGGTAAATATATGGATAGGATATATAAGGATAGGTATTGATTTAAAGGAGAATAAAAGGACTTGACAAAACCATTTATTAGTACACCACTCTACCCAATATTACTACTGAGTAGTTGCTAAGTCTCCATGAAATATTTGTGGAATCTTTGAATTCATATTATGGCCACACTAGATCTATGAGACACGATCAGTATAAATAAATGTGATTTTAAACATTTGTTACCTGAAATTTATGGGGCAGGTCCAATGAGAAAGAAAAGCTCTGCTTGTGAATCTTTACATTTTAGAGACTAGAAATGTCTGTTTTAATCCAGGTGTGCATTAGTGTAACAAGTGTATTCTCTGACATGTAGACATTTAGGAATGGCTCTGATTTACTAATTTAAACAGATCTGTGTCATGAAAGAGCTTGTCTGCTAAACACGTTACGTTTGAAGCAGGAAAAATTGGCAAGTATAAGGATCTGGCAAACCTGACAAGTGCCAAATTGGGATGGCTAGAGAACTGAATTAGAGCAAAATGACAGGTCTTGTATGATATTCCCAGTATGTAGTGGTAATAAAAGTAGCCCAACTTTCAAATGGCAACATGTGTATGGGTTCCCAAAGCTCACTCAAAAATATGCCCAGGGAGAAAAGATTAGCCTGTCTGGTCCAGTCTAACTGAAAAGGTACAGCATAGACTCAGAGGATGTAGAATTTTCCAAGGATAACCTGCCTTAGGCTATGTGCGCACTAGGCCGTTGTACCCACGGATTTACCCGCGGATTTGGTGTGGAAATTTCTTGAGAAATGTCTGCAATCTTTGTGCAGACATTTCCCAGCAAATCCTATGAGAAAAAAAAATAGCTGTGCGCACGCTGCGGATTTTTCTCAAGAAATTTTCTTGAGAAGATTTTCTTGAGAAAATTTCTTGAGAAAATGAGCATGTCAATTCTTTTCCGCAGGTACCTGCAGATTTCTGCAGTACAGCCTGCAAAATCCCAGGGAACAACCTGCGGGAAAATCGTGGCAAATTCGTGGCTAATCCGCGACAAATCCGCATACGGATTTACCGCGGATTCGGTGCGGATTTTTTCCGGAGGTCCGGAAATCTTACACTCCCAGAAGTTTCTCAAAAAATTTTCTTAAGAAACTTCACATTTCTAGTGCGCACAAAGCCTTAAACCCTATCTACGAGCACCAACATACCCAAATGATGAGGCAACACTTATGGTGAAAAAAGGAAAAAAAGGATCCTTTATTCACTCACAGTCAATATGCTTCAATTGTTTCTCTGGAGTATTTCTCAAACAGTCTAACCATGCTGAGCTCTGACCACCACTGTGAGCAAGACAACTGGAACATGTAGTATTAGAAGAAAGAGGTCTGGTCTGGTGAAGCACTTTTTTTTAAAACATGTGAACAGCTGGATGCATATCCATTACTTACCTAGGAAGAAAATGGCCTCAGGATGTGCTATGTGAATAAGGCAATCTAGTAGACATAAAGTGATGTTTTGGACAACAGGATACTTTATAACCATGTGTCCTAGAATTTATGTAGATGGTATATTTATTGGGCTCAAAATGACATCATGCCATATCATCAGCCTGGGTCTACACATCAGAATAAGCTTCATGGATTCCAGCAGATAGGTGACGGTTCACTGGGCACCAGACCAACAGCGACAAAATACTCATCTGGTCCTAAATTGATTTGCTCATCTCTAATCTTGACACATACTACATACTTATCCAAGGTTACATATCAAGGATACCCTTTCTTAACAAAAGTATTTCCTCATTTCAGTGGCCTCTTTCTGCTGAAATGCACCTTGCAGGATTGTAAGTGTTAGTTCCTCTAGAGACAGAGAAAAATGACAGAATTAAAAGTGTTGAACTAGAATGTAAATTACCCAGATAAAATCATAAATAAATCAAGTATATCATGTGGAAATTTCCACTACAAAATCCAAACCACGAGGCAGCATATCCCAACTAAAGGCCCATTGACACACAATGATAACGCTAACGAGATATCATCGGGGTCACGGTGTTGGTGATGCACATCCGGCCTCGTTAGCGATGCCATTGTGTGTGACACCTTTTTGCAATCAGTAACGATCGCAAAAACGCGTTAAATCGTTTGTCGTGTACACATCGTTCACTTTTAAAAAATCGTTCCTCATTTGGAACGCAGGTTGTTTGTCATTCCTGCGGCAACACACATCACTATGTGTGACACCGCAGGAACAACAACGTACCTGCGGCCGCCGGCAATGAGGAATGAAGGAGGTGGGCGGGATGTTCCGGTCGCTCATCTCCGTCCCTCCGCTTCTATTGGGCGGCCGCTTAGTGAGGCCACTGTGACGCCAAACGAACCTCCCCCTTAAAGGAGAGCTTGTTCGGCAGCCACAGCGACATCGGTGAACAGGTAATTGTGTTTGATGCTGCCGTAGCGATATTGTTCGCTACCGCAGCGATCACCCCGTGACGTGCCACCGATATGGGCGAGTGCTATCGCTCGCGACATCGCTAGCGATGTCGCGGTGTGTAAAGCCAGCGTTAGATCTATGCTAATGTCTTGCTTCCAGATACCACAGGACACCTTCAGAGATTGAATAAAAGTGGTACATGCGTCAGAACTGTTTTGTCAGCACAAGGAGGGATCAAACCAATATTAAGCCAGCAAGTAACAGATTACAGCCTTTCTTCATGAAAATGTTTTCCCCAAATGAGTGCTGTCCTATATAAAAAAATGGAAATATCTCAAATATGGATACAGTCAACCCTCTCCCCAGTCCATAGGAAACAAAAGAACGTTATAGGTTAGGTAATGGCAAAATACTAAAATGTCCCAAGGGTGAGCATGACAGTCTCATTTCCCTTTATCTTGGATAAATCTCCCATTTTTATATTTAACATTCTATTAATAATTTCTGAACCTTAGATTTCTGGCCTTACCGCATGGAGTGCATATGCAGTAAAAGAGTTGAGATGTTTGGTTCACTATTGCAATGAATGGACTTGTTTATGTTCGGGTTCACCGATTCCAGATACAATTTAGGTAAAAGTTTGTTTCGGGACCAAGACATTACCTTAACTTGTTCCAAAACCCCGACCCTATATAAGTCAATGGGAACCCGAACTAACGGGCTTGACTGAGTATTGAGCATAATGGAAGTCAATGATTGAGCAGGTGGGGTCTCTGTCCACATACAGCCAGCCATATACAGAGCATTTCTGGGGGAAGGAGGGCATTTTTCTGTGTTTTTTTTTTTTTGTTTTTTTTTATTTCTTTTGCACACAACATCCGAAAATGCTGTTTTTACCCCCCAGTGCAAGTTATTCAGAACTGCTAGCGTCTCTCACTGAGCCGGACACTGAGCATCTCCATGCACTCCGATGCGATGCTTGATTGAGTGGTTAGCATATGAACAGCAAATGTACTTGGACAGAGACTTTTTTAAAAGTCCTTTTTGAGTTTGAGCCCCGGACACCCACTGTTCGGTATGTACCCCGAACTTTACAGTTTGTGTTCGCTCATCCTTATTCACTATTAAAGATTTATTTTACAATCAGGAATTTATTTATAACGATTGTGTGAAACCACTGTACATGGAATAATGTAACTCATGAAAAAAAATATCCAGTGGATATCAGCACTCTCCGCAGCAATCCTCACACCTCTGAAGGAGCGGGATGTGATCTGTTAGGCGCTGCCCTTAGAACAACATGTCACATTTGGAAACGTGACAGAGAACATTTTCTCTTCTCTTGTTTCTAGAATGCCTCCTACTTACACACAGCACTGAGAGGAGCCATGTCCTCTGCCGCTTCCTCCTTAAAGCAAAAAAAATAAATAAAGCAGAACCACACACAGAACAAAGCACTGACAATAACGTAGAGTGCTCGGCTAAGTAAACTAGAACTGACAAGTCAATTTGAAGCCTGTCCCTGGATGTTTTGAAATGCAGAAATTATCTGTGACAGGGCTGATCAAAATAGAGCTCTCATGTCACCTCAAGTCGAGTGGCCGAAAGAGAGGGGGAATTAAACGCTGCAATTCTGTCAGCTTATTAACTACTGGACGCCAATACAGCAGCTATGAATATTGCATATTTGTTTTCTGATATGACCCCAGGAGGGATTATTATCACTCCCAAAAAATATTTGGAGAGAAATATGGGATATGATCCTAGCACAATACAGGACAATTAATCTCACAATATAATGAACTTTCAGCTCTCGGAAAATATATGAATATACACAAAAGGGCGGCTGAACGTCATGGGCCAACATTTGTACAGTATTGTGTTATGTACTTACCATATGAGCTAGCACATTCCAAAAGCCAGATAGGTGAGACACAGCTTAGGCATTATGTAGAGATGAGGGAATATATTTGGGTGGAATTGAACTCTACTCCAATATTATAAATACTTGCATTCTACAAAATACTGATTTTTTTTTTTGTAATTTGTTACCGAGCTGATTCAGCAAAATAGTGGAATAGAGACCGTAAGTATGTTGTTGGCATAGCTGTGGTCACATGCCAACTAGACCACTCCATTTCAAGAGAAATATTGCAACAGGTGCAGACATCTTTTCACCACTTGTCTGAAATGAGGAATGATATGCATTTCGGAATTCATTTCCACTGCTCAAAAAAATAAACAACACAATGTAAGTCATAATCATATTTCTGTGAAATCAGCCTGTCCAGTTATGAAGCAACACTGATTGTGAACAACAGGTAGAGCAGTGCCAAATCCCTGCAAAATGACCTCCAGCAAGCCACTTATATCCATGTGTCTGCTCAAACTGTCAGAAACAGACTCCATGAAGGTGGTATGAGGGCCCGACGTCCACATGTGGGTGTCAGGCTGTAAGCCTAACACCATGCAGGGCGATTGCCATTTGCCAGAGAACACTAAGTTTGGCAGATTCCACATTGGCACCCGGTCTCTTAACGGATGAGAGCAGGTTCACACAGCACATGTCACAGACATGACAAAGTCTGGAGACGTTCTGTGGAGGACATTCTGCTGCCTACAGCATCCTCCAGCAAGACCGGTTTGACATTGGGTCAGTAATGGAGTGGGGAAGCATTTCCTTGGAGGGCCGCCCAGCCTTCCATGTGCTAACCAGAGGTACCCTGACTGCCAATAGGTACTGGGATGAGATCCTCAAATCCATTGTGAGACCAAATGCACCTGCAATAGGTCCTGGGTACTTTCTGATGCATGACAATGCTAAGCCTCATGTGGCTCAAGTGTGTCGGCAGTTCCGGCATAATGAAGGCATTGATGCTATGGACTGGCCTGCCCATTCCCTAGACTTGAATCCAACTGAGCACATCTAGGACATCATGCCTCCTTTCATCCACCAACGCCACGTTACAACACAAACTGCCTAGGAGTTGACGGATGCTTTAATCCAGGTCTGGGAGGAGATCCCTCAGGAGAACATCCACTGCCACATAAGAAGCATGCCCAGGCGTTGTAAGGAGGTCATACAGGCATGTGGAGACCACACACCCTTCATTTCCTTGTCTTGAGACATTTCCACTGAAGCTGGAATAATTCTCAAGAAAATTATGTTTAACATAACAACTTGATCTAGGTAATTTCCAATGACAAAATATCCTTAACCCCTTCACCCCCGGCCACTAAAACACCCTAATGACCGGGCCATTTTTTGCAATTCTGACCAGTGTCACTTTGACAGGTTATAACTCTGGAACGCTTCAACGGATCCTGGCGATTCTGAGATTGTTTTTTCGTGACATATTGTGCTTCATGTCAGTGGTAAATTTAGGCCGATATTTTTTGCGTTTATTTGTGAAAATTTAGGAAATTTGGCGAAAAGTTTGAAAATTTCGCAATTTTCAAACTTTGAAAATTTATGCCCATAAATCTGAGAGATATGTCACACAAAATAGTTACTAAATAACATTTCCCACTTGTGTACTTTACATCAGCGCAATTTTCGAAACAAATTTTTTTTCCGTTAGGAAGTTAGAAGGGGTCAAAGGTCATCAGCAAATTCTCATTTTTCCAACAAAATTTACAAAATAATTTTTTTTAGGGACCACATTACATTTGAGGTGACTTTGAGAGGCCTAGGTGACAGAAAATACCCAAAAGTGACCCCATTCTAAAAACTACACCCCTCACACTGCTCAAAACCACATCCAATAAGTTTATTAACCCTTTAGGTGCTTCACAGGAACCAAAGCAATGTGGAAGGAAAAAATGAAAATTTTACTTTTTAACACAAAAATGTTACTTTAGCCATAAAATTTTCATTTTTACAAGGGAGAAAAGAGAAAGTACACAATACAATTTATTGTGCATGTTCTCCTGAGTACGCTGATACCCCATATGTGGTAAAAATCAATTGTTTGGGCGCACGGCAGAGCTCGGAAGGGAAGGAGCGCCATTTGAATTTTTGAACGCAAAATTAGCTGCACTCATTAGCGGACGCCATGTCGGGTTTGAAGACCCCCTGAGGTGCCTAACCAATGGAGCTCCCCCACAAGTGACCCCATTTTGGAAACTAGAGCCCTCAAATAATTTTTCTAGATGTTTGGTGAGCACTTTGAACCCCTGGGGGCTTCACATAAGTTTATAGCGTTGAGCCGTGAAAAGAAAAAAAAATTTTTTACCACAAAACGGTTGCTTCAACTAGGTAGCTTTTTTTTTCACAAGGGTAACAGGAAAAAATGCACCATAAAATGTATTGTGCATTTTCTCCTGAGTACGCAGATACCTCATATGTGGTGGAAATCAAATGTTTGGACACACAGCAGTGCTCGGAAGGCAAGGAGCGCCATTTGAATTTTTGAGTGCAAAATTAGCTGCACCTGTTAGCGGACGCCATGTCGGGTTTGAAGACCCCCTGAGGTGCCTAAACAATGGAGCTCCCCCACAAGTGACCCCATTTTGGAAACTAGAGCCCTCAAATAATTGTTCTAGATGTTTGGTGAGCACTTTGAACACCTGGGGGCTTCACAGAAGTTTATAGCGTTGAGCCGTGAAAAGAAAAAAAAAATTTTTTACCACAAAACGGTTGCTTCAACTAGGTAGCTTTTTTTTCACAAGGCTATCAGGAAAAAATGCACCATAAAATGTATTGTGCATTTTCTCCTGAGTACGCAGATACCTCATATGTGGTGGAAAGTAATTGTTTGGGCGCATGGCGGGGCTCAGAAGAGAAGGAGCGCCATTTGACAGCAAAATTGGTTGGAATCATTAGCGGACGCCATGTCACGTTTGGAGACCCCCTATGGTGCCTAAACAGTGGAGCTCCCCCACAAGTGACACCATTTTGGAAACTAGAGCCCTCAAATAATTTTTCTAGATGTTTGATGTGCACTTTGAACACCTGGGGGCTTCACAGAAGTTTATAGCGTTGAGCCGTGAAAATAAAAAAATTTTTTTTTACCACAAAACAGTTGCTTCAACTAGGTAGCTTTTTTTTTCACAAGGGTAACAGGAAAAAATGCACCATAAAATGTATTGTGCAATTTCTCCTGAGTACGCAGATACCTCATATGTGGTGGAAAGTAATTGTTTGGGCGCATGGCGGGGCTCAGAAGAGAAGGAGCGCCATTTGACAGCAAAATTGGTTTGAATCATTAGCGGACGCCATGTCACGTTTGGAGACCCCCTATGGTGCCTAAACAGTGGAGCTCCCCCACAAGTGACACCATTTTGGAAACTAGAGCCCTCAAATAATTTTTCTAGATGTTTGATGTGCACTTTGAACACCTGGGGGCTTCACAGAAGTTTATAGCGTTGAGCCGTGAAAAGAAAAAAATTTTTTTTTACCACAAAACGGTTGCTTCAACTAGGTAGCTTTTTTTTTCACAAGGGTAACAGGAAAAAATGCACCATAAAATGTATTGTGCATTTTCTCCTGAGTACGCAGATACCTCATATGTGGTGGAAATAAATTGTTTGAGCGCATGGCGGGGCTCAGAAGAGAAGGAGCGCCATTTGAGTTTTCAAACGCACAGACGCAGTGCACTGATCGGCCGCTGCAGGACGCACGGTCGGATGCGATAAAAAAAAGCGTCGGGGATACGTAAAAAAAAAAAAAGTCACGCCAAAAATTGACCATGGATGCAGATACGTTATGTGCATCCCTGATCAGCGCTTGGTGGGACGCACGGACGGATGCGATACAAAAAGCGTCGCAAATATGGAAAAAAGTCACGCCAAAAATTGACCATGGATGCCGATCCGTTATGTGCATCCCTGATCAGCGCTTGGCGGGACGCACGGATGGATGTGATACAAAAAGCGTCGGGGATACGGAAAAAAAAAAGTCACGCCAAAAATTGAGCAGGGATGCCGATCCGTTATCTGCATCCCTGATCAGCGCTTGGCGGGACGCACAGACGGATGCGATACAAAAAGCGTCGGGGATACGGAAAAAAAAGTCACGCCAAAAAGTGAGCAGGGATGCCGATCCGTTATCTGCATCCCTGATCAGCGCTTGGCGGGACGCACGGACGGATGCGATACAAAAAGCGTCGGGGATACGGAAAAAAAAAAGTCACGCCAAAAATTGAGCAGGGATGCCGATCCGTTATCTGCATCCCTGATCAGCGCTTGGCGGGACGCACGGACAGATGAGGTGTAAAAATGGACAGGGGATACGGAAAAAAAAAAAAAGTTATACTCACAGTACCCAGAGGACTAGCAGGAGGATCACTGACCAGAAGAGCTGCAGAGGAATAGATGGCAGAGAGATGGACAGCTTTACAGGAGCAGCAGGCAGATCAGCAGAATGCCCAGGAAGGACCCAGCGATGGACGCAGATGTGATCAGGCCGGTGAAGACAGGTAAGAGGACGTCGGGGGAGAGCAGAGGGGGAGAGGGGGGGGTGTGAGAGCAGAGAGGGGGGGGAAACAGAGGGGGAGGGGGTAGAGCAGAGGGGGAGACCGGAGAGGGAGCTGCAGAACAGAGATAATGGGGGAGGCAGTCAGATCGCGGGGGGAGCAGATCGGGATGTCGGGGGGGGGGGGTTGGGGGGAGCAGATCGCGGGGGGGCACGGCAGGGGCTACCATGGCAGCGCGCAGGGGCACCACGGGAGCGCGCAGGGGCACCACGGGAGCGCGCACGGGCTGGCTGCAAAGTGAGCACAGTACTCACGTGCAGCAGCGGTGACAGCTAGGGCGGCGGCGGCGGCAGCAGCGGCGGTGGCGTGGTACCACAAGTACCAGCCACTGCACGCTGCAGACATGTTGGGGGAGGGCTCGCAGGCCAGCACAGGCCTGGGGAGGGCGGCCACCGGCAAATCACACCGCCCCACTGCACACTGATTGGAGCGATTGCGCGTCATAGCACGATCGCTCCAATCAGTGCTGCAGGGGCTGGGGGAGACATGTTTGAGGTCCACCTATGATATGCTGCAGCAGCTGCGGCATCTCATAGCTGGATCTCACAGGATCGCACTAATTCGGGCATTATTTTTGCCGAAATTAGTGCGATCGATGTGGTTGGCGGTTCAGATTTGAACAGCCAATCACATCGATCGTCGATAGGGGGTGGCGATGCCGCCCCCCCTGGGGTCAAGCAAAGGTCCCCTGCTGTAAGAAACAGCAGGGGACATCATTTGAAAGCCGTTGCTATGGCCACGGCAATCAAATGAAGTTTAGGCAGTAAAATTACGTCCCTGGTCGTTAAGTCACGTTAAAATAGGACGTAATTTTACTGCCCGCGGTCGTGAAGGGGTTAAAGGTTTTTTTTCTCAATTTGTCTCTTGAGCAGCTCATAGATTTTCAGTCTCTTTCACTTCCCGGTTTCTGGCAGGGCAGGCTCTCTTCCTTGAGTGACAACTCTGGTGAGTAAAGCTGCAGTATTAGGCTGGAGTAACGCGATAATATGGCATCTGATGTAATTTGCTAATGACCCTCGAATGTCATGCAACTGTGATCCAGGGTCCTGCAATCGGATAATAGCTGCGCAGGAGAGGGCAGTAACTGTGGAGCAGAGGGAGGAATTAATCCCCCCCATCTCCTCCATTGTCAGCTGATGCGATTATTGGATGTCATCAAAGTGCAGTCCGATGTGTCTCTCGCACCCATAGGCTTGTATGGGTGCGAGTGACACATCTCTTGCTGACAATCGCAGCATGCTACAATTTTTCGCTCATCCAGAATCTGAAAAGCTGACCATCTGCTCTCCCTCATTGAAAAATATTGTTCGAGTGCAATGCGAGATTTTCTTGTATTGCACTCATCCGAGTCATATGCTTGTGTGAGCATACCCTTAGTAAAACTATAAAGCTCAGCACAAGCTGTTAAAACATTTGGAAATCAGTGCTTTGTCCATACAGTCTATACTGTTAGCACTATATTAACCCATTCACTACACGGTGAGTTTTCGTTTTCGGTTTTTCCTCCCCTTCTTCCAAGAGCCGTAACGTTTTTATTTTTCTGTCAATATAGCCATGTCAGGACTTGCTTTTTGAAGGATGAGTTGTACTTTTGAATGACACTATTAATTCTGCCCCATATTGTACTGGAAAATTTGAAATAAATTCCAAGTGCGGTAAAATTGCCAACAAAGTTCAACTCCACAATTATTCATTTTTTTAACCATGTTCAATATATGGTAAAACTAACCTGGCAATATGATTCCCCAAGCCATTACAAATTAATTGGTACCAAACATATATAGTTTTATTTTTATTTAGCGGTAAGGCTATGTGCGCACGTAGCGTTCTGTCCCTGCAGAAATTTCTGCAGCGATTTGAACAGCACACGTGCGCTTCAAATCGCTGCAGAAAGAGTCCGTAATGAACAAAAAAAAGCCGATTCCATGCGCTCTGACTACAGCCCCTTCCATAGACAGAGCGGGGACTGCATGCAGAGCACACGGAATAAGTGACATGTCACTTCTTAGAACGCGCTTCGGGCAGCAGCCGAAGCGCTGCGCTCTAATACGCCACGTGCACACGGCTCCTGCATAATCTTCATAGATTGTGCTGGGGACACAGGGCACATGCAGTTATGCTGTGGTGCAGATCGCAGCGTAACTGCATGCAAATACGCAACATGCGCACATAGCCTAAGAAAGAAATCAGAAATTTGTAAAAAAAAAAAGAATTGCGCTTCTGTTGCCATTTTCCAAGATCGTAGCATTCTCATTTTTGAAATCTGGTGCTCAGTGAGAGCTTACTTTGTGCATCTTGAGCTGACAGCTTTAATCATACCATTTTTGGGTAGATACAATGTTTTGATCGCCTCTTATTGTATTATATTGCAATTTTGCAGTGACTAAAAACATGTAATTAGGGTGTTTAGATTTTTTTCTCCTTACATCCTCTACCAATCAGATTAAATTATTTTATATTTTGATAGATCAGACATTTCTGAACTCGATACCAAATATGTGGTGTTTTGGGTTTTTTTTGTTTTATTTTCAATGGGGCAAAATGGAGTGATTTAAACTTTTGTGTTTATTTTATTTTTTCATATTTTTAAAACTTTTTTTACACTTTCTATTAATTTTATTAGTGTTCTTAGGGGACTTGAAGCTGACCCAGTCCGATCACTTCAGCATCGCTCTGAAAACCAAAAATGCTGATCTCCTGTGAACGCAGTTACTCAGCCAGCATTTACAGGAACTATGTTATGATAGGTACCGGGGTCATCAGCTGGCCCCCGGCTGTCTTGACAACCCATCGGCACCCCGTGATAACACTATGAGGCCGCCGATGGTGGCAGGGAATGACAAACTCCCAAGCAACGTGTGTTAAATTCCACTGTCAATCTTTTGTTAACACTAAATCAGCCAACATGTGAGGGAAAATATGTGGGCTCTCTACCTGTAAGCCCGAATTAAAAGAACACACACGACCTTGAACGTACCAGTATGTCTAAGGTCGTAGAGGGGTTAAAACAGTCAATTGTAAGTGATAAATGAATTTGTCTTGTGCTTTCATATAGCAAAATAAACACACAAAAAACTGTGGTTCTCATGAGCTACCATGATTATTTGGACACAGAGGTACTGAGATGTTGGTGCAAAGAATCTTCAGTAAGATCACATCTTAAAAGCTGAAGTCTTTCCTGGAGCCCAACAGCAGAAGTTCAACCACATGAATACTGATGACAAGTCTGAAGGATGTGAGGGGTGAATTTAATTTCCTGGGTAGCAGTTCTGTTCTATTACTAAATCACAATTTTTCAATATACAAAAGCAGGAGGAAATTTTGTTCTGTGTTGCTGAATGTGTGCAACTAATGTCCAAGGTCGCGTTGAGTATTTGTTGAGTTTTTACCTCAATATTTTTAAGTCAAAATCAGGAGTGGAAAAATTAGAGGAGAAGTATAATAGAAACACGTCACCACTTCTGCATTTTCACCTACTCCTGGTTATCTACTGAAGTACAAAAATCACCAATTACTCAATGTGTGCACATATACAAAGCATCCATGATTGCACAATGTGGTCCTTGTGATACCATACTATAGATTGGATATGTCTGGATTCAAGCCTTTGCGTTTGAGCTCTGTGGTCAGCTTCTATGCCTGCTGGACCACAGCAGATACACCTTTTCTTTGTGTGTTTAGCTTCAGTTATCTTTTCTTTTCTTCTATTAGGGTAACAGGTGTATTCACTTACTCATTTGTCCGCCCAATCACCTTTTCGGTGTGGCTTTAAATACCTTCCTCCTGCTGGATTTTCCTGCTGATATTCTCATTTTGAAGTTGGAGCATATTGCTGTTAGTTTCTGCCAGTCAATGGAAGACCAGCTAGGATTCCTCTCTCTGCTGTTTATATTCTTAACTCTGCACCTATTTTATCTTAGCTGTCAGTAAGAAGGCAATATACACCCTTCTCTGATATTATGTATTTTCTTGTTTTTCTTCTTCACTCTCGGATCACTTACTTCAGCACCACTTCCCTTCTATAGGTAATTTGCACTCTGCTCTGCCCACTGGCTCGTTAGGAGGAATGTGAAGTGCTCGATTGCCGATCAGGCACAATAGGTCAGTGTTGCCATCATTTAGTCTGTGGTCAAGGCTACTCCAACTCCCGCAGGATCCACTAGGAACTGCAGGGTTGGTTAGGCTCTCTACTCTGTAAAGGAACTGAATAATCAAAAAGAATGGAGTCATATTCCAAATAGTAGATTTAAAAGTACAGCTTTATTAGATACAGTATATAATAAAAACCACACACAATGTAAAAGAGAGGGGAGAGATAAAGTGCAAACAAGTAGGGCAGCAAAATTGCCGTGGATAGAGTGACTTGGGAGCACTAAAAGTGTAGTGGCACACAATGCAGCGTGTACCAGAATTGCAGCTGACAAGCACACAGTGCACCTCAAGTAAATGGTAAAGATCTCTGGTACTACCAATGCCTGAATCAGCCACTCAATCAATAGGGTAAATTAACCCCTACTAGGTATGGGAATCCCCATCCACGCACAGGACACCGATGACGTGCATGTATTGCGTATCGAGATGCAATATACATCCATGTAGCTAAAACTGCCGGTCAAGCTGTCCAACAACGTGGATAAGTGGGGGACCCACAACCGCAAGTACGCGAATAAGTATGGAAAGACTCAGGCATGGAGAGCCCAGCATATGCAAGTAAAGATGATTAGCCAGCTGCAAGTCAGGGCCAAGCTGCGGCCACAAAGTCACATAAGCATGTAAAGTCAAAAGTGCTCACCCATATTAAACAACCCACGGCAATGCTGTCCAGGGGGCCCCGACGCTGCGTTTCGCGTTGGGCTTCTTTGGAGGGCCATACAGTAAACATGTGTGTCGGGCAATTTATAGCCCCAAATGACCGTGAGATAGCTACAACAGTTGCGCGTGCGCAGCGCGAGCGGGCACCATGAACGCATCACTTTCCGGCCTCAGAGTGGTGACGCGGGTCAGGGAAATCCCTGGTGACGTCTCATAATCCTGCCCTCACCACTCACTGAAGCATTCTAGGATGCGTCCCAGCTGTCCGTCCACGGCGCGCATGCGCAGTAGCATCTCACGGGCAAACAGTGTTTAAGAAAACGTAAGGAGGGTAAGTATAGGAGCAGAGATTATACATAAGATTTGGTTCATACACAGATGACAGTTATAACGTTACAGTACATATAAGGGCATTTACAAGCTAGTATGAAAAATAACTTGTTTTCACTCCAAAAAGGTAATGACATCTGTTGTAAGAATAAAAATCCCTGACACCTAATGAAAACAGAAATAGAAAGACATATGTAAGAAAAATAAAATAAAACACAAAATTAAAACTAAGGATTCAAAAAATCCAGCATAAATTTACAAAAAAGGAGCAAAACTCTGCTGCTCATTAAGACCACTAGGTTTAAGTGTACCCAGAATGTGAATCCAACGGCATTCACGCTGCGCCAAAAGGCGCTTCATATCGCCCCCTCTGGACCCCATCCTAACCTGTTCAATTCCACGAACTCTAAACCCAGCAGGATCACAATTATGAAAAGCATGGAAGTGTCTGGGTATGGGTTTGAGGAGGGCCGGCTCCTCAGCGGTACGTGCTGCCAAAATATCTCTTACGTGTTCGTGCGTGCGAACATGCAACTCTCTGGAAGTGAGACCCACATAAATCAAACTGCAAGTGCACGTTGCATAATATACCACATATGTACTGCTACAGGATATGTAGTCTAAAATTCGGAATTCTCTCTGTCCGTCCGCATTTTTAAATACAGTGGATCTCACCATATTGGAGCACGCACGGCAATCACCACAAGGATATAAGCCAACTCTCCTCCTCGCTAACGCCACGGGATTGGTTACTTTTGCCACATAGTGGCTTTTAACCAAATGATCCTCTGTAAAGGAACTGGCAGGGTCAGTTGTACTTTTTTAGTGTTACCTTTATCCCTTGTGAGTTGCTATACAAACATAATAATCACTTTGTCGCTGGCAGATGGGATCACACAATATGTGCAGCAGTAATGCAGTTCAAAATTCATAAATTCTATGTTCACTTCTACCTTTCTGCGCTCAGAGTATACTGTATCTGTATGTATTCTAGTGCGGTCCCAGTGGCCTGCACCAGTACATTTATTTACATTTGTTAGGAACTGCTAGCCAATTTTGTTTTTTTTTACAGCCATGTGGAATAAGAGGTCTATGGTGTTATACCGTACAACATACAGAAAATATTACCCAAAACCAGATGGAACAGATTATTCCTGTTCCATTTCATTTCTATCCACTTGGTCTGAACAGATTAAATCTCTTGACATATTTTGTACATTTTATGATCCTTAAACAGTCAATATTTATTGTTCTGCTAGAAAGACTGTACAATTTTCCAACAAAAAGTGTAAACTCCATAAACAGTACATCTAGTAACGTGTGAAGAATACGCTAAAATGTTTCAGATACGCCATACAGTAATTACTATCAGTCATTTCTTCTTCCACAATTCTACATTTACATTGTCCACTTGTGTTCTGTGATCATTAAACAAACTCCTCTCTGGTTATGGTCTGCAAACAAAAGCCGCTTTATAATTGATTGAGTGGAGGTTTTTGTATGACATCCTTGGTTTTCCAGGTTGAAACTATTTCAAAAATTCATTCATTTACTAATGGCCCCTAGATTTCATTACATTGTCATCCACGGCAGCACTAAATGGATTAAATACTGCAAGAAAAATGCATATATACGTAAAAGAAATAGAAAAACGATTCTTGAAGTTATGTCATCATATCTACTTGGTCATCTGTTAGCAAGATACCTATGTTATTAAAAGAAAGTAGTTTATAATTATTCTGTATAAATTATTTGATGAAAATATTCTATAATCTATTATTCATATCTCTGTTTGGCATGGGGGGGAACAATGTTAACATCACTCCTGTGGTGTTTGTTAAATTTTTTTGTTTGGGTTTTTTTTTCATCATATTTGCATCAGCAATTAAATGTGGAGTTAGTGTGAACTGATTTGCAGGACTAGTCTATCTCCGACATTATTAATCTGTGGTGGCTGGATTGGAGCCCTGACAATTGACTTATCGGCATCTGTGACTTTATGTATGGTTAGCTGGCCTTGTGCAGCATCATTGTTGCGGCGTGCCACATGTGCGGATCAAAAGAGAAGTCACTGATGCTGTCAAGTGGGAGGCAGTTCTTAGGCCTCCAGTCCAGCGGACAGATATTATTGATGTGGCCAATGGACCAGTTCTGTGAATTGATTTACACTAATTCTAGTCACATGTCCTATAAACTGGTGTAAGGTAGTGAATACAATGGTCAGCTCATTCTATCAGACCTAATAGGACTGAGAACATTGCCCTCTGTTGGCCAAGGAAACCACCCAGAACTAGAGATGAGTGGACTCATTGAAGTTCGGTTTGGTGGCTTCATTTGGACTTTAGATAAAGTTTGGTTTAGGATCCGGACTTGACCTGAACCCTATTGGAAGTCATTAATTGGGCAGTTTGGGGCTCTGCCCACATGCAGCCGGCCATAAACAGATCACTTCCAGCAGTGGGGTTTTTCCAACTTTTTTTGGGTGCACACTACATCCAATCATGCTGTTGTTAGCCCAGTGAAAGCTATTCAAACAATGCAAGCAGCTCGCACTGTGCTGAGCACGGAGCTTACCCAAGAACAGTGATGCTTATGCAAGTGGTTTTCACATGTAAAGCATTCAAACTTTGTATGTAAACTCTGTTTTTTTGGGAAAGTCTGTGTTTCGTACGAACACCAAACCTTGGGTTCGCTCATCTTTACCCGGAACTAAAGAGCAGCACCACTGTTTCCTCAGGGGAAGAGATTCAGAGAGACACAAGATCAGATGATAGCAGTGGTGCAGTATAAAAGTATAAAAGCTCTGGACATCAGAGAAGGAGGAAAATTGGGGCCAAACAGATGAAGGAAGTGGACGTGCGAGTAGGAGTACAGAGCTCTCATCATCCCCGACCCCTGAGTTCCAGACTACACGGTCCAGCCGAGAAGACCAGAATTCGCCTGTCAAGACCCTGAGTTCAAGACTGCACAGTCAAGTAAAGAAGAACTGACATCATCTGTCAAGACCCCAGAGTTCCAGATTGCAAGGTCAGCCAAGAAAACCAGTTTCCGTGGGCAATCAGAGTGGGCCACGATGTTGGTTCCTGACTAGCTGTGCAGTACTAGTGATGTGAAGTAGTTCCTAAATTGGGCTGTATTGCTAGTGGTCTAGTCTATCAAAAATCTGCTATTATTTTTAAAGCATAAGTGTATCACTCAGTAAGATTTCCCGTAATTGACTTTGTTAGACAGTGACACTGAAAAATAGGAGCCTGACGGAAATTGAGTCAGGAGTTACTAATTGTGCATTAGGAAAGGATAATCCACTGTGTTAGCTCTATTAGAAGTATTTTCTATACGTTCACATGCAAGTTGATTCTTCTGTGACCCATCATATAACCTTTTGATTCTGCTGTATTTAGCCTTATTCTAGATTGTTTAATAATAAATATAATTATGTCCCCACTGCGTTGTCCTCATCTGTGCGTTGCATTGTCGGGCCACTTTCTTCACAATCATTACAAAGCAAAGGAGCAAAGAGTTGGCATACTTGAGCACTACTGAGATCAAGACCGAGACTGCCCGCGTTCCATACAACCATCGGGGATGAGTGTGGGCCCTTTTTTTATTTTTACTTACACAAAGCCATAATATGGCACACACAGGTACCTATGTTATTAGTGTACTCAGTTTGTGCCTCTGGGAATAGCTGACAGGCATGCAATCTAAATTTGTCAGGAGTGTGCCAAATTTTAAGACAAAATCTGAGGAAATGCAGTGTTTCCTGGATTGAGAGAGGCAGCGTTTATAGGTTTTTATTCTATGAAATTATACTTTTTTTTAACGATGTATACACTTTTGAAGTGACTTTGACGGGCATACATGTTAGAAAATTCCCAAAGTGATACTATTATAAAAACCGCACCCCTCAAAGTAGTTAAAGGTACTGTCAAAAAGTTTGCTAACACTTCGGATGCTTTACATGATTTAGAGCAAAATTGAGTAAATGTACTAAAATTCTTTATTTTTTTCACAAACATGTTGTATTTACCCAAACTGTTTCCATTTCAAAACAAGTAATAGGTGAAAATGGATCCCACAATCTGATAGGCAATGTTTTCTGACTGCAGCAATACGACAAAAACTCCTGTTTGGGCACACAGCAACGCTCAAGATGGAAGGAGCGCTACTTCATTTTGGAGCTTAAATTTGATTGGAATAGACTGCAGACGCCACGTCACATTTGCAGAGTCAGTGAGGTCCCAATAAAACAGAAAACTCCCTACAAGTGACCCATTTGAAAATATAGCCCTCACAAAACTAATCAAGGGGTGTAGTAAGCATTTTTACATCACTGGGGTCTCATAACATTTTATTATATTGAGCCATAAAAATGTAGGTTTCCTTTTTTTTTGACTAAAATGTTTCAACCGAAAATTATTAATCTTCACAAGATGTAATAGGAGAAAACACACAATTTGTTACACGATTTCTTCCATATCTGGAAACATTCTATATGCGGGTTTAGACTATTGCTTGGACACACGGCAAGGCTCTGTTTCCCTTTTAAAATGCACATTTTTCTGGAATAGTATGTGGGTGCAATTTGCAGAGCCTCTGAAGGTCCAAAACAGTAGAACCCCAACAAGTGACCTCATTATGGAAATTACAGCCCTTAAGGAATCCATATAGGGGTGATTTCAATCTAAGTCCCCGGCCCCCAGTCCTTTACTCACCAACCAGCATTTTCATCCTTTTCTGGGGTCCCTTGAGTCCTATGGTGCAATCTTGTACCTCTAACTTCTAACTGTTGAAATGCTCAATGCAAGTCTATGAGAGCCAGAATGATGTTCTTATAGACTTATATTGAGATTAGATGTCTTGCGTGCTCGATGAAACACTGGAGTTGCCGGTAGGTTACATATTGCCAAAGACTGACTGGAGTGGCAGCGATAACAGAAGACAACGGCAGCAGGTGAGTATAAGACAAGGGGCAGAGAACTTAGATTTAAAGTGGCACTCCAGAGGTTAAATTAAAAGATGCTTTATGGAGTGATGCTTTCTGTGGGTTTTTCCCTTTACAGCACTGCCATATATGTGGATGTTAGCTGCAGTTTTCCTATGCCTGTATCCTGTTTAACATTAATGTAGCTGGGACTTTCCAGCCAGGGAATCAGACTGCTGGTTATTAGATGTGATCAGCTTTCTGATGTGAGCCTTGAGATGGACCACATTATTTAAACCCCACTCTCAGGGACGATGTTGCTCTCTGGTCGCTGAGTTTTCCCCATACAATGTATACGCACAGTGTGCTCTCTCTCTTTACTCATCACTTCTCATTAGAAGTTATGAAGGAGCGCACTGTCACTGTGCATTAAAAAGAATATTGCAAAGTGACAAGGGAGTTCGTATTGAGCATACATAGGAATTAACAACTTATGCATTCTCAGTAGAGCAGCGATGAGCCCTGCCCCTGAAACCGAGGTCACTGATACAAAAAACTGTGGGTGGAGTAGGATCTTATCTAATTACAATGAAAAATATGATATGGCGTGTTCACTCACCTTTTCAGTTCACACAACATTGAATCAAACCTCAGTGGTAGACCCAGCTGCTGCAGAAACCACGGATCAAAGATTAGGGGGCATTGTACAGGAATTCCAGAGTAATGTGGCTACCTCTATGCTACTGAATAGTAAAGGAGTCCATATACTCGATGTAATTATGCAGGCGGTTTTATTTTTAGGCATTCCAGAGTGAATCCACTTCATCCTCAGGTACCATATCTATATATATATATAGAGATGTAGACATAGATATATATATATATATATATATATATATATATATATAGTGTTTCAAAGTGGAAAATACCTGGATGAAATGATAGAGCCACTGCTTGTTTCATGCTGCATCTGGTTTGGGCACAATGAATAAGCTTATACATAAACACAGGCAGGTCTGTGATATGGGTATAATCACAGAAAGGAAGAGAACTATGACAATGTGTAATGATAACATTTAATTTATATTTGAATAAATGTTAAAAATACATGTTTAAAAAACAAGGAAGTACCTCAAAAAGTGAGGAACAAAAATATTACACAAAGAAAAAAGCTAGTACAGATGACTAATGCAATGAAATATCAACAGGGAAAATAATGTGTGCCAAAAATAAAGTGCCAGCGCTAAACAAAATAATTTCCCTGCACATAAAGTATTAGTTACACTACCCAACTCTAATACCACAAAATACATTCTCTGCCAACATGAAGGAAAGCAGAAAAGCTAAAGTATTAAATTAGTAAATACCTCATAAATAATGCTGTGGTGGAAAATGTATAAAGGTCACTGTCCCCCCGACGTGTGTCTCGCCACAATTATTTCTCCAGAACAAGAATTGTGGCGAAATGCACGTTGTGGTGGAAGGACATGGACCTTTATTCATTTTCCACTGTAGTATTATTTATGAGTAGTGATGGGCGAGCCTGAACTGTAAAGTGTCCATACTGGACACCTAGTGTCCATGCACAAACCCCGAACATGGACTTCTCAGGGAAGTCTGTATTAGTGTTTGTGGTTGGCCAACCGTGTGGCTATCACACTGTTTCCGGGTTCGCTCATTAACTCTCATGAATACTCACTGCTTCCCCCACCCACCATTTGATGCTGTCTGTGATTGGTTGCAATCAGACTGCCAGCATGCTGGAATCTGGAATTTGGTTGCCCTCACACTATTTGCCTGGGTCCCTGTAGTGGAGTATAAAAATAAATAAATAATTGGCAAAAATAGCATGTGACAGCCATGCAGAGACTCAGTAAGTATAACTGTCCTGCTTTAATGACCATTTTATTTACTTTTGCAGCACCTAGCCTTTACTAAAACACCATTTTACAGCACACAAGTACAAGTCCCTATAGACTTACATGGGCTACGGGTTCAAGTTTATTTTCAAGTCTGGAACTGGACTTTTTTTTTAAGTCCGTCCGGACCCACCGAACCTGCAGATGCCCATCTCTATTTATGAGGTATTTACAGATTTAATACTTAGACTTTTCTTTCTTGCAGTGCTATGAGTTGCTATTGTGGGACAATTAGAATACCTACGAATAATCTGTCAGCTTCAATTTAAGTTCCACAAATGTCTTCATTTCTGCTGCTATTCTCTTCTGTACGTAGACAACATTACTTTGATACTATTTTAAATAACTTAAAAATAGTTCCTTTTAATCAAATCGTTAGTAATGCAGGGCTCATTCTGCACAATTTGAGTATAAAATGACATTTTCAAGTTACATAGGTATAATATAAACCGTCACCCATTGCTTGTAGCTTTTATAGTCATACACAAGGTACTTCAGTTTGTAAAAGTCCAAACTTCGAATGAACTCTTTACCTGACTTTCAGTTCTTGCTAATTATCCACAATAACATCTCAGCCTTTGTTATGAGGGAAGAAAAGAAATTGCGTGTGAAATCAGGATGACATAAGCGGATTAGCAGAGGGCGGAAGGAGGTTTGCTTTTCAGTTTTGTATCAAAAAGACATTTAGCAAATTAAATGGTTTTAGTGTACATAGTTTGAAAAAAGCCAGAAGTTTCAAAGGGCATGTTAATTTGTGCCAGCACAGTTACATTTATCTTGTAACAAAAGGCCAGTGGCATTTCTTCTTTGGGTATACAAAGACTTATAGCAAATTTGTAGCAGAAATTTCTGTGATTGTTCCATTGATCCAAATAGGCAAGGCCAACTCCAGATTTCCATGGGCCAAGGGCAAAAGAGTCTCCGTGAGCACCATGCACAGCAGACATGCACATACACATATACACATACCGGCATACACACATATACAAATGCATAAAAACAGACAAATATATACACAGTCATATACACTAACATACATATATCCATACATCATACATACACACAAAGACACAGCAGAGATATTTTTAAAATGAAGAAGTCAGCAGTAGCTTCAATCGCCTGTTTGTCTCCCTCTCATCTCCTACCAAGTGTGTGGCTGTGAAGGGCACGCTGCTTGATGGACGTCACTTTAACAAACATGGTTGCCCACTCTGCATTTAATTTTGCCTGTGTGCCGGCCTGGCAGCGTCACTGCTCGCAGACAAGGCCGCAAACTGCACACTGAGATTGCATTATATACATCACAGGAGACATGTGTGCTACAGTATATAAATCACAGAAGGGGCTGAGTGCAGGTACATCACATGGGAGGCTGGGGGCATAGACATTACTAGGGGCATAGACATCAATTGGAAGGCATAGACATTACTGGGGGGCATACACATTACTGGAGGACATACAGCACTAGGGGACGTTGGAGCTACCGCTCCTCTCTTCACCTGTGGCACAGGAGCGCGTAACGTGCTAATTCCAGCCAAAGATGAACTCCATCCTTTAATGCATGGGCATGCAGTGTTCAGCAGTGAATACTGTGTGCATATGCTCACAGTGCAAGCGCAGGTTTAAAAGGACGGCAGCTGGCAAAATGTGGATGATGACCCGAGCACTGTGGTCTCCGGAAATCTGCCCAGGGATCACAGAAAAGATCACAGATTTTAATTTTTCAAAGTTTCTGCAATAAATCTGCCAAGTGTGAACATCTCCTTTTAAAAATAGTATACCCTCCCAGATTTCATATTCAAACTTAATGGTATACAAACCGCTGCCACTCCAAGAGTCTCAGCAGTGTTCATTTTTTGTTTTGATGAATATGATGCAGCTGCTGAGCTAGAAAAGGGCAGCATGGTGGCTCAGTGGTTAGCACTGTTGCTTTGCCGTGCTGGGTTTAAATCCCATCAAGGACGATATCTGCAATGAGTTTGTATGTTCTCTCCATGTTTGCTTGCTTTCCTCTGGGTACTCAGGTTTCCTCCTACACTCAGACACATACTAATAGAAAATTTAGATTATGAGTTTCACTGGGGACAGTGATGATAATGATGTCTGTAAAGTGCTGTAGAATTATAGGTGCTATGTAAAAATAAAATAAAAATAATAATAATAGAATATGATTTCATATTTCATAGCTCACTGATAATTTCTAAGGATATAAGAGGCATCTTTCTCTAGTATGTTTCAATACCGCATTGCCTGTATTCTGCAACTTCAGAAATATCAAAATAAAATGGTGCACATCATATTGGACAGTGCAAAATACATTCTTATGCTTCCAAAAGAAAATTAAAATCTCCATTCATGCTACTGGATACAAGAAAGATGTGATGGATCACATTGCAACTGTTAGACATGAGACCTTATCTCTCTTTTTTCATCCACTGACAAAATGAAACAATTAAGTATTTAGTTTTTACTAGGCCAGAATAGTGGCCATTTTCAGAATGCTAGTCTTCAAAAGGCAACAATTTACCCTAGTTTCATTGGCCAGCTTCCAAAACTGTCAGCAGTATTCCCCCTCAACAGTGTCAGCTGCATAGAAATTTCATTAACCTCATTAGTATACCCCTCTGAACTGTATCATCCAAATCACCTCCTTATGCATAGCCTCCTCAACAGTGTCAGCTGCATGGCCTCCTCAACTTTGATCAGTATCATGGCCTCCTCAACAGCCTCAGCCTCAGTGTCCTTATCTGTGTAAGCAGCATAGCCCCCGCAACAGTGTCAACAGAATAGCATCCTCAACGGCATCAACTGCAATGTCTCTTCAACATGGAAACATAGGCTCATCAACAGTGTTAGCTCATTGAAATGTTATTAATCTTAGTATCATACCCCTCTCAACTGAGTCATCTAAATAGCCTCCTTATGCATAGCCTCCTCTACAGTGTTATCTACACAGTGTCTTTATCGGTGTCAGTAACATAGCCTCCTCAACAGTGTCAGCTACAATGTCCTTATCTATGTCAGCAGCCTAGCCTTCTCAACAGTGTCAGCAGCATAGAAATTTTATTAATCTTAGTGTCATACCCCTTTCAACTGAATCATCTAAATAGCCTCCTTATACATGGCCTCCTCAACAATGTCAGCAGCATATCCTCCTCAACAGTATCAGTAGCATAACCTCCTCAACAGCGTCAGTAGAATAGTGTACGCTACAGTATCCTTATCATTGTCAGCTGCATAGCCCTCTCAACAGGGTCAGATGCACAGCATCCTTATCAGTGTCAGCAGCATAGCCTCCTCAATAGTATCAGCTACAGTGTCCTTATCAATGTCAGCTGCATTGCTTCCTCAACAGTGTTAGATACACAGTGTCCTGTCCTTATCAGTGTCAGTGGCATGGCCACCTGAACAGTGTCAGCAGCATATCCTCTTCAATAGTGTCAGGAGCATGGCCTTATCAATACTGTCAGCTACAGTGTCCTTATCTGTGTAAGCAGCACAGCATCCTTTTCGGTGTCAGCTACATAGCGCCCTCAACAGTGTCAGCAGCATAGTCTCCTCAAAAGTGTCAGCAGCATAGTCTCCTCAATAGAGTCAGCAGCATAGTCTCCTCAATAGTGTCAGCAGCATAGTCTCCTCAATAGAGTCAGCAGCATAGTCTCCTCAATAGTGTCAGCAGCATAGTCTCCTCAATAGAGTCAGCAGCATAGCTCCCTTAACAGCATCAACTGGAAAGTCTGCTCAACAGGGTCAAAAGCATAGCCTCCTTGACAGTGTCAGCTACGTAGCATCCTTATCAGTGTCAGATGCATAGTCCCCTCAACAGCGTCAGCAGAATGGCCTCCTCAACAGCGTCAGCTGCATAGAATCTTTATCAGTGTCGGCTGCAAGACCTCTTTAACACTTTCTGAAGCAAAATTTTCTTAAAAGTGTCAGTAGCATTGCCCCACAGCATTGTAAGAGGCATAGCCATCTCAACAGTGTCGGGAGCATAACCTCATTTACAGTATCAGCTGTTTAGCTTACAGTGTTAGTACCATTGTCCCATTGTCCCACTCAAGTGTCAACCACGGTGACTCCTCATTAGTGACAGACACAATGCCACATAGCAGTGACAGACACAGTACACCCTTATGACTATTATGTCAATCAGAAAGCCATGACTACAAGCCACAAGTCCCAGTAATGCAGTGGCAACTCTTCTGTACGCATATTGTTCTTATTTAATGAAGTTACCGCCAGCAATACTTGATCAGTGCATCAAAGAGAATAGGTTTAATCTCTGCGTCAGAAAGATGTCAGTAATATTAAATTTTATTTATTCTCAGTTAACTAAAAACAGAATTTTTAGAGGTTACTGAAATGGTTAAGAGATGAAATGTGAACGCCGTGTGGTGCCCTTTCTTGGGCAAGCACAGTTTTTCATATCCTGTAATTGCTTTTGGCAGAAGCTTCAGCTTGTATTTCCAACATTTCAAATGCAAGTACCTCCTATTTTCTAAAGACCCCATGATGAAATGATTCCATGATTTCACTCATTAGAAACCAATAAATATGTTTCTTAAAATAAAAAAAATATAAAAATACATATATATATCAGAGCCCCTTACTCTTTCATTAACAGCACGTGCATTAATAAAGGTTTTTTTTGCCTTTCTCTACTACTCAGTTTTGGATAAAGACTGAGAAAATTAAGGAGAAAATCATTTGAAAATTAAGGTGAGTGGGTGAAAGCTCCTGAGCAATGATTCTGTAGTGCCCACCACAACTGTATTATGTAGATTAAAAACAAATATCATAGCCACCAAATAAGTGCAAACGAGCCTGACAAAAATCCAGACCCTAGACCAGACACCAGAATGAACTTAGACTTTAGAACAGACTCCAATCAAATTAGACTCAAACTAAATTAAAATTAATCTAATAACCTAAACAAAGTCAGATCTCAGATCAAAGCATAACATTTATACAGATCAGCGTAAACAAATTCAGCATAAAGACTAAAACTCAATTAATTTAGGCTCCAGGAATCTCAACAAATTCACATTGAAGACCAGAGCCTAATAATAATGGCAATGGCCAACCAATGATATCCTAGATGAGTTCTATGAAAGGCCGCAGGCGCTGCATGCAATGGTAACATATTTAGGCCACCCAGGTTACTCACAGTAGCAGTAGTAACAGGCGGCCTGGGAATCTTTAGACAAATGGACATACCACTTGTTCCACAAACAAATCAATGTAATGCTGAGCTACTAATGTACCTAGGATGAAAACTAGAAGGTTCCAGCTACCATACATTATGTCACCCCATGCCATCATTCCGAAAGTAGGACCGGTTCCCTCTTTAATGCCTCTTCATGATGTCGCCCACGTGATCTGGCCTCCAGATGAACACGAGGCAAAAATGAAGCAATGTAGGCCTGAAGCAATGAAGGTCTATTCTCAGCAATGAGTCCAACTTTTGTATTGGATGCAATGATAGTCGAAGATTCGTCAGATTCCCTCACATACTGTTAACGCTTTTAATTCTATGATTAATCTCTAACAGTGCGTTAACAAAAGGTGCACTACTGCACACAGCTATTGGCCTCACAAGGTAATTGCAGAGTACTTGTGGGATTCTACTGCAGCAGGGGACCTGCTGAAGGCCATTGTGCCCACCATGATATTACTCTTGTGACTGGTATTCACAAGAGACAGTGTTTTTTACTGATGGGTTCTGCCATGAGAGACTCGCGCGAATTACACACGAGGCACTAGCAAGTGTGATTCTGGCCTTAAAGGGAAGCTGTCAGTTCAAAACAGCGTTCTGACCTACAAGCAGGAGCCTGTGTGAGCTAGTAACCCCTTCCTACCCATCCCTGAGTTGTTATATTGTGTAATATGAAAGTAATAAAATACGTTTTATTAGTTTCATATTCCCTATGTATATAGCATAGGTCTCTAGCCCCATGGGCGTCTCATCGCCCTGTGGGCATATACATGCTTTGCATGGTATCACACACCTGTGAGCGTGATACCATGGATTTACATCAGCGACGTCACTTCTGCAGCTTCAGAATCTCGCAAGCTCGTACTTACCATTCTCATCGCCTTCTCATCCTGGCGCTTGCTTCTTGGCTTCTGATGCGCATTGCGCATGACCGGAACTGCAGACGTCTTCTGAGCATGTGCAGTGCGTGTCAGAAGCCGACACCCAAACACCAGGATGAGTTGGCGAGAATGATAAGCTCGTGCACTCACGAAATTCTGAAGTAGCGATGGTCACGTCGCTGATGTAAATCCATGGTATCACGCCCATAGGGGTGTGATACCATGGAAAGCATGTAAACACCCACAGGGCGATGAGATGCCCATGGGGCTAGAGACCTATGCTATTTACATAGGACATATGAAAGTAATAAAACGTGTTTTATTACTTTCATATTATACAATATAACAACCCAGGGATGGGTAGCAAGGGGTTAGCAGGTTACACAGGCTGCTGCTTGTAGGTCAGAATGCTTTTTTGACCTGACAGGTTCCCTTTAATATGCTTGGATACAGCAGTATGTGAACAGCCAGCTTCTTCAGCAAAGATCTTTTGTGGCTTACCCTCCTTGTGAAGTGTGTCAATGACTGCCTATTGAACATCTGTCAAGTCAGCAGTCTTCCCCATGATTGTGTAGCCTACTGACCTGATTGTATAGCCTACCAGACTAAGGGACCATTTTAAATTCTTAGGAAGCCTTTGCAGGTGTTTTGGGGTAATTATTCTATTTTTTCAGATAATGACTTTGGGTTTTCATTGGCTGTAAGCCTGAACACTTGAAATAGATCACTCTGTGTGTAATGACACTATTTAATATGTCTTTCACTTTTTGTATTGAACTACTGAAATAAATTAACTTTTTGATGATATTCTAAGTTATTGACATGCATCTGTAGTCCCTAGCTGACCCTAAAATAGGCTCTTGGTAGTGACTGGATGGGATGAGCACAAGTCAACCCCACTAAGACCTAAAGAACACACAGGGAAAACAAACAGGAGAAAGTCAACATACAACTTATTTGCAAGATGACTTTGGGAGAATGACAGCAACATACAACTTGTTATGATAGGAAATTTCAAGCCGACTGCTTATAATCTGGACAGCATAGTAGTCTAACGCCGACAACAAACCAACGGGAAATGCAAGTATATATAGACACAGGGAGTGGGGATAAGAATTTGCAGTTGAACTGTCAAGAAATCCGCAGGGTCCAAAAGAGAAAGAGTTAACCCTAAAGCCAGCTTTACACCTTACAATTAGGTATGCGATCTCGTATGCGATGTGACACGCCCAGGTCGCATATGCGATCTAATGAGATTGCACGTAGGTCGTTCATTTGCTGTCACACGTGCGTTAGTAGCCTATGTTAAATTTATCAATTTTGTGTGCGATCCTTTAGATCATGTGTTCTGTGACGTATGCATCGGGCACCCTTTTTTTTTTATTTATTGACTTGACAAGCGTGTGTAATGTGTAGGGATGCGTTTTTACTATGTCATCTGCCATTCAGCTCTGCTACATGGCCGCTAACAGCAGACACAGACAGCCATGCAGCAGCGGTGAATGGCCGATGACAGCAGACACAGACAGAGCCGCACTGTCAGAATGAACTCGGGTGAACTTCACCCGACTTCATGGTCATGCTGCGGCTCTGTCTGTGTCGCGTCCTGATTAGCGGTCACCAGTGAAGGACTCACCGGTGACCGCTAAACTCCTGAGTAACTGAATTGAGCAGCCCTCTCTCATACTCACCGATCCCCGTTCCCCGGCGCTGCACGGCGTTCACACTGCTCCGGCGGCTTTTACTGTTTTGAAAAAGCCGGCCGCCCATTAAACAATCTCGTATTCCCTGCTTACCCCGCCCACCGGCGCCTATGATTGGTTACAGTGAGACACGCCCCCCACGCTGAGTGACAGGTGTCACACTGCACCCAATCACAGCAGCCGGTGGGCGTGTCTATACTGTGTAGTGAAATAAATAATTAAATAATTAAAAAAAACGGCGTGCGGTCCCCCCCAATTTTAAAACCAGCCAGATAAAGCCATACGGCTGAAGGCTGGTATTCTCAGGATGGGGAGCTCCACGTTATGGGGAGCCCCCCAGCCTAACAATATCAGCCAACAGCCGCCCAGAATTGCCGCATACATTAGATGCGACAGTTCTGGGACAGTACCCGGCTCTTCCCGATTTACCCTGGTGCGTTGGCAAATCGGGGTAATAAGGAGTTATTGGCAGCCCATAGCTGCCAATAAGTCCTAGATTAATCATGTCAGGCGTCTATGAGACACCTTCCATGATTAATCTGTAGATTACAGTAAATAAACACACACGCCCGAAAAAATCCTTTATTGGAAATAAAAAACACACACACATTCCCTGGTTCACCACTTTAATCAGCCCCAAAAAGCCCTCCTTGTCCGGCGTACTCCAGGATGGTCCAGCGTCGCATCCAGCGCTGCTGCATGGAGGTGACCGGAGCTGCAGCAGACACAGCCGCTCCGGTCACCTCCACGCAGCACCATAACGTGGAGCTCCCCATCCTGAGAATACCAGCCTTCAGCCGTATGGCTTTATCTGGCTGGTTTTAAAATTGGGGGGGACCGCATGCCGTTTTTTTTAATTATTTAATTATTTATTTCACTACACAGTATAGACACGCCCACCGGCTGCTGTGATTGGGTGCAGTGTGACACCTGTCACTCAGCGTGGGGGGCGTGTCTCACTGTAACCAATCATAGGCGCCGGTGGGCGGGGTAAGCAGGGAATACGAGATTGTTTAATGGGCGGCCGGCTTTTTCAAAACAGTAAAAGCCGCCGGAGCAGTGTGAACGCCGTGCAGCGCCGGGGAACGGGGATCAGTGAGTATGAGAGAGGGGGTAAGAGGGATAGACTGACATGGACAGAGAGAGAGGACAGAGATAGTGACGGACTGACAGAGATTAGTGAATGACAGACATTGTGAGGCGCTTCAAAACGCAGCTTTTCAGCTGCGCTCTGAAGCAGACCTTTTTTAAGCTGCGGTGCAGAGCGCACACCTGCGCACATAGCATCAGACATCAAAATCGTATGATGGATGTCACACATTACAATTGACTAGTTTCGTACTGCTAAACGTCCAATGTATGAGGAATAAACGACGTGTATGCGATCACCGTATTTTCGTTCAATATCGATCGCATGTAGGTTTCACACGCAAATACATCACGAATGATGCCGGATGTGCGTCACTTACAACTTGACCCCGACGACGGATTGAAAGATCTATTGAAGTTTGTAAAGCAGGCTTTACAGAGAAGATAAATAGAACTCCATTCACACCAAGAAAGAATGGAATATCAAAAAGCAGCCAAACGCAGCAACCTTCTACAGATGGACAGCCACAGGGTTGTCTGTCAATTGTGAACACCTGTGACAGAGAGAGCATTGGATGCGATATGCTGACAATCGGTTCAGGCTCGGTTGCGAGCATGAGCCGAGTGTCATGCAACTGTGATCCAATCTCCAAGACATAGACAGTAATCTCTCCATCTTCTCCAATGCCTGTCTCTGCATATATCCCACTGCACTTGGATGACATGCACCTATAGACTTGTATGGAGGCGAGAGAAACAAGACTCCCAGTAAATCACAGCATGCTGCAATTCTTTTATTATGCCGTCTCGGTATGAGAAAAAAGTTGCAGATGGACATGGCCTCATTGTTTAACACTGATGAGAGCGCAATCCAATGTTTTATTGGATTGCACTCGTCCGTGTTAATCGCAAGTGGGAGTGATGCCTTAAGGTTACTAATGTTTTACATCTCCTAAGTTTTCAAGACTATAAATAGGGAATAAGACAAAGCCACATCCCTAACCTCCTTACACTATCCATTTTGTGCGCCCATGCATAAATAGTGCCCCTAATGAAGTTGTTGAGTTTTCCTATATCTTATTTTATCACTCCCATACAGTATAATGCCTCTCCACATATAATGATAACCTGATGCAGAGTATGATACCCCTCTGTATAGTACTAAGCCCCCAAAACACAGTAAGATGCTCCCAAATTGCCCTCCAAACAAACTATCATGCTCCCACAGTGCATACTACCACTCATAAAATACTGCCCCCATGGAATGCTGCTCCAAAAAAAACATTTCACCATACAGTTTGGTGTTCCTAAAGTGTACCCTCACACACAGTATGATGTGCAAAATCACATTCCCACACATTATGATACTCTACAGTGCCAAACCCACATTATAATACCTTCACAATGCCTTCCTCCACACAGCATGACACCGCCATAGAACCTTCACTCAAACAAAATGTAAATATACCCCCACAAATGTATTTCCCCTAAAGTAAATGTCCCCCCCATTGCTAATGTGACGCCCTGGCCTATCAGGTCGTCACAGAGTATTGTGCAATCTGCCCTTCTGCATGATATCCATTTCCTCCTTGGTTACAGGTCCCTGACCTTTGGTGTTGCTAAGAACAAGCTAATCAAAACCCTAGGAACACTCTGCACCACACCCACCAGACACACCAGTGGACAGCCTGAAGGCAATAGGGCTGGTCACTTGGGGGGTTGTTAAGGGGAGGTCAGGAGTGTTAGGAGACAGTCAGTTGAGGAGTGACTCTCAAGAGGAGAGGTCACAAGTTAGTTGTGGAGTGACACTCGAGAGTAGAAGTCAGGAGCTGGGCTCCTCGTATACTAGCTGGCAGACGTTGGTCTGGGCCTGGTAGGAGCTGGACCCCGGTCGCAGGGGATCGTGACAAGGGGCATGGACTGTCGAGGATGACAGCTGGCGGCCTTGTGCTATCACCGGGCAGGGATCAGGGCACGACAGGGTACGTGGACCCCAGGCCAGGAAGTAGCTTCAGGCGTCCTGTTAATTCCCCCAACGAGAACGGAGCCTTCAAGATCCGTTCTCTACCCGCTGCAAAATCGGGGTACTAGCACAACGAGGGGGATAGGACTTTCCCACTGCCTAGTCCAGAAAATCCCAAGCGTGAACCCTGAGAGAAAGCTCATTCCGTTAGCCATACAGGTGAGCGGGACCCGTTTTAGTTTGAAGCTGAAAGGGACCTACTGTAGAAAAAGGTGCCAAGATCAAGGTCACAGGCAACACCAACAGGCACGGGATCCAGACGTGCTCCCTCCCTGCTGCAGTGGCATCAAGAACTTTGGTTTACCACAGTTGTCAGCGTCAGCGTTATTGGACTGAGTGAGTATGCAATTAACCCTTACCGGCGCAAAGGCACCTCCCCGACACCATCACCGAGTCCCGGGGCACCCCCCCTACCCGTGGAGGGGTTAAACACCTGGCTGCCCACCCCATCGCCACCGGGTACTCCCAGCCACAGCAGTTGTACTCTACCCTTACCACACACGACGGGTGGTGTCACGAACTTTCCACACCATCCCCTGTACATAGCCCCCTTCAATTCGAGTGGCTACACGACCCCCCCGAGTCCGGAGACCCCTTGAGCCACTGCGGATCCGGATCCGAGCAGCCCGGCTTCAGACACGGGGGCGGCACACCTCAAATTTCCTGGCATCACAAACAGGATACGAGCAGGACCCACTTACCTGGGTGACGTACTCCTTGAAGCCGAAAACCGCGAGTCAAAATCCCTCTTCCCGCCAATTCTGCCATTTTCCCCCATCTTTTAGCGCCAAAACGCCATCTTTGCCGTGAAAGCACGCGAAGCAGAATCCCCGCCCTTCGTTCTGCACGTGGGAGGCCAGAACCGGAAGTTCCCAGAGGGCCACAGCGCTCGAAAGAGTGCTGAGTGAAAACCGAGGGGGCGCGCCTGAATGTAATAACAGCAGAAGTGAAGCAGGGACGCCAGGACTCTGCCATAACGTTCCTGGACAACGCAGAGGAAAGATGGCGGAGTGAGACTTGTCACCGGAACGTGCTGTTCATGGGACCGCGACATGGATAGAGGAAGAGACAGAGCAGCTGTGCAGAAGAATGCGGATACAGTTCTTCTTCATGCTAAACCACTGGAGGGAAGAGATGAGGAGCCTCGTGATGGTGGTGCGAGCCCGTGAGGTCGAGATCCCACATGAAGAGAGGGTGCAGCAGTTACCCAGTCCCTATTGATTGCCCAAATCTGGCCACAGTGGCTGAGGGATCCGGACCGCCCCCACATGCGGTGAGCCCTACACCGTCACCTACCCCGTTCTCGGCGGACGCCGAGCTGCCCACACCAATCCTGGCAGCGGAACCTTCAGTGTCTCCAAAGGAAGCTCCAGCTGCAGAAACCCCGGTGCCGTCCCTCATCCCTGTCATGACAGCGGTCGTCCAGATCCCGGCCACACCAGACCCGGCCGCATCACCGGGCCCGTCCTCAGAGGCGGAGCACTCGGACCACGCAACTCCGCCTGCGGAGCAGTCGGTCTTTCCATCTACAGATGCGGAAGTGGAGCCTAAAGATCCACCGGTTCCACTGCCGCGCGGCATCCCGACAGCTGTTGGGGCCGCAAGAGTCCACGTCAAACCAGAGCCAGTTATGGAGCTGAGGCTTGGAACGACATCGCCAACGATTACAAGCTGAGATCACCACCCGAAACCAGCGACAACTGACACCGGCGATGACAACTCCAGACCAGCGGGAGCGGGAGATCATTGCCCGTACACAGAGGGAGAAAGAAAATCTGAGGAAGGCCACCTTTCGAGTTGGAGGGCCGCAATGAAGGGGCCTCATACGGCGCTTCAACCCTGAGAAAGGGTGGGGTTTCCTCTGGGAAGCAAGTCTCCCTGATGAGGTGTTTGTGGCTTGAAGAGATATCAAGCAGCATCTCCCGAGAGATCATTAGGGCCGGAATCTGGAGCCAGGGGAGGTAGTCACTTATACACGGCACTGGAGCGAGCGGGACTGGTACGCCCTGGATGTGAAACGGCTCGCTGTAGTGAATGAGCCAGTTGTGCTGGCTGCCGCGGTCGACTACCAGCCTCCCAGTGAGCGGTACCAGTAGTTTGAAAAATTTAAATGCCAGTAGTTTAACGATGCCATAGAACTGTTAGGTATCAGTGTTTTCGTTTGTTATTTTCCACAGTTTGTTATTTTCCATACAGAAATGTTAGTAAATAAGTGCCTAATTAACCAGTTTTTAATGAACAGAGTGAAGTAACCAGATTTGCTAGAAAATTGCTAAAATGTGTAGACCCGGTACATGGACTCCGTTACGTTTTATATAAGTAAATATGGACCACGGTCCCAGGACTGGCGTGACCAACACGAACTTGTGTATTGTATATAGTTGCACCTCCTGTGCCCACCAGAGTTGTCTTAAACACCCAGGACCTTAACCTGGTCACGGACACACCATAGGTTTGCAGGGGGTTCAGGTTGTTTGGGTGGTGGGTTAACGGGATCCGGGACAGGACTTTCATGGGTAGAGGCTGCAACGGAGCAGGTTGAGTCTCCGCCACCATTGAAACCGGTGGCGTCCCATCGTTGAGGAGATGAACTCTTGAAAAAGTTTAGTAACCTTGAAGAAAAGTGCCCCCCCCCTGCGTGGGATGAAAATGTTAATAAAAATGTTAACCCCTTTTTTCTATCTTTTTCTACAGTTTTGAAAGAAAAAATAATAAACCTTTGTTGTCCTGTAGCTCGGGGACGAGCAACATTTAACCAAGGGGGAATGTGACGCCCTGGCCTATCAGGTCATCACAGGGTATTGTGCAATTTGCCCTTCTGTATGATATCCATCTCTCCTCCTTGGCTACGGGTACCTGACCTTTGGTGTTGCTAAGAACAAGCTAATCAAAAGCCTAAGAACACTCTGCACCACACCCACCAATGGACAGCCTGAAGGGAATAGGGCTGGCCACTTGGGGGGTTGGTTAAGGGGAGGTCAGGAGTGTTAGGAGACAGTCAGTTGAGGAGTGACTCTCAAGAGGAGAGGTCACAAGTTAGTTGTGGAGTGACTCTTGAGAAGAGAGGTCAGGAGCTGGGCTCCTCATATACTAGGTGGCAGACGTTGGTCTGGGCCTGGTAGAAGCTGGACCCCGGTCACAGAGGATCGTGACAAGGGGCACGGACTGTCGAGGAGGACAGCCGGCGGCCTTGTGCTATCACCGGGCAGGGATCAGGGCACGACGGGGTACGTGGACCCCAAGCCAGGAAGCAGTTTCAGGCGTCCTGGTAATTCACCCGACGAGGACAGAGCCTTCAAGATCCGTTCTCCACTCGCTCCAAAATCGGGGTACTAGCGCAACGAAGGGGAAAGGACTTTCCCACTACTTAGTCCAGAAAATCCCAAACGTGAACCCTGAGAGCATGCTCACTCCGTTAGCCATACGGGTGAGCGGGAACCATTTTAGTTTCAAGCTGAAAGGGACCAACTGTAGAAAAAGGTGCCAATGTCAAGGTCACAGGCTAACAAGCAACACCAACAGGTACGTGATCCAGGTGTGCTCCCTACCTGCTGCAGTGGCATCAAGAACTTTGGTTTACCACGGTTGTCAGCGTCAGCGTTATTGGACTGAGTGAGTACGCAATTAACCCTTACTGGCCCGACGGCACCTCCCTGACACTATCATCGAGTCCCGGGGCATCCCCAATACCCGTGGAGGCGTTAAACACCTGGCTGCCCACACCATCGCCACCGGGTACTCCCAGCCACAGCAGTGGTACTCTACCCTTACCACACACGACGGGTGGTGTCTCGAACATTCCACACCATCCCCTGTACCTAGCCCCCTTCAATTCGAGTGACTACATGACCCCCCAGGTCCGGAGACCCCTCGAGCCACCGCGGATCCGGATCCGAGCAGCCCGGCTGCTGACGCGGGGTCGGCACACTAAACTTTTAAACAAAGAGTATAATGCCTCAGGGTGACCCAACAAATACTGTATAAATTACCTCTACCCAACAAAAAAATAGCACAAAAAAAGCTTTGCCTATCTCCATTCCATTTGGAGAGAACAGGTCTCATACCTTAGATCGGGGTCTCCAACTCGACTGGGTATATGGGACGCACATAGAAAAAAAAAAAATTGACAGGCTGCATTCTTTGTAGGATGAGTTTACATTTTTGGTGATACCATTTTTTTTTTATATAAAAAAAGTCTCAAAAAACAATCTGAATTAAATAAAGAATCGCCACAGGTAAAAGTAGTTCTTCCACTGAAGTTGCAATGGCCAGTACTTTATCTGCTCTATAAGCAAACTACAAAAACACATGAGAACAAGTATATTAGACATTCAATAGTAAAATTAATTTGCTCCATTTTTACGAGCGGTAACAACTTAACTTTGCATAAGTGTGGCACACACGTGTTTTGCGATGCGTCTCCCGTGGGCAGCATAGCATGTGAATTTGAGACAATCAGTCAAAGTGAAATGCATACAGTGTTCAGGTGCAAGGCCGGCAAAAAATAATCTGATAATGAGTCCACTTCAAAAATCAGTGCTAAGTGGAGCCAGGCCAGAGCTTTACCACATTTGGTGCCATTTAGAAATACATTTCGTACACCTGGCAGTCACACAGGAGCGGCTTGCTTGATTTACAAAGCAGGAGCTTCAAGGCAACAAGCTTGCTCTGTCATTACCTGAGTGTACGGCGGAGCACTTCAGGACCCCTGGCTGGTCGTGCACTTACTGCATACAAGTGCTCAATTACTGCAGCTCTTACAAACAATTATGGAGCATTACAGGTAGTTCAGTCAGAAAACAACCAAAAAAACACTATGCCCCTTTCCCCTATCTATTCAAGTAAACAATTTTCTCTCTCTTCTCTGACTGAATAAGCTGCCAAAAAAAACCTGAAAGCTCACTAAATATTTGTTCCCCAACTCCTAGCCAGAACCCCTTAAATAATACTTTAAGAAAGTCTCATCGAATTGTTAGTTCTGTACTGTAATATTTTTTTTAGATTTTGCAAATCTCCTTGATGTAGTGTGTTATCAAGAAGTAAGTCATATCTCTCCAAAGGGAACTCCATGGCTGCCCCCCCTACTCGAGGTGTATCAAGTCATCATAAGGCAGCTGAGTTTAAAAATATTCATATCATACCTACAGCTGCCATTGAACTTCATCACCAAAATAAGACCACAGAAAAGAGTATATACAATATATTGCAAAACTGAGTACACCCCTCACATTTTTGTAAATATGTTATTATATCTTTTAATAGGACAACACTGAAGATATGACACTTTGGTACGATGTAAAGCAGTCAGTGTGCAGCTTGTATACAAGTGTACATTAGTTGTGGCCTCTAAATAAGTCAACACACAGCCATTAATGTCTAAACCGATGGCAAGAACAGTGATTACAACCCTAAGTGAAAATGGCCAAATTGTATCCAATTAGCTATTTTTCCATTCCTGTGTCATGTGTCTCATTAGTGTTACAACAAGGTCTCAGGTCTGAATGGGACCAGGTGTGCTAAATTTGGTGTTTTCACTCACACACTCTCTCATACTGGTCACTTGAAGTTTAACATGGCACCTCATGGCAAACAATTCTCGTAAAATCTGAAAAAAGAATTGTTACTCTACATATATATGTAGAGTAAGAATTCTTTTTTCAGATTCTCAGAGAATAAGAAGATTGCCAACACTCTGATACTGAGCTGCAGGCCAAGACAATACAGTGGTGTAACAAGACAGTGTCCACTCAGAACAAGCCTCACCATGGCTGACTAAAGAAACTGAGTGCATGTGCTCAGTGTCATATCCAGAGGTTGTCTTTACAAAATAGACATATGAGTGTTGTAAGCATTGCTGCAGAGAATAAAAGGGTGAGAGGTCAACCTGGCAGTGTTCAGACTATACACCGCACACGCCATCAAATTGGTCTGCATGGCTGTCCTCCCAAAAGAAAGCCTCTCATAAAGATGATGCACAAGAAAGCCCGCAAACAGTTTGCTGAAGACAAACAAAGTACATGGAGTACTGGAACCATGTCTGATGAGACCAAGATAAACTTTTTTGATTCAGAGACGGTCAAGCGTGTGTGGTGGCAACCAGGTGAAAAGTACAAAGAAAAGTGTGTCCTGCCTATAGTCAGGCATGGTGGTGGGAGTGGCATGGTTCGAGCTGAATGAGTGCTGCTAGCTGTGCGGAGTTAAAGTTCATTGGGGGAACCATAAATGCCAACATGTACTCTGAAATAGTGAAGCAGAGCATGATTTCCGCAATTCGAGAACTGGGCCACAGGCAGTTTTCAAACATGATAACAACCACAAACACACTTGAAAGGTGACCACTGTCTTGCTAAAAAAACTGAGAGTAAAGGTTCTGGACTGGCCAAGCATGTCTCCAGACCTGAACTCTATTGAGCATCTGTGGAGGATCCTCAAATGGAAGCTGGAGGAGCGCAAGGTCTCTAACATCCATCAGCTCTGTGATGTCATCAAGAAGGAGTGGAAGAGAATTCCAGTGGCTCCTGTGAAGCTCTAGTGAACTCCATGCTCAAAAGAGTTAAGGCAATGCTTGCAAATAATGGTGGCTACACATAATATTGAAACTTTGGGCACAATTTGTTCATTTTCAGTTAGGGGTGTACTCACTTTGTTGCCAGTGGTCTTGACATTAATGACTGTTTACAGTGCACACCAAATTTACACTGTTATACAAGTTGTTTAAGGACTGCTTCAAATTGTATCAATGTATTATAATTTCAGTGTTGTCCCATGAAAATATATAAAATATTGACAAAAATGTGAGTGGTGTACTCACTTTTGTGATATATGATATACTTCAGAAATAGAAATAAACATAAAATATAAATAGAAGAGATATGTAGTGTAAAAGGTGAGTTGACAAGCAGTGACTTAAAAAATGTTACGTGTGGGATAAGAAACAAACAAAAATACTAGGAATCACAGATTTCTTTGGAGGCCTATCATATCTAATGCTGAAAATAAATCTGCAAAAAATTATGAAATCATTTATATGTGTTTGAGGAGTTTATTCATTTTTATTTTCTTTATTTCACAAACTTGTTTGTCATTTGGGTGTACAAAATGCCCTCACTCACTGCTCTGTCTGTAGATCAGAAGCCCTAGGTCAGGTATTAGGCTGGAAACACATTTATGCGTGTAAAATCGGTCCGACTTGCCTGAAAAAAACTTGGCCGATTTTAGTTCACGTTATGTCAGTGTGCAATGCAAGTGCGATGCTTTTTTTAATTATTTAATGACTAGCAGAGCGTGTGTAATGCGTGTTTGATGCGTATGGGATCCCTTTTTTCATCTGCCATTCAGCAGAGCTGAATAGTCGCTGACAGCAGACACAGATAGAGCCGCACGATTAGAATGAAGTCGGATGTACTTCACCCGACTTCATTGTCCTCCTATGGCTGTCTGACTCACCAGTGGCCACTAATCCCCTGAGTGACTGAAGTGAGCAGCGCGATTAGCGCTGCCATCACTCAGGCTACCTGCGGCTAGCTGGATCCTCCACCCGAGACTACAACTCACCTGTGACTTCATCACTGTCACTCTGGCGACTTGCTGTCACTGTTGGAGGATCCAGCGGTTGCAGCAAGTAACCTGAGTGACATCATCACTGATCGCGCTAATCACCTCAGTTGCTGCGTGGAGCTGTCAGGAGCGGCGGTGTTCTTCTGCAGCTCCTGTCACCTTCATGTAGCAGAGCTGGAAGCGACGCGGGACCTCCGTGGATTACGCCGGAGCTGGAGGGGTTTTTGGGGCTTAATAAAGTGGTGAACGAGGGTATTTGTTCGTGTTTATTATTGCAAATAAAGGATTTTTTCACTATGTGTGTTTGATTAACTTTAAATTACCGGTTAATCATTGAGGGTGTCTCATAGACATGATTAATCTAGAACTTTGTGGCAGCTATGGGCTGCTGCCATTAACTCCTTATTACCCATTTGCCAACGCACCAGAGCAAAACGGGAAGAACCGGGTACAGTCCCAGAACTGTCGCATCTAATGGATGCGGCAATTCTGGATGGCTGCTGACTTTTATTGTTAGGCTGGGGGGCTCCCCATAACGTGGGGCTCCCCATCCTGAGAATACCAGCCTTCAGCCGTGTGGCTTTACCCTGGCTGGTATTAAAATTGGAGGGGACCGCACGCCGTTTTTTTTTAATTATTTATTTATATTACTGCATGAGAGACCCGCCCACCGGCAGCTATGATTGGCTGCAGTGAGACAGCTGTCACTCATTTTGGGGGCATGTCTGACTGCAACCAATCAACCAATCATAGGCGCCGGTGGGCGGGTAAAGCAGGGAATACGAGATTGAATAATGAGCGGCCGTTTTTTTCAAAAGAGGAGAAGCCGCTGGAGCAGTGTGAACGCCGTGCAGGGCCGCGTTGATGAATGGGGATCAGTGAGTATGAGAGAGGGAGGGAAAGGAATAGACCGACATGGTCAGAGAGAGAGAGAGAGAGAGAGAGAGAGAGACCGACCGACAGAGAGACCGACCGACAGATTGACTGACAGAGAGAGAATAGAGACCGAGAGGGAGAGGCCGACTAACGGAGATAGAGATTGACCGACATTATGAGACCTCACTCATTTCCAGTGCTTTGTGACACATGCGATAAATTTATTTAGAAAAACGGATGTCACTAGGATGGTGTGAGTGCCGGTCCGTGTGACATCTTTTTTTTTCATGCTCCCATAGAATTGCATTGGAGAGACTCGCATGAGAAACTCTTCAAATAGCAGCTTGCTGCGATTTTTTTCTCAGTCCGATTTGGAGTGAGAAAAAAATCGCAGATGAGAGCTGATTCATTGAATGACATGTGTCCGAGTGCAATGCGAGATTTTCTCGCATTGCACTACTGCGAGAAACTCGCAAGTGAGAAGCCGGCCTTAGATAACAAATGAAAGTCAAAAAGGGGAAATTTTGCCATATGTTATCTGTTAGGGCTCGTGCAGACAACTGTATTTTCAGTCCGAGGGCTTTTCAACAAAATATCATATCGCACTTGGACCAAGGTAATTCAATGAGGCAATGCACATGTCCAATTTTTTTCCACTTGAACTCATTGAGCATTTGGTGATATTTTTTTACCTGAGTATCTGTAAGCCAAAACCAGGAGTTCCAGCCAAGTTAAAGGTGTGGAACTGTAACGTGACATGGGGTAGTTGCCATGGGGGAATTACTTGCTTCCCCTGTCCCAGCATGTTACAGAAAATTCTTGGTGCCCTAGATATGTGTGTGTGTGGTAGTGTTGCAGTTGAGGAAACCTTCATATTCAGTTTGGCCACGCTTTGTGTGGCATCGGTTCTCTTGGACCCTAGGATGAGGAAGCCACACCACCTTGTGAATACAAAATCCTTTTTACTTACAACCATACTTAAGTACAGGGTGTAACAGGTAGCGAGCTCACAATTCTCTTCTGTGCAATATAGAGGCATCTTTCCAGCAGTTACAGACTGTGAAATAATTCTTGTAAGGAAAATTACATACCGACAGCATGACAACATGGATGACTCCATCCTTTTGGGAACTAACACAAGAGCACTCTTAATAGCTATTCCGCTACTTGACTGCTACCAACAGTCTGTCCAAATCCACCTTCTCTTCAAGGTTGTCCTCCTCAACAAAGTACACTATTGCTGTATTACAGCTAATCAGTCCTAAAGTATGCCCTACTCGCTTCCGAAAAGGGAGTCACAGCAGTTTCCTTGAGGAGGTCCACTCCCTGTTCTTCTCAACACACCCACCAAAGGTTGCTCTGTTTTCTATCCTGGTGTAGAGCTGTGTGGCATGGCGCATTGTCCTGCTGGAAAAACCATTCCTCAGAGTTGGGGAACATTACCTGAGCAGAAGGAAACAACTGTTTCTCCAGGATAACCTTGTATGCAGCTTGATTCATACGTCCTTCCCAAAGATCAAGCTGCATACAAGGTTGCTTGCTTCTGCTCAGGCAATGTTCCCCAATTCTGAGGACTGTTTTTTCCAGCAGGACAATACGCCATGCCACACAGCTAAGTCATCCAATGTGTGGATGAAGGATCACCACATCAAAACTCTGTCACGGCCAGCCCAATCACCAGACCTGAACCCCATTGAAAACCTCTGGAATGTAATCAAGAGGAAGATGGATAGCCACAAGCCATGAAACAAAGAAGAACTGCTTAAATTTGTGCACCAGGAGTGCCATAAGGTCACCCAAAAGCAGTGTGAAAGAATGGTAGAAAGCAGCCAAGACGCATGAAAGCTGTGATTAAAAATCATGGTTATTCCACAAAATATTGATTTCTGAACTCTTCTTAAGTTAAAACATTATCTACATTGTTGTTTCTAAATGATTGTGAACTTTTTTTTTTTTATTAATATTATTATTTGAGGTCTGAAAGCAATGCATTTTTTTGTTATTTTGACCATTTCTAATTTTCAGAAAATAAATACAAAATATATTGCTTGGAAATTCGGAGACATGTTGTCAGTAGCTTATAGAATAAAAGAACAATTTACATTTTACTCAAAAATATACCAACAAAGAGAAAAATCAGAAAAACTGACAACTTTGCACAGTGGTCTTTTAACTTTTGCCAAAGCTGTATATATATATATATCTATATATATATATATATATATAAGACATGTGGCATTTGAATTTTATGGCATCCATTGTATGAATGACTTGCTAATGTTACTCTATCAATGAGAACAATTACTGCCAGTTTTTTAAAAATTATTATTTTTATTACATTTTCTTTAATTATATAATGCCATAAATCATACAACTATTAACAACAAAGAGTAAGAATACCAACAAAAACAAGCAAAATAAAACTTTCTAAAAAACAATTTGGAGAGGAGTTCTATCCTATAGATTTAGATATAGTCCAGATTAGTAGTTTTATCATAAATTATTCAAACATAAATATAGTGACTTATATAAAATGAAAAAACACTTAATAACAACTTAGCCTAATGATATATAACCATTAGATATAGAAAGAGAGAACCAACTAAAAAGGTTTCTGGCAATATGTTTTAACAGAAACAAAATAAATAAGAAAAAGCATGTTTATTTTACATCAAGATTCCTTTTGAAGGGGAAAATGTTTCTTCCAATAATTCCATTTATTATGGTATTTGTGTATATAATTGTTGATTCTAGCATGAATAAGTTCATAGAAATTATGAAAAGATAGTTTTACTGCAATTTCAGGGATTGAGGGAACTTCAGATATTTTCCATTCAGATGCAATTATATTTTTATCACCAGAAAAATATGTACTATTATTGATTTATGATTTAGGAGTATAGATTCCAAGTCTAAAAAAGTACCGCGAAATTAGAGTTAACTATTCTAGTTAATTGTGCGATAGTAGTAATGAATGAAGAGAACATTTTCCACATGTCCCTTAAATCTGGACAACACTCAAAAATATAATATTGCATCCCCTGTCATACCACATCCTAGCCAACATTTGATTAACGTTTCAAGTTTCAAGCCTTTCAATAGTCATTTTTACTTTTCTTTTGTTGGCCAACTAGTGGACTTGACCATGCTATCACTTAATTACTCATATAACACACTGCAATACTTCTTTATTGCATTCTGTTATGGCTGTCAGGGTAACAATAAAAGGCCTCCTAACCCTGAGTGGTCATAAGAGGCTTCCACATATGATAGATATGGGAGGCACTGTAAAGGCCCCGTTACACGCACCGACATATCTAACGATATATCACCGGGGTCACGCATTCCGTGACGCACATCCGGCATCGTTAGCGACGTCGTCGTGTGTAAGAGCTTTGAGCGAGTGTTAGCGATCAAAAATACTCACCTTATCGTTGATCGTTGACACGTCGTTCATTTTCATAAAATCGTTGCTATTGCAGGACGCTGGTTGTTCATCGTTCCTGCGGCAGCACACATCGCTACGTGTGACAACGCAGGAACGAGGAACAACCTCGTACCTGCGGCCGCCCACAATGAGGAAGGAAGGAGGTGGGCGGGATGTTACGCCCGCTCATCTCTGCCCCTCCGCTTCTATTAGGCGGCCACTTAGGGACGCTGCTGTGACGCCGCACGAACCACCCCCTTAGAAAGGAGGCGGTTCGCCGGCCACAGCGACGTCGTTAGGCAGGTAAGTCCAACGATGTTGTGCACCACGGGCAGCGATTTCCCCGTGATGCACAACCGACGAGGGCGGGTGCTTTCACCAGCGATATTGCTAGCAATATCGATGTGTGTAAAGCCCCCTTTAGGCCCAAAGCAGCTTTGACAACTGATTTACATCTCACAATCACACAATTTGGAGTGATGGGGTAATATACATAAAAGAAAAACTCCAGCTTACCATATAGCTCTGTGCTACAGGACTAGGCGCGCTCGTGATCCATCAGAAGGCCAAGCTGCAGTCAATCATAGTCAAAGGAGGGTTGGATCCAGCATAAAAAAATCCATAGTTAAAAATTCAGCTTTATTGAAAATATATATAAAAATATACAGACAGCGTATATATTTTTAGCAGAGGGATGGGGCAAAGTGCATGAAACACCTTACGCGTTTCGGACGGTGAATTTAAAAGCAGTCCTTAGTCATAGGTCTATGACTAAGGACTGCTTTTAAATTCACCGTCCAAAACACGTAAGGTGTTTCATGCACTTTGCCCCATCCCTCTGCTAAAAATATATACGCTTTCTGTATATTTTTATATATATTTTCAATAAAGCTGAATTTTTAACTATGGATTTTTTGATGTTGGATCCAACCCTCCATTGACTACGGTAATATACAGAGCCTTCTTCCTCTAGATGTTGTGATTGACCTGAGCATCTAAATGGTCTAATAGCCTAAAATCTGAGTTTTGTCTAATCTCAAGTAAGCAGTGGTGTGAGCTGTTAAACACAATGGATCCGAATGGAGGACCTCACAATTTCAACTTTTGTCATTACCACTCCATAGAAAACAAAACATCTTGCTTATATTCTCATGTGCAGGCAACACCAAAACCAGACCATTATAAAATGTGTCCCATTGTATTTGATGAAAAAATATTAATACAGATGTCATGCATCAGATTTGATCAGGCTGCCTCTTGTGCTGTGGTCCGTTTTCCTTCTCCACTAGACCACATGCAGGTTTGGTCACTGTCTGGTTTCTGAACAATTTGTCTCAGAGTTTACATGTGTTGTATTAATTGCCTTTCAGTCAACAGGTGACTTCTATTATGTTATTGGGTCTGCTCTATCACCCAGCAGGTGTAACTATTTCAAACCTCCCTAGCTTCCATGATATATCTAAAGTGGAACCTGCTTGGAACTACATCCTGTTTATTTTTACTTTTGGTTTACTTTATGTTACTCTGCACCTTCCCCAGGTTACTTAAGGAGGTACGTGAAACCCTCGATGGCAGCTTAGGGAGCAATAGAACTGATTAGCCATCTGAGTTATCTAGTTAGGGTGGGGTCAGTCTGAGCAGGGGCCATTAGGGACTGCGCAGCTGGGACCTCTACTCTGTAAAACATCCAGGCAGTTCAGGTATGGTAGTCTTAGGTAAAATTGAATTTTTTTTCATTATTTACCACGTGTGCACTTAAGCATCTATAATAACAGTGCAATACAATTTCATTATTTTAAAACTAAAATATTAAAAAAAGAGAATTTTGTTACCGTAAATTCTTTTTCTTATAGTTCCGTATTGGGAGACCCAGACCATGGGTGTTTAGCTTCTGCCTCCGGAGGACACACAAAGTACTACACTTAAAAGTGTAGCTCCTCCCTCTGAGCTTATACACCCCCTGGTGAGCCAGTCCTAGCCAGTTTAGTGCAAAAGATGAAGGAGAATAGCCACCCACAAGTAGAACCGAGTAAGAACCGGAACAACCGAAGACTCTGTCCACGACAACAGCCGGTGATAACACACGGAACAAGAAAATTGCCAACAGGCAACAGGGAGGGAGCTGGGTCTCCCAATACGGAACTATAAGAAAAAGAATTTACGGTAAGTAACAGAATTCTCTTTTTCTTTATCATTCCTTTGGGAGACCCAGACCATGGGACGTTCCAAAGCAGTCCCTGGGTGGGAATAAACAGAAAAAATTAAGAAGTAGGCGGAGCCTAACTTCACAAGTGGGCGACAGCCGCCTGAAGGATGCGTCTGCCCAAGCTCGCATCTGCCGAAGCATGAGCATGCACTTGGTAGTGCTTCGAAAAGGTATGCAGGCTAGTCCAAGTGGCAGCCTGACAGACTTGTTGAGCCGTAGCCTGGTGCCTAAAAGCCCAAGAGGCACCGACAGCTCTGGTCGAGTGTGCTTTGATCCCCGGCGGGGGAGGCACCCAGGTACTCTGGTAGGCGTCCGAAATGGTCGATCTAATCCAACGGGCCAAGGTCGGCTTAGAAGCAGAGAGACCCTTGCGCCGCCCTGTGGTTAGCACAAAAAGAGAGGTGCACCGCCTAAGCGCAGCGGTGCGAGCCACATAAATCCGGAGAGCACGCACCAGATCTAGAGTATGCAGCGCTTTCTCAAAGCGATGAACAGGGGCCGGACAGAAGGAAGGCAAGGCAATATCCTGGTTAAGGTGGAAGGGAGAGACCACCTTAGGAAGAAAGTCCGGGGTCGGACGGAGAACTACCTTGTCTTGGTGAAAAACCAAAAAAGGTGACTCCGAGGAGAGCGCAGCCAAATCAGAGACTCTCCTGAGAGAAGTTATGGCAACTAGAAAGGCCACCTTTTGAGAAAGACGATACAAAGAAACCTCCCTAAGAGGCTCAAAGGGGGGTTTCTGCAATACCGTGAGGACCAAGTTAAGATCCCAGGGATCCAAGGGCCCCCGATAAGGCGGAATGACGTGAGACGCACCTTGCATGAAGGTGCGGATCTGAGCCAGCCGGGCGAGACGCCGCTGGAACAGCACTGATAGAGCTGAGACTTGTCCCTTGAGAGAGTTGAGGGACAGTCCTAGCTGCAGACCGGACTGTAAAAAAGACAGAAGGGTCGGCAACGAGAATGGCCAAGGAGAATGGCCGGAAGAGCGACACCAGGACAGGAAAATTTTCCAAGTCCTGTGATAGATCTTGACGGAGGAAGACTTACGGGCCCGAGTCATAGTGGAGATGACTTCAGGAGGAATACCAGAAGCTGTCAAAATCCAGGACTCAAGAGCCACGCCGTCAATTTGAGTGCCGCAGAATTCGGGCGGAAAAACGGACCTTGCGAGAGCAGGTCTGGACGGTCCGGAAGATGCCACGGCATCTCCACGGACAGTTGGAGCAGGTCCGGATACCAAGCTCACCTGGGCCAGTCCGGTGCAATGAGGATGACTCGACGGTCCTCCATTTTGATCTTGCGCAGGACTCTGGGCAAGAGAGCTAGAGGGGGAAACATGTAGGACAGACGAAACTGGGACCAGTCTTGAACCAGAGCGTCCACGGCGAAGGCCTGAGTATCGTGGGAGCGAGCCACATAAACCGGAACCTTGTTGTTGTGACGGGATGCCATTAGGTCCACGTCCGGAGTGCCCCACTTGCGGCAGATTGACTGAAAAAGCTGCCGGGTGCAGGGACCACTCGCCACCGTCCACGGATTAACGGCTGAGATAATCTGCCTCCCAGTTTTCTACGCCAGGGATGTGGACTGCGGATATGGTGGACTTGGAGTCCTCCGCCCATTGAAGAATGCGTTGGACCTCCAACATTGCCAGGCGGCTGCGTGTCCCACCTTGGTGATTGATGTAGGCAACCGCTGTCGCGTTGTATGTCTGGACTCGAATATGCCTGCCCGCCAACAGGTGGTAAAAGGCTAGGAGAGCTAGAAGCACAGCTCTGGTTTCCAGCACATTGATTGAAAGGGCTGACTTGGACGGAGTCCAAGTGCCCTGTGCTCTGTGGTGGAGATGTACCGCTCCCCAGCCGGATAGGCTGGCATCCGTGGTGAGAATCACACAGGACGGAGCCAGGAAGGAACACCCTTGGGACAGGGAGAGGGGTCGAAGCCACCACTGTAGAGAGCTCCTGGTCCGTGGCGACAGAGCCACTAACCTCTGTAAGGAGGAAGGCCGCTTGTCCCAACAGCGGAGAATGTCCAGCTGCAGAGGACACAGATGGAACTGGGCAAAGGGAAGCGCCTCCATGGAGGCCACCATTTGACCCAGCACCTGCATCAGGCGCCTGAGGGAATAAAGGCGGAGGAGAGAGCGCACCGCTAGCCGGAGAGACTGCTGTTTGATTAAGGGCAACTTCACAAGTGCCGGCAAAGTCTCGAACTGCATACCTAGGTACGTGAGACTCTGAGTCGGAGTCAGAGTGGATTTGGGAAGATTGACAATCCACCCGAATTGGGCTAGGGTGGCGATAGTGAGCGAAACACTCCGCTGACAGTCTGCGCTGGATGGACCCTTGAGCAGAAGGTCGTCCAGATAAGGAAGCACTGCTAACCCCTGGAGGTGCAGGACCGCAATCACTGCCGCCATGACCTTGGTGAATACCCGAGGGGCCGTGGCTAACCCGAAGGGGAGAGCCACGAATTGGAAATGATCCTCTCCTATCGCAAAACATAACCAACGCTGATGTGACACTGCGATTGGCACATGTAGATAGGCATCTCTGATGTCGATGGACGCCAGGAACTCCCCTTGGGTCATAGAGGCAATGACTGATCGCAGAGACTCCATGCGAAAATGTTGCACCCGGACATGCTTGTTGAGAAGCTTGAGATCCAGGATGGGCCGGAAGGTACCGTCCTTTTTTGGAACTAGGAAGAGATTTGAGTAAAAACCTCTGAACCGTTCCTGAGCGGGAACTGGGACAATCACTCCGTTTGACTGCAAGGACGCCACGGCCTGCGAGAAGGCGGCGGCCTTGGAGCAGGGGGGAGTTGAGAGAAAAAATCTGTTTGGAGGGCTGGAAGAGAATTCTATCCTGTAGCCGTGAGATATGATGTCTCTCACCCACTGATCGGAGACTTGCTTTAACCAAGCGTCGCCAAAGTGGGAGAGCCTGCCACCGACTAAGGACGTGGCTGGAGCGGGCCAAGAGTCATGAGGAAGCTGCCTTAGTGGCAGAACCTCCTGCGGTCTTCTGCGGACGCGCTTTTGGGCGCCAGTTGGATTTCTGATCCTTGGCTGAGTTAGCGGACGAGGCGGAAGGCTTAGAGGATGACCAGTTGCAGGAACGAAAGAAACGAAACCTCGATTGATTCCTACCCTGGGCGGGTTTCCTGGTCTTGGTTTGTGGCATGGAAGTACTCTTCCCGCCAGTAGCTTCTTTAATGATTTCATCCAGCTGTTCACCAAACAGCCGTGAACCAGCAAAAGGGAGCCCAGCAAGAAACTTCTTGGACGAAGCATCTGCCTTCCACTCTCGAAGCCACAAAATCCTGCGGATAACAAGAGAATTAGCTGAAGCCACCGCAGTGCGGTGAGCAGCCTCTAGCATGGCAGACATGGCATAAGATGAAAAGGCTGAAGCCTGAGCAGTTAAGGTAACCATCTCAGGCATAGATTCCTTGGTGAGGGAATGCATCTCCTCTAGAGAAGCAGAGATGGCTTTGAGAGCCCACACTGCTGCAAAAGTCGGGGAAACCGCGGCCCCCGCAGCTTCATACACAGATTTGGCCAGAAGGTCAATCTGACGGTCAGTGGAATCCTTAAGTGAGGTGCCGTCAGCCACCGACACAACGGTCCGGGCTGATAGCCTAGACACCGGAGGGTCTACCTTTGGGGAGTGAGACCACTCCTTGACCACCTCAGGTGGAAATGGAAACCGGTCATCAGAACCACGCTTTGGAAAGCGTTTGTCAGGGCAGGCCCTCGGTTTGGTCACAGCGGTCTGAAAACTGGAGTGGTTAAAGAACACACTCTTCACTCTCTTAGGCGAGGTAAACTGATGGTTTTCTGCCAAAGAGAGTTGCTCCTCTGATACTGGCGGATTGAGATCCAGCACAGAATTAATAGAAGCAATCAAATCACTAAGATCTGAGTCACCCTCAGAGAAATTGATGGGATACATAGCCTCCGAGCCCCCAGTGAGGACATCCTCCTCATCTTGAGAGTCAGCTCTTGAGACAGAGCCGTGGGATGGGGAGGGGGAGGAAACCCTGCGCCTTCTCTTAGAAGGACGGGGTCTGGGATCAGATGATGAATCCTCCGTGAGCTCTGATGGACGGAGGTCAGAGGATAGGAGTCATCTGTCAAGAGTATTAGATGCACCCTGTGAGGGGGGGCTGATGCATATTCATCAAAGTCCTGGACAAAAGTCCCATGGACTCAGCAAATGACTGGGATATGGACCTAGAAAAGGACTCTACCCAGGCCGGGGGTTCAATCACAGGTGCAGCAGCAGCCTGAGAGATCACTGGGGGTGAGACTCCAGGCTGTGGCACCGCCAAGTTAGAGCAACCATCACAGTGTGGATAAATGCTCGGCTCAGGCAGCAAGAGCTTACATGCAGTGCATGCAGAATAAAGCTTTGGAGCCTTGCTCCTTGTGTGAGACATGCTGCTGGAGTGGGGGCTTTGCAGAGAATGAACCCCAGGGAGAATATACAGAGGTCCACAACCGGAGACCGGCTGTGACTTACCAGACCGCTGAGCGCGGTGTTGTGTGCCCTCCAGATCCCGAAGCCCGGTCCCCCAGAGCGCAGCACCTCAGCAGAGATGCAGAATGCAGGATGTCCCAGAGCAGAGTGAACTCTGCCTGAGAAATGGAGGGGGCAGGACTAGGGGCGTTCCTATAAAAGAGCGGGAACTGGAGGGCTATAGAGACCTGCCGGGATGGAGGGACGCCCCAGCAGTGGGGAGTGTCACTCCCCTGTGTAGAACGGCCGCCGGGAGGAGCCGAACCTGTCCCTCTGCATGAGTGACATGCGAGGGCAGGAAAACAAAACTAGGCCTCCGGCGAAGCCGGGGCCTAAATTTAAGCGGCGAGGCCGACAAGCAGGCACCATCGGCGCGGTTCTCAGGCAAAAGCTGGAGAACCCGCCGGAAAAGTTAAAAACAATCACATACAGCATACTCTCCCCTTACAATAAAGAACCGGGGCCCCCAACATAAACGTCTCAGGTACTTAGCTGCTGAGACGCAGGGCCATGTCCCTGGGGATGAGTGCTCCGGTTCAACAGAATCCTCAAGGGGCTGTGGATGGAGACCGGACTCCTGCCAGGCATGGAGACCGTGCTGGCTCCCACTTCAAGCCAGAGCCCAGAAGGGATGGTGAAGGAGCGCGGCATGTAAGGCTTCAGCCTTGTAAATCAACCTTAACAACACCGCCGACACAGTGGGGTGAGAAGGGACATGCCGGGAGTCCAGACATGGACCCGCTTTTCTTCAAACTCTTTCCAAAAGTCAAACAATCAGATGAGAATGCCTGTGTGGATGTATGACCTCCTGAACACAAAGCGATAAACTGGCTAGGACTGGCTCACCAGGGGGTGTATAAGCTCAGAGGGAGGAGCTACACTTTTAAGTGTAGTACTTTGTGTGTCCTGCGGAGGCAGAAGCTAAACACCCATGGTCTAGGTCTCCCAAAGGAACGATAAAGAAATATCTACAAAATATTATATAAAAAACATGAAATTATAATATTATGCTATACAGTAGTTAACAAGGCTACATACAACTATAACTGGAAATATAATTTTGTAAGCTAATCTGTGCTGTATTGTTATATGAAACACCCCTACATATTTTTTTTTGTTTTCCAACTTTTGTTTCTCTTGAATTATCCCTTTATTCTCTGCACACACTTTGTTTATCTTTAGCTCAACCAAACATGACATCTTCCTATGCCAAACCTCACAGTCACAGCTGTCACCGCCCAGCCTCACTGTCCAGACCCGCCCTCTGCCCACCCTCTGCACACTCATTGGCTATCAGTATTCTGTATAACCCAAAAATAATGATAATAGGAGAATATTTAAAGAAAACCAAAAAGAGAAAAACTCCTACAATGTATACCTTTATTAATTAATTATTAAAATTTATCAATATAAAACAAAATTGCTTTTACGTAGTTTTTATATAAAAACACAAATATTAAGTGCGTGTAGAGAGGTGATAGATCCGATTCGTGGGAGCAGTGTTTATTATTTTCTATTCTCAAGGTAGGGACAACTTAGATAGTTGCACTTCTTACTCCAAATGGTTCTTATGGGGAGATGGGGGATACACTATCTATCCCTCCCTGACCCCTACCTACCAGCGGAGGTGCACCATACGTTATTGGGTACCCCCCGCTCCACGTCGTCTCTCCCTATTTTCTCCCTGCAGCTTATCAGTTGCAACCGGGAGACCCGCCACCAAGAAAATAGTGCAAATAGTCACAAAACTGTTCAGCTGTACATAAAATATGTGCCAGCCATATTGTAAATATTACAAAAAATACATGCAAATAGTCACAAAACTATCCAGCCGTACAGCAATGTGTGCCAGCCGTATTATAAATATTACATATGTCTCAGACCAATGAAAATTGTGATCTTTATGTAAATCCGAATTCCCAGCAGGGATAACTTATCTGCCAGGATCATCCGGTAATCTATCCCGTAATCCCGACGCGTTTCCCCCCTATATATTTTTCTTAGGGGTTCATCAGGGGAATAACTGATCCGAGGTTTCTTTCTATAAAAGATATAAATATATCTCTGACACAATGCATTTCTAAATTCTTATAGTCACAGTAGGTTCTCAAAAAGGAGTACCATTTGGAATTATTATATATTGGGGGAACATACCTGGAGGACCAAATAGAAGTCCGTAATCACAGCATGGCAAAACAGCCCATAATAGGGTCCACAAACCGATGTGTAGTCACTGGCTGCATTCAGAATCTGCAGGTCCCAAAGTGTCGGCTGCCATGTGGTACCCCCTCCCTAATCCATCCCAGTCCTTTATATGGTGAACTTCTAAAAGTTCCCGGCTCCCAGATATCACCCCGGAAATGATCAATGTCATGTCCGTTTCCGTTCCGTGGAGTCGCATTGCTGCGCACCATGGAAACCAACCGGAAGTTATCTTAAGGTCATTTCCGCATCTGTACAGTGTCGTGCGTTCCAAAATGCAGAACCGGAAGTCACTAAGCACACCGCTTCCGTGTATGCGTAGTGCAATGTGGTTCACAGTGCCGGACCAGAAGTGACTGTTTACATCACTTCCGGCAAACGAAATCCTCCAATCCTTCCCAGTCTGCCAGTTTCCTTTGAATAAGATGCCTCCCTATATATATATATATATATATGTTTTTTGCCCGGTTTTTTTTTTTTTTTTTTTTTTTTAAACCACAGCGAGCCATAGTCCTAACTCTGGGAGCTATATGTGCAAGGACTGTCCTGCTGTAACATATACGGAATGGTATGAGTATACACGGGATAGATATTATCCACAAAGCTCCGTGGTGTGTTCATTGCGCATGACTGTGGATGACGATATCATATGCAGAATGGGCAGACTGGGAAGGATTGGAGGATTTCGTTTGCCGGAAGTGATGTAAACAGTCACTTCCGGTCCGGCACTGTGAACCACATTGCACTACGCATACACGGAAGCGGTGTGCTTAGTGACTTCCGGTTCTGCATTGTGGAACGCACGACACTGTACAGATGCGGAAATGACCTTAAGATAACTTCCGGTTGGTTTCCATGGTGCGCAGCAATGCGACTCCACGGAACGGAAACGGAAATGACATTGATCATTTCCGGGGTGATATCTGGGAGCCGGGAACTTTTAGAAGTTCACCATATAAAGGACTGGGATGGATTAGGGAGGGGGTACCACATGGCAGCCGACACTTTGGGACCTGCAGATTCTGAATGCAGCCAGTGACTACACATCGGTTTTTGGACCCTATTATGGGCTGTTTTGCCATGCTGTGATTACGGACATCTATTTGGTCCTCCAGGTATGTTCCCCCAATATATAATAATTCCAAATGGTACTCCTTTTTGAGAACCTACTGTGACTATAAGAATTTAGAAATGCATTGTGTCAGAGATATATTTATATCTTTTATAGAAAGAAACCTCGGATCAGTTATTCCCCTGATGAACCCCTAAGAAAAATATATAGGGGGGAAACGCGTCGGGATTATGGGATAGATTACCGGATGATCCTGACAGATAAGTTATCCCTGCTGGGAATTCGGATTTACATAAAGATCACAATTTTCATTGGTCTGAGACATATGTAATATTTATAATACGGCTGGCACACATTGCTGTACGGCTGGATAGTTTTGTGACTATTTGCATGTATTTTTTGTAATATTTACAATATGGCTGGCACATATTTTATGTACAGCTGAACAGTTTTGTGACTATTTGCACTATTTTCTTGGTGGTGGGTCTCCCGGTTGCAACTGATAAGCTGCAGGGAGAAAATAGGGAGAGACGACGTGGAGCGGGGGGTACCCAATAACGTATGGTGCACCTCCGCTGGTAGGTAGGGGACAGGGAGGGATAGATAGTGTATCCCCCATCTCCCCATAAGAACCATTTGGAGTAAGAAGTGCAACTATCTAAGTTGTCCCTACCTTGAGAATAGAAAATAATAAACACTGCTCCCACGAATCGGATCTATCACCTCTCTACACGCACTTAATATTTGTGTTTTTATATAAAAACTACGTAAAAGCAATTTTGTTTTATATTGATAAATTTTAATAATTAATTAATAAAGGTATACATTTTAGGAGTTTTTCTCTTTTTGGTTTTCTATCAGTATTCTGCCCAGCAATAACCTCTCATCACTCCAACATTGGAAATAAAAGCCCCACATAGGGCTCTGCACCCCACCACATAGGGCTCTGCAGACCCCACGACATAAGGCTCTGCAGATTTCACCATATAGGGTTCTGCGTCCCCACCACATAGGGCTCTGCAGACCCCACCACATAGGGTTCTGCACCCCCACCACATAGGGCTCTGCATCCCCACCACATAGGGCTCTGCACCCCTACCACATAGGGCTCTGCATGACCCTCCATATAAGGATCTGCAGACCCCACCACATAGGGTTCTGCACCCCCACCACATAGGGTTCTGCACCCCCACCACATAGGGTTCTGCACCCTCACCACATAGCGTTCTGCACCCTCACCACATAGGGCTCTGCACCCCTACCACATAGGGCTCTGCACTCCCACCACATAGGGCTCTGCACTCCTACCACATAGGGCTCTGCACCCCCACCACATAGGGCTCTGCATCCCCACCGCATAGGACTCTGCACACCCCTCCACATGGCACTCTGCAGGCCCCCCACGTTGCTCTGCACCCCCCACATGGTGTTCTGCACCCCCCCACACATCGCTCTGTAACCCCCACACATCGCTCTGGAGAACCCCATAAATTGCTCTGCAGCCCCCACATGGCGCTGTGCAGCCCCCACACGGCACTCTGCAGCCCCCCCATGTCACTCTACACCCCCACACGGCGCTCTGCAGCCTCCAATGTTACTTATATAATACTTACATGCCCCAATGTAGCCCAATAGTGCAATAAACAAAACTTAGCAAAATAGGCCATATAACCCCTTTAAGGGATAATTATGCATTTGGTTAGGATAGAACTGGATGGAGGAACTATACTCCATGTATTAACAATGTTTCTTCTTCTAAACTCAGCCTATCTCATTAATCTCTGGCCATTAAATGAACATTTAAAATGCCACTTTTGAAATTCTAATTTTGCATATTATCAGCTAGTTCATATTTAATGTTCTTATAGTCATCCATAAGCTGGCTGAAATATTCCATTCTCCCTGTCTTTGGCTCTTAGAGCTCACCGTGCTTATAACTAATTCTGGCTCTTTTAATTAACCAAATGCATATTAGCATTTAAGCTTCAATGACATTTCTTTTTTTAAAGGAATTAATGTACGCTACTTGAGAAATTGATCATTAATACACATGCTTGTTCACAGTCCACAGAAAACAAATCATCTTAGACCCAGACAAAAATAAATCAAGATTCAGGAATGGGACAAGCAGTCCCTTCTTGCAGAACAGTCACTCCGTGGAAAGCACACACTGAGGCAATAGAGATACCCACACCATCTATTATCATGTATAACTAATAATATGGGAGTGTCACACAATATTCTAGCAAAATTAACAAACCGAAGATTAATTTGTAACCTCATTTATAATTCTAATGTTGATCACAGTAATGAGAAAAAAGGCTAAAAATATGAACAATTTGTTCTTATATCCGCAATTATTCCACCAAAAATTAATGCTCCATGAATTATCTGACACATGATGAACATGTCAAGCCCCTTTCACAATGAGTTTAATAAGATAGGATTAGATTTAAGTTGGCTAAAGAAAAAACTTTACCAATGTTAACTGTGACAAAACCTCAGGCTACTATGACCCAAAGGTAGGTATTAAGAGTGTAAAAACATAGCGCTTTAATCTAAGCCCAAAATAAGTTGTGAAAAAGGGTTAATAAAACAAAAAAAGTCTGCATTTACATAGAAATATCATGAATGAGTGTTAAGATCGTTCGTTTGATGATAATCTTTCAGTGTAAACAGACTGAAAATCCTTAAATGAACTTTTGATTTTCACAGAAGATCATTGTTCTCAATGGTGCATTATCCTGTGTAAATAGGATTTGCACTGCCGAGAACCATGGAAGCCTATGTATGTTCAGCAATTTATTACAGACTAGCTGTAGAACCCGGCATTGCCCGGTAGGTAGGTAGGTAGGGGTAGTAACTAAGTCTCTCTCTCTCTCACTCTCCCACTCTCACATTCTCTCTCTGTCTCTCTCCTACTCTCCATCTCCCCCTCTCACCACTGAAATCATACTAACTGACACATAAGCTGTCTTTTACTAACACTTTTCATTGTCCAGAGCAACCAATCAGAGCTCCTTGTCCTGTAACAAAATAGAAGCAGACATGTGATTGATTGCTATAAGCCACCTGGTAATAATCCAGGGTAACTGTCAAAACAGCCAATATATTACCTCAAACATCCAAACAGTTTCTGTGTGTTAGTGTCTCTTTTTGCGTGTGTCTCTTTTTGTGTGTGTCTCTTTCCGCGTGTGTGTGTGTGTGTCTCTTTGTGTGTGTCTATTTGTCTGTGTGTCTCTTTCTCTGTGTGTCTCTTTCTGTGTGTGTTTATTTCAGTATGTCTCTTTCTGTGTATGTTATTCTTTCTGTGTGTGTCTCTTTCTGTGTGAATGTGTCTTTTATGTGTGTCTTTTTTATGTGCGTGCCCCTTTTATGTGTGTCTCTTTCTGTGTGTGTGGTTCTCTATGTGTGTCTTTTTCTCTGTCCATAATAGGAGTCTAATAACAGATCTCTTCCCAGCTCCATTGACTTTAATGTAAACAGGTTTTTTGGCAAATAATTATAAAGCATGGGATAAATTTTCCCCTTAAAACATAGTCTATGATGTTTCGTGAGTCAAATGCGGTGGCTGTGCAAACTTTCATGATCGTAAATGTGACGGTGCGGATTCCTTAGCGGACATACACACACATACATACACACACATACATACACACACATACATACATACATACACTCAGCTTTATATATTAGATTACTCAGTGTGTATCGTTTACTGTGGTTTGCCTGTGTAAACAGACTATTAAATAACCGCTGATGGGTAAATGTTTATAGATTAACTTTTGTATTCAAATTTTATGATGACTATCGCTTTACACAAAACCCAACATTGTAGAGATGTTCAACATTTCCTAATATGAGAGTTTAAATGCTTTATCCCAAATAGAGAATTTAGAAGCTTTCATACATGAAGGAAAAGTCAATAACCCCAAACAATATCACTGGGTAAAAAAATTGGTGACCTCATGTGAGAGCCTATATATTGGCAATCTTCATAAACTAGATATCAAGCAAAATTTTGAGGGAGAAACATTTCTCTTTAACCCCTTTACCCTATAGCATGGCTTTCACCTTCATGATGTCATATGGCGTTTTGCTCTAGACTCGCCGAGTGTCATAGTGACATCAGACACTGTTTAGACTACAGAATTGTTGTGGACACATTTGGTCTCGGTTCCGGTTTGGGGCTCCCTCTTGTGGCCAGTGCTGGTAGTAGAGTTAGTCTGCTTAACAGAAGCCAGACAGCTGATGATTGGAAATCAGGCTGCTCAGACTGGGCCTATATAACTGAGTAGTGTCCTCTCGGTCTGGGTCAGTGATCAATGTTGTCTCCTGTGGTGCTGTGCATATTTTGGAGCCTTCCCTATCTTCTATTTCCATCTGAACTCCTCGAAGATAAATTTTGTCTTTGTACCATTTGCTGGTTTGTTTCCACTTTCTTGTCATTTTTATTTCTGTGGTATTAAGGCTTGTTTCCTGGTTTCAGTTTGTGTGGAGTTCTGGGTGGAGTTGGATTATTTCCTGCTGGGAATGTCTGTGTACCAGCTCCATATTCTGCAATGTATTTATGTTTTGTCATGCTTGGTATTAACTTCAGTCCTTCCTCTATATTAGTTTTTTGCTTGGATCCCAGTAACACCAGAGTACTGATATAGTGGGGGAGAGATTGTGTGTCTCCATTTTTTCATATCAGGTGTGTTGGTTTTTTGATAGGGTTTTGCGCAGCTACAGACAGTGCTCTTTTCTGCCCTTTCCTATATAGATAATTTGGGCCTCATATTTGCTGAATCTGTTCTCTACCTGTGTACTGTGTTTCATCTTGTCTCACCGGCTTTACATGTTTGGGGGCTACCTATAATCTTTGGGGAACTGCTCCGAGGCAGATTAGCTTTCCTTGTTTTTCTCTCTTTAGGAACAATTAGCTCTCCGGCTGTGTCGTGGCGACCAGGTAATCGTAGGCATGTCCCACGGCTATTTCTAGTTGTGTTGTCAGTTAGAGATCTGCAGTCAGCTAAGTTTCCAAGCACTCTGGTGATTTCCTAGTTTTTACACCTTTGATCCTCCTCGATCACTGAATCATAACAGTATGACCGGCCAAATATAAGATACAAGGGTACTCAATTGAAGGAAAAAAAAAAAAAAAAGAAAAGAAAAAAGTGTGTCAGAATTTATTTTTTTGTATTTTTCCACTTTTTCTCTGGGTGTCGTGGAGGATCTTGTGCTACAATGCATGTTACACAATTAGCTGATCGAGTTGATCATCTTGCTTCTCAGGTTCAAGATATATCCACTTATCTTGCTCAGACACCTGCTGTAGAACCTAATATCCCTGACCCTGATTTGTTTTCAGGGGATCGGTCTAAATTATTTAACTTTAAGAATAATTGTAAGTTATTTTTTTCCTTGAAACCAAAGTCCTCAGGGTCCTCCATGCAGCAGGTCACAATGTTATCTCCCTGTTGCGTGGTGACCACCAGGACTGGGCTTTTCCCCTGGCACCTGGAGATCCGATTCTTGCTGATGTGGATTATTTTTTTCAGGCTCTGGGGTTGTTGTATGATGAACCCAATGCTACTGATCAAACCAAGAAGACATTATTGGCTCTGATCTAGGGTCAGGAACCCACCGAGATGTATTGTCAAAAATTTAGAAAGTGGGCGGTCCTTACTAAATGGAACGATGCGGCTCTTGCAGCTCTTTTTCAGAAGGGTTTAGCAGAGCCTGTAAAGGATGTTATGGTGGGCTTTCCTGTCCCCTCTGGTCTCAATGACTATGTCATTGGCCATTCAGATTGACAGACGTTTACGTGAACGTAACACAATGCGAGCAGAGGTGTCGCTCTCAGAGCAGTCTCTGGAGCCTATGCAGTGTGATAGGGTTGTTTCTGGGGCTGAACAGCAGGTTTTTAGACGGCGTAATAAGCTATGTTTCTTTTGTGGAGACGCCTCTCATACTATTTCCGTTTACCCTAAACGCGAAAAACAATTTGCCCGTTTATTTACTTTGTGCAATGTACAGCCTAAGTTTCTTTTGTCAGTTTCTTTGATCTGTTCCCTGTCGTCATTTTCTGCAATGGCTTTTATTGATTCAGAAGCTGTCCTGCACTTGGATTTGGGGTTTGCTAAGCATTGTGGTTTTCCCATGGTACCTTTGAAAACTCCTATTCCTTTGAGGGATATTGATGCTACTCCTTTGAAATAATAAGGAATAAGCACCAGTTTTGGACCCAGGTGACAAAGCGGGTCGCACCAGACCACCAGGAGGATTGTAAGTTTTTGGTGTTGCATAATTTGCATGACATATTGGTACTGGGATTTCCTTGGTTGCAAACCCATAATCCAGTTCTGGATTGGACATCTTTGTCTGTGATTAGTTGGGACTGTCAATGTGTGCATTGTGATGCTCCTGTTTTGTTTATTTCGTCTCAGACACAGGAGGTCCCTAACTATTTGTCGGATTTCATGGATGTGTTTAATGAGACCGAGGCTGCATCCTTGCCTCCACATAGGGACTATGACTGCGCTATTGAATTAGTGCCCAGATGTAAATTTCCCAAGGGACGATTTTTCCATTTATCTGTACTTGAACATGTTGCTATGCAGACTTTTATTAAGGTCTCATTGGAAAAGGGTCACATTAGACCGTCAACTTCACCTTTGGGTGCCGTTTTTTTCTTTGTGGCCAAAAAGAATGGCTCATTGTGACCCTGTATTGACTATCGTCTCCTAAATAAAATTACGGTTAAATATCAGTATCCATTGCCTCGGATTTCCAACCTGTTTTCTAGAGTAAAGGGTGCTTGTTGGTTTTCTAGGCTTGATCTTCGGGGGGTGTATAATCTCATTCGCATTAAGCAGGGTGATTAATAGAAAATAGCGTTTAATACCCCTGAGGGGCATTTTGAGTACCTAGTGATGCCTTTTGGGCTCACTAATGCCCCTTTCGTTTTCCAGTCTTTCATGAATGATATTTTCCGGGACTTTGTTGACAAGTTTGTGATTGTCTATTTGGACGACATTTTGTTTTTTTCTGATGATTGGGATTCTCATGTTGAACAGGTTCAGACAGTGTTTCAGGTTCTTAGGGACAATGCGCTGTATGTTAAGGGATCGAAATGTCTTTTTGGCGTACAAAAGATTTCTTTTTTGGGGTTCATTTTGTCCCCGTCTTCTATTGAAATGTATCTGGTCAAGGTCCAGGCCATTCATGATTGGGTTCAGCATACTTCTTTGAAAGCCCTTCAGACGTTTTGGGGTTTTGCTAATTTCTATCATAAATTAATAGATAATCTTTCTGGTATTATCAAGCCATTGACTGATTTGACTAAAAAGGGAGCTGATTTTGTGAATTGGTCTCCAGAGGCAGTCTTGGCTTTTCAGGAGCTTAAAAGGAGGTTTACTTCTGCTCCAGTCCTGCGGCAGCCAGATGTGTCTATTTCGTTTCAGGTGGAGATCGATGCGTCAGAGATTGGAGCAGGGGCTGTCTTGTCTCAAAGAGATCCTGTGACTTCTAAAATGAAACCTTGTGCCTTATTTTCCCGAAAATTTTCCCTACCGGAACGGAATTATGATGTGGGGAATCGGGAATTATTGGCTATGAAGTGGGCCTTTGAAGAACGGAGACATTGGTTGGAGGGGGCTAGACATCAAATTGTTGTACTCACCGATCATAAGAATCTGATCTACCTCAAATCAGCCAGGAGATTAAATCCCAGGCAGGCTAGATAAGCCTTGTTTTTCACGCGCATTAATTTTGTGGTCTCTTATCTTCCAGGCACTAAGAATATTAAGGCGGATGCCCTCTCTAGGAGTTTCTTTGCTGATTCTCTTGATGTGACTGAGCCTGCTACCATCCTGCATGAGGGAGTGGTTCTCTCCACTATTTCACCCAATTTAAGACTAGCTCTTGAGGCATTTCAGGAGGACAAACCTGCAAGATGTCCTGTGGGGAAATTGTATGTTCTTGACCAGTGGAGGAGTAAAGTGATGTCTGAGATTCATTGTTCTGCGTTGGCTGGCCATCCTGGGATTTTTAGCACCAGGGATTTGGTCCTTTTGATGGCCTTCTTTATCTTGTGATGTGAGTTTTGTGCAATCCTGTGGGATTTGTTCTAGATCCAAGCCTTGTTGTTCTCATTCTAGTGGATTGTTATTGCCATTGCCGTTGCCTAAGAGACCATGGACTCACTTCATAATGGATTTTATTTCCGATCTTCCTGTCTCTCAGAGGATGATGGTTATTTGGGTAATCTGTGATAGATTTTCCAAAATGGTCCATCTGGTGCCACTGCCTAAGTTGCCATCGTCTTCGTAGTTGGTGCCCTTTTTTCTCCGTCAGGTGGTTTGTTTGCATGATATCCCTGAAAACATTGTGTCCAACAGAGGAGTCCAGTTTGTGTCTAGATTTTGGAGAACTTTTTGTTCAAGGCTGGGAATTGAGTTATCCTTCTCCTCTGCGTTTCGTTCTCAGACCAATGGACAGTCTGAGAGCAAACCAGAGCATGGAAACCTATTTGAGTTGTTTTGTGTCTGCGGATCAGGATGACTGTGTTTCTTTTTTGTCTTTGGCTGAGCTTGCCCTTAATAATAGGGCTAGTTCGGCCACTTTGATGTCTCCTTTGAAATTTCGGGTTTCATCCCCGGTTTTCTTCGGGGCAGGTGGAGGCTTCGGCATGTCCGGGCGTTGATTCTGTGGTAGAGAAAATGCAGCAAATTTGGAATCAAGTGGTGGATAAATTGTCCCAGTCCCAGGAAAATGCCCAACGGTTTGCCAACCGACATAGGACTGTGGGTCCCTGGTTTAAAGTGGGGGACATGGTCTGATTGTCCTCCAGAAATGTTCCTATGAAAGTTTCTTCTCCAAAATTTAAGCTAAGGTTTATTGGGCCTTATAAGATTTTAGAGATTATTAATCCTGTTTCTTTCCGTTTGGCTCTTCCAGTGTTGTCAATACGTTTTCCAGTTTGGGGCTCCCTCTTGTGGTCAGTGCTGGCGGTGCAGTTGATGTGTGGAGTGAAAGCCACACACCTGTGGAGGACTGGCAATCAGGGTCAGATTGGTCTATTTAACTGAGTAGTTATCTCTTGTTACTTGTCGGTGCTCAATGGTCTCCTATGTGTTAATGACATTCTGTAACCAGCCCTGCTCACTACCAGAACTCCTCTCAGATAAGTGGTCTTTGTACCTCTGCTGTTTGTTTTCCACTTTCTTGTTGTTTTTTTTCTGCTTTGATACTAATGCTTGATTCCGATTTTGTCTGTGTGGAGTTCTTGGTGGAATGGGATCATTCCCTGCTGGGAGTGTCTGTATACTTAGCTCCATGATTCTGCAAGGTATTGTGTTTGTCATGCTTGGTATTAATTCAGTCCCTCATCTGTATTAGTGTTTTTGGATCCCAGTAACATCTGAGTGCTGATACACTGGGGAAGAGGTTGTGTGACCTCAGGAATTTTCCATATCAGAAGTGCTGGTTTATATTAGGGTTTTTTACGGTTGCAGACAGTGCTCCTTCCTATCCTTTCCTATAAAGATAGTTTGGGCCTCACCTTTGCTGAATCTGTCTTTTCTAGCTTTGTATTGTGTTTTCTATATCACCGTAGCCTGTACATGTGGGGGGCTATCTATTTATCTTAGGAGACAGCTTTGAGGCAGATTAGCTTTCTTATATCTCTATCTGTGAGAATATTTAGTTCTCCAGCTGTGTCGAGACTAGAAATGAGTGAGCCTCTAGAGGCTCGAGTTCGGTTTGGTTTGTCGAACGGAGGCCACGTTCGAGTTCGGTTCGGCGAGCCGTTCGACGAACCTCTCAAACCCCATTGAAACCAATGGGAGGCAATCACAAACACATAAAAACATATTATAAATGTACACATACAGTTAATAAACATTGCCATAACACTTACCTGTCCCCGCGATGCGTCCTGCACTCTGTCTCCCGCCACTTTTCCTTTCGATAATCACTGCGTCCTCCCGGTAACCAGCACTGATGATAGGACCTTCCGTGACGTCAAAAAAAGCATGTGACCAGTCACGTGTCCATTATCTCATTGGCTACAGACTGGTCACATGGCTTTGACATCATGCTAGGTCCTGTCAGTGCATCTCTCCAATACGCGGTGATCGTTTGTGTATCTCCGTGTACCGGCGACATGCTCTGGCACACGGTTGACTCCCTATTCTGCTTCCCCATTCCACAGCCGGTCAATAACGGAGATCACCGTTGCTATAGCAACGCACCTGTCAGCAATGACGTCACCGCTTACAGGAAGCAGCTTCTGGTCACTCACGGAGTGAAAAGACTGCACGGGAACAGCAGCGTCTTCCTCCATGCAGCGCTGCTGATGTAGCAGAGCTGCATGGGTTGAAGGAGAAAGAAGACAGAAGAGCAGGATCGTGGAGGGATAAGAGGGAGTAATAAACATGGAGTCTCTAAGTGTGTCTGGGTATTTATTTCTATTAAAGTATTTTTTCTCTGTGTGGTGTCTTTTTTTAACCCTTTATTGGAGATTCTTAATGGCTGGGTCAAACTTGCCTGACATTAAGAATCACTGGCTTAATACTGGCTAGTAAAACAAAGCTAGTATTAACTCATAATTACCCAGCAAGCCACCCAGCTCCAGGGCTGTTGGAAGAGTTGGATACAGCGCCAGATGATGGTGCTTCTATGAAAGCACCATTTTCTAGGGCAGCTGCGGATTGCAATTCGCAGCAGAGGGGCCCAGAAAGCTCGGGCTAACCTGTGCTGTGGATTCCAAACCCCAGCTGCCTAGTTGTACCTGGCTGGACACAAAAATGGGGCGAAGCCCAAGTCATTTGTTTTTTAATTATTTTATGAAATTCGTGAAATAATTTAAAAAAAGGCTTCCCTATATTTTTTGTTCCCAGCCAGGTACAAATAGGCAGCTGGGGGTTGGGGGCAGCCATACTACCTGCTGTACCTGGCTAGCATACAAAAATATGGCCGACCGCATCAGCTGATCATCGCCAGGTCTGAGAAAGAGAGAGAGAAAGAAGAGAGAGAGAGAAAGAAGAGAGAGAAAGAGAGAGAGAAAGAGAGAAAGAAGAGAGAGAGAAAGAGAGAGAAGAGAAAGGAGAGAAAGAAGAGAGAGAAAGAAGAGAGAGAAAGGAGAGAGAGAAAGGAGAGAGAGAGGAGAAAGAAGAGAAAGAGAGAAGGAAGAAAAAGAGAGAAGGAAGAAAAAGAGAGAAAAAGAGAAAGAAGAGAGAGAGAAAGAGAGAAAGAAGAGAAAGAGAGAAGGAAGAGAAAGAGAGAAAAAGAGAAAGAAGAGAGAGAAAGAGAGAAAGAAGAGAGAGAAAGAGAAGAAATAAGAGAAAGAGAGAAGGAAGAGAGAGAGAGAAAGAGAGAAAGAAGAGAGAGAAGAGAAAGAAAGGAGAGAGAAAAAGAAAGGAGAGAGAGAAAGAAAGGATAGCGAGAAAGGAGAGAAAGAGAGAGAGAAAGAAAGGAGAGAGGGAGAGAAAGTAGAGCGAGAGAGCTCACACCTGATGTCCGGCTCCTCCCCTCAGTGCATAATTAAATTATAATTATAAATATATTATAAATATAATTTAAAATGAAAAAAAAAAGTTCTTTACCGGGACTAGAAGTTGCGACCTAATGCTTCTTAGGTGAGCACTCTATCCACTCAGCTACTGACTCTATTGATAAAGATAGGCAGTAATTTGGTAATCTTGAAGTCTGCATTGCTGAAGTCTCTGCTGACCGCGCGATTCACTTGATTGCTACGTGGAGCTGATCAGAGCACTCATGTTCTTTAGCAGAGCTGACAGTGTCATGTGGATTACGTCAGACCTGGAGGGGTATTGGAGGTTTTTAATAAAATGCTGAAACAGGGTGTTTTTTGTCTTTTATTCCAAATATAGGATTTTTCGCGGTGTGTGTTTATTTACTTTCACTTTATAAATAGATAATAATTATAATCTAAAAATAAAAAAAAAGGTTCTTTACCGAGGCTAGAACTCACGACCTCATACTTCTTAGGCGAGCGCTCTATCCACTAGTCTACTGCTTTTCATTTTAAATATAGGCGGATTTGGTAATCTTGACTTATGCATTGCTGAAGTCTCTGCTGACCTCGCGATTCACTTCATTGCTACATGGAGCTGATAACTAAAGGCTACTTTACACGCTGCGATATTGGTCCCGATATCGCTAGCGTAGGTACCCGCCCCCATCTGTTGTGCGACACGGGCAAATCGCTGCCCGTGCCGCACAACATCGTCACACATACTTACCTGCCCGGCGACGTCGCTGTGACCGGCGAACCGCCTCCTTTCTAAGGGGGCGGTCCGTGTGGCGTCACAGCGACGTCACTGATCGTCCGCCCAATAGAAGCGGAGGGGCGGAGATGAGTGGCCGGAACATCCCACCCACCTCCTTCCTTCCTCATAGCGGCCGGGAGGCAGGTAAGGAGAGGTTCCTCGTTCCTGCGGCGTCACACATAGCGATGTGTGCTGCCGCAGGAGCGACGAACTACATCATTACTGCTGCAGTAACGATAATCGAGAATGGACCCCCATGTCACCGATGAGCGATTTTGCACGTTTTTGCAACGATGCAAAATCGCTCATCGGTGTCACACGCAGCAACATCGCTAATGCGGCCGGATGTGCGTCACAAATTCCGTGACCCCCAACGACTCTGCATTAGCGATGTTGCAGCATGTAAAGCCCCTTTTAGAGCACTCGTGTTCTGTAGCAGAGCTGACAGTGTCGTGTGGATTACGTCGGACCTGGAGGGGTATTTGGGGGTTAATAAAGGAGTGAAAGAGGGTGATTTTTTTACTTTTATTCCAAATAAAGGATTTTTCGGAGTGTGTGTTTCTTTACTTTCACTTTAAGTTTAATCCTGGAAGGTATCTCGGGGAGACGCCTGGCATGAGTAAACTCATCATTACCCCGATTGCCACCGCACCAAGGCAATTCGGGATGAGCTGGGTAGAGTCCCCCAGGACAGTCGCATCTAATGGAATGTGGCTATTCCGGGTGGCTGCTGGGTGATATTGTTAGGGTGGTGGGCTCCCGATAATGTGGTGCTCTCCATCCTGACAATACCAGCCTCCAGCCGTGCGGCTTTTTCCTGGCTGGTATCAAATATGGGGGGAACCGGCAGCTGTGATTGGTTGCAGTGACAAAGCTGTCACTCAGCTTGGGGACGTGTCTGACTGCAACCAATCATAGGCGCCGGTGGGCGGGGAAAGCACAAAATAACTAATTGACTAATGAAGCGGCAGCCATTTTCTAAAGAAGAAAAGACACCGCAGATTTGTGACAGACGTGGAGCGAGACGCCCATGATCGGTGAGTAGGAAAGGGAGAGGGATTGTGCTGGGGACGCAGGACGCATTCAGATAGCATCATGTGCACATAGCCTTACTGAAAAGCCACGTTTATGGTGATCGAACCGTTCTTGAACGTAACTCAAATTGTCAAGCTTTTAGCAAAAAGCTCGAGTTCAAGTTTGATCTCGAGCACCCCCCAAAATCACTCGAACATGAAATTGGCGAACCTCGAACATCGCTCATCTCTAGTCGAGACGATTAGGTCATCGTGGGCTCGTCCCACGGCTACTTCTAGTTGTGTGTCAGGATTAGGTCTGGAATCCATAAAGGTTCCAGCCACTCTGTTAGCATTTGGGATTCCACATTTTTTGATCCTCCTCGGTCCCTTAATTATAACACTACTGTTTTGGTGCACAGCAGGGCTTGGAAGGGAAGGAACGCCATTTGAATTTTTAGAGTGCAAAATTGTCTGGAATAGATAGTGGACTTCATGTCGCATTTGAAGAGCCCCTGATGTGCCTAAACAATGGAGCTCCCCACAGGTGACTCCATTTTGGAAACTAGACCCTCAAGGAATTGTTTTAGATGTTTGGCGAGCACCTTGAGCCCCGAGGTGCTTCACAGAATTTTACGATTTTTTTTTACCACAAAATTGTTACTTCAAGCCCAAATCTTTTTTTTCACAAGGGTAAAAGGAGAAAATGTTCCATAAAATATATTGTGCATTTTCTTCTTAGTACGCTGATATCTCATATCTGGTGGAAATCAACTGTTTGGGTGCATGGCAAGGCTCAGAAGAAAAGGAGCGTAATTTGAATTTTAGAGCTCAAAATTTTCTGGAATGAATGGAGAATGCCATGTTGTTTGTATTTGGAGAGCCCCTGAGCTGCCTAAATAGTGCCGCTCCCCAACAATTAATCTTATTTTATAAACTAGACCCCTCAAGGAATTTATGATGTTTGGTGAGCACCTTGAACTCCCAAGAATCTTATGTTAAGCCATAAAAATGAAAAAATACATTTTTAACCACAAAACTGTGTCTTTAACCATATATTTTTCAAATTTGCTAGGGTAACAAGAGATAGTGACCCATACAATGTGTTGTGCAATTTCTCCTGAGTATGCCAATACTCCATATGTGGTTGAAGACTACTTTTCAGGAACAGTGCAAAGAAAAGAAGGGAAGGAGCACCATATTTGAGTTCACATTTAGCTGGAATGGTTTTTGGGTGCTATGTCACATTGGCAAAGCCCCAAAGGTGCCATAACAGCAGAAAACTCCCATAACTGTCCTCGTTTTAAAACCTGCACCCCTCAATGAATTCATCCAGTGGTGCAGTGAGCATATTGACAACACAGGTGTATCACAAAAATTTATAATATTGGCAACAAAGAAAAAAAAATACACTGAAATGTTGTTTTAACCCCAGATTTCCAATTGTCACAAGGGGAATACGTAACAAAAGGCACCATAATGTGTTACATATTTTATTTTGAACGTTGTAATGCCCCATGTATGACTATACAGCACTGTTTGACAACACAAAAGGGCTCAGGAGGGAAGGAACACCATTTGATTTTTGGTGCACAGATTTTCCTAGAATAGTTTGTGGACTGCATTTGCAGAGCCCCTAAATGCCAGAACGACAGAAAGCCTCTCAAATTACCAAAATTACGCCCCTCTGGGAGTTCATCTATGGGTATAGTGACAATTTAGTCTCTGGAAACACCCATGAAGTCAAACACAGTGTATGTTGCAGAATTAAAAAATGCAAATAAGTCCTTGTCGTGCCCAGTACATTATAGTGCCACTACATTCTGCCCAGCTTCTTCTTCTGGAAACCTACACCCCATAAATTAAGCTTGCTCTCCTCACTACAACAATGTCAAGTATGTGGACTCTAACTGTGGTTTAGGTACATTGTGGGGCTCAGAAGGGAAGGGGGCATTTGGATTTGGGAGCACATATTTTGCTGGATTTCTTTTAAGAGGTGGGGAGCCACAGTGTTTTTCCAGAGCCTTCATGTTACCAGTAATGGGGAAGCTCCTTATATTTTCATTAACAATTGATGGACATAAGTGGGGACTTGTGTTTTTGTAGGTTGCGTTAAATGCTATTTAGCAATTTAGGTACAGAACATTTTGGATAAGTTCACATTTATGTGGTGTAAGAGCTCAGCAAAGAGCGCAGTATAAATATGAGCAGCGCCATACTGCGATCTTTAGGAGGCAGAATAAACAAATACACAGTGGGTGAAAAATTGGCTTTATTTATTTATTTTTACCCCGTTCACCTTGCGGTATAAGTTAATAGATTAGGCGGCTTTACCAGGTTTATATACTGCTCAAAAAAATAAAGGGAACATTTAAACAATACAATGGTATTTTAGTGTTCCCTTTATTTTTTTGAGCAGTATATTTTTTTTTTTAGGCTTGGTTATTGTCATGGTAAAAACGCCTTTTTACAAAATATAGATTTTGTTCATCACTGAATTTTGAAGGCTAGACTTGTTATATTTTTCTGCTGACAGAGTCATGTGAGGGCTTGTTTTTTTGTGGGATGAATTGGCATTTTTATTGATACCATTTTGGGCCACATAATATTTTTAATTGCTTTTTATTCCGTTTTTTGTGAAGCAGAATCATAAACAGGAATTCATGATTCATTTATATATTTTTTACGCCGTTCACAGTGTCGTAATAGTGATAAAACAGCTTTATTCTTTGGATCAGTACAATTAAAGGGGTACCACATTTATATAGTTTTTTATGTTTTGCTGCTTTTACACAATAAAAACAATTTTATAGAAAAAAATAGTTTTTGCATTGCTGTATTCTGAGAGCTATTGTTTTATCTTACTTTTTGGCTGATGAATCTGTATGGCGGCTTTTTTTTTTTTCAAGACAAAATGACCTTTTTATTGGAACCATTTTTATCTATATATGAGTTTTTGATCGCGTTTTATTCCACTTTTTTGTCAGCTGTATGATGAAAAGATATAGTTATTGCTGTTTTTTTTTACCGTGCTCACAGAAGGGGTTAACTAGTGTGACCATACCAAATATGTGTAGTTTTTTGTTTATTTTTTCTCTTACATAAATTAACAGAAATTTGGGAATTTTATTGTGCTTTATTTTCAGATTTTTTTTAAATGTTTTTTACCAACTTTTTTAAACTTTTTTTTAGTTAGTTTCTTTATGAGACTTTACGTTTTGTCACTTTGATCATTCATATAATTCAATACAATGCACAAGCAGTGGACTGTATCTGTCACTGCTGCCGTTTGCAAACTCTCATATTGGCAAATGCTGAAGAAAATAATATCAGTCAATGATAATGACCGCAGACTCTGCCCTCTGCTCTAATGATGCTTTGAGTATCCCAGCAAGCACTGGGATTCTTAAACAAAGCGTCATAAGATAGAAATCGGAAAAAAATAGAATAGCAGTTAGATTCTGTAGTTAGGTAATGGTAGGGAACTTTTAATACAAGTATATAAGAAAATAGCTTAGATTACAGCATTAAATAGGGATTTAGATGGAAATTTAGTTTGACTTTGGACCACCACTTTAAATCCATCTACGATCCATTTCAACAAAAGGTGATGCTAAACAAGCTGTTTATTTCATTTAGAAAGGATCTGATTACAATACCAGCAATAGAAACATGATTTCTGTTTGCTTTACAAAGTGGCCACATTGTGCTGTAAGAATTATTAAAGGATTATTCCCAGCATTTAAAGTTCTCACTTATTCAAATGCAGATGGATGGGAGGACAGAAAACAGGATTCTGAAAGTATTGGAGCAGTGGCCATGCATTCACTCCAGTCATTCTCTACTGCCCTCACAAACTTACAAGTTTTCACCAATCCTTGTACGTTTCATTCACTTTTATTATAAAAATCATTCTGCAAACAATAACCTTAAAGTTTCTGTATTAATATATACAAAAGTACTTTACGATGAACTATTTTATACATACTTTAAGTATTGATTGCTTATGCAATTGTATTTGTAAAAACTGTCCATAAACTCACATAATAGAGAAAATCAATATTTATTTACATTTAAACTCAAAATCAAAAAGCAACATATTCTTGCACAGATAAAAAAACAACAATATTTCCAACAAAATCATCACTATACATTTATTTTTACCATATTAGGTATACAATGAAAGTTAGTGTGTGATTTTCACGTTTTATACAATGTAAAATATAGTTTAAAAGACTATTAGCTTAGTAATGTGCATTTTAATAACTGATTATTGGAAATGCCAAAATTGATACTCAATATCTGCATATTTTTGGCTTAAAAAGATTTGTGTTTAACAAAAATTTGTGTTTACAAAGTTGACCTAAAATGAAAATAGGGTAGAGGAGATTATTTTTGTTCTACTCTGGGGTGAATTTAAACAATTTGCAACAGGTTTGAAAAGTAACATTAATTTTATTAAGAGTTAGATTTCTAAAGGCAGTGCATATAAGGGGAATTATGAAAAAGCCAACGCCTTCGCACCTCTTATTCATATATCGGTGTCCACAGAAGCCTATTGGTGGTGGCCATCAATTGGTTATTACAAGGTACTGTGTGTTATAAGATAAAAGTAAGCATTTCATTGCTTACAAATATAACATGACTTCTTTTTAGTTTCCCTTTAATTGTGCTAAAAAGCCAGCATGTTATGTCATAAAAAAATAGAAAAAAATCCAGTAAACTTACATTTGGTGCTTCCCTTAAAATGCCTGGTAGGAGAGTCTTGTCTGTCAGCTATTATCACCCATTAAAAGCCACTACACACAAGTTGTCCAACCTCAACAATTTTGGTGAGACCACTCAACATCTAATGTGCATTAGGACCTCACTACTATCACTGATGGAAGGAGTTGAAAATGTTTGTTCTAGTGATAAACCATTGTTGGAATTATCTGGCATTGCCGAAAGCCTAGGTCACACGCAGCGACGCAGCAGTGATCACGACGATGATCTGACCTTATCAGGATCGTTGCTGCGTCATTACATGGTCGATGGTGAGCTGTCAAACAGGCAGATCTCACCAGCGACCAGTAACTAGTGACCAGCCCCCAGCCAGCAGCGACGCGTGGAAGCGATGCTGCGCTTGGTAACTAAGGTAAATATTTGGTAACCAAGCAAAGTGCTTCGCTTGGTTACCCGATATTTACCTTGGTTACCAGCGCACACCACTTAACACTGGCTCCCTCCACTCGTAGCAGGAGTACAGATCGTGTTAATAAGCAAACCGCTTTGCTTATAGTCCACCGATGTGTACCTGGGCTACGTGTGCAGGGAGCAGGCAGCTGGCTTCAAGAAGCTGCGGACGCTGGTAACGAAGGTAAATATCAGGTAACCAAGCCTTTGCTTGGTTACTCGATATTTACCTTGGTTACCAGCGTCCGCAGACGCCGGTTCCCTGCTCCCTGCACATTCAGTTTGTTGTTCTCTCGCTGTCACACACAGCGATGTGTGCTTCACAGCGGGAGAGCAATACCAAAAAATGGTCCAGGGCATTCAGCAACAACCGGCGACCTCACAGCAGGGGCCAGGTTGTTGCTGGATGTCACACACAGCCACATCGCTAGGAAAGTCGCTGTTACGTCACAGAAAATGGTGACTTAGCAGCGACGTCGTCGTCGCTGTCATTGTGTGTGACATGACCATTAAGGTACCTTCACACATAGCGAGATCGCTAGTGAGAGTGCTGCTGAGTCACAGATCCTATGACTTAACAAAAAGCTCGCTGGTCGTGTCGGAATGGCCTGGACCATTTTTTGATTGTCGAGGTCCTGCTGGGCAGGATGCATTGGTTTGTTTGACACCTTACCAATGACCTTGTTGACGACTCAGAGCTCAGACACGTACCACCAAGTTCGTTACACAGGTCACTATGGTCACTGTTGACACTTTCTGCGTCATTGGGAAGATCTGACTGTTTGATATCTTACCAGCGACCAAATAGCAACTTACCAGCGATCCTTATCAAGTCGTATCATTGTCAGGATCACTGGAAAATCGTTAAATGTGATGGGGGCTTTACTCCTCCCTCCGCATACAGAAAATATGTATGTTTAGATGAGCAGACAATAATATAGGTGGATGGAGAGATGGCTGTCAATTGAATTAACGTTATCTGATGTGTACAGCCAACTTTCGTATAGATGAGATGAGACTCTTCCCAGTGCTCCTCCTAAATGTTCATTTTAGCTGTATTCTTAATAAGGAATATGCCTCCACATATTTTAAATTCCTATAACCATTTACTTCCTTCCTGCTATTGTCAGTTGGAAAAAAAACAGATAAAAAAAGAAAGAGATAACTAAAATAAGTTGTTTTTTTTACCGATAGAAGAATTAAAAGTAGTCTCTATGTAAAAATAAATTGCTAACTAATACAGTTCTGTGAAGTGAAGGGAGTCATATGTGTAATATAGACTTACAGGTTTTAAAAAAAAGGACTGCAGAACAAACTGAGTTTAGAAGGTAAAAATATCACACTGTATATGAGGATCGTGAGGATATAAGAACACTGTGGTGTTTCTATTTTAGGTCTATTAACTTTTTATTCCTCTGTCCTCAACAGAATCCTGGAGGTCTTCTTCATAAAACATTTTAGTGTTGTTTCAATAATTTGTGCTACCAAAATTTCCAAAGATTCAAATAAGGCAAAATTATCTACTGTGCATGAAATAAATATTGAACAAATTTCACCAAATTTCTAAGTAACTAAATTTCTAAAGGTGATATTAACATGAATTTCTCACTATATGTCGGTAACATCCCATCCAATCCACAAAGGCAAAGAAATCAAACCATAGATGTCCATCAATTAAGTTATGTGTAATAAATTACTAAAATGTATTTAATACTTCATACAAAAGCCTTTGTTGGTAATGACAGCTTCAAGATGCCTCTGGTATGGAGAAACTAGTCACATGCAAATCCTGAAGGTTCTGTGGGCTCTTTCTATGAACCCTGATCTTTAGTACCTTGCAAAAATTTTCTAGTGGATTCAGAACAAGTAATTGGCTGGGTTTCTCCGAAACCAATTGAGATTTTTTTTGGCTGTGTATTTTGATTCCCACTTCCAAAGTTCCCTATTGGAATTATGTTTTGGGGGTGATATGGAGTGCATTTTGGCCTCTAAATATGGTGTGTATTATGGCATCCAAAGAGTTCAATTTCTTCTCATCTGACCAGACAATATTCTCCCAGTATTTGCAGACTTGTCTAAAAGTTGTTGAGCCAACTTTAAAATAATTTGAACATGCTTTTTGTCCAGAAATGAAGTCTTGCATGTTGAGTGTGCATACAGGCCAAGGAGGGCAAGTGAATTACTTATTAAGTGCTTTGAAACAATTGTACCTGCTGATTCTAGCTCTTCTGTAGCTCTCCACAGGTGGTTTTTGGCTCTTGTACAACTCTTCTGACAATTTTTTCACTCCTCGGTTTGAAATCTTGCAGGGAGCATGTGGTTTGGCTGATTTATGGTGAAATTATATTCTTTCCACTTGCGAATTATGGTCCCAACAGTGCTCAATGAAACCTTCAGCAGATTATAAATTCTTCTGTAACCAATGCCATCAGTATGAGTCTTGAGACAGTATATCAGTCTTGAGACATCTCACAGATTTTACCCATAATGATATGTTTCTTGAGTGGCACCTTAGCAATTAAGACATTTTTTTAAGCCATGGTGTCATGACTTTCCAAGGCTTGTTGCATATTTTTTTTTTATGTGTTCCACACTTTTTCCCTGTGTAATTTCTCATCACTTACATTACTAAACTTATGTACATCTATGGCTTGATTTCCTTTGTCTGTGTGGATTGGATGGGTTGTTACCAACATCTGGTGAGAAATTCATGTCAATATATATATATATATATATATATATATATATATATATATCCAAAGGAAAAAAGAGGGTCACACTCCGTAAGAATCTCAGTGTTGTTCCGTCTTTATTTTACATTAACATGCAGGTACAAGCGGTAGGGGAGGTGAGGCGTAATGTAAAATAAAGACGGAACAACACTGAGATTCTTACGGAGTGTGACCCTCTTTCTTCCTTTGGATTATTCTGTGATATCTTCACTGAGTCTGCACCCGGATCTCATCCATGCATATTGGAGATTGATTACGGCAACACGTGGAGCAAGCGGTGCACCGGGATTTCTTACACTTCAATATATATATATATATATATATATATATATATATATATTTGTAGGAGATTTGCCTTAACATGACATAGTATTTGAGCATGTGAATAGACTTCAGAAGCACACATTGCCCATAACCCAAGGGCATAATATACAGTAAGTAGTGGGAAAAAGGGACAAGATTGTTGCCAGCACAATTGTTTTAGCTTGATTACAGATCTCTTGTGTGTTTTACTCTATGTATTTTCCCTGAAATATTTGTCAATAAAGCTCGCGTTTTTCAGCTGCATGTCATCACATTGCTAAACCCTACTCATTCGCTTTGTTGAAAAGACGTTCGGTGGCTCTGCATTCCACTTATCTTGCTCTCATTTTCAGATGACAGCGAACTGCACTTTCCTGGATAAGACAAATACATTAATATTTTGCTGAAGAATAAAAAGTAATGGACATAAAACAACAAATCTGGAAAATCAGGGTGTGATTGACAGCTGTGACAATGTAAATAGGTGGGAGAATAAGGACACGTTTAAAGGTTTAGCACACCATGCCGATTTCTGCTGATATAAAGGCAATGGTGTTCATTCAGTATCAGGTCAGATGCACCAGGAATATGCGATGCTGAATTTAAGAAAAACAATCTTGATAATACAAAGCAATCAACACACAGTAATGATCAGAAGTGATCAACCTTATCAGCATTTAGGAAACTGCAACCACACAATTTTGTACCCATGTATAAGCAACTACCAGGCAGGAAAGATTTTTGTGAAGGCAACTAATTACATCTATGGAGATTGCTGAGAATGCAAGACATCCAGAAAACGTTAGACTTCTAAGCAACTCAAGTCTGGATATACAGTGATGAGCTTTTGCTTTGCATGAAATATCTGCTTCTTACGCAAGTCAATGTCGTTATGACCATGAGTGTTTCCTGCCTAATAGTTGTCCAGGTCAGCCTGGAGAACTATATGAATGGATGTTATGCATTATAGGCAAATGAGCAGGAAAGAGCTAGAACATTTATAATATTATATAATATTATAAGATCACATGTACAGGTAGAATATTTATTCTGACACAAAGTAATCATCCAAAGTAATCTTTATTAAGGTATGCATGCAAGTATGGAAGCATATTGCTCCTTCATTAAAAGAAATTTTCATCATTACAATAAAAAACACAAAAACTGAGGCAAAAACGCTGCATATGCAATTTCTGCAGCAACAACAAAGATTTGTCCATGAAGAAGAAACAGTCATTTTCGGTGTGATCAATCACAGCATTGACAGCAATGATCCAATCAGCCACTTAGAGGCATTAGCTAATCACATACTGATTCCAAGATTCCACTCAGCAGCTCAAACATTTCGTGTCAGCTTATCTGGAAAGTTTGGCAAATTAAGGTCAATTTTATGGTCACATTTCACACAGAACTATATACCAATGATCAAAAAACAGCAACTTTGGAGCTAGTGTGAAAAATTTGTGCACCACAGTTACCTGACCAGCAATTGTCACCCCAAGAAGTGACTGAAGACAACAATGATCGAATACAGTTTGAAACATAGACGTATTTGTTTGAAGTTCATTAAGAATACCACTGAGTAGTCCATTTCCTTCTGTCATTAACAGGGTTGTCTACTACTCAGACAGTCTCTTCTCAATCGGCAAGTTTCTCCCTCGAATAATAACCCTTATATTAATTTCCAATGCTGGCATCGATCCAGTGGTGTTGGCACAAACAACTGTTATGTCACGCGAGTCCCAGGGAGAGCTAGAACAATGCAGGCATCAGAGGTGAGTGTGTTATTATTTTATTAAGGTGAAACATATTGATTGGGTAGGGTTTGCACAGGTAGTGGACAGCCCCTTTAAGTGAATCAAGATTGGCTTAAAGCCTCCTTATACACATTAGGCTAATGGGAACAGCAGATGATATAGAAGGGTTCAGTCAGCATTCTAATGTGTAGGGGGGCACCGACCAACTGATTATTGGGAGAGTTATCAATCGAGCATGTCCAATTTTTGGACTGCTTATTGCTTTACTCTCTCGGAGATAGGCTGCTGGCAAAGATGTCTGTCGGCGGCTTTCCCATAGAGAACATAGGGACGCTCAACCAAACAAGCACTTCTGTGTGTGGGATGGACAGATAAGATTGCTGTTGACTAAACAATTAGCCAAAGCATTGTTCGGACAACAGTCATCTATTGTGTAGGCGGAGGGGCAACATTACTATACTATTAAAGCCAAATTTCATGTAAAACAGCACCTAAATAAAACATGTTTCCCCAGTGCCATTACTTAAGGAACTTCAACAGAGAATCGAATATTTGAGAGTAAACACCCTGACCCCAGGCGCAGAACCAAAGTTAAAACAGGCAAAAATGTAGTAAAAATCAGTAATCTTTAAAAGAGAAATAAAACAGGAATAGAATATCCCCTTATTAATTTGTACACAATTACCCATTGATATCATAACACTTCATTCATGAGTATTCATTGTGGTCAGGGTACAGGGTAAGAGAGTTTAGTGAGAGCACCATATAAGTTGAATAATAACCTTAAAGTCTCCTAAATTGATAGCATATTATTAATGGATTCATAATTAACCCAAAGTTCATTACTGGAGCTGAAAATGGTATGTGAAGCGCTCATTACTGCTCCGCTAAGTGCGGCCCTTTAATCAGAGCTGCTGAATACTATTATGTTATAATCTCGATATTTATGTACAAATTCGGAACAAGCAGGCATCAAATGGAAAAATTAGGAGAGAATAAAGGCAGCAAGATTTTCCAGCAGCAGGTATAAAGGTTGCAGGTTTTTTCCCCGTTGTGGTGGTTTTATCGTGGGCTACAATCAAGCCTTTTGTCGGCTATTTATAAATATCCATAAATGGCTGTACGCTTAGCAGGATAATGTTCAAAAGCATCTAATCAATCCCGCAGCAGTGAACAAGGCGGACGCCTTTCCACAATACATTTCTCTGGATTTTTCTTTTATCTCAAAAGCACTAAAAACTTGAACAGATGAAGAAAATAGTGGCCTTTATGCATTGGGCAAAGTGTTGCTTTACTGTTCAGGTCAACAGTAGAAAAAAATGATAGTGAAGGGTAAACTATTTATAACCAGAATAAGATTTCTCTGATTATTTTGTGTCTAGGATCAATACATTGCAGGACAGAAAGCTTAATGGAGGGAAGGCCGGGCAGAAAGTTCCGACGACATGGCACACCAGGAAGTTGTGTGTTATACAAGAATGATTACTTGGTATTTTTAAAATCATTAACCCATCCTTAAATGGCCAGATGGATTAAATGCTGCTGTTTCCTCACTAGTCTCAAACAGAAAAGCCTTAGAAGGATAATCAGTCTTATGATGCAAAGCTTAGAACCAGGATACAAATGCCACAGTTCCGCTATCTTTCCCAAGACTAATTGAAACTGCATGATACCACACAGCAGGGAAAAAAGGTAAAGAGTAATCATATGCAATTTTTTTGTACAACTTCATTTAATGAGTATCATGCCATCAAGGCCGAAAGAGTGATAAGGTTTGTTTGGTAGCGGTTATTACCTGTCAACTGTATCCGGTGCCTGCTGCTTCTTGTTTATTTTAGCGTAAAGGTCTTGAACGTGATCCCTCTCTGAAGTAGACAATAGTGTCTCTCTAGGGTAACTGTAAGACCCAGGCATTCCTGGAGAATAGGGCCTTAGGGAATTATGCTGAGATGATGGGGGCTCTTTAAAGTGGTTCACTCTAGCATAATTAGGGTCCATGTCATCATCCTCAATATTATGGGATGTGTTGAAGTTCCATAACACTTTGGCCTGTTTTTCTCTTATTTCTTGGTGCCTTGCATTAATCCTGCAGATAAAAAAAAGATAAAACAGTTAATCAATTAGATACTTCCAGAAGAAAAATCCATAAACTATTTCAGGAAACAGCATGCAGATTTCCTAATAGTCAATAAGGAAGATGAACTCCACGTTCTTTCAATAGTACCGAGGTGAGCTCAAGCTACAATACCTCTACCGGGTTTCTGACAACAGCACAATCTTCCTATGTAACATCCTTTCCAATTTCATTCAATTTAGTTATTATGACTAAAGCCATTGGAGAAGCAATTCCATAATGTTTCCACATTTTAAATCTGAGTGGTCCATTCATGCAACCAAATATGCTAATATCTTTTCTCAACAAAGTAACAACCTCAACAACGTTGAGTTAGGTGATGATAAGATTACATTTTCATACGCACCAACAATTATCACTCAATTACCCAGATCAAACAAAGAATAACAATAACTTATGGATTATGTATGATTTGTGTATGTGTTATACCTTACAATATCTAAACCTATGTTTAGGGCCTGAAATGTACAGACAATGTAGAGTTTTGTGGTAAAAGGGTTATCAGAGACTTAAGGGGGCTTTACAAGCTACGATATCGTTAATTGTTTTATCGTCGGGGTCACGTTGTTAGTGACGCACATCCGGCGTCATTAACGATATCGCAGCGTGTGACACTTACCAGCGTCCTTAAGCGACCTCAAAAATGGTGAAAATCGTTCACCATGGAGAGGTCGTCCCAAACTCAAAAATCGGTAAGGGTTGTTTATCCATGTTGTTCATCGCTCATGCGGCAGCACACATCGCTGTGTGTGATACCGCAGGAGGGAGGAACGTCTCCTTACCTGCCTCCGGCCACAATGCGGAAGGAAGGAGGTGGGCGGGATGTTACGTCCCACTCATCTCCGCCCCTCCGGTTTGATTTATTTCAATAAAGATGGAGTCACTAATTGTGTTGTGTTTTATTTCTAATAAAAATATTTTTCTGTGGGTTGTGTTTTTTTTATCTGTACTAGAAATTCATGGTGGCCATGTCTAATATTGGCTTGACACCATGAATTTCGGGCTTAGGGCCAGTTGATAATATACAGCTATCTCTAACCCCATTATTACCCAGCGAGCCACCCGTTACCAGGGCAGCTGAAAGATTTGGATACCGTGCCAGAAGATAGCGCTTCTATGAAAGCGCCATTTTCTGGGACAGCTGTGGACTGCAACGCGCAGCAGGGGTGCCTAGAAAGCTTGGGCACCCTGCGCTGCGGATTCCAATCCCAAGCTGCCTAGTTGTACCTGGCTGGACACAAAAATTGGGCGAAGCCCACGTCATTTTTTTAAAAAATTATTTCATGAAATTCATGAAATATATATTTTTGGTTCCCAGCCGGGTACAAATAGGCAGCTAGGGGTTGGGGGAAGCCTGCTGTACCTGGCTAGCATACAAAACATGGCGAAGCCCACGTAATTTTTTGGGGGGGCAAAAAACTCCTGCATACAGTCCTGGATGGAGTATGCTGAGCCTTGTAGTTCTGCAGCTGGCGTCTGCTGTCTGTCTGTATGGAGGAGAGCAGACAGCAGCTGCAGAACTAAAGGCTCAGCATGCTCAATTCACTAGTGTATGCAGGAGAGCAGACAGCAGCTGCAGAACTACAAGGCTCAGCATGCTCCATTCACTAGTGTATGCAGGAGAGCAGACAGCAGCTGTAGAACTACAAGGCTCAGTATACTCTATCCAGGACTGTATTCAGCAGTTTTTTTGCCCCCCAAAAAAATGATGTGGGCTTCGCCATATTTTTGTATGCTAGCCAGGTACAGCAGGTAGGTACGGCTGCCCCCAACCCCCAGCTGCCTATTTGTACCCGGCTGGGAACTAAATAATAGGGGAGCCCTTTTTTTAATTATTTCATGAATTTCATGAAATAATTAAAAAAAAATCGACTTGGGCTTCGCCCCATTTTTGTGTCCAGCCAGGTACAACTAGGCAGCTGGGGATTGGAATCCGTAGCACAGGTTGGCCCGAGCTTTCTGGGCCCCTCTGCTGCGAATTGCAGTCCATAACCGCCTCAGAAAATGGCGCTTTTATAGAAGCGCCATCATCTGGCGCTGTACCCAACTCTTCCAGCAGCCCTGAAGCCGGGGGGCTTGCTGGGTAATAATGGGTTAATACTAGCTTTGTTTTACTAGCTAGTATTAAGCCAGAGATTCTTAATGTCAGGCAAGTTTGACCCGGCCAATAAGAATGTCCAATAAAGGGTTAAAAAAACAGACAACACACAGAGAAAAAATACTTTAATAGAAATAACTACACAGACACACTTGGAGACTCCATGTTTATTACTCCCTCTCATCCCTCCACGATCCTGGTCTTCTGTCTTCTTTCTCCTTCAACCCATGCAGATCTGCTACATCAGACAGCACTGCATGGGAGGAAGACACTGCTGCTCCCTGTGCAGTCTAATCACTCAGTGAGAGTAAGCAGAGGCTACGGAGATGCACAAATGAGCACCACGTACCGGAGAGATGCACTGACAGGACCTAGCATGACGTCTAGCCATGTGACCAGTCTGTAGCCAATGAGATAATACACACGTGACTGGTCACATTTTGATGTCACGGAAGGTCCTATTATCAGTGCTGGTTACTGGGAGGACGCAGCAATTATTGGAAGGAAAAGTGGCAGGAGACAAAGTGCAGGACGCGTCGCGGGGACCTGTAAGTGTTATGGCAATGTTTAATAACTGTATGTGTACAATGATAATGTGTTTTTATGTGTTTGTATTTGCCTGCCATTGTTTTCAATGGGGCTCAAAGGGGTTTGCCGAACGTCCGCCGAATGGAGCCTCCGTTCAATGAATCGAACTGAACTTGAACTCTAAGGGGGTGGCTCATGTCTACTCATGTGCCTTCTCTACTAGACTACTCTGTCTATGCCATGGTGATTGACTGCTTGTCCCTTCACTTAGTCAACCATCAATCAGCATGACACCACCAGTGACACCCTCTCAACAAAGCAGATTAAAAGAGATGGCAATGCTCTGCCAAAGTGACATCATTAGAAAAAAGAAAATTGCTGACAGGAGCAGCCCATGATCACTCTGAACTGGGATAGATCATTGCAGGGCAAAACAAGAAGGTAGATTGCACTATATGCTGTGAGGATTCTCCAGTGCAAGCACTGGGAGCGGCGTGAGCGTGACCACAAGTATATGACTTAAGGCCCTGTCACATACAGAGATAAATCTGTGGCAGATTTGTGGTTGCAGTGAAATTGTGGACAATCAGTGCCAGGTTTGTGGCTGTGTACAAATCGAACAATATGTCCATGATTTCACTGCAACCACAGATCTGCCAAAGATTTATCTCTGTGTGTGACGGGGCCTTTATACTTGCCATCTAGATTGGCACAGCCATGCTCAATGCAAGTGTATTGAGCAAGGTCTAATACAATGTAGTCAAAATGTGGCCAGGATTGAGCAATTTGCATACTTGTGGTCACATGATTGCCTATTACCTGCACGCTGTGAGTATTCACAAGTATGCAGTCACATAAAGTAACTGCAGACTTGTAGCCTAAGGTCAAATAACCCATTTAATAACATTTCTCTCTGAAAAAAGGAATCATGCTGCCTAGTAAACTACTAATAAAAAATACTGTACATAAAAGTTAGAATCCCTCTCCAACAATAATATCTTGGTTTGTAAGCTATTCCTCAAGGGTATTCTACACACAATTTCAATGTACAGTGCTGGCCAAAAGTATTGGCACCCCTGCAATTCTGTCAGAAAATACTCAGCTTGTTCTTGAAAATGATTGCAATCACAAATTCTTTGGTATTATTACCTTCATTTAATTTGTCTTCAATGAAAAAAAAAAATTGCCATAAAGCCAAATTGGATATAATTCCACACCAAACATAAAAAGGGGGTGGACAAAATATTTGGCACTGTTTGAAAAATCATGTGATGCCTCTAATTTGTGTAATTAACAGCACCTGTAACTTACCTGTGGCACCTAACACCTAAATCACACTTGCAGCCAGTTGACATGGATTAAAGTTGACTCAACCTCTGTCTTGTGTCCCTGTGTGTACCACATTGAGCATGGAGAAAAGAAAGAAGACCAAAGAACTGTCTGAGGACTTGAGAATCCAAATTGTGAAGAAGCATGAGCAATCTCAAGGCTACAAGTCCATCTCCAAAGACCTGTAAGTTCCTGTGTCTACGGTGTGCAGTAGCATCAAGAAGTTTAAAGCCCATGGCACTGTGGCTAACCTTCCTAGATGTGGAAGGAAAAGAAAAATTGACGAGAGATTTCAATGCAAGATTGTGCGGATGGTGGATAAAGAACCTCGACTAACATCCAAACAAGTTCAAGCTGCCCTGCAGTCCGAGGGTACAACAGTGTCAACTTGTACTATCCGTCGGCGTCTGAATGAAAAGGGACTGTATGGTAGGATACCCAGGAAGACCCCACTTCTTACCCCGAGACATAAAAAAGCCAGGCTGGAGTTTGCCAAAACTTACCTGAGAAAGCATAAAACGGTTTGGAAGAATGTTCTCGGGTCAGATGAGACAAAAGTAGAACTTTTTGGGAAAAGCCATCAACATAGAGTTTACAGGAAAAAAAAAAGGCATTTGAAGAAAAGAACACGGTCCCTACCATCAAAGATGGCGGAGGTTCCCTGATGTTTTGGGGTTGCTTTGCTGCCTCTGGCACTGGACTGCTTGACTGTGTGCATGGCATTATGAAGTAAGACTACCAACAAATTTTGCAGCATAATGTAGGGCCCAGTGTGAGAAAGCTGGGTCTTCCTCAGAGGTCATGGGTCTTCCAGCAGGACAATGACTCAAAACACACTTCAAAAAGCACTAGAAAATGGTTTGATAGAAAGCACTGGGGACTACTAAAGTGGCCAGCAATGAGTCCAGACCTGAACCCCATAGAACACCTGTGGAGAGATCTCAAAATGGCAGTTTGGAGAAGGCACCCTTCAAATCTCAGGAACCTGGAGCAGTTTGCCAAAGAAGAATGGTCTAAAATTCCAGCAGAGCATTGTAAGAAACTCATTGATGGTTACCGAAAGTGGTTGTTCGCAGTTATTTTGGCTAAAGGTTGTGCAACCAAGTATTAGGCTAAAGGTGCCAATACTTTTGTCTGGCCCATTTTTGGAGTTTTGTGTGAAATGATCAATGATTTGATTTTTGTTTCATTCTCTTTTGTGTTTTTTCATTGCAAGCAAAATAAATGAAGATGATAATAACAAAGAATTTGTGATTGCAATCATTTTCAAGAAGAAACTGAGTATTATCTGACAGAATTGCAGGGGTGCAAATACTTTTGGCCAGCACTGTATACATCGTGTGCAGAATTATTGGGCAAGTTGTATTTTAGAGGATTTTTTTTTATTATTGATCAACAACTATGTTCTCAATCAACCCAAAAGACTCAGAAATATCAGAGCTTAATATTTTTGGAAGTTGGAGTGTTTTTTTTTAGATTTGGCTATCTTAGGAGGATATCTGTTTGTGCAGGTAACTATTACTGTGCAGAATTATTAGGCAACTTAATAAAAACCAAATATATTCCCATCTCACTTGTTTATTTTCCCCAGGAAAACCAATATAACTGCACAAAATTTAGAAATAAATATTTCTGACATATAAAAACAAAACCCAAATAAATTAGTGACCAATATTGCCACCTTTCTTTATGATGACACTCAACAGCCTACTATCCATAGATTCTGTCAGTTGCTTGATCTGTTTACGATCAACATTGCATGCAGCAGCCACCACAGCCCCCCAGACACTGTTCTGAGAGGTGTTCTGTTTTCCCTCCCTGTAGATCTTACATTTTATGAGGGACCGCAGGTTCTCTATGGGGTTCAGATTAGGTGAACAAGGGGGCCATGTCATTATTTTATCATCTTTTAGACCTTTACTGGCCAGCTACGCTGTGGAGCAGATGGATGCATCTGATGAAGCATTGTCCTGCATGAAAATCATGTTTTTCTTGAACGATACTGACTTTTTTCCTGTACCACTGCTTGAAGAAGTTGTCATCCAGAAACTGGCAGTAGGTCTAGGAGTTGAGCTTCACTCCATCCTCAACCCGAAAAGGTCCCAAAAGTTCATCTTTACTGATACCAGCCCATACCAGTACCCCACCTCCACCTTGCTGGCGTCTGAGTTTGAGTGGAGCTCTCTGTCCTTTACTGATCCAGCCTCTGGACCATTCATCTGGCCCATCAAGAGTCACTCTCATTTCATCAGTCTACAAAACCTTTGAAAAATCAGTCTTCAGATATTTCTTGGCCCAGTCTTGACATTTTATCTTATGTTTCTTGTTCAAAGGTGGACGTTTTTCAGCCTTCCTTACCTTGGCCATGTCCCTGAGTATGGCACACATTGTGTTTTTTGATACTCCAGTAACGTTGCAGCTCTGAAATATGGCCAAACTGGTGGCAAATGGCATCTTGGCAGCTTCACGCTTGATTTTCCTCAATTCATGGGCAGTTATCTTGCGCCTTTTTTGCCCAACATGCTTCTTGCGACCCTGTTGGCTATTTGCCATGAAACGCTTGATTGTTCGGTGATCACACTTCAAAAGTTTGGCAATTTCATGACTGCTTCATCTCTCTGCAAGACATCTCACAATTTTGGACTTTTCAGAGCCTGTCAAATCTCTCTTCTGACCCATTTTGCCAAAGGAAAGGAAGTTGCCTAATAATTAAGCACACCTTATATAGGGTGTTGATGTCATTACACTACACCCCTCCTCATTACAGAGATGCACATCACCTGATTTACTTAACTGGTAGTTGGCTCTTAAGCCTATACAGCTTGAAGTAGGATAACATATATCAAAAGTATCAAGTGATCAAAATACTCATTTGCCTAATAATTCTGCACACAGTTGTACAATTTCTAGGCAACTTCTAGACAAAACAACACTCATTGACTCAGTGAGACATAAAGTGATGGCATTTTGCTTGAATATGGTACTGCCGGTCGGGGTTTGAGGGGAGTTTATATCCCTAAAATATAAATTAAACTACAGTGATATAGGGGACTTTGCCTGTATAATAATCATATTATAACTGTATATTTTAATGATACAGTGCCTGAGAAAATTGGTTTTAGCTAAAATGCAAATGATGGAGCTTTGGAGCATCCTTAAGGCCCCTTTACACGCTGCGATCTCGCTAGCAAGATCGCTAGCGTGTGTACCCGCCCCCATCATTAGTGCAGCATGGGCATATCGCTGCCCGTGGCGCACAAAATCGCGCGGACCCGTCACACATACTTACCTGCCTAGCGACGTCGCTGTGACCGGCGAACTGCCTCCTTTCTAAGGGGGCGGTTTGTTCGGCGTCACATCAACGTCACTAAGCCGCCCAATAGAAGCGGAGGGGCAGAGATGAGTGGGACGAACATCCCGCCCACCTCCTTCCTTTCTGATTGCTGGTGGGACGCAGGTAAGGTGAGGTTCCTCGTTCCTGCGGTGTCACACGTAGCGATGTGTGCTGCTGCAGAAACGAAGAACCACTTCGTAACTGCAGTAGCAACGATAATTGCGATTAGGTGCGGATGTCACCGATTAGCGATTTTGAACATTTTTGCAACGATTCAAAATCGCTAATAGGTGTCACACGCAACGACATCGCTAACGCGGCCGGATGTGCGTGACAAAATCCGTGACCCCAACGACATCGCTTTAGTGATGTCGTAGCGTGTAAAGCGGCCTTTAGTGTGGTCACTGACTCAATTTGTGTTTTGGAGAGTTTTTCTCCTTTTGATTGCCATTGCTGGCCTGCTAAGATAAAGTGCTGCCTGAGCTTAGCACAGGTGTCTGCATGTGCACACTACTAACTGAGTCTGGCCACACATGAACACAGTTTCATAGCCATTAGACAATTAGAAAGCACATTGTGTATAAGAAGAGAGTACACAATAATGAATTTAATCAGACAGAATATTGTGAAAGCCGTATTACAAAAAATAATAATGTATAACAATATGGATGAGGGTTAAAAACACATAAAAAGCCCCATATAACGGGTAAAATATAAACTTTGTGGGTAAGGACGTTATAAGCCCACCAAACCCACAACAAGACTCAAACATACAAATATATGTATACAATGTGGTAACTCCCTAATTCAGGATCCAATCGTCAAATACTGACCAGTAATACTGGTAGGTGGGTGAGCTTTACTCCCAATCACCTCGTGAGGCATCTCTAAGTATTTATTTAAATAAACCCCACATATGTTAACACACCAATCCCACTTGTTTTTTTTTTTTAATTTTACCACTGGAGTGGTGCTTTATATTTAAGTTCCCTGATCATACTCTTAAGGCCGCTTTACACGCTACGACATCGCTAAAGCGATGTCGTTGGGGTCACGGATTTTGTGACGCACATCCGGCCGCGTTAGCAATGTCGTTGCGTGTGACACCTATTAGCGATTTTGAATCATTGCAAAAACGTTCAAAATCGCTAATCGGTGACATCCCCCTCCTAATCTCAATTATCGTTGCTGCTGCAGTTACGATGTTGTTCGTCATTTCTGAGGCAGCACACATCGCTATGTGTGACACCGCAAGAACGAGGAACCTCACCTTACCTGCGTCCTGCCAGCAATGAGGAAGGAAGGAGGTGGGCGGGATGTTACGTCCCGCTCATCTCCGTCCCTCTGCTTTGATAGGGAGGCTGCTTAGTGACATCGCTGTGATGCCGAACGAGCCGCCCCCTTAGAAAGGAGGCTGTTCGCCGGTCACAGCGAGGTCGCTAAGCAGGTAAGTAATATGACGGATCCGTGCAATTTTGTGCGCTACTGGCAGCGATATGCCCGTGCCGCACAAACTATGGGGGCAGTTACGCACGCTAGCGATCTCGCTAGCGAGATCGCAGCATGTAAAGCGGCCTTTAAACTCAGCTGTTGCCATCTTCATTTGCTATCCGCGTCGCTCTGGTCGATTTTCTGGAGTTTGTGACCTGCCACAATGGAGTTTCATTGAACCAATTGTAGGTCGCCTTTTAATCCAAGTCTATGGGAGCCTCGTTTTGGCTCTCATAGACTTGCATTGAGAGTCAGTCAGAAGTTCCAGTCATAAGATGGTGCAGCTGGATCAGCGAGACACTGGTAATAGGTAAAGATGCTGGAGTGTAAGTATAAAAGTAGGGACGGGGACCTTAGAATAAAAACACCACTCCAATGCTGAAGAAAATAACTGTGGAGTGGTGCTTTAACAGCAGTAGACCTCACAGGCATAAACCAGATTGGTTGGTGTGAATTATGCTACAAATAACGTTATTCAAGGTAAGAATCAGTATCTTGGCCAATATGTTGACATCCATGGGCAGTAAAAATATTCTTTTTTGTAGTTGTTTGCGCTAGTAGAACATTGTAAAATTGTTTTTTAATGCTTTATTAGGAGCTCAACAAGCCTGGGATCTTTGTTATTACCCATAGCAGAAATGGTGAGTCATACATTAATCAATTTTCCTAACATGTGTCAAATCAAAAGTATACACAGTCATGTACTACCAGAGGTTGGAAAACTGTTGGAAAATTAGAAAAAAGTAAGAAATAATGCATCAAATGACCTCAGTAGGAGCTGTCAAAACAGAAATTGTCGCAATTTTCTCCAAAATTAACAGAGGTACAAACTCGTTCTCTTATGCCGGCGTCACACGGTACGATATATCGTGCAATATGTCAGCGGGGTCATGGAATTCGTGACGCACATCCGCCATCGTTAGAGATGTCGTACCGTGTGACACCTCTGAACGACTGTGAACGAGCAAAAATACTCACCTTATCTTTGCTGGTTGACACGTCGTTCATTTTCAAAATGTCGGTCCTCCTTCTGTACTCCGGTTGTTCATCGTTCCCGAGGCAGCACACATCGCTCTGTGTGACAGCCCAGGAACGATGAACACAGCTTACCTGCGTCCCGCAGGCAATATGGAAGGAAGGAGGTGGGCGGGATGTTACGTCCCACTCATCTCCGCCCCTCCGCTTCTATTGGGCGGCCGCTGTGTGAAGTTGCAGTGACGCCGAACATCACTCCCCCTTCAGGAAGAGGATGTTTGCCGCCCACAGCGAGGTCGTCTGGGAGGTAAGTGTGTGTGACAGGGGGATAATGACAACTATGTGCCCGTGACGCACAAACGACGGGGGCGGGTACGATCGCTCGTGTGATCGCACGATAGATCGTACCGTGTGACGCCAGCCTTAGATTTAGATGACATTTGATGGACTATTGAAAAAAAAAGAAAAAGCTATTTGTCATCAGTCTGTTAGTCCTCTGGGAAAATTTTGATAAGGTTCTTCTCTGTGATTTAAAACACTGTCAAATTGAAAGTCATTTTTATTTTACCATACCTTAAAGGTATTGTTTGATTACATCATAGTAATGACAAACATAGTGTATGTACAGAGTGGAAGATGGAGGAAAGCTGAACATGCGCACACAATCACACATCAAATCACACACACATTCCCTACATCCAGCAATACCAATTGCTTCTGGCCAGCAGGGGAACCTGAGGTGCAGTGCAGTGGAGCACGAGGACCTGCGGTGGAATGCATGGGGAACCTAATGTGGAACACATAAATGCGTTCCACCGCAGGTCCTCTATGCATTCTACTGCAGGTCCTCGCGCTCCACTGCACTGCGTCCCGAGATCCTCTGCCAGCTGGAAGCAAATGGTGTTGCCGGATGTGGTGAGTGTGTGTGTTTGTGTGTGTGTGCGATCTGCTGTGTGTGTGATCTGATGTGTGTATATGAGTTTGTATGCAATCTGATGTAAGTGAGTGTCGGCCAGAAGCAGGAGAAAACCGCGTGGAGCATACCTGCTTGGAGCACCGGTCAAAGATTGCAGGAGGACCTGGGAGCAATGCAGATGCCCGAGTTCTGGTAAGTATGAGTGTCCTGGGACGGGGGTCTGCATTTTTGGGGAGTAAACTTCCCCCAATTGTTTTTGCCCAGGAATAAGCCCTATCCTGAAAATAAACCATAGTGCATTTTTCAGGGCAAAAAAAATATGACTGGGTTTTATTTTTGGGGAAACATGACCAGGCAGTGGCACTTCACATTGAATGGAACTGAGCTCTGCAGATTCGCTCATATCGATGAGCAAAACAGTTGAATGGTGCAGGCGGCGGGTGTCACCGATCCGATATTCAAAACCTATTCCAGGAAAAAGGTAACATATGAACAGACAACGTCTTTAAAGAGTACCATTAAGGAACTATGAGCAAAACGGTGATTGCTCCTATAGAGGCTAAAAAAGGCTGAGCTGACATCCTATTGTTGCCATGTTTTTCTATGAAAACCAGGTTCAGCAATGAAAAAATATGCAGGTGAAACCTCTTAAATCACAAAGGAAAAACAATATTCCAGCTCACAAATAACACAACTGAAGATGCACACTGCTGGTACATTAATCCAGAGCATTGAAGCACATTGATTTCATGATCACAGAACTTCAATAGATAAATAGAGCTTGACACTCTTTTAGTGAGGTAATTAAAGAGGAAAGAGAGCAGCAATAGTTTAAGTTATCCTTACAACTATATAAAATCAATGAAAAATATTGTAACAAATGGTCATTAATGGCGTCACATACCAAAGAGATCAAATAAAAATATAGATCACAAAAATATATATATCAAATCAAAAAAGTGAGGTTTATCGGACCGCGTGTGCTGATGTACAGGCTCCATGTCTTGATAGTGCGTATTATGCCTTATCACTCCTTCCCCAACAAGAGGTTTACAAACAAGAATAGGGGTCCAATTTAGACCAATCCCTGCTCAGCCTGAGCCTCCTCTTACCCGGCCTTTTTTTCCCCACTCATCTCTGAGCCTCTGTCCTTCCCATCGCCTGGGTCCAATCTCCACACACAAACAGAAGCAGCAAGAGCTGCATGTTGGACAGAAACTTACAGAGTTAGGGTGCTAGGGGTGATCAACTCCATGTGCATCAAGTGTGAAGCAGAGTCACACACACCCCTCTGTCAAATCAGGGCAGAGAGTGTGAAAGTGTATGTGTGTGTGTGTATGAGACCTAATACTAGTTGTCGGAGTGAGGGTTTGCTCAAAGTAATGTATAGTGTGATGTGATGGCCTATCAGGTCGTCACAAGGGTGATGTGCAATCTGCCCTTTTGCATGGTACCAGCTCCTCCTTGGTTACGGGTCCTGTCCCTTTGGTGTTGCTAAGAATAGGTATACACAAATCCTGAGCAACACTCTGCACCACACCCACCAGACACCCATTGGGCAGCCTGAGGGGAATAGGGCCGCCCAGATGGAGGTATGGTAGAAGGAGGGCCAGAAGTGTCCGTGAGCAGTCAGTAGTCGGTTCGAGTGCAGCAGTGACAGTGAAAGGTCACACTGTGGAGCTGGGCTCCTGTACCCGTCTCAGGTGCCGGATGTTGGCCTGGCCTGGAGGGAGCTGGAACCCCGGTCACAGGGAGTAGTGGCAAGGGGCATGGTACTGCCACAGAGGGCAGTTCGACGGCCTTGTGCTACAACCGGGCAGAGGCCAGGGCACGACTGGGTACGCGGATCCTAGGCTTGGAAGTAGCTTAACGCAGCCCAGTAATTTACCCAACGAGGACAGAGTCTTCACGAGCCGTTCTCCACCCACTCCAAAATCGGGGTACTAGCGCAACGAGGGGGATAAGACTTCCCAAAACCGTTAGCCACACGGGTGAGTGGGACCCGAGTAGTTTCAGGCAAAAGGGATCCAGAAAAAGTAAACACAGTGCCAAGGGACAAGGCTTCAGACCAACCAACAACGCCAAAAGGGCACGGACCCAGTGTGCTCCAACAACATCTGCAGGACATTCAGGACTTTGGTTTACCCGTTGTCGGTGTCAGAATTCCTGGACTTTGTGAGTACGTGGTACCCCTCCCCTTCCAATGGGTCCCCATTCTCCCACTACCGAGCCCCGGGATACCTTCCCCCTGCCCACGGAGGGGTTAACATCACAAGCTGCCATCCCATCGCCCCCAGGCGCTCCCCCAAACGCAGCAGCGATGGTATCCCACATTACCACGACCCGTGGGTGGCGTCACAAACTTTATTGTTCACCCCTTGTAAATAACCCCCTTTTTCATTTTGAGTGGCCACGCGACCCCGCCTCGGGTCTGGAGACCCCTCCAGCCACTGCAGATCTGGATCCGAGCAGCCCGTCGGCCGTCGCGGGGGCGGCACAATAGCATCTGATATTTCTCTCATGCGAGAGAATCGGATACGATATACTAATGACACTCTGCTTAATCTCTGCTGCGCACGAGAGCCGAGTATCACTATACTGTAATCAGATTCTCTTCAAGGATCAGAGCATAGGTGAGATGGAGAGATTTATTTCGCCATCTTCTCTATTTCCTGTCTCTGCATATATTGGACTGCATTCAGATGTCATTTGTTCTGTCTGATGTTTTGCATACGCCCATGGACTTGAATGGGTGCAGGCTGTCCAATATACGTTAACAATCTCATTATACAGCAATTTTTTTCTCATGTCAACTCAGCATGAGGAAAAAAAACGCTAGTCTCCATAATACAACATTGGTCCGAGGGCTGTGAGATAAAACATTAGATAGCACTTGTCCGAGTTATAAGCTAGTGTGTGCGAACCTGAAGGAAGAGGTTTTTTGCTACTACTAATGGTTTGGTTGGAGTCTGATTGATTCAGTGGTTTATTGCTACCAGCAGAGATACCATTGTCCCATGTTTTGCTGTCCACACACAGCACTTTGCACAGTATGCACATTGCTGCTGCAGAGGAAGCATTGGTGGTGGATCCATATTGTGTCTGGTAAATGATTGGCTGACAAAAAGTTAGTTGCAGATTTGTCATGTTTTCTCTGTGCAGGTATGTCACAAAATCTGAAAGGTTTCCAGGAAAGTGAATGAGAATACAAAAGTTTTATACACACGTTCAGTATTTTCTCATTGCAGATTTGGTGCTGATATAAATCTACAACATGCCCTGGGGTGGAATGACCGAGGTTACAGGGGTCGAGACCGCAATCGGGCCCGGGGGCCCGTGGATCTCAGCTCCTGCTTCAGCTGAATGTATGTCCACACTGGGCCCCCCTCTTCTCCGAGCACCAGTCACAGAAGTAACAGAGGCGCCCAGTAGTATTGCTTCTGCTACTGCACTTGACTAATTTGCATGCAAAGCCCTACAGGGGCAGTACATGCAAATTAGCCATGTGGTAGAAGCAAAGTCAGTGGAGCAGAGCAGGGCACGGGTGCGTCATCCCGAGGCTCAGTATGCAGCAGCTTTGCAACCTCATCACACTGCTGCCACCAACGCAGAGCCGCAAAAGTGGCAAGGACGTGGCAGGGAAAGGAAAGCACTCCATGAGCTGTAGATCACCAAGGGCGGTGGGGGTGTTCACTGACCCCAGTCCCTGCCTTGCTTCAGCTGGATGTGTGTTGGAGGGCGCACACACATCCAGCTGAAATGCATCGCAGCTCAGAGAGGATGCCCTGCAACGTAGAAGACGGGGAGGTTGAGGATACTGCTTTTTTTTTTTCCTTTTGGCGGCAGACAAATATACCAGCAGAGGCTCAGGAATGGGACATCTATAACAGGAGGATGACATACTGTATATACCAGGAAGGGGACAGAAACTAGGATGGGGACATATATATAAGGAAGAGAACATATATACCAGGAAGGGGACAAAAAACAGGATGGGCATGTGTATATATATATATATATATATATATATATATATATAAACATATATATATATATATACATACATACATACATACATACATACATGTAACCCAGGAGGGGCCCAGGATGGGGAAATATATGAAAGGAAGTGGACAAATAAACCAGGATGGAGAAATATATACAGGGATGGGCAACAAAGAAATAAGCATGGGATGGGAAGCTGGGTGAGAGAACCAGCTTTCCCATGCTATGCTAAACATTTTTTCCTCAGCATCAAGCTTTTCCATGCTCTGATATCAAGGGAAAGTTGGGTGCTGAGGTAAAGATGTCTAGCAGAGCATGGAAAAGCTGCATGCTAAGGGAAAGATGTACAACAGAGCATGGGGAAGCTGAGTGCTAAGGCTGGTTTCACATCAGCGCTTTTTGCCTAGTGGCAAAAAAACGCAAGGCGCATATCACCGGATCCTTCAGATGGAATGTCCAATGCATGCAAGCACAATTGTTATTTACCAGATCCTGGATGCAGCGGGACACAGAATTTATCAGCCGGCACTGGAGTCAGCTGATCGGGAGTCAGCTGATCTCCTAATGTGACAGCCCGCACACGCTATGGATACGCTGCTGCCGATCGCGTGTGCGAGCTGTCACATCAGGAGTTCAGCTGAGTTCAGATCAGCTGACTCCAGCGTCATCCGGTACTTGTTCTGTGTACCGCTGCATCCATTGCAGTATGTGCGGGCTGTGAGGTCAGATGAGTACGACTGGCACTGGAGTCAGCTGATCTGAACTCCTGACCTCATAGCCAGCAGAACAAGTAATCAGATCAGCTGACTCTAGTGTCGGCCGATTACTTGTTCTGTGTACTGCTGCATCCATCACAGAGTGTGTTGGCTGTGAGGTCAGCTGAGTTAAGATCAGCTCACTCCAGTGCTGGCCGAACTCAGCTGACCTCACAGCGAGCACACTCTGTGATGGATGCAACGGTACACAGAACAAGTAATTGGCTGACACTAGAGTCAGCTGATCTGATTACTTGTTCTGCTGGCTGTGTGGTCAGGAGTAGGGATGAGTAAGCAGTAAAATGCTCGGGTGCTTGATGGGCAAAGCCCATGTCGATTTTTTTTTTAAAAAATTCATTAAAAAATTAAAAAAAAAACCCATCAAGCACATAACTCTAACCCTAGGGTTAGGGGTAAAAAAAAATGATGTGGCCTTCACCATATTTTTGTATGCTAGCCAGGTACAGCAGGCAGGTACGGGCTGCCCCCAACCCCAGCTGCCTATTTGTACCCGGCTGGGAACAAAAAAAAAAGGGAAGCCCTTTTTTTAATTATTTCAGGAAATAATTAAAAAAAACAAAACCAGGTACAACTAGGCAGCTGGGGATTGGAATCCGCAGTGCAGGGTGGCCCAAGCTCTCTGGCCCCCTCGCTGCAAAGTGCAGTCCGCAGCCACCACAGAAAATGGCGCATTCATAGAAGCGCCATCTTCTGGCTCTGTATCCAACTATTCCAGCGGCTCTGGTGATGGGTGGCACGCTGGGTAATAAGGGGTTAATACCAGCTTTGTTTTACCAGCTGATATTAAGGCAGAGATTCTTAGGGTCAGGCCAAGTTTGACGCAGCCATTAAGAATTTCCAATAAAGGGTTAAAAAAAGACAACCCATAGACACACACCGCCGACTGTTCAGCTAGCGGCCGGCTTTTATGAGCGATCAGCTGATCAGCTGGTGGCTGGCTTTTATGAGCGGATCAGCTGAGACTCTGTTGACGCCAGGCAGCTTCAGAGTATGCTCTGTAGGGCAAACTGGATCCGTTCGTGATGGATGCAACTGCATTTGAAAAGCGGGATCCGGCACCCATTCACATACATTACAGCTCTAGCTGCAAGCTGCAGGATCCGTTGAGATGCAGTTTTTTGACAAAGGTCAAAAACGCAACATGTTGCGTCTTGGGACCTAGGTAAAAAACACTAAACAACGGATCCGGTGTGTGCTGCACTTAACTGCATGCAACCGCATCTTACCGCGATTCCATTGAAAATGCATTGAAATCAGGGCAGGATCCGGTCATTTGCGGTTTGCGTTTTTTGCCGTTAGGCTGGTTTCACATTAGCGTGTTTTTGCCTAAGCAAAAGATGTATAGCAAAGGAATGGAAAGCAGAGTGCTGAGGACAAGATGGATATCAGAACATAGGAAAGTTGAATGCTCATAGAAAGAGGTATTTAAGAGCAAGGGAAAGCTAGGTGCTGAGGGAAAGAGCCCAGTGTCAACATCATTATCCTGTACCCTGAGTGTCTGTGTCATTATCCCGTACCCCGAATGTCAGTATAATTAGCCTGTATCCCAAGTGTGGGTGTACAGTGGGGGCCCAGGTCAAAATTTTGCATTGGGGCCCATCAAACTCAAGTTACACCACTGAGCATGCCAATTCTTTCAGTGTTTTTACTGCAGATTTCACTCATACTAATGAGTGGGAAAAGAGCTGCCCCAAAATACATGTAAATAAATGCAAAAAAAGTGTGGCAAAAATGTGCCTGTTTATAATGGAACCAATAACCAGGATTTTCGTATATAAGATAAAGCCAGTGCTATAGTGGCACTATCAGGCTGATTCTCTATATACTTCTAGTGGTCAGCTCAGATGTTTAGGTTTTGAAATCCAAAAAGTAAAGTTTATAAAAATTAGGTGCTTGTTGAGTGGCAGTTGCACTGGAGCAGATCATATATTCATAGTTATCCCCTCCCTCTCTTATAATTAGCATAAGTATTATACAAATGATTCACTTTGTCTATTGCAGGATCTGTGTGAGGTCATACCCCTGTGACCTGAAGGGGCGGAGCCTCAGCCAACAAAGCTGGATACCAGGTCACATGGGTATGACCTCACACAGGTCCTTCCTAGTGAAAAATTAAGTCGATTGTATAATGATTATGCTAATTCTAACAGGGGGAGGGGTCAACTATGAATAAATTATCTGCTCTAGTGCAACTGTCACTCAACAAGCAGCTAATTTTATAAACTTTACTTCTTTGGATCTCAAAACCTAGATATCCGAGCTGACCACTACAGGTATGTAGAGAATCAGCCTGATAGTGCCAGTACAGCAATAGCTTAAGCTTTTATACAAAAAGCCTGGTGATTGGTTCCCTTAAAGCAGAGTTTTTCCTGCCAAGAGATGCAGAATTGGTGCAGGAACTTCAGCTCTAAATACTTATTGTGTGCACATCACCTAACAGTCAGATCACTCTGTCAGCCAGAAAAAAAAGCACAGGACACCAAGAGAGATCTCCCTGAATCTGCCACTGGCCACCTAACTGGAGCAGGTCACTATAATAAAGGGGCGTACAGTGAGTGACTAACGCCTCCAGCATGATTGGGCCGAGAACAGCACAGTCTGATTCCTGTCTGACCATGTGGGATTTTTTGCATTCAAAACATATTTTTACAATATCAATTAAAAAACGGTGTTGGCTATAGTTTTCAGCACCAACATTTTTCTAAGGTGTCTATGATTTTTTTTGGCCCGTCTATAAAATTTGACTTGTCCAAAAATAACTGCACAGGAGGTAGGCAGCCAGGTTCCCTATAGACTTTATAAAGATGTGTTAGAACCTCCACATCATGAATTTTTTACGCACTCCAGGAGAAGTTGACTTTCCAAGCTATAAAAAGATTGAAAAAAAATTGTGAGATATGCTAGGGTGTAAGCCATAGAGAAAATGAAGTGAACATTGTAGAGCATTCTAATGTAGGCTCTGTAGAATCAAAAAAACAATGGAGCATTTTTATTAGGCCTCGGTTCACCCCTATGTTAGAGCAGATTACATCAAGACTGCCAGACAAAATACTGCAACACATTCTCAGGCTAAGATTTGCCTCAATATTTGAACAATTTTCTAAGTTTATTCTTAATAAATCTGTTGAAAAAGTAGAGATCATATCCATAACCGGTAAACCCCATCTATTAATCTTAACACTTAAAATGTCGTGCACTAAGTCACACAACACATTTTTGTGCCAACAAGGGGTGTATCATGATTTGTGACTTTTTAAAGCCAAAATAACATGTAAAGATATTGATAAATTTGCCATGATGCATTTTTGGGGCCAAATGAGTCCATTATACAGGATGGGTTCAGTAACTGAATAGTGTTTAATGCTTTTTTTTCATGAAACACTCTCTGCACAAGGCACTATACAGAAATCTGATAAATAAGGAACTTGCTCTTGTATTTTCCAATAGCTACTAGGAACTGTAAATGCTGCTCTGGTCTTTAATATATGCCGGAACTCAGGACCAGATAAGTAATACAATTTATTTTCCTAAACTGGAAAATGGTGCTCTCTTATAAATCTTTAATTCCAGGCTTTTTCTCACCTCAAAACTATTTTGAGTCACCTTAAGAGGTTTGGTCCTTGTGCCAACTGCTACTATATGTATATTCAGCTGTATTGCTTGACCTGTACTGTTATATTGATCCATAGATTGATGCATGTGGGCCGGAGATAAGGGTTGTTGCAGAGATATATTTGTATGGAGCATTATAATAGTATGCATGTGAAGGTTTTCTAGCTACGCTAAATAAAATGTGATAGAAGAACGTAATTACAGCTGAATGTGTTCCTACTACATCAGAGCTAATAAATATTTAATGGTACAGAGCCAAGGCAGAAAATGGAGATGGAAGGCTATACCAGACAAGTATATATATATATATATATATATATATATATATATATATATATATATATATATATATAGATAGATAGATAGATAGATATAGATATATACACACACACACACACACACACTACAGTTCAAAAGTTTAGGGTCAGCTAGATATTTCCTTATTTTTGAAAGAAAAGCACATGTTTTTTCAATGAAGCTAACAATAAATTAAACAGAAATACATATATATATTCATTGCTAATGTGTAAATGACTGACTATTTTAGCTACAGTACAAACATCAGGTTTTAAATGCATTCCAGTGTTCTAATGGTACATTGTGTTTGCAACCTGTGTTAGAAGGCTAATGGATGTTTAGAAATTCCTTGAAAACCCTTGTGCAAGTATCTTAGCACAGCTGAAAACAGTTTTGCTGATTAGAGAAGGTATAAAACTGACCTTTCTTTGAGCTAGTTGAGAATCTGGAGCATTACTTTTGTTGGATCCATTAAACTCTCAAAATGGCCAGAAAAAGAGAACTTTCATGTGAAACTCGACAGTCTATTCTTGTTCTTAGAAATGAAGGATACTCCATGTGAGAAATTGCCAAGAAACTGAAGATTTCCTACAATGTTGTGTACTACTCCCTTCAGAGAAGAGCACAAACAGGCTCTAACCAAAGTAGAAAGAGAAAGGGGAGGCCTAGCTGCACAACTGAGCAACAAGACAAGTACATTAGAGTCTCTAGTTTGAGAAATCAATGCCTCAAAGGTCATCAACTGGCAGCGTCTATAAATAGTACCCGCAAAATGCTAGTGTAAACATGTCTACAGTGAAGAAGTGACTCCGGCATGCTGGCCTTCAGGGCAGAGTGGCAAAGAAAAAGCAATATCTGAGACTGGCTAATAAAAGGAAAAGATTAATATGGGCAAAAGGACACAGACATTGGACAGAGGTAGATTGGAAAAAAGTTTTATGGACAGACGAATCAAAGTTTGAGGTGTTTGGATCACACAGAAGAACATTTGTAAGATGCAGAACTACTGAAAAGATGCTGGAAAAGTGCCTGACGCCTTCTGTCAAGCATGGTGATGGTCTGGAGTTGCTTTGATGCTGGTAAAGTAGGAGCTTTGTACAATCTAAAAGGGATTTTGAATAAGGAAGGCTATCACTCCATTTTGCAACTTTATCCCATACCCTGTGGATAACGCTTGATTGGAGCCAATTCATCCTACAACAGGACAATGACCCAAAGCACACCTCCAAATTATGCATGAACTATTTAGGGAACAAGCAGGGATCTGGTATTCTATCTGTAATGGAGTGGCCAGACCATTCACCAGATCTCAACCCATATGAACTGTTGTGGGAGCAGCTTGACTGTATGGTACGCAAAAAGTGCCCATCAAGCCAATCCAACTTGTTGAAGGGGCTTCTAGAAGCATGGGGTGAAATATCTCCAGATTACTTCAGCAAATTAACAGCTAGAATGCCAAAGGTCTGCAAAGCTGGAATTACGGCAAAGGAGCGTTCTGTGACGAAAGCAAAGTTTGAAGGAGAAAATTATTATTTCAAGTAAAAATCATTATTTCCAACCTCGTCAATGTCTGAACTATATTTTCTATTCATTATGCAACTCATGTGATAAATAAAAGTATAACTTTTCACGGAAAAGACAAAATTGTCTGGGTGACCCCAAACTTTTGAACTGTAATGTGTGCGTATATATACAGTACAGACCAAAAGTTTGGACACACCTTCTCATCTCTAGAACAACTATTAAGAGGAGACTTTGTGCAGCAGGCCTTCATGGTAAAATAGCTGCTAGGAAACCATTGCTAAGGACAGGAAACAAGCAGAAGAGACTTGTTTGGGCTAAAAAACACAAGAAATAGACATTAGACCAGTGGAAATCTGTGCTTTGGTCTGATAAGTCCAAATTTGAGATCTTTGGATCCAACCATCTGTACTGTATCTCTCTCTCTCTCTCTCTCTCTCTCTCTCTCTCTATATATATATATATATCTATATATATATATATATATATATATATATATATATATATATACATATATATAAATATATATATATATATATATATATGTCACGGCCAGGTGTACGGGCAGGCCCAGGAGGTGGATCCACTGGACCGAACTCCTAGATGGTAGGAAAGAGTCCGGCAGCTGGAACACTAGAAACAGCAGAACAGTCCTTGCACACGGGAATAGCGGAGAAGTCCCTGGGACCACGGAGTTATGGGTGGTAGTCCGGGTGACGCAGCTCAGGTTCGGAAGCCGAGATGATGTCAGGCGGGGTCCGGAACCTTGGGAGCAAGATGACGGGTCACCGCAGGGATCCGAGATGGTGCGGACTGTCAGGATGGCAGAAGGACAGCGTTCGGGTTTCAGGATACGGCAGACTGGATGGCGAGGCAAGCACGGCTCTACAAAGAGAGATAGGTGAGTACATGCACTGAAACACCAGGAGACCTGACTCCTAGCTTAGGGAACACGAAGATCAGGCCCCGCCCCCTTGGACAATACACCCCTTTATACCCTGTACCTGATTAGCCTCATTACCTGTTAATGGACGCTGGCCCTTTAAGAAAGGGTCAGTGACCGCGCGCGCGCCCTAATGCGCATGCGCGCAGCCCGGGTGCCAGAAGCCAGGGAAGGAGGCTGAGAAGAGGACGCAGGGGAGCCGGCCAGGGCCTGGGAAGCCGTCGGGCGCCGCGATCGGGGACCAGGGAGCCTGGGAAGGACGGGGACCGGAGGCTGGAGAGCGGGGAGCGTGGCAGGTGAGCCGGGGAGCGGGGCTGAGGACCCGGGGAGCGGAGCAGAGGACCCGGGGAGGGAAGCCAAGGACCCGGAGAGCGTGACAGTACCCCCCCCCCCCACGCCCCCCTCCCCGCAACCGGGACATGAAGGCACGGATCAGAGGAGTGCCCACGTTCTCCCTGGGCTCCCAGGACCTATCCTCAGGACCATACCCCTCCCAGTCCACCAGGAAGAACTGACGACCTCGAACGGTCTTCATGGCCACGATATCCCTTACCGCATAGATGTCGTCATCGGCAATAGGTGGAGGAGCCGGACAGGCAGCAGCGGAGAAGGGACCAAGGACGACCGGCTTGAGCAGGGAGACGTGGAAAGAGTTGGGAATCCTCATCGTGGCCGGGAGCTGTAGCTTGTAGGAGACCTCATTGATCTTGCTGAGGACCTTAAACGGCCCGATGTAGCGAGGACCCAGCTTGTAGGAAGGTATCTTCAATCGGATGTACTGGGAAGCAAGCCAGACCAGGTCACCAGGAGAGAAACACGGAGGGTCCAGACGCCTCTTGTCAGCGTGTTTCTTCATCCGCTGGGAAGCGCGTCCAAGGGACGCCTTGACAGAGTCCCAAATGGTAGCGAAGTCACGGGCTACAGTATCAGCCGCAGGGACATCCGAAGAAGGGGATATAGGCAATGGAACGGAGGGCTGAAGTCCGTAAACGACATGGAAGGGAGATTTGGAGGACGACTCACTGATATGGTGGTTATGTGAGAATTCAGCCCAAGGCAGAAGCGTGGACCAGTCGTCGTGATGGGCGTTGACATAGTGACGTAAGAAGGATGTCAAGATTTGATTGACCCTCTCCACTTGGCCATTAGACTGAGGATGGTAAGCAGAAGAAAAGTCCAGAGTCACTCCCAGATGCTTGCAGAGCGCCCTCCAGAAGCGGGAGGTGAACTGGGTTCCTCTGTCGGACACGATGTGGGATGGAAAGCCATGCAAGCGGAAGATGTGATGTATATAGGCTTCCGCGAGTTCCTGAGCAGAGGGCAGTCCGGCCATAGGGACGAAGTGAGCCATTTTGGAGAACTGGTCCACCACGACCCATATGACTGTGTGTCCGGAGGATAATGGCAAGTCCGTAATAAAATCCATCGCTATGTGTTGCCACGGAACTGAGGGTATAGGCAGAGGCAGAAGACGGCCATAGGGCAGGTGTTTGGGCGTCTTGTTCCTGGCACAAGAGGAGCAGGCAGAGACATAAGCAGCGACGTCCGTGCGAAGGGATGGCCACCAGTAATGGCGTACAATCGCACCCCATGTTCTCTTCTGGCCTGCATGACCGGCTGTTTTGGAGGCATGACCCCAGTGTAACACTTTTTGCCTGTCAGTCTCAGAGACATAGGTCTTCCCGGGCGGTATCTGGGCCAGAGTGACAGGGGCCACCGGAATAATCTTGCTAGGAGGGATGATAGGTTGGGTAGTCTCTTCCTCCTGCTCCATGGGCACGAAAGACCTAGACAAGGCATCAGCGCGTACATTCTTGTCCGCGGGTCTGAAATGGAGCTGGAAGTCAAACCTGGCAAAGAATTAGGACCACCTGGCTTGCCGTGGGTTCAGTCGCTGAGCGGACCGCAGGTATTCCAGGTTCTTGTGGTCCGTGTAGATAATCACGGGGTACACTGCTCCTTCCAGGAGGTAGCGCCACTCCTCCAGAGCCAGTTTGACCGCCAATAGTTCTCGGTCACCGATGGTGTAATTACGTTCCGGCGCTGAGAAGCTCTTGGAGAAGAAACCGCAAGTCACCATCTTGCCGGAGGAGGATTTCTGCATGAGCACTGCTCCAGCCCCCGAGGAGGAGGCATCCACTTCCAAGGTGAACTGGCGGTTTAACTCCGGACGGTGGAGTACAGGAGCGGAGGCAAATGCTCGCTTCAGGGAGCAAAACGCGGCGTCGGCCGCAGGTGACCAGTCCTTTGGATTAGCCTCCTTTTTGGTCAAAGCGGAGAGAGGAGCAGTCAGGGCAGAGAAGTGAGGGATAAACTGGCGGTAGTAGTTGGCGAATCCCAGGAACCGTTGGATTGCCTTCAGTCCAGAAGGAGGAGGCCAGTTGAGTATGGAGGAGACCTTCTTTGGATCCATCTGCAGTCCAGTGCCCGAGATGATGTATCCCAGGAAAGGGAGAGAAGACTGCTCAAAGACGCACTTCTCATATTTGGCGTAAAGACGATTCTCCCTCAGTCTTTGCAGAACCAGCTGTACGTTCTCTCTATGGGTCTGGAGGTCCGGAGAGAAGATAAGGATGTCATCCAGATAAACTACGACACAGACGTAGAGGAGGTCCCGGAATATGTCGTTCACCAATTCTTGGAAGACTGCTGGTGCGTTACACAGGCCGAAGGGCATCACGCAGTATTCATAGTGCCCATCGCGAGTATTAAACGCGGTCTTCCATTCGTCCCCAGAGCGGATACGAACTAGGTTGTAGGCACCCCGAAGATCCAGCTTGGTGAACACACGGGCTCCTCTGAGCCGGTCGAACAATTCGGGGATGAGCGGCAGAGGGTACTTGTTTTTGACGGTGATCTGATTTAGACCCCGGTAGTCGATGCATGGGCGCAGGTCACCCTCTTTCTTCTTCACGAAGAAGAAGCCTGCTCCCGCAGGAGAGGAGGATCTCCGGATAAATCCTTTTGCCAGGCTCTCTGTGATGTAGGTAGACATGGCCCTGGTTTCGGCCGGAGACAACGGATATATCCGTCCTCGAGGTGGTGTTGTTCCTGGGAGCAGGTCGATGGCACAATCGTAGGGACGGTGTGGCGGAAGTACCTCAGACTCCTTCTTGTCAAAAACGTCTGCGAAGGACCAATAGGCCGAGGGCAGTTCCGGTAGGTTCTCTGGAACCGGAGGTCGTCGGATAGGTTGTATGGACTTCAGACACTTCTCATGACAAGCAGAACCCCATCGGGTGATTTCGCCAGTACCCCAGCTGACTGATGGTTCGTGTGTCCGCAACCAGGGAAGTCCCAGCAGGATCTGGTGGGACATGTGTGGAAGGACGTAGAGAGTGATGTTCTCGGTGTGCAGGGCACCGATACGCAGTTCGACCGGTCTGGTGACCCAGGAGATGGTATCAGAGAGGGGTCTCCCATCCACAGAGGCAATCACTAGGGGCTTCTCGAGTAGAGTAACAGGCAGCTGGTACTTGTCCACCGTGGCCTGCTGGATGAAATTGCCTGCTGCTCCAGAGTCGAGGTATGCCTCAGCCGTGAAGCGCGTCTCTCCCGTTGACACTTGCACAGTCCACATAACCGGGTCTGAGAGAGTCCCAGCACCTAGGGTGGCCTCTCCTACCAACCCTAGGCTTTGGAGTTTCCCGGCCTTTCCGGACAGGAGCGTAGGAGGTGAGTGTCCTCTCCGCAGTAAAAGCAGAGGCCCTTGGCGAGCCGCTCTGCTCGACGTTGTTCAGATTGCCGTACTCGGTCGATCTGCATGGGCTCGTGGACGGGAATCCCAGCTGTTGATGACTGCGATACGGAGGGCTTCTGTGGAGGAGGGGAATGTCGTACCGGACGTCTCTCCCGAGACAGCTCTTTGGAGCGCTCCTGAAAACGAATGTCCACTCGAGTTGCTAGGGCAATCAGGGCATCTAGGGTGGAGGGCACGTCACGACCCGCCAACTCATCTTTGATGCGACTCGAGAGTCCTTCCCAGAAGGCGGCTGTTAGGGCCTCATTATTCCACCCGAGTTCAGAAGCCAACGTGCGGAAACGGATGGCGTATTGACCCACCGTCAGTGTTCCTTGACGTAAGCGGAGGAGGGATGAAGCAGACGCAGAGGCGCGTCCCGGCTCGTCAAAGGTGCTGCGGAAGGCCTGCAGGAACTCTTGAAGATCCTTGGTCATAGGGTCCTCCTTCTCCCACAACGGGTTCATCCACGCCAGTGCCTCGCCCTCCAGGTGAGACATGATGAAGGCGACCTTGGCTTGGTCGGAGGCAAACAGATGTGGCAGCTGCGTGAAGTGGAGGGAGCATTGGTTTATAAACCCCCTGCAAGTCTTGGGATCTCCGGCGTACCGGGGTGGTGAGGCCAAACGCAGTCTGGAAGCATCCGAAGAAGCGGCCACGGGAGCGGGGGACGTGGCTTGACTAGTGGCGGCTTGGGATGTTGTAGACGTGACTGCCGCTTGTAGCATGGTCAGGCGGGTGTCCACGGAAGTCCTGAAGTTCAGCATGCGGGTCTGGACTTTACGCTGGCGTTGGAGTTCCTCTTGCAAGGCCGCTAGTGCTGCAGCGGGATCCATGGCCTGATCTTACTGTCACGGCCAGGTGTACGGGCAGGCCCAGGAGGTGGATCCACTGGACCGAACTCCTAGATGGTAGGAAAGAGTCCGGCAGCTGGAACACTAGAAACAGCAGAACAGTCCTTGCACACGGGAATAGCGGAGAAGTCCCTGGGACCACGGAGTTATGGGTGGTAGTCCGGGTGACGCAGCTCAGGTTCGGAAGCCGAGATGATGTCAGGCGGGGTCCGGAACCTTGGGAGCAAGATGACGGGTCACCGCAGGGATCCGAGATGGTGCGGACTGTCAGGATGGCAGAAGGACAGCGTTCGGGGTTCAGGATACGGCAGACTGGATGGCGAGGCAAGCACGGCTCTACAAAGAGAGATAGGTGAGTACATGCACTGAAACACCAGGAGACCTGACTCCTAGCTTAGGGAACACGAAGATCAGGCCCCACCCCCTTGGACAATACACCCCTTTATACCCTGTACCTGATTAGCCTCATTACCTGTTAATGGACGCTGGCCCTTTAAGAAAGGGTCAGTGACCGCGCGCGCGCCCTAATGCGCATGCGCGCAGCCCGGGTGCCAGAAGCCAGGGAAGGAGGCTGAGAAGAGGACGCAGGGGAGCCGGCCAGGGCCTGGGAAGCCGTCGGGCGCCGCGATCGGGGACCAGGGAGCCTGGAAAGGACGGGGACCGGAGGCTGGAGAGCGGGGAGCGTGGCAGGTGAGCCGGGGAGCGGGGCTGAGGACCCGGGGAGCGGAGCAGAGGACCCGGGGAGGGAAGCCAAGGACCCGGAGAGCGTGACAATATATATATATATAAGAATTTCATTCCACATGTTTCCATTCATAGCTTTGAGGTCTTCAATGTGAATGTGAATCTACAATTTTCAGAGTAATGAAAATAAAGAAAACTCTTTGAATGAGAAGGTGTGTCCAAACGTTTGGTCTTGAAGGAGTTCCCAGAGATGCTTAGCTCTTGTTGGCCCTTTTGCCTTCACTCTGCGGTCCAGCTCACCCCAAACCATCTTGATTGGGTTCAGGTCTAGTGACTGTGGAGGCCAGGTCATCTCCTTCTTAGTCAAATAGCCCTTACACAGCCTGGAGGTGTGTTTGGGGTCATTGTTCTGTTGAAACATAAATGATGGTCCAACTAAATGCAAACCGGATGGAATAGCACGCCGCTGTGGTAGCCATGCTGGTTCAGTAAGCCTTCAATTGTGAATAAATCCCCAGCAGTGTCACCAGCAAAGCACCCCACACCATCACACCTCCTCCTCAATGCTTCACGGTGGGAACCAGGCATGTAGAGTCCATCCGTTCACCTTTTTTGCATCACACAAAGACACGGTGGTTGGATCCAAAGATCTCGAATTTGGACTCATCAGACCAAAGCACAGATTTCCACTGGTCTAAGGTCTATTCCTTGTGTTCTTTAGCCCAAACAAGTCTTTTTTGCTTGTTGCCTGTCCTTAGCAGTGGTTTCCTAGCAGCTATTTTACCATGAAGGCCTGCTGCACAAAGTCTCCTCTTAACAGTTGTTCTAGAGAGGTGTCTGCTGCTAGAGCATTGTGTGGTATTGACCTGGTCTCTAATCTAAGCTGCTGTTAACCTGCGATTTCTGAGGCTGGTGACTAGGATAAACTTATCCTCCGTAGCAGAGGTGACTCTTGGTCTTCCTTTCCTGGGGCGGTCCTCATGTGAGCCAGTTTCTTTTTAGCATTTGATGGTTTTTGCCACTGCGCTTGGGGACACTTTCAAAGTTTTCCCAATTTTTCGGACTGACTGACCTTCATTTCTTAAAGTAACGATGGCCACTCGTTTTTCTTTACTTAGCTGCTTTTTTCTTGCCATAATACAAATTCTAACAGTCTATTCAGTAAGACTATCAGCTGTGTATCTACCAGACTTCTGCACAACACAACTGATGATCCCAACCCCATTTATAAGGCAAGAAATCCCACTTATTAAACCTGACAGGGCACACCTGTGAAGTGAAAACCATTTCTGGTGAATACCTCTTGAAACTCATCAAGAGAATGCCAAGAATGTGCAAAGCAGTAATCAAAGCAAAAGGTGGCTACTTTGAAGAACCTAGAATATAAGACATATTTTCAGTTGTTTCACAGTTTTTTGTTAAGTATTTCATTCCACATATGTTAATTCATAGTTTTGATGCCTTCAATGTGAATCTACAATTTTCAGAGTCATGAAAATTAGGAAACTCTTTGAATGAGAAGGTGTGTCCAAACTTTTGATCTGTACTGTATATCATGCAATTATATCATAGCTGTAGAGAAAAGATCTTGATTGCACATACCAAAAAATCATACATTAATCTAGTGCAGCTAGAAAAAAATAGACAGAGCTGAACATGATGTTCTTAGTTTAACATTCTGACCAGACTATAATAACCCCACTGCCACATCACAATGAACCTCTCAGTGGTTCCCTAACCTAAAAGGTGTGGTGCCATGTGACGACCACCACCGAAGTGACAGCGCACCAGCAAAGGGAATGACCTGGTGCCCCACAGAACCCATGTTGCAAGGCAAAGCCCCCATGGCTCTTTGTGGAAGGTGTGTTTTCTAGATCTATTCACTTGGTGGTGGTGGTGCTGTGTGGACATTGCTAGTGTGTTGGTGTGGTTTTGTAGCCTGGAGCCATGGAGACCGTTGCATTGCAGCATGAGTGCTGTTGGGCACTAGGACTCTATTCCTGCTGATGCTCTTTCGCTTGGTTCTGGTTGTTGTATGGCACTGTACCTTTTAGTTTAAAAATGAGCAAATACTTGGCACTCAAATAGTTAAAGAAACTGGTATTTTATTGATTAAGCTTGATCACATACAGCTGAGAAGTTTCGGTCTAACATAGGCCTTCATCAGTGTGCAGTGTAGATGGTCTGCTCAGCTTGTGAGTGAAAGTAGCACTGGTGTAGCTCACGGTGTCCACAGTGCTTTTGCCACACAGTGGTGGACACTGTGAGCTACACTAGCACTACTTTCACTCACAATCAAACTTATTCAATAAAATACCAGTTTGTTCAACTATTTGAGTGCCAAGTATTTTCTCTTTCCTACATACGGACTGGATCCTACTTGAGCACCTACCACAGAGAAGTGCCGCGTCTATGCACAACAGCACCTTTCAGTTTAGGGACCCACTGAGAGGTTCATCTTGACATAGCAGTGGGCTTCATTCAATATGATCAGAATGTTAAGCAAAGAACCTTATGTTCGGTTTTGTATATATTTTGAGCAGTCCATGTCTGTTCTTTACAGCTATGATACGTAAAACTTATAATATTTTTCATTCAGATAAGAGTTTTACAAACATATAAAGAGTTCAGAATGATTCAGTGCAGATTTCAGAAGTATTTAAGAGAGAAAATATCTCATAGGATTTCATTGAAGTTCTCAACCATCACTACAAAGCCAATAACCACCATAACAGCAAGTTTCTATCGTCTCACCATGCTCAGCTTTTCTATGACAAATGAAAGCCCTAGACACTTCCACAGTATGTGATCTATGACATTTCCAGTAACTAACCCAATGGAATGTGTTCATTGTTTAAACCTTCTGCAGTTCTCCGGAGAGTAGCTATAATTTGCTGTACAGTCGTGAACAATACACCTTTCAGTGTTTATTTCTTTTTTTTCAACAACAAATGGTAAGTGCACCTAAACCATCTATATACAACATAAGTACTCTATCAGACTGCACACACAATAGACTTTGTGTATGATGGCTGACACAAGATGCTTCAAGCCATCCTTGGAATTCATCTTACAAGAACATTCCAATGAAAAGAATCCTTTTGTTGTCAAGGTTCTTCTCAGTTCAAGAATCTGTTAAATCTTTCATATCATATGAGAATGATTAAAAAAAAGTGATCTTCAGTGGCTCAATGTCAGTTAACATGCAAGGACAGAGAAACAGAAAAGAGACTCTGTTTGGGCCGGCTTCACAGCACAGACTGGCTTTTGTACACAAAGATGTTTTGTCTTGTGTAGTTTTTTTTTCTAAACAAATGACTCTTTTTCTTTGTTATAATTTTTCTTACCAGTAGGAGGATAAGGTCTAATACAGAGAATAGAGATGGAAGACATAAAACCTTATGTATTACTGTGTTTGCACCTGCCAAGAGGATTGAATCATATAATGTGAAACTGCACCTATTTGTTTTTGTTTTTTTTTTTATAGCGGCTTACAGACAGGCTCTACACAATCATGAACTAGACATCAAATTGAGTTTTAGAAAAAGAATAATGCTAAGCAGATAATGTATATCACAAAAAATTCAATACAAGTATAGAGAGTCACAGCCAGGCCATTCTCCCATGTCTCTTCTCAATGCCTTAAAGTAACAAGACCCATCAACGTGAAAAAAACACACAAACACATTTAGAAATCTGCACTTTTGCCTCTTTGTTGTTTGACATTCCATATGGGGATAGTCTCCTTGGATGACAAAAGCGGGCTTTACACGCTACGATATATCAAACGATATGTCGTCGGGGTCACGTCATTAGTGACGCACATCCAGCCTCGTTTGACATATCGTAGCGTGTAACACAAATGAGAGACTGTGAACGAGCAAAAATACTCACCTTATCGTTGCTCGTTGACACGTCACTCATTTTCAAAAAATCAATCATCCTTCTGTGCTCCGGTTGTTCATCGTTCCCGAGGCAGCACACGTCGCTACGTGTGACACCCCAGGAACGACGAACACAGCTTACCTGTGTCTCGCCAGCAAAGCGGAAGAAAGGAGGTTGGCGGGATGTTTACGTCCCGCTCATCTCCACCCCTCCACTTCTATTGGCCGGCTGCTGTGTGACGTCGCTGTGACGCCGAACGTCCCTCCCCCTTCAGGAAGTGGATGTTCGCCGCCCACAGCGAGGTCATCCGGGAGGTAAGTGTGTGTGACGGGGGATTACTGAATTTGTGCGACACAGGCAACAAATTGCCTGTGCCACACAAACGATGGGGGCGGGTGCGATTGCAAATGCGATCGCACGTGATATTGACGCATGTAAAGCAGCCTTTACTGTGTTAGTTTATGACACGTACACTCGGGCACCATTATGGTAGCAAAATCTACATATTAAGTTTTGTGGTTTTCTTTATTTGTTTTTTTTTTTTTTTTAGTTCCAGGGTATAGGAATATGTGTTTGAAAATTAGTTGAAATATTCGACAGATGGAAGTCAGACAGGATGATCTGGAGAGGATGCATACTGATCCTCTGGGATATAGAGAAAGAAAAAAGGTCCAAGGTCACTTACCTTCACTTTATGAGACCTTATCGGATGGGTGTGTGATTGAGCTTCCTGTTCTGCCATAATTTTCATAAAGCAGATCAGGAAGCACATTGCAAATGTAAAAACTTCACTGTCAGCATTATATTTTTGGGCCTCCACTTTTGAAAATGCTAAATATTCTAATTATAAACATATATGTATATAGACCTATATGTACTGTATATGCAGTTGTGGCCACGAGTTTTGAGACTGATACAAATTTTGGTTTTCACTAAATTTGCTGCTTCAATATTTTTAGGACTTTTATTCAGATGTTTCTATGATATATATAAAAGTACAAATATAAATATTTTACAAGTTTTTAAACTTATTGACACACAAATTAAGTTTAGGCAAAAAAAAAACATTTTCAGTGATAAAGCCTATTTTTCAAAACATTTACAATTCCTTCTGGCAGATAGATATCAGCTTATGATAAATCCTGACTGATGACAGCCAATTCTTGTCTAAGCAGTGGTTAAATTTTATCACATATTCTGTTTTTTGTTTGTCCATACACTTCTGAAGTATTAACCATAGGTTTTCAATAAGATTGAGATCTGGTAGTTGAATAGTATCACGGTGCTTTACTGTTGGTATGATACAGGACTCATCGTATCGCTCATCTTCATTCTTAGAGATGTTCCAAACAGTCTGAAGGGGGCTTCATCAAACAAAATAACTTTATCCCATTCATCTACAGTTATTTACTCTGATGTAGCCCCATTTACACATTGTGTCATACTTTACCTGAGTCCTATCTCATGCCAATAGTAAAGCAAACTTAAGATGATTCATTTTTAGGGTTGCTTTTCATCCAATGGAATGGGGTCTCTCACAATTTTCCCTAAGAACAGTGCCATGAATAAAGAATGGTATCCAAACATGCAAAAGCAATATCTTCCAACAATCCAGGAACAATTGGGTGATCAATAATGCTTTTTACAGGATGATGGAGACCATGTCACAAGGAAAAAGTGATAACTAAATGGCTTGCTGAACCATAGATTGAAATTGTGGGTACCATGACCTAAAAACTTCCCGGATCTTGCATTGAGAACCTGTTGTCAATTCTCAAAAAGCAGATGGACAAACAAAAATAACGAAATTGTGATAAACTCCAAGCACTGATTAGCTAAGAATTTGTGATAAGCGAATATTCGGGTTCTAATCATTCATACCAAATAGCTAGTACTATTTAAGTATTTGTCATGAATATTGAACCTAATGCAAGTAAATAGAAAACCCAAGGATTTTTCTTGAAGACTTCCCAGAAAAATGCTTGGGTTCCCCATTGATGTGTATTAGGTTTGATATTCATGGTGAATACTACAATAATACTAGGTATTCGTCACAAATAATTTGAACCCAAAAATGTCACCATTCACTCATCACTACTAAGAATTATTTGCCATCAGAAGTCTTGAAAAAAAGGTCAATACAGCAAATACTGAGTCTTTGCATAAAGTTGATGTATTTGGCAATAAAAATGAAATGTACTATAGTACCCATAGAAATTATATAGAAAGTATAATATATTACATATTTATTTCAAATCTGTTTTATTATTAAGTTTATAAATCAATCATACATCTTGAACATTTATAAAGATTATAAAACATAAACAGTGATCTCTCAGTTTCGGAATGACAAAAATAACATCACATTGTATATTTCATTGGAACTCTATAAGCTATCCTTATGCTAACACTCCATGACAATCCATACACTAGAAATCAGAGTTCCAGCTAAACATGTCTTCCTGATAATTGACAAGACCACTCTCAGCATAAAACAATCCCCTTTTAAGTTATTGAATAAACATTTAAGAAAAAGTGGAAAACTAGAAAAAAAAAAAAAAGAACAGATATAAGCTTAGAAAAGAAGGAATCAAATAGAGTGAAGAAAGTAGGGTAAAGAGGGGGTGGGGGAAAAAAGTGTGTGGGGAGAGGGGAAGACAAGGTATGTCACCATTTCTCATCCCAAATAACCTGCCAGACTCACCGTGAACTCAGGAGACTCCATGAACGTAATCCACGGTCCCCACACTGTGATAAATTTTTCCGTGAGCCCATTAAGTTCAGCTGTGAGTTCCTCCATTCTCTGGAGGTTTGCCATCTCCTCTACCCAGTCAGCTAACGTGGGGCATCTAGTCTGTTTCCAGTATCTGGGAATAATTATACGGGCTGCCGCTAAACAAAATCGCAGCAGGTCCCTCTTTTGTGACTTGAATGAACCAGGGAGGATAGAAAGGAGGGCCACCTGGGGAGATCTCTCCACCTCACCCCCACTCATCTTTTTATACAGAGAAAACACTGAGTCCCAGAATGGTTGCAATTTAGCACAGCTCCACCATATATGTAACATAGACCCTTTTTCTGTACCACATCTCCAGCACATGTCGGACACTGAGGGAAAGATAGCATGCAATTTGGTCGGGTATTGGTACCACCTTGTGAGAATTTTATAGTTTTTCTCTTGGGCGGCACAAGCCAGAGAAAGTTTGTGGGTCCACAGAAACGCCCTGCTCCATCTGTCCTCCGAAATGTCCTCTCCCAGTTCCTCTCCCCATCTATAGACAAATTTGGGTTTGTCCGACATGTCTCTCTGGTTCAGCATTTTATAAATAAGAGAGATGACATGCCCAGGTGACGAACCCTGCAAGAACAATTTCTCAAATGGAGTAGGGGGGGTCCTTAACTTCCTCTCCCTGTCCTGGTTGGATAGAAACGATTTCAGCTGCATATATTCTATCCAGGAAACCTCTCTCCCTGTGGCCCGTAGAGATGCATAACGGGGCAGGGTATTTCCCTGGAGCACATGAAAAAAACGAGTTTCCTCCACCCGAGCATATCCCAGAAATTTATTGGAATGAAGCCCCGGAGGGAACTCCTGGTTGCCAAAGAGGGGGGTAAGTGGACCCCTCCCCTGTGAGAGAGAACCCCTCTTAACCTCACCGTCCCACGTCCCCATCACTGTCCAAATAAACTCCATTCCCTTCTCTATCTGTGACCTACTCTCCTTTCCCATCCATGAGAGGAAGTGCAAAGGGACTCCCAATCCGTCCTGTTCGATCGCGACCCATTGTTTCGAGTTCCTATGGAAGTGCCAATCCATTATCCTCGTTAGAATAGTTGCCCTGTAGTATAACTGGAAATTTGGGAGCCCTGCCCCTCCATTATTTTTGTGTCTGGTAAGAGTTTTTATGCTTGTCCGAGGTCTCCTATTCCCCCAAACGAACCTTGACAAAGCCGTCCGAATTTTGGAAAAGTAACTCCCCGGCAGCTGAATAGGTACCGTTTGGAACAAGAAAAAAAACCTAGGAAGAACATCCATTTTAATAGCGTTGATACGCCCAAACCACGATAGTCTTTTTTTGTCGTACTTCTTTAAATCCCTAATTGTCCTCTCTAACAGGGGTAGAAAATTATGATGCATAATTTTTGTTGGATCCCGAGGTACAACTACCCCCAGATATTTTATAGCTGACGGTTGCCACTTAAAGGGAAAATTTTGGGTTGTACGGGCTAGATCTTCCGCCGACAGGGTCACATTCATAGCCTCTGATTTAGAGAAGTTCACTTTAAAATTACTTAAGTTACCAAACTCCTCGAACTCTTTGAGCAAAGACGGGAAGGATATGTGTGGCTGGGAAATAAACATGAGAAGGTCGTCAGCAAATAAAGCTAACTTGCGATTCCCTCCCCCGGCCTCTATCCCATGGATACTAGCATTATTTCTTATGGCGACCGCGAGATGCTCCATGACAATGACGTAGAGCAGAGGTGACAATGGACATCCTTGCCTTGTTCCATTGTGGACCTGAAACGATGACGACAGAAACCCATCCGTCCTAACTTTTGCTGAGGGTCTCGAATAAAGGGACGCAATCCTATCTAAAAATTTTTTGCCCAAACCCACCTGCTTTAGAGCGGCCATCATGAAATTCCAACTGACCCGGTCAAAGGCCTTCTCCGCATCCACTGAGAGTAAACACATGGGAAGAGAATGAGCCCTCGACCGGGTCATCAGGAGGAACAGTTTGTTGGTATTGTCACGCGCCTCCCGACCTTGTACGAACCCCACTTGATCTGTGTGTATTATCCCGGGCAAGGAAGGAGCAAGTCTGTTGGCTAAGGCTTTGGAAAAAAGTTTTAGGTCTAGATTGATCAGTGAAATGGGTCTGTAATTTGTAACTAACATGTGATCCTTCCCCGGTTTGGGGATAACACATATATGGGCTTCGAGAGATTGCGCCACCCATTGGGAATTTTCTGAGATGGAATTAAATACTTTAGTCAAGAACGGGGATAGCTGAGTTTGGAATATTTTATAAAATTTAGGGGTGAACCCATCTGGACCCGGACTTTTGCCTGAGGGAGATTCTTTAATGATAGATGCCACTTCTGCTTCTGTAAAGTCCGTCTCTAAATTTTCAACCTCAGCGCTGGGTATAACCGGTAGGGCCGTTCTGGATACGTAGTCGTTTATTTTATTTTCTAATGCGTCATGTGGCATGTCTCCAAATTTGCCCTTTATGTTATATAGGTCTCTATAATACTTTTGGAACTGTTCCGCGATGAGAGTTGGGTTCTGAGTCGAAGAGCCGTCTGCTTGTTTAATCATGGGAATGTGGCTGGGGTCTCCCCTAGGGTGTAGAATCCTAGCTAGTGGTCTACCACATTTATCTGCATACTCATAGAGGAATCTTTTTATTCTAGTCCTATATCGCTCATACTGTCGGTCGAGAATCGATTTAAGCTCCTCTCTATTTTTGACTAGCTCCGCCAGTGTCAAAGGTGATAATGTCTTCTTATGGGCCCTTTCCAGATCTGAAATATTCTGAAGTAGGGACAAAATGGTTTGGGCTCTCTCTCTCTTAAGCCTAGCCCCATGTTTGATCAAAACCCCTCTCAACACACATTTAAGTGCCTCCCACTGCACGGGAAGGGCTGTGGGGTCTTCTGAGTGTATTTCTAAAAATTCATCAATCGTGTTCTGTAGATCCTTCATGCACCCCTGATCCCCAAGCAGACTATCGTTCAGCCGCCAAGACCACGGCCTCCCTGCCCCATCTGGGATAGTAAGGCTCAGGAATATAGGAGCGTGGTCAGACCAGGATATACTGCCTATAGAGGCCTGTATCTGCCAAGTCAGAGCCTTTTGGCTCACAAGAAACAGGTCTATGCGGCTGTACGAGGAGTGAGCCGGGGAGAAGTATGTGTAGTCACGCTCCACTGGGTGTAACGTTCTCCACACATCTACCAATCGAAGCTCTTGTATTGAGCGTTTAACTTTTGTTAGCTTTCTGAGAGAGAGAAAATTGTGTCCCGAAGTTGTATCTACCTTAGGGTCCAAAGTGAAGTTTAAATCGCCACCCACGATCACGGTCCCTTCTGCAAATTCATCCAATGATGACAGGAGAGAGGAGCAGGACGTCGCAGGATCTCTGTTTGGTAAATACCAATTGACAATGGTAAAGATAGATGAATTAACATTAATTTTCAGAAAAATGAATCTTCCCTCAGTGTCCACTCTCGTGTCCAGAACCGTGTGCACCAGGGCTTTATGGATGCCTATAGACACCCCTTTTGATTTTGACTCTGGGTTGGTGCTATGGACCCATTTGGTGTAATATCTGTCTTTAAAGTTAGGGAGGTGACCAGTTTTGAAATGTGTTTCCTGAATCAATAATATATGGACTCGTTTCTTATGCATGTCAAAGAATACCTGAGACCGTTTTTGCGGGACATTGAGGCCTCTCACATTCAATGAGCCAAAGGTAATCTGCGTCATTCTGAGGAGGAGGAACGGTGAGGAACCGGGAAGTAGGGTCAGAGGATGGGGATGGGAAGAGAGGTGTGGGTGGAGAGAATAGAGAAGGTTAGGAGAGGGGGAGAGAAAGAAAAAAAAAAAAAAGAGGGGGGGGTAGAAGGATTAAGTATATAAAGGAAACTACAAACAAAGAGAGAGTACCGTAGGCAAAAAGGTCAAAGCACCTCTTGCCTGTAGGGTCGTAACGTGACCCTTATACTTGGTCAAATAGACTAGAGGTAAATGCAGAAAAATAAGAATCTCTATATACCAGGGATGTTAATCCTACGCCACTACCCTGTGGCGTGTTATCCCAATCAGGGAGGGAACTTTCCACAAAGGAGCCCCCTGCCCTGGACTAAAAAACAACTTTTAACTATATATATTTTGATTTGCAACTAAAGCTCTGTATAAAGAAGGGAGAAGGGGCTTTGAGAGGGTATTGTACCTTATAATGTTGAGGGGCGCCCCCCCATTACACCCAGGATGGAAGGAGGGAACCCCCCACCCCCCTGTCCAGGGCGATACAATAACCCCACAACGCGAAATTCCCATCAGGACCAGGGGATAGACTCCATCGTACTGTGATCCTATAACCAAAAACATACTAGAACAATTTAATCCACCATTCTCTTATACATCAGACCGGCCTCCCTCCTCTTTCTCTACGAGAGCCACGCATCCGATCACCGGCTGGGACCGTGACTCCCCCCCCCATTGGAAAGTCCGGCCAGTCCTCTATAGGCACTAATGGAATGTCCAAGGCCGCGGTGAACGAGGGTAAATCCGCCGGAGACCGAAGAACATGCATTCGTCCCGCGTGCCGAACCTGCAGGCGGAAGGGGAACCCCCAGCTATATGGAAACTCGTATGAGCGGAGAATGTCCAGCAGAGGTTTAAGAGCTCTTCTCCTTTGTAAGGTAAAACGGGATAGATCTTGTAGAATCTGGATTTGGCTCCCCTCATACGATGGTGATACTCCACTGCGGAGCTTAAACAGAATGGCCTCCTTAATAACATAGCGGTGGACCCTACAGATCACATCCCGAGGTCGGTCGTTCTGGGCTGGTTTGGGGCCCAACGCTCTATGCGCTCTATCCAATTCCAGGGGTTGGCTTGATGGTTCACCCAGAATATTATTGAAGATCACTTGAAGGGTGCCATGTAAGTCCTTGGACTCGACAGACTCAGGCAGGCCGCGCACTCTGAGATTGTTTCTTCGGCCCCTATTTTCAGCATCATCCATTGCTTCAACCACGTATTGTATTTGGCGGGAGTGTTGTTCTAATAGTGCCCCGTGGGCCTGTGAAGTGTCCTCCATATTCTGAATTTTAGCTGCCTGCACTTGACTCTGGGTGTCCACTCTCTCCACCTCCCCCTTCAGGGCTGACAGCTCTGTGCGGTACGCCTGCTCCAGCCTGGTTATATATGCCTCCATATCTTCCCTGGTGGGTATAGCTGAGAAACGTGCCCGCATCTCATTAAGCTCTGTCAGAACTCCTGACTCTTGTGTTGTTGTTATGGCTGGCCCTGACCCTGCATGCTTGTCTGCATCTGGTAACTTTAGATTTATGTTGTGCTTCTCCCTGGGTATGGTCTCACTTCTGTCAGGGACCTGTAACTCATTTGCAGTGCAGTGTCCCCCCTCCTGAAATTCCTCACACTCCTGCATGTGTGTTATAGGAAAGGACGTTACTTCCCCCTCCAGAGGCCTCCAGGCTTCAGGGCTACTGTTTGTATCAGCAGGCACTTCCCCCGTGCTTCTCACTCCGGGTTTCCCCTGTACCTGCAATCTTGGGCTGTCTGGCCTTATCTTCTGTATCTCCTCTTCACTCCGGGTGGCCTCTCCTCTCAGTCGGGTCAGCTGCTGAGCCTTTCCCTGCATCTCCATAGCTGCCATCTCACTGCTGCACGCTGAGCTCACCTCCTGTGTAGCCTTAGCAGCCATCTTGGGTGCCACCTGTGAAGCTTCTCTCTGCCCCGGCCTGGATAAAAAGTGTTTGATCCCTCTCTCCTCCGATTGTGAAGCTCTGCTGCTGCACCCCTGGGATCTCCCTCGTCTCCTCCGCTGCATAGCCTGTGTTGCAGAGTCCTCAGTTGCGTGGATCATCAGTTATAAAGTCCAGTGGCAGGAGCTAAGACAAGTCACGTCCTCACTCCTTCATAGCCAGGACACGCCCCCATATTACATATTTATTATACCATTTGAGTTCTGTATTAAACATTAACCAGTAGACTGATAAATTTGGTTCTTTGAAGGGGTTGTCCACTACTCAGACTACCCCATCTCATTCCCCAAGTTTGTCTCCGTTAAAATAAAAATACTTATACTTCCATCCTGTGCCAGTGCCATTCCACATTCATGTTCATGGGGCTTACATTAGGTTGTTACGTCACACAAGCCCCGCTCCCAATCCCCGCCGGTTTCACTGTCCACAAGTGAATCTAATACCAAAATCATGGAAGGAGAATGGTATAAAGAATGCTGGAAGGGTCCATGGTCTTAAACATACCATATCATTTGTCAAACATCGTCAAGGAAGTTATATGGCATGGGAATGTTTGGGTGCCAATGAAATAAGGTAATTGGTGTTTACTAGTTATGGGTGAGCACTAAAATGCTCGTTACTCGATTTCTGGCGGGAGGGAGGTTTGTTTTTTATTGTTGATCACACTACATTCAGAGACTACAACTACTGTAGCTGTCCTTAGGGTACACATCATGCAGTGAAGCAAGCCTATGCATTCTGGAATTGTTTCTTAGACAAAATATCCGAGCACTTTGTGATACTCAGTCAAGCTCCATGAGTACCCAAGCATGCTAATGCTCGACTGAGTAACGAGCAGTGCCGAGCACATTTGCCCATCACTGGTGTTTACTAATGATGTGACTGTGTATAGATGAAGTAGAATGAATTCTGCAGTGTTTAAATATATACATTCAGCTTCAGGCAAAAACTGCAAAACTGATACTACGAAGCTTGACTATACAGATAGATAATGACCCAAGACATACAGATGTAACAAGCAGCAAATGAATGCTCATTATGGACTATTTCCACAGCTTGACCACTACAATAAAAGCAATTGGGCAGGCAAGTTATTAAACAAGCGGTATAAGCAAAAATACAACCATGTTATTAGCATGAAACTAACATTCATTTGTTGCTTGCAGTCAACTTAATAAGGCAAAATAAGAATGGAATTTGATGAATAACTAGTAAATAAAGCCAAGGTCTAGCAAAGCATTTTAAGCGTTCAAACCAATTTAAATATTTTTATGTAAACACATAAAAGACAAAATTTATGGGAGCGATAGGTTTCTAAGTTTTTAAACCAAACTCTGTCAGCAAACCAAGCCACTGTCTATGTTTATGTATCAGCATTGCATATGACAACCTGATTCTATTATCTCCTTTGTGGTCCATCCTCACATGTCTATTACCGCGTGTTTTGTCCCATTGCCCCAGCAATACCACAATCAGAACGGTAAACGGTCATGATCAAAATTTCTGTAGTTCTGCTCTAACGACCCAATGTTTTATTTCTTTCACTCCATGCAGGTATTCTATCATATCCTACACAGGTTTTGTATGGTTAATTTTACTGAGGTCCTCCTTTCTAGGGATAAACTATGGTATAATCACTATGCAATTGTATTTTCTTCTCCAAACCATTGTTTCCTGAAAAATGCAATACATCTTGGCCTAGTGATTTGACTCTGCCAAAAGCTATTGTTCTCTTAGCGAGGAACTGGAATTGCTTCCCAGGACCATAATTTCTCCATCTCTGTCATTGCAAAAAAACACATGCATTCATTAATCTGAGCTTTATTCTATAAAAAAAAACCCTGTCATTGGCAGCATGTTTTATTGACGTTCTATAAAACAGATGTCCAATGTTCCTTCTAACGAAAGGGAACAGACGAAATCCATGAAAATGTCTATCCAAAAATATGTAGGAAATCACATTTCTGCATTTAAACAAGGAGTTTGTGAAGTTACTGATTTTTTTAGATGAGGTCTGAAAGATTCATCAAATGCTTGCTGTAAAAGTGAGTTTCCAGATAATTCTAGGTTTGTGTTCTTATTTCTACAACCCTATGTTTTGTTAATTGAATAAACTTCTATTAAAGTTTGGAGCGCGATAAATGGATATAAGACAATCAGCTAATAATAGGCTCCATTAACAGCCAGATAAAAGGAAGACATAATTCAGTATAGCAATGTAAACCATCTGATTATGCAAAACAATTGTGCTTCCAAGTCAATGGTGTAACTACAATAGCTGCAGGCGTTACAATCGCACCCGGGCCCTGGAGCCTAGGGGCCCTAAAATTTCTTTTGTCCTATATGAAAAGACAAATGCTATTAAAGACTTCCAATAATTAGAGGCTCCGTTGGAGCTTCTGCATTTGTGTTCAAGAGGTTCAAGTTATGTCACTGCGCTACTGTAAGTGGTACACCCAGCGTCGGTCTGGCATGGCGGGGTAGCGGGGAAACCCCCGGTAGGCCCCGACCTTGCCTGTAATCTATGCTGTCTCCGGCAGCCTGCAGCCCCCCCCCCCCCCGCCGGGTGTATTAAAATGAGCTACGGCCGCGGCTCGCCAGATGCCACCACAGGTGATAATATTGTATGCAGGCAGTCAGATGATAGCGCCAGTAGCTATAGTGGGACAGTGGGACATGGGGGTGCAGGGTAAATGGCATATGGGGGGGTCCACACAGTGACAGAGGGGTGTTAAGGGATACAGGGAGTGTGGCACATGTGATTTCAGTGTGTTTGAGAGAGGGGTAATATAATAACAATATACGGAAAAGGGTGTGTGCCATGTGTGATTTGGGGCGTGCAGGGTGTGTGTGATTTGGGGGGTGCAGGGTGTGTGTAATTTGGGGGGTGCTGGGTGTGTGTGATTTGGGGGAGGGCAGGGTGTGTGCACCAGTCCCTGCTGCATGATGTGAGTGAAGTCCACACAGTAGCCATATATCAGTAGGGATTAGGAAAAGAGGGACAGCAGCAGACAGAGCATGGGATGGGATTGGGAAAACTGGGTGCTGAGCTGAGAGAAAGAGGCTCTTTTCCTCATCATAATCCATCTTTTCTATGGTCTGATATCCATCTTGTCCTCAGCTCTCAGCTTTCCCATTCTCTGATATCAAGTGTCTTATCCTGTACCCCCCAGTGTCAATGTCCTTATCCTTTACCCCCCAGTGTCAGTGTCATTATCCTGTACCCCCAGTGTCAGTGTCATTATCCTGTACCCCCCAGTGTCAGTGTCATTATCCTGCACTTCCAGTGTCATTATCCTGTACCCCCAGTGTCATTATCCTGTACCCCCAGTGTCAGTGTCATTATCCTGTACCCCCAGTGTCATTATCCTGTACCCCCAGTGTCAGTGTCATTATCCTGTACCCCCAGTGTCATTATCCTGTACCCCCAGTGTCATTATCCTGTACCCCCAGTGTCATTATCCTGTACCCCTAGTGTCAGTATCCTCTACCCCCAGTGTCAGTGTCATTATCCTGTACCCCCAGTGTCAGTATCCTGTACCCCCAGTGTCATTATCCTGTACCCCCAGTGTCAGTATCCTGTCCCCCCAGTGTCAGTATCCTGTCACCCCAGTGTCAGTATCCTGTCACCCCAGTGTTAGTGTCCTGTCCCCCCCAGTGTTAGTGTCCTGTCCCCCCAGTGTCAGTGTCCTGTCCCCCCAGTGTCTGTATCCTGTACCCCCAGTGTCAGTGTTATTATCCTATACCCCCAGTGTCAGTGTCCTGTACCCCCACTGTCAGTATCATGTACCCCAGTGTCAGTGTCATTATCCTGTACCCCCAGTGTCATTATCATGTACTCCAAGTGTCAGTATCCTGTACCCCCAGCGTCAGTGTCAGTATCTTAGGCTATATGTAATTACACTTCAGGGGGCCTCTATATGTGATGATAGTACAGGAGGGGCCTCAATATAAATACAGTAAAAGTAAAAAAAAAAACTGATTTGCCTATAGAGCAGTATTGTCAGAATTTTTATTTTTTTTGGGCTAAATACAAGGCTAGGTACCCTTTAGTGCCACATGAAAGGTACTAAAGGTCGCCAGCTTAGAATATGCAGGGGGGTCGGACGTTATATATGAGTTTGACATCCATTCATCCATTGACACATTTTTGGCTGTGTGCCTACAATCAGGGTTTGCAGCATTTTGGGCGCAGAGAGTTTTCCCTGCGTCCAGAACGCTGCCTTGTGCAGTAGAAGCACAGTGGAAGGATTTTTAGAAATCCCATGCCCACTGTGCTTCTTGTCTCCGCAGCATAAACTGACCTGCAGCGTGGCTTCCTGGTAATAAAAATTAACTGTAATAGCGACCATGTGGTGTATCTGATAGAGTGTGAACAATGTCAGATCCAGTACGTAGGCTGTACAGTGGGGCCCCTTAAAAAACGTATACATAAGCACATGTCCAACTCAATAAATGTTAATGCAATTGGTATCTCTGCGGTATCCAAACATTTTGCCACAGTTCACAAAGGTGATCTGACAGCCTTTAAATTCAAAGGTATAGAAAGGGTTTTTAAACCATCGAGAGGAGGTGATTATAGGAGAAAGTTACTCAATCTTGAAAGTCAGTGGATTTTTATGCTGGATACTCGCCTCCCTAGGGGATTAAATAGCAGACATGATTTGATTTTATGTTATTGATGTTTTTGAATTTTTTTATATATCTTTGGGAAATGTTTTTTATGTATACCGGGGTTCCTATAATGTGTTTGACATGTGAATACAGCTACTTATACCTATATATTTATATAACAGAGGTTTTAGTGCATTTAATGATTTTCATGTCCATTTTCTAAACAAAGAAAAAAGAAATATAAAATGCATATATACTCATATGTAGGGTACATGTACCTAAATATAAATTGAATGATTGATCTATAATTATTTTTTTTTTGTTTTATCTGGATGAATATTTGTGTAACATATGGTTGGATAAATACTTCATGGTCTATTTCTATATTTTTTGTTTTTTTTGCGAACGTGATTTTGCCTGAGCAGCGCATACTCCCCTATTTAATTAATTCATTGAGAACATGTGGGTTGGTCCGCTGCTTAGGAAAAACATTTATAAATATCCTTTAGTCTTGTACTGACTATGACCTGAGGAAGGCGTCCTGCCGAAACGCGTTGTGGTATACATCTGCCATTCATCAGTGTGCACAAGCCGGTGTTTTCACTTGAAATATGGATATTTATTTTTAATCAAGTTACAAATAAAGAAGCTTTTTTATTCATCCCCTTGGAGTCCAACTAGATCTTTTCCATTGTTTTGTTCTATTAGATATGTAGGTTTAAAATCAGCTACTTATGGGTATTATTCTATCAAGCTACCACCAGGGGGAGCCAAAGCTCTGCAGCAGAAGACACCACACGGCGCAATAAGAACCAGGAAGTGGATACACAGTGTGTGCTCGTACACTGCCTCACAGCACAGCTGGGGAGCCGAGCAGTGGGGTGTGCGAGAAATGTCCAGGCAGGCTGGGTCAAGCACAGTACGGGCAGAAGGAGGACCGGAGGAAAGAGCAGAAGCAGGGTCGAGGTCAGGCCGAGGTCAGTACCAGAGAAAGCAACCGAGTGGGAACGTAGTAGAGGGGACAGAGGAATGGAGGGACGACTAGGGGACGGAACACAGACAGGGCACGGGGGCACAGGAGCAGACCGATCAGGATAACACTTACAGGATGAGCAATCACAGGCAAAGCAGCGCTAAACTTATAGCCGGCACTGGTTCACTGGAGATGTCAGTTTATAAAGCATCCAAGCTCCGGAAGTGAGGCCCAGGAGAAGGCTCCGCCCCCTAGCCATGTGGATAGGGAGGAGAAACTGTGATATATTCCTCCTGTGTTTATGTTAATATGGCATATATTTACTGACACCTGACTGATGTATATTCATTGCTATCTCACTCCCCTTTGATTTTATAATCTATTGATTCCATCAGTTGGTAATTTAATGCAGAGTTATTTAGAGATTTAATCACAGTACAATATATACTTATTAGGCTACATTAACAGTGCAATATATACCAATAGTGCAATATATTTATGTATTTTTTTTATAGTATCCTATTTATATCATTAGTATAACCTACTTATATGATTATTTTTTTAATATTAAAAGACATATATTTTTTATATTTGATATTTATCTACCATATATTTATATGATATGCACGTAACATCTTTAAGTTTGCATGTAATACTATGCATATATTTGTTATTTATCTAGATTTTGAGATAGAATTTGGTTTAATATAAAGTGTTTTTTAAATATATGCAGGATATAATTATAACTGCAATAAGAGGAATACAGCATATGTCCCATTATCCCATATTTTGGCATGTACTTGTCCCTCATAGGAATTTCTCTGTTTTTACTTAAAAAATTCTGATATAAGATTTACAATAAAAATATATAAATATTTGCATGAATCTCTTGTGTCCACTGCCTTATTTGGCTCTAATGGAATTGTTGTACAATCATTTAAAGAGACTGTGGCCTGAAATAGGTCCATTAGATGAAGAGAATATTATGTTCCCAAAATGCATTTTTCTCTAATAAATACTTTGGAATATCCTGGATCCAACTATTTAGCAAGAACCTGGCAAAGATCCGAGTCCCAACTATAATTTATCTCGGTAATAAAAATTTTATGCACCTTCCTTTATCTGTATGTTCCTGATTCCTGCCGGCATAGCATCTTATTCCAGTTTCACACATTTTCTTCTTCGGCATTTGACCTGCATTTGTTCACACTCAGCTTTTCGCTGTTAGTGTGAATTGGTCACATTCATGTTATATTTCCAATGTGATGACTAGAAAAGGCAGCATGGTACTTGTAGTTACCAAAGCCCTGGACAACCTGCAGATGGTGATGTCCACAACAAAGATGTCAGACTGTCAGGCCTTGTTTTAGGCAAAGTGGGATCGTGGGCAAAAGCTTAAAGTGGGGCCCTAAATGTTCACCTATTCCACCATCACAGTTGAAAATATAGGTTACATTTACATATACTGAGTTCAAACTGGTAAATGAGCGTGATCGACAATATTCAAGTAATTCAGCGCTTGTTTCCTGGCCTCTTTACACAGGTTGACGAAGAATGATGGACACAGAGCACTCACTATAAGATCAATCTGTCCCCTTCAATATCATGCTATCGGCATCACTTCTGTAGTTTACACCGAGTGATATGCTGCTGGGAACAAGGATTTTTGTTCCACCATAAACAATCCAATCACCAAATGAATGAGCAGCAATTTTCACCTATGTACTCATCTGTGCTGGCAAAATTTATAAATGTGAATGCTACATACACACAGTGGCCTAAGCCACACGGCGAGAAAATCGGTGCGAGTGGAGTGCGATAAAACATCGCTTTCCACTCAGACCAATATTAGCCTGTGTGTCAGTGCATATGAGCGATTATTTTCTCAGCCCTAATTGGACCAAGAAAACAATCGCAGCATGCTGTGACTGTAATGCAAGACTCTTTCTCTCGCACCCATTCAAGTGTATGGGGCGAGAGAAAGATCGCACTGCACTCGCGGTACACTGGTTTACTGCGAGTGCAGGATGAGAATGGCAATAGTCGGATACGGAGGAGAGAGGGAGAGAAATCCCTCCCTCCCCTCCTCCGTGCCGGCCCGCCCCCCGCAGCTGAGGCATGACACTCGGCTCTGCTGTACTGTGAGCCTGAGCCAAGTGTCATGCGAGCATCGCACTAGTGCCCTGTGTGGCCCCAGCCTGTGTGCCAGTCTTTTTGTGATGCGATCTGGTTTCTGTGGCGATGTCTCCAGACATGTGCACTATCTATGTACAGTGTTTGGTTTGAGTTACTGAGGCGCACACGGGTCTACCTGCGAGACTTCTGATCATGTGACCTGATCACATGACTGCTCCACAGGACCTTTACAAAAGGTCCTTTTGGTCAACTGTGCTATCGGCAGCATTTCCAGACATGCGCACTCCTCATGTGCCCTCTGTGGTTGTTGCCGCACATTTGCACACGTGGGTGTCTGTCACTGCTTTGGTCAAGTGACTTTATCACATCAGTCTACAGGACCTTTATAAAGGTCCTGGTTGGTAACTGGGGAGATATTTTCCTCCAAGAAGACGCGAGCTGCTGTCACGGTCGGCTCTTTCTGAGATTAGTAACAGGCTCAGGTTTGGAGTCTCTTGTATCATCTGAGGCCATACACATTAAACATGTGTTTTTCTTTGGCAGTCGCAGGGTGAATGTCAGTTTTCCTTGCCAGCAACAAACTAATTAACCTTGCCTAGGTATTTTCTCTGATGACAACTTCCGGTCTGGATAAAAACCCTCTGGTACCTACTGGGGGTGTCGGTTATTCAGTTGATTCTGGAGCTAGGTCTGGCGCTCTGAGGAGGTGGCTGCTGCTGCTGCTTTTGTGTGTGAAAGTAGTCCATTTAGTAGATTTCTTCTTTCCTTTGTTACCCCTCCCTGTACACTTTTGTGGTCCCCTGGTGTTGGTTATAGGTGAGCGTGAGGTTTGTTGTTACCCCTGTCTATCTGTATTTGTCGGTGGGGTTTTTGATTTCTGTCCTGGCCCGTCCCCTTGTGTGGTGGGTTGTGGAGGGGGTCTTACCATCAGGGCCAAGGACAGGAGATAGGGAGATTTTGGGGGCTCAGACCTCCCTTCTTTCAAGTGTACCTCTGAGTCGAGGGAAAGCCTAGGGTACACTTAGTTTGAGGGCCAGCACAGGGTTTCTCTTCCAGTCACCCCTTTTCTTTCACAGTTGTGACAGCTGTGTCCGGTGAAACACATACACACACACACACACACACATACACCACCACCAAGAGTGCAAACTTTCTAAGCTCCACACACACATTTACATCATTGGGCGTCCATGTCATACAGGACAAGTCCTCCAGGGAAAGACGCTTTTTGTTACCCCTTATCCTCTGATCAAAAGATGACGATTCTGAGCAAAACACTTCTTATATTAATTAAGAATTACCTAAAAGTGTTTAATAAAATAGGTTTTACAAATTAAAGAGTCAGTAGCAAGAACATTTTCATAGGCTGATCTACTTAACAAATAGTTCCTATATACTTCATGGTAAAGGTTTTTTAATCAAAAAATAGTTATATTTGACTTATTAAGCACCATCCTGGTGTTCCAAAAACCTTATGACAACACTTCCAGTCTTGTATTGTTATGGCGTCACTAAGATGGTCACTAGTAGAATTGTTGAACTTAACACCTTGTAAATTCTGCCTGCCTTATAATTGTCTACAAATTTAGGAATTAGGGAGGTACCCTAACCCTAATTACATTTTATAGATATGATTATTTGTTTATTTTGTTAGTAAATCCATCATGAATATCCATAGAATGAAGCTTGCTATTATACGGCGATTTTAACCCTTTCACCCAGAGCAAGTTTCTATTTTTTTTATTATATTTTTAATTCCTCTTTCGAAAAGCCATATCTTTCTTTATTTTTCCTTCCACACAGCTGCATGGAGCTTCTTTTTTGTGGGACAAGTTTAATCTTTGAATGAAACTATTCGTTCTGCCTCATGGTGTACTGAAACATAGAAAAAAAAATCCAAGTGGGTTGAAATTGCAAAAAAGTGCATTTCAAAAATGTTTTTTTGAGTTTTTTATTTACCATGTTAACTATATGGTAAAACTGACCTTGCAAAATGATTATCCAGGTCAGTAGAAGCAGATACCAAACATGTATAGTTTTTTTTTATTTAAGTGGTGAAAAAAATAAAAAATCGGAAATTTGTAAAAAAAAAATGGTTTTTGTTCTCATTTTCCAAGACAGAATGTTTTCATTTTTTGGGATATGGGGATGCAAATTTGTTACAGAGGATTATGAACTGCAATGCTATTTGCACATGTTGCATTTTTCTAGCCTTTCTTGATGCATTTTTTTAGTGCACATTTTTCACAAAACCTGAAGGGAATCCTATACCAGTAAAGACAGTGAGAATACTGGTGTCATGCACACATTGCTTATTTGTGACTTGAAAATTTTGTGCAGAAAATAATTTTCGGTATGTCAATTCATTCTGAAGTCAATACAAATGCTGTACAATACAATTTGGTCAATACAAAGGATTGACACATGACTTATTCCTAACAAAAACAATACTAAGGATAAAGGGGTAGAAGAGGAAGAAATTCTGGCAACTAAATAGGAAAGGGTTCTTTACAGTTAGAGCAGTCAGACTGACTGTGGAATGCCCTACCACAAGAGGTAGTAATGGCAGATAATATAACAGCTTTTAAAAAAGGGCTGGATGATTTCCTCAGTACGCACAAAATTGTCGGTTATAAATGACATAATGACAAAATGTATAATTAGTGGAGGAAGGTTGAACTGGATGGACCTAGGTCTTTTGTCAACCTATGTAACTATAAAAAAATTATTTCAGTCTTTTTGCAGTGTGTTTTCACTCATTGACTTCAATGAAGTCAGTCAAAAAGCTAGAAAAACGCAGGTATAAAAATGATTGCAGGTTTGCTGCATTTTTGTACCATTTTAGTTGTTTTTTTGCATGCATTTTCATCTTAATGATACCAGTCCATACCAGTACCCCACCTCCACCTTGCAGGCGTCTGAGTCGGAGTGGAGCTCTCTGCCCTTTACTGATCCAGCCTCTGGACCATCCATCTGGCCTATCTAGAGTCACTCTCATTTCATCAGTCCATAAAACCTTTGAAAAATCAGTCTTAAGATATTTCTTGGCCCTGTTTTGATCTTATGTTTCTTGTTCAAAGGTGGTCATTTTTCAGCCTTCCTTACCTTAGCCATGTCCCTGAGTATGGCACACCTTGTGCTTTTTGATACTTCTGTAACGTTGCAGCTCTGAAATATGGTCAAACTGGTGGCAAATGGCATGTTGGCAGCTTCACACTTGATTTTCCTCAATTCATGGTCAGTTATTTTGCACCTTTTTTGCCCAACACGCTTCTTGCGACCCTGTTTGCTATTTGCCATGAAACGCTTGATTGTTTGGTGATCACGCTTCAAAACTTTGGCAATTTCAAGACTGCTGCATCCCTCTGCAAGACATCTGACAATTTTGGACTTTTCAGAGCCCGTCAAATCTCTCTTCTGACCCATTTTGCCAAAGGAAAGAAGTTGCCTAAAAATTAAGCACACCTTATATAGGGTGTTGATGTCATTACACCACACCCCTCCTCATTACAGAGATGCACATCACCTGAGTTACTTAATTGGTAGTTGGCTCTAAAGCCTATACAGCTTAGAGTAGGACCACATGTATAAAATTATCATGTGATCAAAATACTCATTTGTCTAATAATTCTGCCCACAGTGTATACTTATACCATATTTACAACCAATGTGGTGCTTTGATTCAGACAATTACATTAGACAGACAGAGATGTTGGATAGACAGAGCCTTTCGCCATGGCAATCATGAAGAGCCGAGGAAAAGTACCAGAATTGGCAGATCTAATGTGATGCGCCACTTTTGGGGCGGCTGCTGGCTGGTATTTCAAGGCTGGGAAGGGCCAAATAACCATGGACCTTCCCAGCATGATAATATCAGCTGTCAGCTGTCTGCTTTACCTTGGCTGGTTATCAAAAAATAGGGGGGGCCCACGTTGTTTTTTAATTTATTTAATCATCTATCTCAATAGCATTCTTTGCTGTCAAAATACGCCTGAAAAACGCAGGTGAAAACAGAAAAATGAATCAAAAATGTGGCTAAAACAGACATTTCTGCATGCAAATACTCAAGGTGTGCACATACCCTAAGGAGATTACCAATTTTAGTCTTAAATGTCTTGTACGAGTTGTAAAGATTGGCAACAAATTACTGCATCTCTGTGAACCAGAATGGGAGCCCCCTACACACCCCCAAAAAACAAACAAAACAACTTGTAGAGTGATTTGATGTAGAACATTTACTGTAACACATAATGAATTGTAAAAGCGCGGCAGGGGTTGAAGATCCTACATGTTTGCTATGCTTGGAACACTAGGATGCTGTTTGTTTTTTATGTTACTGGGAACACCCTGTAATCTTCTATAAATCATAGATGTAATTAAACTGCAAGTAATGGCACCGCCACATACAGAGTGTAGCGCGATTTCATTAGGGGAACAGAAATATTATTGCGACAGAGGAGGAAATACATCAGAGAAACTTCAAAGGATCTTTCCGAGCAGTGAAATGCTACAGGGCAACTCTTTATGAAACACCTTTTCACAAAGCATCCTTTACAAAGCACAACTAGCAATAAGAGGTGGAAGCAGACATGCGACTATCTTTCTTCCTGAACTGCAGAGCCTGGCAAATAAACAGAGGCACACACAGACGCAGGCTGAGCAAGCGATCACTCAATAAGTTATTGCAAGCCTACAAAGAACAGTCAGCCTGCAGGATGGATCTGAACAAACAAAGGCGATCAACTGGAAGCTATAGATAAGTTTGCATGTAATATGATGATAGCAGGAAGAGCACCAGAGTCATGACACATAACTGCACAGTTTATATTAAGCGAAAAGGCAAAAAGGGTTACAAAAATGGAAATGAAGCAATAAAAATCACTACAAAAAAATGTCCTAAAAAGCTTTTTCTGAAAATGTTGCTAGGAAGTATGTCAGGTAGAGGACACTGCAAAACACTGACAGTTTAGCTGGTGAAACCAAATGGAAAGATTAGTATGGAAGGATTATCTTCTACTGCTTCAATCCTTTAGGCTCTATTCACACCACGTTAGAGCCTTCCAGCCAAGATATACAAGAGATACAAGGATTTTCCAGTGTACACCTCCATCAGAAGGGTACAATGAATGCCACTGTATGGGCACACAGTATATGCATGGGTATCTGTCATGGTGTTCTCTTTTGGACTGTTTGTGACAAGCTCAGGTTTAGTTTCCCTCTCACACCATTAACATTAACCATGCTTATTTCTTTGTGCACACAAGGGGTAATGTCAGTTCTGATGCTGCAGTAGACTCCTGAATGCAGCTCAGCTGTTTTTGCTGTCCACTTCCAGCCTGGTTAAAAACACTCTGCCTCCAGCAGGGGTGCTGGTTATTCAGATCATTCTGGAGCTTTTCCTGGAGGTGGACGCACGCACACATTCCTTGCTGCTTCAGTTGTTGGTGTTTGGTTGTGTGGAAGCTTTCCCTGGTGTTGGAACTTGCCCTTTACCTTTCTTGGTACCTGTTCCCCCTCATGTGGTTCCCCTGTTGTTTGTTGTAGCTTGAGTGTTGTTATTACCCCCCCATCTGTTGTTTGTGTTGGTGTTTTTTTTTGGGGATCTCCATCCCGGTTTGTTCCCTTGGGTGGTGGGTGTGAAGGGGACATTACCATCAGGGCCAGGGTAGGAGATAGGGAAAGGCTGGGGGCTTAGATGTCGCAACCTTCAAGAGTAATTCTGGGCTGACTGTACCTCCCTAGCTTGAGGGTAAGTGCCCCTGTCCACTCCATCTCCCTAACCGGTTACTTACATCTGTGACAGTATCCTACTGAGGATGACAAAAATATATCACATGGGATGTATCAAATGTATCACGTGCATCTTTAAGACTACGTTCACACTTTGTTTATGACCTACACTAATTTCTGTACAAGGCCAGTATGCATTTATATGTATATTTTTTATCACTTCTTGTTTTCTACTATGCTACTTTATGAAATAGCATAGTAGAAAACAAGAAGTGATAAAAAAATATACCGTACATATGAATGCATACTGGTCTTGTACAGAATTAAGTGTAGTTCATAAACAAAGTGTGAACGCAGTCTTAAAGGAACTGTTCAATACTTTGATATCAGATTATGGGAGTGCAACAGCCAGCACCTCTATTTTATTTAATGGGAGCTGAGCTGCAGTTTTCATCAGCAGTCTCTAATTACTGAGAGCTGTGCCGCGTCAATACTCATACTGATAACTCTGGAGCCAAAGCTGATAACAGTGGATCGAGGAGGGTGTCGGGTGTTGAACCTCTACCTATCTGAAATTGATGACCTCACATCACCTAAGTTAAGTGGGTTTTCCACTTTCTGGAAAGTTGGACCCTAATGCTCTAAAGCTCATAAAAGAACCAAAACAGAACAGATGCTCACCCTCCTCATGTCCTGCTCTGGTTCCCTACTGCTCCTCAGGTCTCGGAGATTTGGCAGCAGCAGTGACATCATGTTGACAACCCACATCACTACTATTAACCACTGAGCTCAGCGGATGTGCCAAGGTAGACAGCACAAATTCAAAGTCAACAAGACGTCGGCCAAAATAGAGACACCAGCAGAAGTGGGGTGAGGGCACTGGACCTGGGGATGGTGAGAATCTGATGCTTGTTATTTCAGGCATTTTAAAATGTTTGCTGTTGGAAACCATTTTAAGTCATCACTATCGAAGTGGGGTACTACAGCCTTATGGGTACTTCCAGATCTCCAGCAAAGCCATTGGCAAAATGCTCATTAGGTGTGTTTGGGGAGTCAACAGGGTACTCTGAGTCAACTTATTTTTACTATTTACTGGATTGGCAAGGGTTGCAGGAGAGGTATTCATTTCTTGTACATTTTAATCTGTATACAATTTGCTACCTTGTGACAAATTTCTTAAGCAAATTTTACCAGAATTCTGATATAAAGCTATTTGAAATATTATAAGAATTTGGTGTAACTCAAAGTTGTGTAAATTTCTGGTGTTATTACACCTATGGCTAGTTTCACACTTGCGCTGAACGGCATCCGTTGCATTGCGTTGTGTGACGGATGTAACGAATGTGTTGCATATAGTGGCACAACGGATGCAGCGGATGGTACAAAACAACGGAATCAGCTTTTTTTTTTTTTTTTTTTTACAGTTTTACCGGCGGCAGACTATTGTGAACGATCAGCTGATCACTCGGCTGCCAGGCGCTCAGCTGATCGCTCACAGCAGCCGATCGCCGGGTGATCAGCTGATCGTTCAGCCGCCGAGAATGTGTGTGGGGGGGCGAGGGGCGGAGTGCGGGGTGGGTGTAGCCGAGCGGGGCCATGGCGCTGAGGACAGGTGAGTGTGTGCGCGTGTGTGTGTACGCATGTGTACATGCGGAGTGGAGTGCGGGAAGGGGCGGAGCCAAGCGGGGAAGTGTCGGGCTCCCTGCACACGTAGCCAGGGTAAATATCGGGTAACTAGGCAAAGCACTTTGCTTGGTTACCCGATGTGTACCCTGGTTACGGGTGCAGGGAGCCAGAGAGGGTATACACAGTGAAATCCTAAGGATTCCGCTGCTCAAAAAAAGTTACATGCTGCGTTCCTTCCGCTCGGCGGAAGGAACGCAGCGTCGCCCAGCGGAAGCAACGCAGGTCCTTTGGGTACAATCCGTCATTCATACAAGTCTATGGGAAACAGCGGAATCCGTTAACGGATTCCGCTGTTTTCCTAAAGGGCGGATTGAGATGGAAGGAAAAAAACGCAAGTGTGAAAGTACCCTATCCCAGCCAGCAATGCCTACACTTACAAATATGGGCAGAGCTCAGGCAGGACGAGGTGTGAACAAGCACAAGCAACAAATTGATCATAAATATAATTTATGCTACAAACATGGCATTTACATTTCAACAGAATTGTATGTAAGGCCCTGGCATTTCTTGTGGAGGCACATAGCCCTAAGATGCATCAAACTAATTTGCATGCTTTGCACAAATATTAATTAATTTAGTGCATTTTACTCCAGTGTTCCCTTCATTAAAGATAATCTGTCACCTGGCTATGTAATCTGAGAGCAGCATGATGTCATTTTTATACAATCCCTGTTTTCCATCCTGCAGATTTAGCAGCACCCAGAATGCAGTAAAATCCCTCCCACACCAATGATTGGTAGCTTTCTGTGTTCACTGTAGACTGACACAAAGTGGCTAATCAGTGGTAGGGGCGGGGTTACACTGACTAAGAGGCAGGAAACACCTAGTCCTGTAGTGAAAATCTCCTACTGATAAATCACTATTTTATTGAACCAGTAACAAACAGTCCAGTAAGTGACATATTGCTGGAATCAGGATCTCTGCTTCTTCATTATAGTACTCTCAGATTATATAGCACAGACCTGCTGACAGATTCCCTTTAAGATTTGTGAAAATAATGCCAGTGTTAATCAATCATGGGCCTATATCAAAGATGCCAATGTGTTACGGGTGTGTCACGGGTGACAGTCATGTCGCTTCTGGAAATAGAAGGTCAAAGTGTTTGGCTGTGCAAAATACTCCCTGACTTTCTGCTATTCCTGCTGTCAGTATTTATTGTACTAGGTAGCTTTCCTGCTGGATTTTCATCTATTCCCCTTCAGAATCCAGGAGAGCTATACTTCCATCTAGCTGATAATTATCTCTATTCCCCTTGTGCTTAAATACTTCCTCTTACCTGGACTTGTGCTGGTAATATTAATCAGTTCATTTAAGCTCTGGTTGCAAGAAGGTGGCTTGCACTCATCTGTGGTTTTCGTTGGTGAAGCTTTGCTTAACTTCTGCCTGAGTCATCCATGGAAAAATAGTTTATGCATGTCCCCCCTGTGTGTCCTCCTTGTGTCTTCTATAGTAGTTTAGTGGGGTTGACAAAGAGCTCATCCCACCTGCTCCCTATTTAGGCGTCAGCACTAGGGATTAACTAGGGACAGGTATCCAGCTTGGCGCATAAGTGCGTAACCTGTCTAGGGTCATGCGGGACCCCAGGGCCCAGCATTAGGATCGGTCAAGAGTCACCATCTCCCCCTTCCCTATACACAGGGTTTCCATTCGCTGCTTGCTTAGTTATTCCCCGCACTTAGCGTGACACAATATCTTCTTGTCTGACCTTTCACACTGCAATTGATGTGCTTCACTTTTTCACTTTAATAGGCTTCAGACATGCAAACGAGTAGTAATTATGTATTCCTGCTTGGTTCACTCATATTAGTACTTTGTGTTTGTCATTTTCTGTAGATTTTTTTATACTAATGTACAATATAATTTTTCCATCTTTGCTGTTGATAAAACACAAATACCTGTTATAGTTGTTGAGTTTTCTCCTCCAACTACTATACACTTCAACAGCATACTTATATCATCATTGTGAACCACTAAGCTACTAGAGTGAATTAACAATTAACAATGGGTGCATGCCGCTCTATGGTTGAAAGGACAATACATGGCAATTATGTAAAGTAACAGCTTTCATTCATAATTAAAGAGCCGTCTGAAGGTGCGGCAGACAATGACCTGTTGTTTAACTATACTTAACAGTAGAAACATTTTGCCTAAAATAAACATTTCTTTGATAACAAGATACAATTAAACAAAGCTTGGAAAAATTGCTTTTTTAACAGCTGTGCATTGCTCACAACACTATGCGATAAAACTTATAATAAGGCAGCTTCCAACATTGCTGTGAAATAAAAAAAAAAACTGTTGTTCACCGCCTACCAACTCGACTGACTCCCCAATCTCACCGCTGATTGCTAATTGACTTGAACATCTTTTCTACTCCGGCTTCTATCCGTACTGGAAATGGAAAATTCAATGACAGAAGTATTCATTTTGCACCGACATGTAATGAAAGCTTGGGAGCAAATATTGATTTTCTACTGCGCTTCAAACACTCTAAAACAGACTTAACACGTGTATATTGATCAAGGGAGGAGTTTACTGGATACATTTAAATGTGCATTGCCCATCGCAGTGTGCCTTCAGCATCTTACAATAGTCTCAAAGCCAGCAACGTAATGAGGGAGAAGGCATTGTGCCTGTAAACCACACACAGAACACAAAGAACACTAATAATCCTCCAACTCATGATAAAATAATATCTTTTTCCCATTATTGTATGGATTTACTCATCCAAGCACTGCTCAGTGATTATTAACACTGTAAAGCACAGCAAGCTGCACGAATAGTACACAAAAACTGTCACACTGAGGCATCATTGAACGATGGCTGCATTTATCAGAATCATCGATGCTGCCACTTCAAAGAGGTTACCAAAAAAGTTCCTGAACTAAGTCACCATTTATTATATTTCCCCTTTCCTAGAAATACTTAAAGGAGTTTTCCTGGGATTTATAAAAATGTAATCAATACCGGGAATTGGGCATTTTTTAATTTAACCCCCCCTTCATATTTACTTTTCTATCCCTAAAGGTACCGTCACACTAAACAACTTACCAGCGATCCCAACAATGATACAACCTGATAGGGATCACTGGTAAGTTGCTAGGAGGTTGCTGGTGAGAGGTCACACAGTCAGACGCTCCAGCGATGACACCAGCAACCTGACCTGGCAGGGATCGCTGGAGCATCGCTACACGGGTTGCTGGTGAGCTGTCACCAGCAACCAGTGACCAACCCCCAGCCAGCAGCGCCGCACTGAAGCGATGCTGCCCTTGGTAACTAAGGTAAATATCGGGTAACCAACCCTATATTTACCTTGGTTACCAGCGCACGCAGCTACACGTGCAGAGAGCAGGGAGCAGCGCACACTGCTTAGCGCTGGCTCCCTGCTCTCCTAGTTACAGCACACATCGGGTTAAGTACCCGATGTGTGCTGCAGCTACATGTGCACAGAGCAGGGAGCAGCGCACAATGCTTAGCGCTGGCTCCTTGCTCTCCTAGTTACAGCACACATCGGGTTAATTACCCGATGTGTGCTGCAGCTACATGTGCACAGAGCAGGAAGCAGCGCACACCGCTTAGCGCTGGCTCCTTGCTCTCCTAGTTACAGCACACATTGGGTTAATTACCCGATGTGTGCTGCAGCTACATGTGCACAGAGCAGGAGCCGGCAGCGTGAGAGTGGCGGAGGCTGGTAACGAAGGTAAATATCGGGTAACCAAGGACAGGGCTTCTTGGTTACCCGCTGTTTACCGTGGTTACCAGTGTCCGCAGAAGCCGGCTCCTGCTGCCTGCACATTCAGTTGTTGCTCTGTCGCTGTCACACACAGCGATCTGTGCTTCACAGCGGGAGAGAAACAACTAAAAAATGGCCCAGGACATTCAGCAACAACCAACGACCTCACAGCAGGGGCCAGGTTGTTGCTGGATGTCACACACAGCAACATCACTAGCAACATCGCTGCTACGTCACAAAAGTTGTTCATTAGCAGCGATGTTGCTAGCGATGTTGCTTAGTGTGATGGGGCCTTAAGGCTCCAGGGCTACCAGTGTACTCAGGAGTGGAATTCAACCACTTCTCTCAGGTTTTGTGAAACAGATTGTCAGAAGTGCAGCCAGTTGCCCAAACCTGCACCTATGTTACCCATACCTTTATCATGGGGGGCCGGCTGCATCCTGCGAGTGCATTTGCCTTTTTGACCCAACTTTTGGTAGTCCCACAGATTTTGTATCTCCCGACAGTATGGTCTGCAGTCACAGCCTATGGTCCTCCAAACAATAGATACCAAGACTGTAGCACATGGATCCAGCTCCAGCTGGCAACAACCCCCCATCCACTCATCAGTGTCCTAAGTACTCCAAGCCGACCCCCAAGGAACACCCCCCAATGCTAACTGTGCACTGCATGTGAGATTCTCTGTGATAATTGCTTTCCTGGGTCTACTATCTTCATCCACGTAATAGGACTAGTAACTGGGAGAATAATGGCTTATTTGAGACCCCACTAATGTGGGTAATGGAGTTATTGTTTTATTCTAATTATACCAATCTCATGCCTGGCCTGTTGTCTACATAAGCTAAAGCCAGCACGTCTTTGCCTCATAGCTCTGGGGTCTGGATGAACATGGCATAAATTAGAAGTGAATTCCAGCAAACAAGTCCACGGAAAGATTTCTTCATTTAAAATTCTTATTTATTTATAATTCCATGTTAAAAAAATCCATGTTATGTTTCAACCTGCCCCACAAGAGGACGCGTTTCGAACGACCAAGTTCTTAATCTGTCTCTGATTCTTTTGATAAAAAAATTGACTCATTAAAAAGGGGCTGAAACCCAGACATGAACATCATTAACCAGTGAAAATTTAGAAAGGTGCAGCAAAAAACCTCCCATTAACCCTCCATATCTAACTCTTTGGAAAAGACTACACTTAATTATCCAAAGCATTAATTCATATATATCCAAGGCATTTATTTTATCATTTTATCCTTTATTACAAATATTTCAGAAAAATTATTTTCTCTTTTAAAAAAAAAAATTCTTATTTTTATTAATGAATTCTTATATTCTCGAAAAAATCCCCTTTTTTTTCTCATAAGAAAAGAGACTATTAAACTGTTTCATACAATACTCATATTCCTTTAAATATCCACCATAATATGAAAAAAGAAAAATACAAGCGAAAAACCATCATTAATTTAAAAAAACACAAATCCCCAATTCAATATGCATATAATACATCATTCCTCCTATTCAAGCCCATCGGGGATCTAGTTCCCATCAAAAAAATCCACTTGATTTCCCTGTGTAACAACAGCCTCTTCAAATCACCCCCCTTTAAGGCAACTTTACTTTTTTTATCGCATTCACCTTCATATCTCTCAGATCCCCTGCGTGTACATCCCGAAAATGCTGGGACACTCCAGATAAACTTCTGGTTGTCACATTATTTGCGTCATACGCATGTTAGGAAATTCTTTTCCTTAAGGGACGCGAGGTGCAACCAATATATTGCAATCGGCAAGCTACACAGGAGATCAAGTAGACTACGTGATCCGCGCCACAATTTATCATGGAATTTATCTCATAATTTTTTCCTTGGCTATAGGAAGAGAAACTCTTAGTATTCTGCATAAAACCACACAAGCCACATGGTTTGCGTCCACACTTATAAGATCCCTTTGTTGTCAGCCAATTCCCCGTAGTTTTTTCCACTGGAGAAAACTACAGGTAATTTATCATTTGACTCTCTATTTACTCCCTTTGCTTCCAAATATTGTGTTACATAGTTACATAGTTACTTAGGTTGAAAAAAGACCTAGGTCCATCTAGTTCAACCTTCCTCCACCAGTTGTACATTTAGTCACTAAGTCATTTATAACCAACAATGTTTTGTGTACTGAGGAAATCATCCAGCCCTTTTTTAAAAGCTGTTATAGTATCTGCCATTACTACCTCTTGTGGTAGGGCATTCCACAGTCTGACCGCTCTAACTGTAAAGAACCCTTTCCTATTTAGGTGTCGGAATCGCTTTTCTTCCACTCGCAGTGAGTGCCCCCTGGTCCTTAGTATTGTTTTCGGAAGAAATAAGTTATGTGCCAGTCCTTTATATTGACCACACATGTATTTATACATATAAATGAGATCTCCTCTGAGACGTCTTTTTTCTAAGCTAAACATATCTAACTTTTTCAATCTGCCATCATATGGGAGGCCTTCCATTCCTTGTAATAGTCTAGTTGCCCGCCTTTGAACTGACTCTAACTTCTGAATGTCCTTTTTAAAATGTGGAGCCCAAAACTGGATCCCGTATTCCAGATGTGGCCTTACAAGTGATTTATAGATGGGTAACAATACGTTGGGATCACGGGATCTAATCTCTCTTTTTATACACCCTAGAATCTTGTTTGCTTTAGCAGCTGCTGCCTGACATTGAGTGCTGCTGCTCAGCTTATTTGTAATGAGAATACCCAAGTCCTTCTCCTGTTCTGTAGTCCCGAGTTTACTTCCATTTAATGTATACGCAGCTATAGGATTACTCCGTCCTAGGTGCATTACTTTACATTTATCAACATTAAATCTCATTTGCCAAGTATCTGCCCATTCTGACATCTTATCCAGATCTTTTTGTAATATTGTACTATCCAGGTCAGTTTTTAATATCCTACATAGTTTGGTGTCATCGGCAAAGACTGACACTGTACTATCTATCCCATCCACAAGGTCATTAATATAGAGAGTAAAAAGAATTGGTCCTAGCACAGATCCCTGCGGCACCCCACTGCTGACTATAGCCCATTTAGAGAATGTAGCATTTATGACTACTCTTTGTTTCCTATCTTTTAGCCAATTCCTTACCCAGTTGCATATTGTGTCCCCTAGTCCTTGCTTCTGGAGCTTTAGTATAAGGCTATTATGTGGTACAGTATCAAATGCCTTTGCAAAGTCCAAATAAGTGTTCTATTTTTCAGATTAGTTTTTTTCTTTGCTCTTTCTAAATTACCTCGACGGTAACCTCTGGCTAAAAATCTTAAGGTGTAAAGGCAAAAAGGTGTTGTACTAGTGAGGAGGAATGTAGTATTATTGATGAAAGATTTTTAGCCAGAGGCTACTGTCGAGGTAATTTAGAAAGAGCAATGAAAAAAACTAATCTGAAAAATAGAACACAATATTTGGAAGCAAAGGGAGTAAATAGAGAGTCAAATGATAAATTACCTGTAGTTTTCTCCACGAAATTTAGTAAAGACTATCATGAAGTTGTACATGTGCTCAAAAAGTATTTGCCGATATTGTCAACTGACGAGACTTTGTTTAAAATCTTGAAAGAAGGGGTTAAGTTTGTGTCTAAACGAAATACAGCTTTGAATGCGTTATTATCACCCAGTGATCACACGAATAGATCTAGTGTGAATGGAGTGGAAAAAACTACAGGGAATTGGCTGCCAACAAAGGGATCTTAAAAGTGTGGACGCAAACCATGTGGCTTGTGTGGTTTTATGCAGAATACTAAGAGTTTCTCTTCCTATAGCCAAGGAAAAAATTATGAGATAAATTCCATGATAAATTGTGGCACGGATCACGTAGTCTACTTGATCTCCTGTGTAGCTTGCCGATTGCAATATATATTGGTAGCACCTCGCGTCCCTTAAGGAAAAGAATTTCCGAACATGCGTATGACGCAAATAATGTGACAACCAGGAGTTTATCTGGAGTGTCCCAGCATTTTCGGGATGTATACGCAGGGGATCTGAGAGATATCAAGGTGATCGCGATAGAAAAAGTAAAGTTGCCTAAAAGGGGGGGTGATTTGAAGAGGCTGTTGTTACACAGGGAAATCAAGTGGATTTTTTTGATGGGAACTAGATCCCCGATGGGCTTGAATAGGAGGAATGATGTATTATATGCATATTGAATTGGGGATTTGTGTTTTTTTAAATTAATGATGGTTTTTCGCTTGTATTTTTCTTTTTTCATATTATGGTGGATATTTAAAGGAATATGAGTATTGTATGAAACAGTTTAATAGTCTCTTTTCTTATGAGAAAAAAAGAGGATTTTTTCGAGAATATAAGAATTCATTAATAAAAATAATAAGACATTTTTTTTTAAAAAGAGAAAAGAATTTTTTCTGAAATATTTGTAATAAAGGATAAAATGATAAAATAAATGCCTTGGATATATATGAATTAATGCTTTGGATAATTAAGTGTAGTCTTTTCCAAAGAGTTAGATATGTAGGGTTAATGGGAGTTTTTTTGCTGCACCTTTCTAAATTTTCACTGGTTAATGATGTTCATGTCTGGGTTTCAGCCCCTTTTTAATGAGTCCATTTTTTTCTCAAAAGAATCAGAGACAGATTAAGAACTTGGTCGTTCGAAACGCGTCCTCTTGTGGGGCAGGTTGAAACATAACATGGATTTTTTTTACATGGAATTATAAATAAATAAGTATTTTAAATGAAGAAATCTTTCCGTGTACTTGTTTGCTGGAATTCACTTCTAATTTATGCCATGAGTTCTGCTACCTTCCTTTTCCCTGCACGGTCCTGGATAAGCAATCTCCGATGAGAAACAGGTGAGCTGGACAAAAGTTTGATTTTGTTCTGGGTCTGGATGAACATGGTATATCTACTTGTGAACATGTGTACATATGAGAGGCATTCACAGGAAACAAATCATGGCAGCGACAGGGGTCATCATCTGACCCCACGCTGCTAAGGCAACCCATTTGCGCTCCTTTATCGTGTCACAGGTCTGCTGGTGACAGTGGGGACAGTGTGATCTAAGGGGTTAACAGGTGCAAGTGAATCAGAGATCCACCCGCACCTGTTAGCTGCATTTGTCTGTTGATCAGATAAGCATATATTTGCGGGGATGACCGCGGGCTTGTTGTGCGAACCTGCGATAACAGAAGGGAGGTGACCTATTACGTATAATACGTATAATATATATGTCCTAAGTTGTGAAGGGGTTAAACCGACGAGCAAGAAAATATCTAATAAAACACAACAATGAGATTGATATAACCGACGCTCCATGATGGAAAAAGTTTGCATCCCTTAGAGCCATAGACTCCCATTTATGTCTAATGATCCAATAGTCTTTAGTCAGCAGCTAGTACCTCACAATGACTATCTGGATTAAAGGGATAATCAAAGTTTAAAAATTGCAATTATTAAAAATTTTATTGTAAGATTTCTGATATTTGTAAACCTAAACCCAAAGCATATCAACCTAAACTTACCATTAACAAGTACCATGTGTCATGGAAAACAAGCTCATGAAATCACTGGGATATGTTGAAAAATTCCAGAGGTATTTTCCATATGAAGTGACACATGTGAAATTTGAAAAATTTGGACTAGTCACTAAGGGGTTAAAATATTTAGAAAACTATGTATCATTTCCTTTACATGTCACAAAGACTTTCTACTTTGTTTTGGTACAAATATCATATAATATTCTAATTATACACATTAAAATTTGTGGGTGTAACCTGAAAAAATGTGTAAAAGTTCATGGGGTGTGATTACTTTTTCAAGGTACTGTATATATAAAAGGTTAAAAGTAGATACTGATTTTAACAAAGCTGAATTGCGATGACTATCCCATTCAATACAATAACAAATGGAAGCACAAAATTGATTTATTTCTTTTTTTACAGTAGATTAATCTAAATAAACAGAATGCAATTGTAAACATTTTCATACTTCGCATATACTTTTTGCTAGAAGACATAAAGTTCTGACATATTAAATACATTTACCTCTGGGATAACATCTAATATAAATAGATTTGTATGTGTTTTTTACACTCTGTTACATTTGTTTTTTTATGTTTACCTTAACTGTAGAGGCCAAACGTGGAATTAAGATCTCAAAAGCATATTGTCTACATAACCACCAAAATCCACACTCTCCACACTTTCAGATCAGAGATTTGTCCTTGAAATTGCACCTTTTTATGATAGTATATTACACCACAGTTTCAAAAGGGCAAGGTCACAATAAAATGCATTCCACTACATCTTATTGCCTTCTCCCCAGTAATGGAATAGTAATTGCAGTCGGTATGGCTGAGCTTACTTCAGGTCTGTTCTTCAACATTTGTAAATGTTACATGAACAATCCCTAAGATGAGAACGCTTTTCTGTTTAGTTGATTATATATATACTAGAAGGTGGCCGGATTCTAATGTATCGGGTAGTCTAGAATGTGTATGTAGGTTAGCAGATTGGATAATAAGGTAATGAATGGACTGGATGGGTAAGGTTTAATTTAGTATTCTTATAATTGTTTATTGGTTTTAAAATGACAAACAACAGAAGGAACAGTTTTAATAGATGAGTATAATGTTTAATGATGTCCATGGCTTGTAATGAAAGAAGGCCATGAACAGTGTAAAGTTAAGTAACAATATTTTTGTACACCACATTTTGTGTGAAGACCTTTTCACTATCTGTAAGTAACTTTCCTTGTAAAGGGGTGTCAACAAATTGCACTTTGACGCTGGATCTCATTGTCACTCTTGAAAACGCAACGTACAGTTGTCCATGGCCAAAAACTGGTTCCCATCCTGGTATAGTCTACATCCTTGTATGGCCCCCATCCTGGTATGCGGGCTGATGCTGTGATGTGGCCCAATGCTGATATGTGCACCCATCGTGGTGCAGCCACCATCCTGACATGTGCTCCCATCCTGTGGGGTAATGTTTGCGGGGGGGCGGAGTGTGGGGGGGTGGAGCCAAGTGGGCCCTGGCGCTGAGGACATCAGTGCTGGGGACTGCATGGCTGGGGACAGGTGACTATTCGTGTGTGTGCGTTCGGTGTATACATGCGGAGGGTGGAGTGCAAGGGGTCTGGAGCCGAGCGGGGTAATGTGTGCGGGGGGGGGGGGAGGCGAGCGTTGAATATGTGTCAGCTGGGTTGCCAGTGTGGGCTCCCAGGGGTGCAGCACACTCACTGGGGAGTCAGGGCTCCATGTGGGTGCGGGGAAAAGTGTCGGGCGTCGTCCTGTTGGCCCGTAGTTCAGGATGTTCAGTTAGCTGAGCCGTTGGTCACAGGCTCTTTAGCGCACGCGGTGTGGCGACGTTTTTTCACTTTAATGATGTAATTTTGGAGCAAGACAGAGACAGAATAAGGCAATTATACAGTGCCTACAAGTAGTATTCAACCCCCTGCAGATTTAGCAGGTTTGATAAGATGCAAATAAGTTAGAGCCTGCAAACTTCAAACAAGAGCAGGATTTATTAACAGATGCATAAATCTTACAAACCAACAAGTTATGTTGCTCAGTTAAATTTTAATAAATTTTCAACATAAAAGTGTGGGTCAATTATTATTCAACCCCTAGGTTTAATATTTTGTGGAATACCCCTTGTTTGCAATTACAGCTAATAATCGTCTTTTATAAGAGCTGATCAGGTCGGCACAGGTCTCTGGAGTTATCTTGGCTCACTCCTCCATTCAGATCTTCTCCAAGTTATCTAGGTTCTTTGGGTGTCTCATGTGGACTTTAATCTTGAGCTCCTTCCACAAGTTTTCAATTGGGTTAAGGTCAGGAGACTGACTAGGCCACTGCAACACCTTGATTTTTTCCCTCTTGAACCAGGCCTTGGTTTTCTTGGCTGTGTGCTTTGGGTCATTGTCTTGTTGGAAGATGAAATGACGACCCATCTTAAGATCCTTGATGGAGGAGCGGAGGTTTTTGGCCAAAATCTCCAGGTAGGCCGTGCTATCCATCTTCCCATGGATGCGGACCAGATGGCCAGGCCCCTTGGCTGAGAAACAGCCCCACAGCATGATGCTGCCACCACCATGCTTGACTGTAGGGATGGTATTCTTGGGGTCGTATGCAGTGCCATCCAGTCTCCAAACGTCACGTGTGTGGTTGGCACCAAAGATCTCGATCTTGGTCTCATCAGACCAGAGAACCTTGAACCAGTCTGTCTCAGAGTCCTCCAAGTGATCATGAGCAAACTGTAGACGAGCCTTGACATGACGCTTTGAAAGTAAAGGTACCTTACGGGCTCGTCTGGAACGGAGACCATTGCGGTGGAGTACGTTACTTATGGTATTGACTGAAACCAATGTCCCCACTGCCATGAGATCTTCCCGGGGCTCCTTCCTTGTTGTCCTTGGGTTAGCCTTGACTCTTCGGACAAGCCTGGCCTCGGCACGGGAGGAAACATTCAAAGGCTGTCCAGGCCGTGGAAGGCTAACAGTAGTTCCATAAGCTTTCCACTTCCGGATGATGCTCCCAACAGTGGAGACAGGTAGGCCCAACTCCTTGGAAAGGGTTTTGTACCCCTTGCCAGCCTTGTGACCCTCTGCATTTCACACTTCCAGGCTGATCTACAGTCCAAATGTCACAATGCCAAGTTAATTCCGAATGTGTAAACCTCCTAAATCTGCAGGGGGTTGAATACTACTTGTAGGCACTGTATATATATATATATATATATATATATATATATATATATATATGAAAATGCAATACAATTGCATCCTCAGAAAGGCATTTCCCTACTTTAAAAAAGTATACAGTGACATGCAACTTTGTACACAGCTCTACTTGCAGAAACAATTTAAATAATAAATGATTCATAAATATATATTTTTAAATAGGATATTATATTAGTTGACATAGTAACATATAGCCATGCACTTACGAACCAATGCACTAAGATTGGCGTTTTGTACACCAGTTTTAATGACTGGTGTGCAGTAATAACAAACAACAGCCCAATTCATAATGAGACGCATGCCATTTAATGAATTAGCCACATATTATCAATGGTGTACATCTTGCCAAAAACGTTACTCCATCTAGGGAGTGGAATACATTTGGGGAATAAGTTACACCAGTAAAGTAGAGTAACATTTGAAGAATTTGTAGGGCAGCCATAGACACGCCTCATCCATACTTGCCCATTTTGGCGTATTTGGACGGGACCGATAGGAAAACAACAACTTCGAGCTGCACAAACATTTTGCAACTTTTCAAAGTCAAAGTCTTTTATACCAGAAATCAGGTGAAAACATTTTGATCAATTCAGGCCAAAGTGTGCAAAAACATCATCAAGGACATTGTAGAATATGGGAAGGTCTTTCCTATTGTTGGTAATAAATATACAAATCTAACACAGACTAAAAATGCTGAGAATACAAGCTGCGGGGGATTTGGTAGTGCTCAGTAACATCTCATACACTGCATTATTACCCAATATTTAATAACCATGTATTGGAATTCTGGGACGGTCTATGAGTATAAGTCAGCAATCGATTTTTAAGTATGCATCCTATACATCCACTGTCTGCAATCTGTATGGTGCTGTGCAACTCGCATCTGCATAAAAGTAATTACATTTTTTATGCTTAAAACACTGTGATAAAAATGTGCTTCAGTTGCAGCTCTGGAGTAATAAAGTTGCCCATTAAAACAAATAAAAAGCTAGAGATTGATTCCACTGCATAATATAATAAAAATACAAATGTAATATCACTGGAACTATTACAGTAGAGACTCGACCCAAAACTTGATTTGGTTCTAAATAGTCGCACAGATACATTAGACAAGATGGGTATACATTTAAAGCATGCCTGTATTTCAGGTGACTAGAGATGAGCGAACCCGAAGGTCAATGTTTAATGTTTACAAAAAAAACAGAGTTTGGGTTCGGAGTTCAAGTGCTTTATATATGAACACCACTTGCACAAGCATCGCTGTGCTCGGGTACGCTCAGTGCTCAGCCCAGTGCGAGCTGCATGTAGTGTTATGAGCGGCTCACACTGGGGGTAACAACAGCATGATCGGATGTAGCGTGCAAGCCAAAAACAAAAATGGCAAAACCCCCGCCTACCTGCCTCTGACTTCCATTGGGGTTTAGGTCAAGTCCGTGTCCCAAACCAAACTTTATCTAAAGTCCGGATTAACCAACCAAACCAAACTTCAATGGGTCCGCTCATCTCTACAGGTGACTTTTCAGAATAAGCTGTTCTGTATGCGTACATGAGGAATAACACTATTTCTAGTCAATATGTAACTTATATCTTGCATTTTTTTTATCAGTTTTCCTCTCTGTAGACTATGTCTCATTTTTATTCGCTTCTGGGCTAGTGGGGGAGACTAGCTGCTTTAATGTCTCCCATCTGCCCAGAGAAATGAGGCATTCCTTCTTTCCTGTCTCGGAAACTGCCTTAGGCTCTGTGCCCACGTGTGCGTATTGCACTGCAGCGTAACTGCATGCGTCCTGCGTCCCCAGCACAATCTATGAAGATTGTGCATAATCCATCCACACGTTGCATTTTAGAATGCAGCGATTTGCATGCTGCCAAATCACTGCGTTCTAAAAACCAACATGTCACTTATTCCGTGCACTTTGGATGCAGGTCCTGCTCTGTCAATGGTGGGGGCTGCATCCAGAGCGCATGAAATCGGCTTTTTCACTGCATTCATTATGCAGTGTTTCTGCAGCGATTTGAAGCGAACATGTGCTGTTCAAATCGCTGCAGAAATTTCTGCAGGGACACAATGCAACGTGGACACATAGCTTTAGGCTGTGTGAGCACTTAGCGTTTTTCCATGCAAAAATGCATGTGTTTTGATTTTTAACCCCTTCACGACCATGGACGGATCTTTCCGTCATGGATCGTGTCCCGGTAAGCCCCGCCCCCTGCCGCGGGCAGGCGGCGTGGATCGGCACACATATCAGCTGTTTTCAACAGCTGACATGTGTGCCTACATGTTCCGAGTGGAATCGCATTCCACCCGGAACATTAACCCCTTAGATCTCGCTGCCAAAATCTGGCAGTGAGATCTATATGCGCGCGGCCATGTTTTCTACTTACCGCCGCCCCCTCCGGACGTCACGTGAGTGATCACGTGACGTTCGGTGGTTGCCATCGTACCACAGGGTCATGTGATGACACCTGCTGCTAAGAAGTTTCACTTTCCTTTTTCCTCGGCACGGAGCAGAGGAAAAAAGAAAGTGACTATTTCTGCTGTTTACAGAGGTATAGCTGTGATCAGCAGATAGATGATAGCGATCGGATTGCTGATCGCTATAGCCCCCTAGGGGGACTAGTAAAATAAAATAAAGAAAGTAAAAAAAAAGTTTTAAAAAATAAAAAAAAAAAAAAAAAACCTAAAAGTTCAAATCACCCCCCTTTACCCCCATTGAAAATTAAAGGGTTAAAAAATAAATAAATATACACATATTTGGTATCGCCGCGTTCAGAAATGCCCGATCTATCAAAATATAAAATCAATTAATCTGATTGGTAAACGGCGTAGTGGCAAAAAAATTCCAAACGCCAATATTAAGTTTTTTGGTCGCCGCAAGTTTTACGCAAAATGCAATAACAGGCGATCAAAACGTAGCATCTGCGCAAAAATGCTACCATTAGAAACATCAGCTCGAGACGCAAAAAATAAGCCATCACTGAGCCATAGATCCCAAAAAATAAGAACGCTGCGTGTTTCGGAAAATGGCGCAAAACGTGCGCCACTTTTATTGGACAAGCTTGTGAATTTTTTTTAACCCCTTAGATACAAGTAAACCTATACATGTTTGGTGTCTACAAACTCGCACCGACCTCAGGCATCATACCCACACATCATTTTTACCATATAGTGGACACCGTGAATAAAAGATCCCAAAAACTATTGTGCCATCACACTTTTTTTGCAATTTTTCCACACTTGGAATTTTTTTGCTGCTTTCCAGTACACCATATGGTAAAACTTATGGTTTCATTTAAAAGTACAACTTATCCCGCAAAAAACAAGCCCTCATATGGCAAGATTGACGGAAAAATAAAAAAGTTACGGCTCTCGGAAGAAGGGGAGCAAAAAACAAAAACGCAAAAACGGAAAGTGCCCCGGGGCTGAAGGGGTTAAGCAAAGTCTATGGGAAATAGGGATTTCATCTGCACACAATGCTGTTAAAAACGCAGCATTTTAGTTGCAGAAAATGTGTCAAAATCTCTGCGTTTAAAGAAGCAACATGTCAATTGTTTTTGCCATTTTGGCAGCGTTTTGCTAACATTAGAGTCAATGAGAAGTTTCAAAACGCAACCTAAATCAAAATCCCAGCGTTTAACATGCTTTTTTTGATGCAGAATGCATGCTTTTTTGACAAAATAAACGCATGTGTTTTTGACATTATATTAGGGCATGATATATCCCTTTACACACACACGTAGTCCAACAATTAAATTAATGAAAATCAATAATTTAACCTTATTTTATACATAAATATTACAACACAGTTATAAAATAAGCTATTTTGAGTATGATTTTAAACATGATATTTGTTATCATTTTTTTCCCGTTTTTTCATAGTGTTTGAATGTTTAAACTTTATTTAGCAGTGTATTTGTATTGAAAAAGCATCTGACTTTATGCAATGAAAAAGCATGTCAAAACGCGGTAAAAACGAAAGCGTATTTATAGCGTTTTTGTGGTCAAAACCAAATTTGACAAAGATAATTTCTGCTAGAGGATAATGTGTTTACAACTGCAAGTAACTCAACGCAAAGTGCGCACACAGCCTTAGACCCCCTTCACGCGTCCGTGAATACCACGCACATGTTTCACGGACATGTCAAAGGTGCGTTTTCCCCTCCGTGTGCCGTGTTTATGGCACTACGTGTGTTCTCCATGATAACACACGGAGAACGAGAACTTTAAACTCACCTGTCCCTGGCGTTGCTGTCCGTGGTGCTGAACTTCGGTCTCTAGCTCTGCCGACTCCCTGCTGCTGCTGCTTCCGCCGCAGTGAAGTGAATATTAAATGAGCATAATGAGCGGCGGTCAGCAGCAAGTGACAGCAGCGGCAGAGAGAGGAGGGCTGGAGAAGGTGAGTAATGATTTATTTTTTTCTCAGACACGTGTGTTTTCTCCGGCACGTGTCACACGGGACCGCATCTGTACTGCCCTGAGAGGGGCCCGGCCGCTTCCTCCGCTTGCTCGGGTCGAACCGCTCGAGGTCCGGGCCCGGGTTCTTGGTGGCATGAGCACCTCTGGATCAGGGGCCACGTCGCTCTTGTTAAGGGGAGGCGGTGGGGGGTTGGTGGTTGTGTAACGGGTGGTGACGCCACCCACGGGTCGTGGTGACGGGAGATGCACCACTGCTGCCGCTGAAGTGATGGCGGGCTCGTCCGGGATCGGTGTTGCGGCCGCAGCTGAGATGTTAGCCCCTCCGTGGGTAGGGGCGGTGTGTCCCAGGGCCCCGGTGGTGGGGGTGGTGGACTGTAAGGGCGATGATGTTGTCGTCGGGGTGCAGGGCGCCGTGCCGCGGTGTAGCGTCACGCCCGGATGGCACTGGTGTACTCACGATTAATTCACACTCATAGTCACCGGCAAACCAAAGTTCGGTAGTGGTCGGTCCCCGCGGCCGGCTGCTGATGTCCCCTGTGGGGTTGATGGTGGCCCCTTTTCCCGTTCACCTCTGGATGTTTGTGTTTTGGCCCCCCTGCCTAAGCAGTGGTAGCCCGCTCCCCGGCGTTGAGCTGCCGGAGGAGCCCTTGGTTGCCCGCAGGCGCTGGCCCGTCGGATGTTTGGCCCTTGGCGGTGGCGCTCACCCGGTCTCGGTGGGCTTTTGCCTTCTTTCGGGACTTTGGGTGTGGATGAACCCGTGAGGTCCGGCCAGCAATCAGTCAATTTGCCTATACTCAGTGGCTTCTAAGCTAGGACGGGGTCTGAGTACCCTCCTGTTGGTGCTCCGGTACACGGTTGACTCCCTGGTTCGGGACCGGCAGGCTCCAACCCAGGCCCGGTCCGTACGGTTCCGCCGGTTGCTGTACCGGTACTCCTGCAGACGGCACCACCGTCTGCCTGCCTGACTTCTCTAAGGTGCCCAGGCTCCTACCCGGGTCCCTGACAGCTACTCCTCTACCACTCACTGTCAACTCCAAAACTGTTCTGTTTGAACTTCCTGCCCCAGGACAGTAGTCTCCTCGGTGGGCATGTCTTTCCGCCTGACTCCGCCCACCTGGTGTGCTCTACTAGCCCTGAGGGAGGCATAAGGTCTCCCTTTCGGGTGAAATGTGTGTGACCTCACCGGGGATGGGGGGGTGTGTGTATGTGGTAGATGTTATTACCTGTGACCCCTGTGGTCCAGGGCGTCACACATCCACACTACATCTGTGTGGTACATGTGGGGGCCGCGTGACACCCGTGCTGCCGGAGAAAAATGGACATGCATCCGTGTGGAGCACACGGGCTCACGTCTGCTCCACACGGAGGCACGGGCCAATGGCTGCAGACGTGCATGCACTTAAACCCAATGATTTTAATGGGTTTATGTGTGCAAGGGGCCTTATACTGAGCAGCCTAGCTGTGAATCCAGCACTGTTGTTAGGGTAAACACTTACTAGAACTAGCAGCAGAATATCTGCATGTGTCTGTGCCTCTGTCTCTGCTACTCCCCCTTTATAAAACATGTATAAGCTGCTGTAATCTGACCAGTTCATCGTGTCTAATGAAACATGGATTTTAACTTTTATTGGGTGAAAGATCAGTTCACATGAGAGGAGGGAGAAGAGGTAGCTGAGGTAGATGTTGGACCCTAGGATCTGAGAGAGCTTGAAAACCTTATCTACATAAAATCAATTTGTTATAAACAGTATATAGAAAGTCATGCTGCATTAAGTCCCATGAGCTAAAGGTTACAATTCTTCAGGCTCTCCACTACAGCACATGACGCCCGTATTTTTTTATACATATTTTTAGACATATCTGAAGAGATGGTCTAGTGAACAGATAAACCCTTTAAAAGGTAAGGTGTCGCCTTTTTTAATTTTTGTATTAATAATGCTGAGTATGGAATCAATTATTTTTAATACAAAATTAAATTAATTATTTCGTTTTTATTTAATTCTAGTTTTACTCAAACACTGGGGGCTGCCATCTTGGATTTGCTGTGTGTAACGACAGTTACTCACCTCAAATGCGACAGCCCCTGTGCATAAGACATAAGCGGGCTTTACACTCTGCGATCTCGCTAGGGAGATCGCAAGCGACCATACCCGCGCCCGTCGGTTGAGCGACACGGGCATATCGCTGCCCGTGTCGCACAACCTCGCTTACCCCAGTCACACGGACTTACCTGCCATGCGACGTCGCTTTGGCCGGCGACCCACCTCCTTTCTAAGGGGTCGGGTCGTGCGGCGTCACAGTGACGTCACATGGCAGGCGGCCAATAGAAGCAGAGGGGCGGAGATGAGCGGGACGTAAACATCCCGCCCACCTCCTTCCTTCCGCATAGCCAGTGGAGGCAGGTAAGGAGATGTTCGTCACTCCTGCGGTGTCACACACAGCGAAGTGTGCTGCCACAAGAACGACGAACAACATCGCTAATGAGAGGTAAACGATTTTTTGTTTTAAGATGACCTCTACGCGCCAAACGATTTTTGCCGCTTTTGTGATCGTTTTAGGTCACACAAAACTGTTACACGCTGCGATATCGTTAATGACGCCAGATGTGCATCACAAACAACGTGACCCCGACAATAAAACATTAACGATATCGTAGCGTGTAAAGCCCGCTATTGTAGTTTGCATCTGACACCATCTCCTGCACTATGATTGCTCCCTGCTGTGACCTGGACACGTCCCCTGGGCTGTCCAGATTACAACTCTGGGAGGAGACCGCCACCATCCCTGTGGAGCCCACAGTGTATGCTGTGTGCTGCACTTTCCCCCTGTAACTCGCTCTGTGCTCAGCGCTAGTGTACAGGCTCGGCGGGCGGGCATGGTGATGCTTCCTCCTGTCCACTATAATCATGCACCGTCCCAAACCCCCGCTTCTATTACAAACAACTCCTTGCCCATGTGAACTTAGAAATAGAATATTTATTCTGTCTGGAAAAGATTGGGCTGCATTTTGAATACCCTCTCCCATCACGTGACAAGTTACATCAGACCGAGAAGGAGCCCTTACATTCTAGCATATACCCTAGTAGAGCTGTGACAGGAGGAGTTAATGAGACACTGGGCTGCCCAATGTAGCTGCTGAGAACAGAGGTCCGGGAATGAGGTGAGCACCTGAAGCTCCTACTATCACTGTACTTAACGGTGACAGGCGGAGCTGCCGAGACACCAGGCTTACAGGAGGAGGTGCCGGAAGCGGAAGTCCGGGATGGGGTGAGTACTGGTGGCAGGCCGCAGTGATCGCACCCGAACATCTATAGTACAGTGCCTGGCTGCAGATCACCACTGCCGCCACCCCCGCTGTGTTCAAAGCAAAGCAAAGAAATCACACGCTGCTGTGCTCTGAACACAATAACACAGCTCTGCTATATCACTGCACACTGATATAGGAGAGCTGTGTAGTGTTTGCAGAACTATGGAGCACAGTATATTATGGGCACGGTATTGCAGAGCACGGTATATTATAGAGCACGCTACATTATGGGGCATGGTATTGTGGAGCACGGTACATTATGGGGCACGGCATTGTGCACCACGGTATATTATGGGGCACAGTATTGTGAAGCATGGCATATTATGGGGATTGGTATTGCGGAGCACTGTACATTATGGGGCACGGTATTGCAGAGCATGGTATATTATGGGGCACGGTATTGCGCAGCACTGCATATTATGAGGCACAGTACTGCAGAGCATGGTATATGGGGCACGGTATTGCGGAGCCCTGTATATTATGGGGAACGTTATTGCAGAGAACTGTATATTATGGGGCATAGTATTGCGGAGCACGGTATATTATGGGGCACAGTGTTGTGGAGCACAGTATATTACGGGACAAAGTATACAGTGGGGCACATTGGTGACACTTTAGACATATTAGGATCACTTTGCAGGCCCCAACAAAATGGTTCTGCACTGTGATCCTAAATTTCATCCTGTCTTAGCCTTTTCGAAACACCCAGAAGGGGAGGGGGAGGTAATCCATGCTAGTTTTACACTTGGTTTTCAGCAACTGCTCCCCTTAGTGGAACATATCAAACCTTTTAAATTATTTTTTCATATTTTGCTCCATTAAAAATAAATGATAATAAACAGACATGAAAACATTAATTATTTATATTTTTTGTTATTATTTATTTTTTCATGGCACCTTCCCTTTAAAGGGAACCTGCCAGGTGCAATATGCACCCAGAACCATAAGCAGTTGTAGGTGCATAGTGCTAATCCCTGCCTAATTGTAGTATACTTAAAGAGATCATTAGAAAAAGTATTTGTAAAGATCCTTTATGATATGTTAATGAGCGCAGGGACAAGTCTCAAGGGCGTTAGTTCCTGCGCTCATTCTGCCCTCTTAGCATGTAAGTACATCCACAGGGGCGTGCTAACTTGGTACTCAATGCCCACTGCCCAGCGTCCTCATCAGCAATGATGCGAGTACTTGTGTCTGTTGTCATAACCTCAGAACGCCGGGCATAGGGTCAGTGCGCATGATCAACAGTCCCTGGCACTTCCGGTCATGCGCACTACACCAGTTTGAAGATGGGACACGTACACCCGGCTTCATAGTGCACATGACCGGAAGTCCAGGGATCATGCGTACTGAGCCAAAATCCAGCGTTGGGCGCGGTGGCAGAAGAGGTGTGTGCAACCATGCCTCTGCGCATTCATTAGCATCTTAGCCCGCCCACAGGGGGGTGCTTACATGCCAAATGTGCCGACTAGCCAGGGGAAGTAACGCTCTTGCGACTAGTCGCTGGCTGCATTAGCATATAATGAAGGATCTTTAGAAATACTTTTTCTAAAGCTCTCTTTATCTATGCTACAATAGGCGGGTACTGCTACACAGGAATTAGCAATATGCACAAGAACTGCTCGTGGTTCTGGGTGCATATTGCACCTGACAGGTTCCCTCTAAGTAGAGTTCCACTCTTGAATGCAATCAACTTTCCATTTAAATATTACATTATGTTTACATGTACATATTAAAATGGCAGATCACATTGCCCCACTGTCGAGCTAGGTTTATGATTGGGGGGATATGGGGAGTATATCTAATTTCTTGATATAAAGAACTCCTGCAGATAAAATAAAAAACAAAATCCTCCTCCGCAGTAACTGACCCTAAATACATTATCAACCTCTGCATGATTTCTGTGCAGCAAGCAGTGCAAGGTATAGGTATAGTATCTACACAAAGGATATTTTTCTCATGGACAAAGCTTAGGATGAAAAAACAAAATGGATTATATAGATTTTGTAAATACGTTTCTTTACCTGAACAGGATGTCAAATTATGGCAGATACATTATTATAGCACAATTATTATATCTGTAGAAAACGATAGATATGAAAAACAGATGAGCAATACGGATACATAAGACTTTCTACCTGGAGTTCAGATTCAGTTCAATATAAGCTGTAACCATGATTGCGGGAGTGAGATCCTTTATTATTATCACTTTTCACAACACGTCAAGATTTTTGACTATTTTATTTTGCGTATGGAGAATTTGCTGTAATAGCCTACTGTGTCAGCAGTTGTCATATAGTATGAAAATGACTGAAAGGGTGAAAATACCAATGGGACAACTACCAGATAGTTATTGTAAGAAAAAACAACTTTGAAAAATATTGTTTTCCTTCATCATAAGTAAGACCATGACTCGGAGGGTTAAAAAAATAAAAATCCCATCATCAACCAGCAACAATAGTATATAGTGATTAAGTTGTAGGACATAGGGTTTGTTTTGTCAAAGCTTTTATGGCAATATTCTTATTTAAAAAAGTTGAAAAGTTGCATAATTTTTCCGCAACTTGAGGCTTTGCTACAATTATGTGAATTTTGGTGTTTTTGATAAAGTATCTGGATGAACACAAGGGACCTTGGATTTGGGCCATGGAACCAGCTGATGGTGCAGACTGGCAGGAATTTGACCGCTATCAGACAATAGGGATATAACAATCAAGCAGGAGCAGCTAGCACAGGACTGAACCAGAATATAAGTAAGGCCGGTTTCATATTTGTGTTGTTTTGACTGAAACGGAATCCAGCACAGATGTAGTACAGTTCATTTAATTACAGTGGAAGCGCGACACCATGCGGTTGTGTGCTTCATATATAACCGCATGTGTCCACATGATGTTGCGCTTCCACTGCTGTAAATAAATGAACTGAACTACATGTGTGCTGGATTCCGTTTCCGTCAAAATGACGCAAATGTGTAACCGGCCTAACTATATTGGGCGTTCTCACCAATAGTCTGGGAAAATTTGTAGGGTGTGGTACTGTCCTAGTGACCAATGCACAGAGCTGATTACTCCAGCAAATTCAGCTTTTTCCCAATTAATGAAATCTTACACAATTCCAACAAGGCTAGTTTCACACATCTGGCTTTTCGCCGGTTTGCCGGATTCAACGCATGTTACGCCAGTACCCAGTACAGTGTATACAGTAAAATGGCAGCGCAACAAGTGCCGGTCACATGCTGTCATGTCACCGGAGCATGTGACCCGGAAGTTGCGGCACTGCCATTGTACTGTATACACTGTACTGGCGTGCGCCGAATCCAGCAAACCGGTGAAAAGCCGGATGTGTGAAACTAGCCTAAGAGGAATTTATTCCAAATTGTTATAAATTTGGTGTAGTCTATCACTATCCACAGCTGTTCCCCCTATCCCAAAAATTATATATCATAGCCATTGATGAAATATGGGTCATGCCCTCAAGGCATCCCCACCATCAAAGTACAGTAGAGCTCCATCTAGATTCAGACTACCCAACCTACACAAACTCTCTTTCTGGCCTAAGCCTTTAAAATGTTGTAGCTGAGAGACAATATAGAATAACCATTGCCAGTCCACACGTCTTTTTCCACTCAAAGTGTCTCCACTCTTATCCTTTCCTGCCATTTTCCACAAAAGTTCCCTAAAAAGAGCTTGCATTTTATGAAACAATTGCACAGGGATTTACAAAGAGAAGTAAAATAATATCACTTTGGCCTTTATATTATTTTAATTAGGTTCCTTCTAGCAATGGCTGAAAGACAGAGGTGAAACAATGCATTAATATTGACCTGAAACCTATGCATTAGCGAGATCAAGTAGAGAGACACAGGGCTCAATTTATTAACGCTTTTACGCCAGTATTCTTATGTAAAAAGCTTTGAAGAGTCACATAATTTGGTGCAACTAGAGGCTTCGCTTAAATTATGGAAATATTGACGTTCTCATATCATTTTCACCCACCTCCAGCAAAGTGGGCGGAATTAGAACATGGCAACTGCCACGCATCAAATTCATGATGAGTGGTAGCGTTTGTTGCCCCACAAGTCTTAGTCAAGCAGGGACAGAAGGATTTGTAGTGTGGCGCAAGCAACTCCTGATTCAAGAAAAGGCTAGTGGTTCTTCATTAATCAGGAGTGTCTGACTCCAGCACATCTTCTCATCAATATCTACATGACCAACGCCAGTCTTGGTGAATCTAACCCAAAGTATTTAGATCTGATGTTCATCATAATGCATAAATATTTAACAAAAGTGTGTATTTGCATTGGCTCTATAAAGAAAGATGTCGGTAAAAGATCCACAGTCAGCAGGACAGGCATACCCCAATTTATCCACCAAACTGTACTCAACTACTGTTGGGCAACAGATATATGCATTTCTCTTTAGGACCACATTTGATCCCAGTGACCTCACCTGACACTTTCAACTCCTGTCTGGTGTTCCTCCCAGCACAAACCTCACCATGTCCCATTTACTAGAATTTTTAGGGCACAGTACAATAATTTCATAAGAGCAAGGAAATTACAGCTCGACCCCCATCTCTCCATTACTGCCCATAAATAAATCCACTTGGCACTGTCAAAGGTTTTGACAGCAATGGAAGAGAGAATTGCTCTGCATCTAGTGTATCCCAAGCTCATGTTAAGATTTAGAAATAATAATCCTATATTCATAGGACTGGACATATTGGACGTAAAGCCTGATTGATCCTCATTAATTATTCACCAGTCACTTTTATCAACCTCTTGGCAAGCAAATTAGCCAGTAACTGAATATCGACTGGGAGCAGGGATATCAAACTATGTGAATCTAGATTGGTTGACACTTTCCTCGGTTTTAGTATTAATATTATAATAGGCTCATTCTTGGCGTTCGGCAGGTATCCGATCTCTACCAACCTCCCAAAACACTTTTAGCAGCCTAGGAAGAAGAATCTCGCTATTCATTTTATTGAACTTGTTTAGGAATCCATCTGATCTAGGAGCCTCCTTGTTCTGCATCATTTGTAGTGCTCCCTCCAGTGCTGCCATGTCAGAGGTCACCGCTATTTCACCCAAGTCTTGTCCTACCTCTAAACCACATTTAAATTCCATAACAAATAAACATGAAATATACTGTAAATTATAACAATAGTCATTTCTAGTCTACCGGTATCTACCTGCACACAACCTCAGATCCTCACAAGACCTCCTTCTCTACTCCTCTCTTATCTCCTCTTCCCACAATCGCATACAATATTTCTTCCGTGCCTCCCCCATACTCTGGAACTCTCTACCCCAGCATATCAGACTCTCAACTACCGTGGAAAGCTTCAAAAGGAACCTTAAACCCACCTCTTACAATAAACCTACAACCTACATAACCCTCAGACCAGTACATCACTGTGCAACCAGCATTGTCTTCACCTATTGTATCCTCACCCATTCCCTGTAGACTGTGAGCCCTCATGGGCAGGGTCCGCTCTACTCCTGTACGTCTGTTTTTGTAATGTTCATGACTGCTGTACTTCTTTTTTACTTGTAAAGTGCCATGGAATAAATGGCGATATAATAATAAATAATAATTTGCTTCAATTAATCGATTGAAGTTAGTTGGTGATGGATCAAAGCAGAAGAAAGAAAAACCAACATCTTTTTTGGCTGCCAGAGTCTGAAGATTGGGAAACACATACTGCTGCATATGGAAGCCCATATTGTCTCTTGTCACACTTTTGCTGTTTTATTTACAGAATCGATATTGGTCATAAAGGGAAAGAGTATGTATTACCTCATGTATAACCATCAACTCAAGTCAAGGAAAAGTAGGCTTTATAGGGCTCCAGAAAAATAAAACAAACTGTAAAAACTTGATTTGTGATGGGAGTATTTGAAGTTTTCAACATCCATAACTTTTTCACGGAGCGCCCCAGCCGCCCACCTCTTCCATGTTTAATAGTCATGCTCGCTATTCGCTGTTCAGTGTAGCTGTCTGCACCAGTCAAGCGTCTGACAGCCCGAACACTGGACAAATATTGTTGTAAGGAAAAGCTGTGACTAGGGCCATGTTAACAACTGCGTCTGAAGGCATATGTCACAAAGTTATTAATCACTCAACTTTTCAAAAATCTATTTCTGAAACTTTTCCAAATCACACTTTTAGTCTCCATAGAATACATTTTTCAATCCAAAAAGTGAAAATCTCAAAAGATTTGCAGAAATCGCTGCTAAGCACATGTTACAATTATAGCTCAGGCTGCTCTGCTACTAGAGAAAGCCGCTCCATCAATCCGAGGTGAGGAAAACATCAGATGTGGCTCAGCATATTGTGTGATTACAGTGGTGACATTTTAATACAGGACGTGAAGAGGGGGGAGAAGAGGGGAAATCATAAAAGCTCATTCTTTTCTAATGAAGGTTAGATCTTACCGCAGCGAGCCCTTTGCACACGTACCCTGCAGTCATTGCTATTTGTTATAGTCACTACTGTGTCAATAAAAGGCTTCACTTAGTGACATTTCATTCTAACACCAATAATCCAGCACACGGCTAGAGATTACGCTTCGGTCTCAGCAGGGACATTTTAAAGAAATCAGCCAAAGCAAACATAAAAAAATAATTATCTTTCTCAGTATTTATCAGGATTTCCCAATAATTAGAAGATAAGAGAAGAGAAAATTAAGATTTACAATGAGTGGGTATTTTATGATGTATGGTTGTAACATGGGGTATTCCTAAACAACTAAACAAAAAAAAGATAATGATAAGGAAAACTGTAGTTATAGTGATGCGACAGCAGGTACAGTAAAGGCCCCGTCACACTAAGCAACATCGCTAGCAACATCGCTGGTAACGAACAACTTTTGTGACGTTGCTAGCGATGTTGCTGTGTGTGACATCCAGCAACAACCTGGCCCCTGCTGTGAGGTCGTTGGTTGTTGCTGAATGTCCTGGGCCATTTTTTAGTTGTTGCTGTCCTGCTGTGAAGCACAGATCGCTGTGTGTGACAGCGAGACAGCAACAACTAAATGTGCAGGCAGCAGGAGCCGGCTTCTGCTGAGGCTGGTAACCAATGTATACATCGGGTAACCAAGAAGCCCTGTCCTTGGTTACCCGATATTTACCTTTGATACGAGCCTCCTCCGCTCTCACTGCCTGTGCTGCCGCTCCTGCTCTGTGCACATGTAGCTAGCTGCAGCACACATCAGGCAATTAACCCGATGTGTGCTGTAACTAGGAGAGCAAGGAGCCAGCGCTCAGTGTGCGCTGCTCCCTGCTCTGTGCACATTTAGCTGCAGCACACATCGGGTTAATTAACCTGATGTGTGCTGTAACTAGGAGACTGGGGGCTGGTCACTGGTTGCTGGTGAGCTCACCAGCAACTCGTGTAGCCACGCTCCAGCGATCCCTGCGAGGTCAGGTTGCTGGTGGGATCGCTGGAGCGTCGCAGTGTGACATCTCACCAGCAACCTCCTAGCAACTTACCAGCGATCTCTATCGTTGTTGGGATCGCTGGTAAGTTGCTTAGTGTGACTGGACCTTAATATACACCACATTTTGGTGGCTGTCTCTTTAAGAGGTGCTATATACTGATTGGTTGCAGAGAAGAATAAACTAATAGAACAATTTGCACAATCCTCTGTATTCTTGCTTTCTGTCACAGGGACAGCTCCAACACTGGGCTTCCTCCCAGTCTCACACCAATCTCCCTCCAAATGTCAGGCGACAATTTCTCAGAGTTGCCAACTGTTCAGAAATTTATGAATACAGCATTTTTTATTTTTTTTCGTTTCCATAAGAAAAATAGTTTTTACACACAGTTTTTGTAGGTTTAAAAAACATATACGGTATAGATTGTGACTGTATCATTTTCAGAGTAATTCTCATCAGTTCATAGTGATGTCTTTATATCAGAATTGTGGGCTGTAGACAGGGATCACATAAAATCTTAATGATTTGTTAGACTTTTGTCTGTAAGAAATATTAGCTGCTCAAAAACTTGTCCAGAAAAAAAAATACAATCTATCTGGCTCAAGGTTTTTTACTCTAAAGGCCCCGTTACACGCAACGACATCGCTAACAAGATATCGCTGGGGTCACGGAATTCGTGACGCACATCCGGCTTCGTTAGCGACGTTGTTGCATGTGACACATATGAACGACCGCTAACGATCAACAATACTCACCTTATCGTTGATCGTTGACACGTCGTTCTAATCCCAAATATCGTTGATGGTGCTGGATGCAGGTTGTTCATCGTTCATGAGGCAGCACAGATCGCTACGTGTGACACCTCAGGAACGACGAACAACACCTTACCTGCGTCCTCCGGCAATGAGGTAGGCGTCACTTTCTATTGGCTGCTCTCTGCCCCTCCGCTTCTATTTGACAGCTGCCGTGTGACTAGGGACTAGGCAGATAAGTCCGTGTGACGGGGATTAACGATATTGTGTGATACGGGCAGCGATTTGTCTGTGACGCATAAACGATGGGGGTGGGTGCTTTCATGATCGACATCGCTAGCGATGTCGCTGCATGTAAAGCCCCCTTTAGACTCTTCTCTTCTGCTTTACTCACTCCACTCTTCTCATCCATACTGTCCACACATATATTAAAACATTCCATGGGAGAATTAAAAGGAATCTGTCACCAGACTTTTTCTAACCAACTATGAGCAGCATAATGTAGGGGATGAGACCCTGATTTTAGTTATGTGTCTCTTACTGGACTGTTCACTGCAGTTTTCATTAATATGGTTTCACCTCCTGCAGATCTTCTTGTTTTCAAATGCTGAGCCCTTATAACCTGCCCACTCCACTGATTGGCAACTTTCTGTGTGCACTGTGCATAGGCAGAAAACTGCCAATCAGTGGTGAAAGTGGCATCATACAGAGCGCATGATGATGCAGGACTAAGTGGCAACAGGTTTCTTTGTCATCAAGTGATAATCTCATGCTAATATAACTGCAATTTTATCAAAACTGCAGCAGGCAGCCTATAAATGGCACATTGCAAGACTCTGGCTCTCTATCTCCACTTTATGTTTTTTTCATATTACGTGAGCATATGCTGCATTACTGCAACACAGAAAAAAGTGAATATGCGTCCCAGTGTATTGCCAAAGCATAAGTTAGTGGACAGCTATGTACTAGAAATTGCCCATGATAGACCAATAGATAAATGTGCATAAATTGCCAATAGAAAACACAAAGTAAAAGATCAAATCTTTATTTAGTTGCATATACCATGTAAAATATAACAGGATAAAAATGAGATGTTCCAGTGGAAAGGCAACAGGCGTGACTAGATAAATACATAAATGGTTAATCACTTGTAATACTGTTAAGGAGAGCCATAAGATGAAATACTTAATTAACCTCTGGACATAGAGCACTGTGAGAAGTGTGTTCAATGAAATCCATTCTCTATACATAAGCCAGTCAGTCTTCAGAGGAACCCAAGACGGCCCCTGATGACATCACAGACCCTACCATCAGCATGGATCCACCAGATGACGTCCCTCGCATCACCATCACCATGGATTCATCCACTGAAGTCAGACCCCCCCATCAACAGCAACACAGATCTCCCCATTGGCTAGCCCATGAACTGTCCCACTAAATGGGCATATCTGAACTTATGTACGCCCCTAGCCTATATCAAGAGGCCGCATGATTTCCCCTGCTCTCTCTCTCTTGGCTGCCATTTTTACTGTGATCAAGAAGAGATTTCACATCCGACTGTGTCTGGTGTGAATTCTTTACGCATGCACTTGGTCCACACCAATTAGGCCAGGCAGTAGGCAACAAGTGAGCTCTGGTTAAGAGTTCACACTAACAATACTAAGATAGGTCTTATGCTGGAAAGATAAAGTAAAAGGCCTTACAGTAGCATGCACTAACATTGCCTAGGGTGCATATAATGGACAATGAAGTAATAAAGGTCCAAATGCTGAAAGCAATTGCTGTACTGGTATAGTGTGCCAGTTAAATGTAGTAGGAAAAACTATCTAGTGGTATCATACAATTCCCTGATTTCTCTTTCGTCATGGACGCTTAATGTGGCGCTGCTGTCCTGCCCACTGTCCATGCCACCTAGTCCTGGTCTGTACTGGCAGAGCCTACAGAGCAACCAGAGCTCATTGTAGCACAGATCATTGATTGATCAAGGAAAATCCATGCATCTAAATTTAACACCAGGGGCATAACTACAATAGATGCAGGGGTAACAATCACACCTGGGCCCTATGGGGCCCTAAAAGTCCCTTTAGCCTATATAAAAGACCAATACTATTAATCACTTGCAATAATTGGGAACCAAACTGGCATTGAGGCCCCTGAGTTTCACGTTACACCACTGTCTAACACTGTCAGTAAAGGACATCCTTCCATTTGTCGTATATTACGTGCAGTTTTTGTCACTTTAAAAAAAACCTTAAGATTTCCTTTTTATTTAGCTTCAGCTGGTAATATCACATTTCTTCTAAATGTTAATTTCCATAGAGTCCATCCAGAGTGCACATATTTGATCTGATAAGTAGCCATTATTAATGCTATCGCTTCCTGCTGTTATGTTGGCCTATCTCCAGCAATCCCGTCACTTCTAACCTTCGGCAGTTATAATGGTGACATAACATGGACTCTTCCTACCATCTCCTGCACATGAATGATCAGGTGCCGGGTGTAACAAACTTATACTTGGGAAGAGGAACTAAAGACCTGACAGTGAACCATGCCGTCACTATTCAGGATGTCATAAAAAACAGTAATGTGAAACATATACTCACCAAGGATAGCAAAGAGGTTAAAAGGGGTTTTTACATAAACACCAACAATATAAAAGTCAGGAAATCCTGGTGCATAACAAGAGCTGTATAAGGAAGATTATCCCTGATAAATGACCATTTGAAGTCTGCTGCTATGTTCATGGCCATAATCTAGTCTAAAGTTGGTCAAAACAGGCAACTTCAACCAAAATGATAGAAGCTCGTCTATACAACTTCAACTAAAATGATAGAAGCTCGTCAATACAACTATCTTTCTGAAAATAAAAGTTTCCATCTCCTTTGACCAGCATCATTGAATATGTATGACCAGTTTGTACTATTGTAATAGCCAATATGACACTGGTTGGTGACCCACTACGCTACTGGCCGGGCTTACCCTGTAGGAGCGTAACTAAGTGACTACCTGGTCTTCACTAGAGCCTCTGATGATGAGGATAGGCTGGCCCGCAAGTAGTCGTTAGGTACCCCTCACAGGGCAGTCACTGGGCCTGCAGTAGTTGGCCAGTAGGTCAAGATAGGTATGAAGAGTAGAGAGGGCTCAGGCAGAAATGCAGTCAGAAAACTGAAGTCAGGCCAGGCAGTACAGTTTCAGGAAACAAAGCTGGGAACAGGGGAGGAGAGACCAGGGTAAATGAGAGGTAAGCCGGGTCCATACCTATACTCAGGCAAAGGTGTTGAGGGAGGAGCTGTCTGATATAGCACCTGCAGACTGGGGATAGGCCAGTAAAGCAGAACTCTGCAAGACACAGTGAATACAAATTCCTGGAAAGTCTGGCTGCAGCCTCATATAGCAGGAGGAATCTCGCCAGCCACAGGTGTATGCAGCAGAGCTGGGAGAGCTGCATGAGACCGCTTAGGGTTAGTTCACACAGTGCCTTTTTGTGCGTTTTTCGGGTGCGTTTTTGGTCTCAAAACTGCATGACTTTGCTTCCCCAGCAAAGTCTATGAATTTTCATTTTTGTTGTCTGCACACAACTTTTTTTTTAAGCTGCGTTTTTGAGCTTAAAAAAAAATGGACATGTCAATTCTTTCCTGCGTTTTTCTGCGTTTTCCCCTCATGCAATGCATTGGAAAAATGCAGAAAAACGCAGACATCAAAAACGCAGCAAAACGCAGCCAAAAACGCACCAAATCGCGGTAAAAACGCATGTGTTTTTTGCCGTGGGTGCGTTTTTGTGCGTTTTTAGCGGCCAAAAATGCACAAAAACGCAGCATCAAGAAAACGCAGCGTGTGCTGCACATAGCGTTAGAGAATGGGTCAGACTCAGGGAGGAGCTGAGTAGGCCAACGACTACAAGCTGTACGAGTCACAGGCATGACAGCCAATATGGATGATCTCTCTGTATTCAGTACTATATGTATGCTGTTTATTAGGTCTAAAAACCTCCTGCAGTGCTCTACAGTATGGCTACCATGCCATGCTTTCTACTTGCTACTAATGATGTTTTTCTCATGTACAGGTAAAATATATCTTTGTACCGTGTTAGCCAGTAGAGATTAACTGATGTATTAACTGAGTTTGTGATGGTGCCTTCATTTTCTTTCGCCAATATATGTGTCTGCCACACTATTACCACTAAAGGTGAATGAGTTTATAGTACTAAAATGGTAAAGGGAATCGGCGACTTTTAGGGCCACTATTTTCAATTTGTGTTTTTGCATGTAATTGGGATTAAAAATCATGTTTGCCTTTAGGTTTCACTAAAAAGTCACACCATTAGGCTCCTATGGCCTCCATGTTGTTCTGTCTATTCCTTGTTGCCGAAAGTGTTAACTGAAAGTCCATCAGTCAGCCGGCTATGAAGGTGTGATCGGGAGTCAGTAACTCTTAGGCTACATGCGCACGCTGCTTTTTTTCCTGCTTTTTTGCTGCTTTTTTGGCTGCAGTTTTGTTGTCAGAACTTTCTGACATTTGACTTCCCAGCAAAGTCTATGAGAAGTCAGATTTGCTGTGCGCACATTGCAGTTTATTTGTCAGCGTTTTATTTGTCAAAAGTTTGTGACAAAAAAAATGCAGCATGTTCATTCTTCCTGCGTTTTTGTCAACATTTGTCACAAAAACGCAGCAAAAACGCAGGGTGTGAAAAACGCACCAAAAAACGCACCAAAAACGCACCTAAAATTACATGCATTTTTTGTGACATTTCCAGGCTCTCTCTGACAAGGTGCAGTTTTGGCTGCATTTTGGCTTCAGTTTTGGCTGCAGTTTGTGAACACAAAAAGATGTAGCGTGCGCATGTAGCCTTAGATGATTTATGACCACAGACTAGCACAGGTCTAATGTGCAGAGATACACAGAGGCTATAAAAGCCAGAAGGTGGACATTTTTTAATGAGACCCAATTGCAAAGATGATTTTTAGCTCCAAACATAAGCATTTAAAGGGATATTAACATCTCCACGATCCTATCCCAATATCTAGCAGGTGTAATAAAAATATTTGCAAATACCTCCAATTAGAAATGTAGTATAGTTCTCCTGATATAGCCATGTCTCTTACCTCATGTGTAGGGCATTACAGCTAAGGTATCTATGGTTATGATCACAAGAAACTGTCACTATATGATACCATGGATACCTAAGCTGCAATGCCCTGCAAATGAGGTAAGACACATGGCTATATCAGAAGAATTATACATTTCTAATTGGAGGTATTTGCTAATACTATTATTATTACTACACCTACTACATATTGGGATAGGATCTTGGAGATGGGAATACCCATTTAAGTAAAAAAAAAAAGTCCCTAAAGATGGATAACTCATTATTAATAGGTAATGTGTTAATTACTGTATGTGGCAGGTGACACAAAATAAACAGATATTATAGCAAGTAATCTTATTATCTTATCTTACTATTCTATAGGATTATTACTTTCATTTTCAGTAGAAGAACGGGAGTTACCACGTAAGGCCATTTCTGGTGCGGGACCCAATCTACACAAATGTTACTTGCCCATAAGGACTTATATTATTCATTTTCGGTTCCTGGACAGAGGTATCCATTTCCCCTTGTTAATCATTTTAGAGGAAAGGGAAGGGAGACAAAAACGATGATCCATCTCTTTTTAGATTTGTGCAGCTGTGTGATTTGAGTGTTGTAAGGACATATCTAAATGCAAGCCAGATATCTGGAAGTCCTCCAAAGGACCGTAACTCTGTACAAACCTTTCCCAGTATGCTAATACGCAGCATACTCTTGGCTGAAAAAAATATTGACTTACACATATTTATACAGGGTATGAAAGTATTAAGAGAAAAAGCAGATGCACAAAGTATGAATCTAAATATCACCTAGCAAATATTAACTGCTTTCCCCATCATTTACTTTATTATGGCATATCCACAGGATAAATGCAGGACCGCCAGTGAGACTTTCACTTTCTTGAAGAACTCGGCATCTTGTGACACCTGTATGACAATTGATAGAAACTTCGCTTCCCATAGACTTCAATGAAAGTGTGGCCACATTCCAGTACAGCCATCTAATATTGAAGCATTGGCGCTATCATTTCACTCATTCACAAATCTCATGAAAGGCAGTGGACCTCTCAGGATCGGCTGCGGGTCAGTGCACATTTATTTCTTTAGGCTATGTTCCAAGCCAAGATGCAGACAAAAAAAATATGCCCAGTGTGGACAGCAAAATAGAAATCTCATAGACTTTGCTGGGGGAAGGAAATGCATGGAGGATCTTTGTGACCTTAAAAATGCACCAAAAGATGCACTGTGTGAACATAGCCTTAAGCGGGCTTTACACGCTGCGATCTCACTAGCGAGATCGCAAGCGATCATACCCCTCCCCCGTCGGTTGTACAACACGGGCAAAACGCTGCCCATGCCGCACAACCTCGCTTACACCTGTCACGCGGACTTACCTGCCCTGCGACGTCACTCTGGCCGGCGAACCGCCTCCTTTCTAAGGGGGAGGTTCATGCGGCATCACAGCGACGTCACACGGTAGGCGTCCAATAGAAGCGGAGGGGCGGAGATGAGCGGGACGTAACATCCCGCCCACCTCCTTCCTTCTGCATAGCCGGTGGAGGCAGGTAAGGAGATGTTCATCGCTCCTGCGGTGTCACACACAGCGATGTGTGCTGCCGCAGGAACGAGGAACTACATCGCTAATAAGCAGAAAACGATTTTTTGTTTCATGACGACCTCTCCGCGGCAAACGATTTTGACTGCTTTTGCGATCATTTAAGGTCGCTCATAAGTGTCACACACTGCGAAATCGTTAATGACGCCGGATCTGCGTCACAAACACCGTGACCCCGACGATAATTCATTAACGATATCGTAGCGTGTAAAGACCGCTTTACTTTTGAAAACTCAACAATAGGCACTGCTAAAAAAAGGACACATGCAAAGTTCCATCCGTTGGCCTCAGTTTGTCTCATTACCCCCCAATGGATCACGCAGCATAACACAATAAGAACTCACACAAGCACAATATCATACACTTTTTTCTGTACATTATGTAATGCTGTAAAGCTGTAGAAACATGTAAAAAAAGTTGAAGAAGAAAATACTGAAGTAGATATGCCTGAAATGAACTCAGCATGTGACTGAGCACCAAATTGTTGTTTGGTTTTGTAAAACACAAAGTTTTCCTTAATTATATGATATAACTGCCAAACTCTGTTTCTTCAAACTTTTTTTCTAGGTTAAATGTCAAGTAGCCAGTAACTAGTTATTGTTTTTTGTTTAATTGGAAAGAAGAATTTAATTTGAAATTACAGCAAAAAATATCCTCAGCGTGGACATGACCTTACTGCACAATCTGCTGTCATGTACTGTATGTTTAAGCTTGCCTGCAGACCTTAATAAGCATAATCTTATTTATATTGCGCCAACATATTCCGCAGCGCTTTACAGTGTGCAGGGACATGTACAGACAATAAATACCTTACAAAGTGACAAAGGTCATCAGTTACAGGAGAAGCGAGTGCCCTGCTTGCAACTTTACAATGTATAAGAAAATGGGGGGACACAATAGGTAGAACGTGCTTGTTATATATGGTCGAGTCTTCATTATAATAAATTGTATTTTTAATAAATAGAGTAGGTCTTATAAAACTGCATGATTTGGCCATTAGCCATTATCTGTCTAAGTACTGTTAACAAGTGCTATTGGGTGCATGGAGGATGTGGAGACTGATGAATAGAAGGGACCAGATTCAAAGAAAAATTTTGGCAGATTTGTGAAGTGAGGTGATAGGCCTCTCTACAGGGATGTGTTTTTAAAGCACACTTATCAATGAGGGGGCTAGGTATTAATCAAATCATCCGGGGTAGTGCATTCAAGAAAACTGGCGCAGCGCGACAGAAGTCTTTCAGACAGAAGTGGTAGGTTTGGAATGTAGAGGATATTAGTCTTAAGGCTACTTTACACGCTGCGATATCGGTCCCGATATCGCTAGCGTGGGTACCCGCCCACATCTGTTGTGCGACACGGGCAAATTGCTGCCCGTGCCGCACAACATCGCGCATACCCATCACACATACTTACCTGCCCGGCGACGTCGCTGTGACCGGCGAACTGCCTCCTTTCTAAGGGGGCGGTCCATGCGGCGTCACAGCGACGTCACTGAGCGGCCGCCCAATAGAAGCAGAGGGGCGGAGATGAGTGGCCGTAACATCCCGCCCACCTCCTTCCTTCCTCATAGCGGCCGGGAGGCAGGTAGGAGAGGTTCCTCGTTCCTGCGGCGTCACACATAGCGATGTGTGCTGCCGCAGGAGCGACGAACTACATCGTTACTGCTGCAGTAACAATAATCGAGAATGGAACCCCATGTCACCAATGAGCGATTTTGCACGTCTTTGCAACGATGCAAAATTGCTCATCGGTGTCACACGCAGCAACATCGCTAATGCGGCCGGATGTGCGTCACAAATTCCGTGACCCCAACGACTCCGCATTAGCGATGTCGCAACGTGTAAAGCCCCCTTTAGAGCAACTGCAGAGTGAAGAGCATAGCCATGTTGAAAGACAAAGATGAGGGAGGAACTGTCAGTGACTAGTATTGGAGAATGTGTGAGCAATAATGCCAAATTTAACACACCTACCCCTCAATCACATCTCACACTTCATAATGCTAATAAAGTATATGACACTGGGGAGGGAAAATGGCTAAGGCTGGAGTCACACTTGCGTTTGAAAAATCGGTCCGATTCTCATACCGGAGAGTAAGGACGATTTTTTTTCCTCACTTGTCATCCGTGTGCTGTCAGTGTACTGTCCATTGGCAATCCGTTTTTTCCTCAGCAGCTATTAGTTATTTACAGGAGCATTTACAGTGTTCTCTGCTACATGATAGAATTGTATCCATAAAAATGCATGTCACTAGGATGGTCCGTGTGACATCCGTTTTTCCTCACACCCATACACTTGCATTGGTAAGTCTCGTGCGAGATACCTGTGCAATCGCAGCATGCAGCGATTTTTTTCCTTAGTCCAACTGCAGCTGAGAAACAAAACACAGATTTGAGCTGCCTCATTGATTAACATTGGTTCGAGGACAATGCAAGATTTTCTCACATTACACTTGTAAGAGTCATATGCAAGTGTGACTCCAGCCTAACTGGGCACAATTTGGCCTTTTTCACTAAGGGGTGTACTCAGTTTGTTGCCAGAGGTTTAAATATTAATGGCTGTGTTGTGAGCTAGTTAAAGGGCACCAAAGTTACACTGTTATACAAGCTGTACACTGACTACTTTACATTGTATCAAAGTGTCAGATCTTCAGTGTTGTCCCATGAAAAGATATAATAAATTATTTGCAAAAATTTGAGGGGTGTACTCACTATTGTGATATACTGTACCTAATTGTGATATTTACAAAATATGGAGCAACCTTATTCATTCTAGAACACTGTTTCATTCAACTCCTCCTTACCGTAGATGAGCTGGTGAAACATGGGTCCTAGTGCTGGTGCAGAAGCACTAGGTTTTTAGAATGGAAACTGAGCAGAAACTTCAAGTTTTTGAGGACAATTTAGAGAGTTTCTGCTCAGTTTCTGTTTATAAAACACCTCAAAAACTGTTTGCACAAACCTTGACAATAAAAATGATTCTGTCGATAGATAATAAATTGTTGTGACATGCAACTCTGGGGGGTATACAGCACTGCGGTGTGGAACATACAGCTCTGGGGGGTATACAGCACTGGGGTGGGGGATATACAGCTCTGGGGGGTATACTGCACTGGGGTTGAGGGACATACAGCTCTGGGGTAGAGGAGACATACAGCTCTGGGAGGTATACAGCACTGGGGGGAGGGGATATACAACTCTGGAGTATAGTAGTATGCAGCCCCCATATTCCTCCACATAGTGTTATATAGCTCCCATATTCCTCCATATAGTATTATGCACCCAATATTCCTCCACATAATATAATGCAGCTTCATATTCCTCCATATAGTGTTATGCATCCCCATATTTTTTCATATAGTATAATGCACACAATATTCCTCAGTATAGTGTTTGAAGCCCCCATATTAATTCATATAGTGTTTTGCACCTCATATTCCTCCATATAGTATAATGCACCCAATATTCCTCCATATAATATAACACACCCCATATTGCTACACATAATACAATGCAGTCTAATTTTTCTAAATATAGTGTTATGAAGCCCCCCATAGTCCTCCATATCGTATAATGCAGCCCCATATAGTATTATGTAGACCCCATATAGTATTATACAGTCACCATATAGCACTATGCAGCCTCCAGATAACACTATGCAGCCCCCATATTGCATTATGCAGCCCCCATATAGCACTATGCAGCCTCCATATAACACTATGCAGCCCCAATTTAGCATTATGCAGCACCCACACAGCACTATGCAGCCTCCATATTGCATTATACAGCCCCCATATAGCACTATGCAGCGCCCATATAGCATTATGCAGCCTCCATATAGGACTATGCAGCCCCATATAGTATTATGCACCCTCATGTAGTATACAGCCCCAATATCCTTTAATGCCCCCCCCTTAGTCGTCTAGCCACCATGATTAAATACATACTCACTTCTCCTCGTTCCCCCGCTGCTGCATCTCCTCAGTGTGTGTCCACTGTTCTGCTGCTCTGCACATCTCAGTGGAGCAGGCGAGCAGTAGTGACATCATCGCTCTCCACTGTGCTGAGCTGTCAGACCGCAGACAGACACAGCAGGAGAATGATGAGAGAGAGAGCGCACTGCTTTTCTCAACATTGCTTTCAACTGTATGGGAAACTGTGATGCCGATACAACTGAAAATATAATCCTTGGCAGGGGGCCCAGTGCCAGCGCTGGCACCGGGCCCCCCTGACTCACGGGCCCCATAGCGGTTGCATGGGCTGCCGCCATTGGCCATTGGCAGTACGCCACTGTTGACTGCGAGTGGGTTCCTCCAGCAGTCCAGGGCCCTGGCACTTGCCCAGGTGCCGACACCGGCCCTGATTGTATCCATATATTAAATGTTTGTTTTGGACTCTTGCTCTAACACGGGGGTCCCCAACCTGTAGCTCGGGAGCCACATGTGGCTTGTGGGCCTGTGATGTGTAGCTCATGGCGATCTTCAAGCTTGGTGCATAAGCACCGGGTCTAGCAAACAGCTATCAAGACCAGGTCTTCAGATGGTGAATTTTTGAGTAGCTTCACACAGAAGAGCACATCTGAATGGGGGTAAGGTTGGAACCCCTGGATCTTGGTATACTGCCTTGGTGTGACTTCTGCTTTAGCTGTCATTATACTAGTAATGTGGTCTCTGGGTGTCACTATTGTGAGAAGGTGACAGCTGAATGTGGCTCGCAACCCTGTCTCAGAGCTGAATATGGCTTGTGATCCTCTTTTAGAGCTGAATGTGGCTCATGACCCTCTTTTAGAGCTGAATGTAGCTCTCATAGTCAGAAAGGTTGGGGACCTCTGATCCAACAGGTAAAGCTGATATAGCCTCAAATATCAAAGTGTCATCATTGCTAATGAATAAATATTAGATCTGAAAAAAATCCTGTATGTTACCACCAGCAAAATGAAATTTTCTGACCTTTTAAAGAATTACACAATAATTGTGTAATATTTTCCCATACAGATCACATATTGGTGCATTATAGCATTTTTATGGATAATTTTTCTATTCCAGCACATTTTTCCTCATTATTATTTACAGCACAAATTGTTGGCTGAGTTGATGTTTTTCCTCCAGAGAGCTCACTTGGGGCCGGACGTGTATACAGAAAGCACAAACCTTAGGGAGTATATGTGGCTAACAAACAGCTGGGCCTATTCTTACTGTAGGTAGCCTCGGCCACTGGCGGCAAACCCCACACTAGGAAACAGCTGGATGGATTTCAGGGTGTTTGATTGTAAAACATGTTATCCATGTGAGAGCAGACATTTGGACGACAGGACCATTCCCACAATGTGCATCAATTACAACTGTTGAACGCTACAGATGTCAGCTCCTCAGCCTTCATTTTCCTAAATTATCTTGTGTCCAAGAAAGGGCATTAAGAGCGTTTAGTAGCGAGTGCTATATCTGATAGGCCATATGTATTCTTATGTGGCCGCAATAAGGTGAAGCATGTGTTATACACATGTCAGTTGTATGCAATTAAAACAAGAATTAACAGTTAATAAGGATGCAGGATATTAGGTCATTAGTGCCTCGTATTAATCTGATCCTAACTGTCTATTAAATCAGCATCTGGCCTGAATTTCTACAGTTGAGCTTTCTTTTCTGTTTGCTCTTCTTCTCTTTCCAGCTCTAGGTCTGACGATTCTCACTGCTGTCAATGAGCTGATGAAACCTCTTTTCCATCCTCTATTTCTGGGGGCAATGCCTGTGTACTTGGCAGCTGTGTGAATGTAAGCTAAATACATGCTCCATTCTTATTTCTGGAATGCATTTAAACTCTTCTCATGCGGACAAAAACCAAAAAATGAATTTCTTACATGTTTTGTTCATATAAACCTTTAGCAATGAGCCAAGGAAAGTAATATAAAAAAGTAAATAAATAAAATATGGTTTCGATTGTAAAAGTTTAAAGGATGGCAAACTTAAAAATAAATACTGTATTGTTTGCTGCTTTTATCAATTCTTGTTTAAGCCAATGCCTAGAAGATATGATCGCAGCCTCAAAGGATATAGAAAAAAACAGCATTGCTCTTTACAGAGAACCAGTATAGATTTCTTTGGTCTGTTCCTCATTTGGGCCCTTAAAATCAAGGTGTAATAAAATAGACCGGTCCCAAATTCATGTTATACACGAAAGACATCAAAAGCACAAGAAAAAATACTTAGGGCTCGTCTAACTGTGGAGTGATTGCACAACAGTGCATATCCTTTCTACAGGAGCCATACAGCCTCCATGTGCTGTTGTACAAAATCCATCTATAGAACAATTTGATAGAGCATGCCACCAACTTCAAATAAAGAATATTGAGAAAGAGCAGCACATCCAAGGATAAAATAATGGAATCCTCTTTATTGCATAACAAGAATTAGTTAAAAACCTTTGCAATGGAAACTGTTCACATGATAGCCATACAAGACTGACAATAACATTCTATAAGTCTATAAGTAAGGGTGCTACTTGTTACGCCGGAAACGCGTCAGTCTTTCATTGCTATCATGTGAACCTTTTTTTTATATTATAAGTTTTAGTACATTTTTTGTTATGCAATAAAGATGATACCATTATTTTATTCTTTGAATGGGCCCCTGTTTTTCTCTATATTTGTAAAGTGGACGGTCTGCTGGAGCACTGGCACCCATACACAACAAGCCAGGAAACAATATATAGACTATGGATGTGGTGAACCTAGATATCAAATGTGCTGGATCACATAGAGAATACTCTCTACATAGTATCCACTGTGCAGATGAAATGTAAGGTGGACATATAAGATCTATAGTTCTAAGAAAACTTTATGGCAGATGTGTAAATAGGGTTTTATCTGGATAAAATAGGTTAAAAACACTGGTAAAAGTGCTCACCTCCTGTGGTTGTGAAAGCCACATTCATTGTAGAGGCACGTAATAACTGCAGCAGCGCCTCGTGGATTGAACATTGAAGAGGAGGTGTTAATCTGCGCTGTCATGGAAGAAGTGACAAGAAGGCAAGAATCCTGGATACTGTGTTGTGAATGCGTTTCAGAGAATTATAATCTCCTTCATCAGGACAAAATCACAATTATGCTCTTCACTCTTAATGTAAACCCACACAGTTTTGATGACGTTGATCAGGGCTCTTTTAGGGCCATATTATCACTTCCAGGCCTCCTTGCTCTTCTTTACACTGAAGATATTTCTTAAGCCTGCTTTACACATTGCAATTAGTTGTACAATCGCATTTGCGATGTGACACACCCAGGTTGCATACGGGATCTTAAGAGATTGCACGTAGGTTGTTCATTTGCTGTCACACGAGCGTTAGTAGTCTATGTTAAATTGATCAATTTTGTGTGCGATCCTTTAGATCATGTGTTCTGTGACGTATGCATTGGGCACCCTTTTTTTTATTATTTATTGACTTGCCAAGCGTGTGTAATGTGTAGGGATGCGTTTTTACTATGTCATCTGCCATTCAGCTCTGCTACATGGCCGCTGACAGCAGACACAGACAGCCATGTAGCAGAGCTGAATGGCAGATGACAGCAGACACTGAAAGAGCCGCACTGTCAGAATGAACTCAGGTGAACCTCACCCGACTTCATGGTCATGCTGCGGCTCTGTCTGTGTCGCGTATTGATTAGCGGTCACCTGTGAAGGGCTCACCGGTGACCGCTAAACTCCTGAGTAACTGAATTGAGCAGCCCTCTCTCATATACTCACCGATCCCCGATCCCCGGCGCTGCACGGCATTCACACTGCTCCGGCGGCTTTTACTATTTTGAAAAAGCCGGCCGTCCATTAAACAATCTCGTTGTCAGGTTTCCGGGTTTTCCAGTTCTCTGTTGAAGAAGCTTGCCCTCGGTTAACATGGAGTTTACTGTTCTGTTGCCCTACTTCCTGTCCAGCTGCTTAAAAGGCCGCCTCTAAGCCTAGTCCAGTGCCTGAGTATACTGCTTGCTGTGTGCTCCTGCTTTGCTGTTTCTACTTCCTGATTGCCTTGGATTTTCCTGAAACTCTACCGACCGACTCTGGACCATACCCGGTTTTCTTCAAGCTGTGCCCGGACTCCGTCTGCCGTCTTTGATCAGCACTCTGCCCGGTTCGTAACCACTCTGGACAATCATCCCGTACGGACACTCCTGGACTATACCACTTGCCCCTTGTGTACCGGCTGCTGCGCATTTAGGCCTTCCGGGGTTGATTGCCGGACAGTCCCTGTATAGGGGTTCGCTCTGGTGGTCTCCCTGGGGGAGTCCGGTGCGTGGCCCCGGGAATCCCCTTCGCTCCGTTTCGTGAAAGTGTTTTGTGTGTTGTTTTACTGTGTTTATTCCCGTTGTGTATCTACCGTGGTTACATATTATATAACATCTTGTACCAAGAACTCGTCTCTGTCATTGCCCTAACGCTATCGAAATCCTCAGAACATACAGTAGTATTACATTATACTCAGGCCTTAAGAGGATTTCGCTGGGGCAATGACTGAGACACGAGTAGATCAGCTCTTTTCCATGATCAACTCCTTGCAGCAGGAGATGGAGGCGGTGCAAACTAAACTCAGAGATGTGGAGGCACAGCTGGGCCATGATCACCAGGTACTGGGTCCGGCTATTCAGGATTTGCAAGTCAGAGTGGAGGCTCAGGAAGCCGTCCCCACTACGTCCGTATCAGCTGCCGGTATGCCTAGGTTACCCCCATTCCGTTTCAATGGTGATCGTAGTCAGTTTCGTGGATTTGTGAACCAATGTATACTGTTTTTTGATGTACATGCTGATTATTACCGTTCTGACCGGTCCAAAGTGTTATGTATAATCATGTTATTAACCTCACGAGCACTGGCTTGGGCTAATCCTATGATAGAGAATCGGGACATCCGTTTAAATCACCTGGATGACTTTCTGAACGCAATGGCGCAAATGTTTGATGATCCGAATCGCCGTGCTACCGCTGAATCGGCTCTCCTTTCCTTACGTCAGGGAAAGCGTTCTGTCGTTGAATACGCCACTGAGTTCCAGAGGTTAGTGGTAGACACCGACTGGGGAAACAATGCATTATTGTCTGTTTTCAGAAAAGGTTTGTCCGGTACCATCAAGGACGAGTTAGCTCGTTCCGAATCTCCAGGGGATTTTGAACTGTTTCTCCAGCACTGTGTGCGTATTGATACCCGCTTGACGGAGCGTAGACAGGAAAAATGGGCAGCTGTAAACCGTGTAAACAACTTTGCGTTTCCTTCTAGAGAACCCGCTCTCAGGACACCACGGGAGGCCGAGGACGTTCCTATGCAAGTGGACTCTCTGCAAAAGCGAGAGACCAACGAACGTCGCGAACACCGGCTCCGTGAGCGTTTGTGTTTCTATTGCGGTCAATCGGATCATTTCTTGATCGACTGCCCAAAACGTCCGAATCGCCCAAATAAGGTATTGGCAGCCATGGCAGAGTGTGACAACACGGACGCAGAGTCCGATATCTCTGAGGCAAGTGGGCACTTGGATGCGGTATTTCCCTTGACTGTAATGTCAACCTCACCGAAGGACTCAGAAGGGAAATATACCCATTGCTCGCTCCCCATTCAGATCCGGTGGGAGGGGCATCTAATACCTACCTCTGCAATGATAGATTCTGGGGCAGGGGGAAATTTCATGGACTCCTCTTTTGCCAGGAAACACGGTATCCGGACTCAGCAAAGATCCTCACCGGTTACCATGGAGACGGTAGACGGATCTCCGTTAAGCTCTGGACCAGTGGATCGGGAAACAGTACCGCTAGAATGCGTGATGAAGCCAGGTCAGCAGGAGACCCTTGTTTTCATGATAATTTCTTCTCCTCATTTTCCGATTATTTTAGGTATTCCTTGGCTACGGTCTACGAATCCGGTCATCGATTGGGAAACTAAGGAAATATCCTTCCCACCGCAGAGTGGTCCGACCATTAGTCCAACTGTTCCGGTTCCAGTAACACCGAATGCGGAGGGCACTGTACAGGTACCTGTTCTACCCCCGGTTTATGATGACTTTGCTGACATATGCGACAAAAGAAAAGCCGATCGGCTTCCCCCGCATAGACCGTATGATTGCCCCATAGACTTACTCCCAGGGGCGGAGATTCCGTTTGGCCATGTCTACCCGTTGGCGGCACCTGAGCTAGAAGCACTAAAAGAATACATTGATGAGAGCCTAGCCAAGGGATTTATTCGCCCGTCTACCTCACCAGCAGGGGCACCCATCTTTTTCGTGAAAAAGAAAGAGGGGACTCTGAGACCCTGTATTGACTACCGGGAACTGAATAAAATAACCATCCGGAACCGGTATCCGTTACCGTTGATTCCTGAGCTATTGGAGAGGGTCCAACAGGCAAAAATATTCACCAAATTGGATCTCCGTGGGGCATATAATCTACTTCGCATACGTCCCGGAGACGAGTGGAAGACCGCGTTCCGATGTCGGTATGGACATTTTGAGTACCTAGTGATGCCTTTTGGACTTTGTAACGCTCCCGCGGCTTTCCAACATCTAGTTAACGATATTTTTAGGGATATCATGGACCAATTCATGGTGATTTATCTGGACGATATCCTAATCTTTTCTGATTCCCTACAGGAACACCAGGAGCACGTCAAGACCGTACTTACCCGGCTGAGGGAAAATCACCTGTACATTAAACTGGAGAAATGCGAATTCCATTGCTCACAGATACAATTCTTAGGGTATGTCATCTCTCCTCAGGGACTGAACATGGAGTCTGGCAAGATACAAGCAATTCTGGACTGGCCGGAACCGGGTAACGTCAAAGAGGTACAACGCTTTGTCGGTTTTGCCAACTTTTACCGACGTTTTATCCGTAATTTTTCAGAGATCGTTCGTCCCATCACTCTGTTAACCAAGAAAGGACAGAAGTTTGTGTGGTCCGCCCAGGCCCAGGAAGCCTTCCATCGTCTCAAGGTTTGTTTTACCTCAGCGCCTATATTGGTACATCCGAATCCCGCACTTCCCTTTATCGTGGAAGCCGACGCTTCCGACTACGCATTAGGGGCCATCCTTTCTCAAAGGACTGGGGACAAGAGTCTCTTACATCCGTGTGCTTTCTTTTCCCGCCGGTTGTCCCCTGCAGAAAGGAACTATGACATTGCGGACAAGGAATTGTTAGCGATTATTTCAGCTTTCAAGGAATGGAGACACCACTTACAGGGAGCCGCGCAGCAAGTGATAGTACTCACAGATCATCGTAACTTGGAATTTCTTAAGTCTGCCAGGTGCCTGTCTCCACGGCAAGCCCGTTGGAGCCTATTCCTTAACCAGTTCAATTTTGTCGTTACATACCGTCCAGGTTCACGTAATGGGAAAGCCGATGCCTTGTCCCGAATCCACGCCGTGGACTCCGTGCCTGGAACCCCGTCTCAGACCGTGTTATCGGATGCCAATTTCGTTGGAGTAATCCAGGACCAGGACTTGTGGAAGGACATCAAGCTGGCCTATGATGGTGACGTATTTCTTGCTGCCCCCCCGAATGATGTAACTCTTGTTCTTCGGAATGGTGTGTGGTTAAGAGAACGACGCATTTATGTCCCGGAGGCCGTAAGACTTCGGGTTCTCAAGTTTGTCCATGACTCCGTGTTGGCTGGTCATAGGGGGGTACAGAAGACGCAGGAATTTCTAAGCCGTTTTTTCTGGTGGCCTACCTGTTTAAAGGATGTGAAGGACTATGTCCACTCATGTGTGGTTTGTGCCCGGTGCAAGGTTCCTCGTGTGGCTCCTACGGGACTCCTCCAACCGTTACCCGTTCCATCTCGCCCTTGGGGGTCCATCTCAATGGATTTTATTGTGGAGTTGCCAGTCTCAGGTGGTCACAATACCGTTTTAGTGGTGGTGGATCGGTTGACTAAAGCTGCTCACTTTATTCCGTGTACCGGTCTTCCCTCAGCCGCAGAGACAGTGGATTTGGTTATCCAGAACGTATTCCGATTGCATGGGATACCAGACGAGATCATATCTGACCGGGGCGTGCAGTTCACGTCTAGGTTCTGGAAGGGGTTTTGTACGGCACTCCAGATTGATGTCTGTTTGTCTTCTGCATACCATCCTCAGACAAATGGGCAAACCGAACGGACCAATCAAACCCTGGAACAATACCTTCGATGTTATGTCAGCCATCTGCAGGACGATTGGTTGAAGATGCTTCCGTTGGCGGAGTTCTCGTATAACAACACTCAGAGCAGCTCCACTAAGGTAACGCCCTTTTTTGCTAACTTGGGTTACCATCCGGCTATTTTGCCTAGGTCACCGGTTGCGGTTTCAGTGCCTGCCGTGGAGGACAGAGTGACAGAGCTACGACAAAATCTGGAGGTTCTAAAGGACACTGTGGCTGCGGCTCAGGAGCGTTACAAGAGGTCGGCGGACACTCACCGGAAACCGGCACCCATGTATAAGGTAGGGGACTCTGTATGGTTGTCCACCAAAAACCTGAGATTGGGTGTCCCTTCGCAGAAGCTGGGACAAAAATTCATCGGTCCGTTTAAGATCACCGGGATCGTGAGCCCTGTGGCCTGTCGGCTGCGGTTACCGCACCATCTGAAGGTACACCCGGTCTTTCATGTTTCTCTCCTCAAACCCGTCTCTCCTAATACGTTTCCTGGTCGTGTCGTGCCTCCTCCTCCGCCTGTGATGGTCGACGGCGAGGAGCAGTTCGTGGTTGAGGACATTATTGACTCCCGGCTCCATCGTCGTAGGCTTCAGTATCTGGTACGTTGGCAGGGGTACGCCCCCGAGGACGATTCCTGGGAACCAGTGGGTAACATTCGGGCACCCCGGAAGATCGCTCAGTTTCATCGACGGTACCCGGACAAGCCAGGCCCTGATCCGTCCTGAGGCCGTTTCTGGGGGGGGAGTAATGTCAGGTTTCCGGGTTTTCCAGTTCTCTGTTGAAGAAGCTTGCCCTCGGTTAACATGGAGTTTACTGTTCTGTTGCCCTACTTCCTGTCCAGCTGCTTAAAAGGCCGCCTCTAAGCCTAGTCCAGTGCCTGAGTATACTGCTTGCTGTGTGCTCCTGCTTTGCTGTTTCTACTTCCTGATTGCCTTGGATTTTCCTGAAACTCTACCGACCGACTCTGGACCATACCCGGTTTTCTTCAAGCTGTGCCCGGACTCCGTCTGCCGTCTTTGATCAGCACTCTGCCCGGTTCGTAACCACTCTGGACAATCATCCCGTACGGACACTCCTGGACTATACCACTTGCCCCTTGTGTACCGGCTGCTGCGCATTTAGGCCTTCCGGGGTTGATTGCCGGACAGTCCCTGTATAGGGGTTCGCTCTGGTGGTCTCCCTGGGGGAGTCCGGTGCGTGGCCCCGGGAATCCCCTTCGCTCCGTTTCGTGAAAGTGTTTTGTGTGTTGTTTTACTGTGTTTATTCCCGTTGTGTATCTACCGTGGTTACATATTATATAACATCTTGTACCAAGAACTCGTCTCTGTCATTGCCCTAACGCTATCGAAATCCTCAGAACATACAGTAGTATTACACTCGTATTCCCTGTTTTCCCCGCCCACCGGCACCTATGATTGGTTACAGTGAGACACGCCCCCACGCTGAGTGACAGGTGTCACACTGCACCCAATCACAGCAGCCGGTGGGCGTGTCTATACTGTGCAGTGAAATAAATAATTAAATAATTCAAAAAAACGGCGTGCGGTCCCCCCCAATTTTAAAACCAGCCAGATAAAGCCATACGGCTGAAGGCTGGTATTCTCAGGATGGGGAGCTCCACGTTATGGGGAGCCCCCCAGCCTAACAATATCAGCCAACAGCCGCCCAGAATTGCCGCATACATTAGATGCGACAGTTCTGGGACTGTACCCGGCTCTTCCCGATTTGCCCTGGTGCGTTGGCAAATCGGGGTAATAAGGAGTTATTGGCAGCCCATAGCTGCCAATAAGTCCTAGATTAATCATGTCAGGCGTCTATGAGATACCTTCCATGATTAATCTGTAAATTACAGTAAATAAACACATACAACGGTGGCCGCTGGTAACCTCAGTGACAGCTCCGCTGATCGCGCGGCTGTCTTCAGTTGCTGTATGGAGGTGACAGGAGCGTCTGTGTCTGCTGCAGCTCCGGTCACCTCCATGCAGCAGCGCTGGAAGCGACGCTGGACCATCCTGGATTACGCCGGACATGGAGGGCTTTTTTGGCCTGATTAAAGTGGCTAACCAGGGTATATGTTTGTGTTTTTTATTTCTAATAAAGGATTTTTTCGTGTGTGTGTTTATTTACTGTAATTTACAGATTAATCATGGAAGGTATCTTATAGACGCCTGACATGATTAATCTAGGACTTATTGGCAGCTATGGGCTGCCAATAACTCCTTATTACCCCGATTTGCCAATGCACCAGGGCAAATCGGGAATAGTCGGGTACAGTCCCAGAACTGTCGCATCTAATGTATGCGGCAATTCTGGGCGGCTGTTGGCTGATATTGTTAGGCTGGGGGGCTCCCCATAACGTGGAGTTCCCCATTCTGAGAATACCAGCCTTCAGCCGTATGGCTTTATCTGGCTGGTTTTAAAATTGGGGGGGACCGCACGCCATTTTTTTAAATTATTTAATTATTTATTTCACTGCACAGTATAGACACGCCCACCGGCTGCTGTGATTGGGTGCAATGTGACACCTGTCACTCAGCGTGGGGGCGTGTCTCACTGTAACCAATCATAGGCGCCGGTGGGCGGGGAAAGCAGGGAATACGAGATTGTTTAATGGGCGGCCGGCTTTTTCAAAATAGTAAAAGCCGCCGGAGCAGTGTGAATGCCGTGCAGCGCCGCGCCAGGGATCGGGGATCAGTGAGTATGAGAGAGGGGGGGAGAGGGATAGACTGACATGGACAGAGAGTGAGGGACAGAGATAGTGACCGACTGACAGAGATTACTGAATGACAGACATTGTGAGGTGCTTCAGAACGCAGCTTTTCAGCTGCGCTCTGAAGCGGACCTTTTTTAAGCTGCGGTGCAGAGCGCACACCTGCGCACAAAGCATCAGACACCAAAATCGTATGAGGGATGTCACACGTTACAATTGACTAGGTTCGTGCAACAAAACGCTCAATTCTAGAAAAAGATACAATGTGTTTGCGATCAACGGTTTTGCGTTCAATCCTGATCACATGTAGATGTCACACGCAGATACCTCATAAACGATGCCGGATATGTGTCACTTACAACTTGACCCCAACGACGGATTGTGAGATATATTGAAGCGTGTGAAGCGGGCTTTAATGGCATTGGTTGTATGCTTGGGACTGTTGTCCTGCCACAGAATTAATTTGGAACTGAACAAGTTCCTCTTTGATGGTATTGCTATTATACTGATTAAATTGATACATTTGGTAAAGAAAGGCACAATTTTTTGCTTTGGTTTAATCAGCATTTTAAGCTTTTCTTCTAGTGAGATTGCAGTGCACAGGGGCGGGACTATCCATAAGGTCGTCTTCTTTTGCCCTGGCTCCTCCACGTGCATCCAGTATTTCAGTGATAATTCATTGAAAAATCAGTGACCTGTCTCCTTTTTGAAATTTTGCGCCACCATCACTTGCACAGGCAGCACATACATGGTTTTATTTCATGGCCAGAGTTCTGGTCTTAAATAAAATAGCACCAAAGATGGCACATACACAAATTTGAGATCTTGGTCAGGTGAAGATGGAAATACCATTAGAAGCAAACTTCAGAGGCTGATTAAACAAAAAAACCCAAGTCGGATTTCTTCACCAAAAGTATCAATTTAATCAGTATTACAACGCCATTATGGCCATTTGTTTACTTTATATAACTAGATCGTGTTGACAGGTTCTCTTTAAACTACCTTCCCCAACTTCACCTTTGTAGCAGGCTTTTTCTCTTCCTCATCCAATTGTAAACTTCCTACACAACTATTTTAGTGAATAACTGTTTCAACGTACAAATGAAAATGATCATTGGAGATGAGCAAACTTGAAAAGTAAAGTATGGGGTTCATACCAAACACAGACTTTATAAGAAAAAACAAAACAGTGCTACAGTTCAGGGGCTTTACGTATGCTAACCACTCAAGCAAGCATCGTTGTGCTCTGTGCTCTGCCCAGTGCGAGCTGCTGGCAGTGTTTGAATGGCTCACACTAGGTGTAACAAGAGCGTCATCAAATGTAGTATGCAACAAAAATTGGAAAACCCCCGCCCTTCCTCCCTACTTCCCGGAAGTGCTCTGCTTATGGCTGGCTGCATGCGGGCAGAGAACAGAACTGCCCAATCAGTGACTTTCATTGGGGTTCAGGTCAAGTCCGGGTCCAGAACAGAACTTTATCTAAGGTCCAGCTGAACCCACTGAACCAAATTTCAACAGGTCCGCTCGTATCTAATCAGGAGCATTATTACTTCTTTGGTATAAGTCATTACACACCTAGCAAGAATCTTATAAAAACCCTGATTTTGAGCTCTAGCACCTAGAAGAATTGAGGCTGCTGTGAAGGCAAAGGGTGGGCACTCCAAATATTAATTTGATATAATTTTCTCCTTTAATCATTCACTTTTATTAATTGAGAAAAATAAACTTTCAATATTTATTTTTTTAATACATTCTTATTTTGCAGCATTTTTCCACACCTGTCTAAAACATTTGGACACTAATGTATGTGAATAGGATGATAAAAACATTGATGAAAACAACCTATATAAATACAGGTATAAGCTGCTTGTCTGTCCCTCCTTCCCTACCACAAATGGAATCGGGAAAAATACAGGTAAAGGTTTTTTGCTTAGTAGAAATGGATGGTGGTATGAAGGCTTGATGATTATTAGAGATGGGCGAATAGTAAATCTTCATGTTCGGATAATGCTTACCGAATACCGAGTACCATTCCACCATTCATGAAGGCAAGGAAAATGCTATGGTTCCCCGGTGACTTGCATTATGGTACCGTCACACTAAGCAACATCGCTAGCAACATCGTTGCTAAGGAACAACTTTTGTGACGTTGCTAGCGATGTTGCTGTGTGTGACATCCAGCAACAACCTGGCCCCTGCCGTGAGGTCGCTGGTTGTTGCTGAATGTCCTGGACCATTTTTTAGTTGTTGCTCTCCCGCTGTGAAGCACACATCGCTGTCTGTGACAGCGAGAGAGCAACAACTGAATGTGCAGTGAGCAGGGAGCCTCCTTCTGCTGATGCTGGTAACCACGGTAAACATCGGGTAACCAAGAAGCCCTTCCCTTGGTTACCCGATATTTATCTTCGTTGCCAGCGTCCGCTGCTCTCAGCTGTCAGTGCCGGCTCCTGGTAGCGAAGGTAAATATCGGGTAACCAAGGGAAGGGCTTCTTGGCTATCCGATGTTTACCGTGGTTACCAGCATCCGCAGAAGCCGGCTCCCTGCTGCCTGCACACGTAGCAGAGTACACATCAGGTAATTAACCCGATGTGTACTGTGGCTGGGTGTGCAGGGAGCCAGCGCTAAGTGGTGTGCCCTGGTAACCAAGGTAAATATCAGGTTGGTTACCCGATATTTACCTTAGTTACCAAGCGCAGCATGCTTCCACGTATAGCGACGCTCCAGCGATCCCTGCCAGGTCAGGTTGCTGGTGGGATCGCTGGAGCGTCGCTAAGTGTGACATCTCACCAGCGACCTCCTAGCAACTTGCCAGCGATCCCTATCAGGTTGTATCATTGTTGGGATCGCTGGTAAGTTGTTTAGTGTGACTGGGCCTTAAGGTTTCATTATTCGTGACGAGTACTGGAATAGTACTTTGGGATTCGTTACAAATAACCTGAACATGAATAGTTACTATTCGCCCACCACTAATGATTATATTTATTAGGATCTGGCATTAGTAAAAAATTTAAAAAAAATTAGTATAAGGTAGGAGGAGCTAGGTATATGATGATGTCTTATGGCACCAGCCATACTATTATATGCTTCATCATATTGACTGCTGGGTATAGGCATACAGTTGTCACCCCAAAAATTCAAGAATAATCATAAATTACTCGTACAGGTAACTAAATCAGAAGGAAGAAAACTAGAAGTGACCTCTAAAAGGAGTTTCGTCTAGAGCAACAAATTCTTTCATAAAAGGGGTTCTTTACTTTGGACATTCCTTACTTGCTAGAAGAGTCTGCGAAAAATAAGTTTACTGCAAAGTGTCCCCCTGTTAGGATGTGCTGTAATCTGTGGGAATGTGGCCATTACAAGGGAGGCACAAATTTAGTGATCATTAGATTGAACGGATTGTCCATGCAATGCAGGAAAGGACGGTACATCCAGAGTGACACCTTCTTTGCAGCTAATCTCTACTCCAGCCACTTAATAAAGATCCTGAACTTCTACTAACTATGAAACAAAATGTTAGAATCACACTGCTTTATAGCACAATCATGTCACATTCTGCTTTTGTAGAGGGAGGGGAGCATGTAGTGGACGTTTTGCCTTTTGTAGCTGCTAAAAAAAACAACATATATACAAGAGCCCTTTTATCTAAGAACAAGTAAGATTTATTTCTTTTTTTTTTTTCTACAGAGTTTGTTTTATCTAATCATGAAAGAAATTATCTTCTTATTTTTACCTGTGTCAGTTTCTTTTTATGGCCTGTGATCTTGGAAACATCGTTGCTTGGTACAATAGGAATACTGTCGTCTATATCTCCTTAGCATGCATTGAGGGTACACTTTACTCGTTTCATTTTGTCTATATTTGTTGCTTAGATCCTTGCAAAGTGTAAATAAAAGAATAAAAAGATCCGATCTAGTAACCTTTTACTTTTTATTCCCCATGACCAAAGAATTACAACCTACAGTTTGTACAAATTATGTCTGTATCTTAACTTCAAGAATATTAATCATCTTTTGAAGATGGAGTCTGCATCGCTCTAGTTACATGCAGCCAAAAGGTTAATGAAAACCAATTACCAATAATGTTTCATACGGTTTAGGCTCCATTATAGACATGGGCATTCAATAGGGATCTCCAGCACTAATGGCTTGCTGGATAATGAATCTGAGTTGTGTACTCAGCCGCTTTGCCCTTTAAAGTCTGAAGAATAACTAAGCAAGGAGAAATCATAAAACCTCTAGTAATTGCTCTCTTTGGCTAGTGGTCTCAATTTTTACACAGTGACCTCATTAAGGGAAACCATAGGCCATCTTTGTTTTGGTAACTTCATTTCCCACCTATTGACTTGTGCTGTCTTGCGAAGGTCACAAGTCAAATGATGTAGATCTTTTATTTCCAGTTCTTAAATGTTTTTTTTTTCTTTCTATGCAATGCATATATATGTTTAAGAGCAGTTTTTAGCAATAGCATGAGGAGCAAAAACTAATTTTGCCATAGATGTCTATTTTTGCCAAAATGAGACTGTTTTTATGTGTTCCCTGTGTCCGTTTTTATTCTCCACCATTTATGCAGCATATATCATTCTGAAACGTCAAATTGGGATGAAGATTTCTTGATAAGTTTCTTCTTACAAATAGCCAGGGAATATGAACAGCATATGAATTCTATCCAAGTGCTCTCATGAGGGCTACAGGGATAGTCGGAAACCAGGGCTCCTAACCTGATCTTTGCTATCCTCCTTTCTGGCCTTGCTCCTGACAAGCCCTGATTTTATACCCCCTCCCCCAGGGGGTCGGGACAGGAGTGTGATTTGACCCAGAGAAATAGACAGACATAAGAAACCAAAACTCTGTCACACAGCAGGCACACACACACACACACACACACAGGTATAAAACAATATGTCATAAGGGGTAAAAGAAGAGCAGGGTGGAAACAACAAGACACTCTACAACAACACAAAGCAACACTTTATCCAGCAAATCTGAGACCCCACAATACACAGACCAACACAGAATAAACTATAGTTGGCATGGGTATATTTCCTCCAGCATAAATATGAGAGGAGCAGATTGATTGGCTTCCTTACAACATGTGATCAAAGAAGCCTAACAAGCAGGCTAGCAGAGGTTAACTCTTGCTAGCCTGTCTATGATCAGACAGCAGATTTACACCCAGGTCTGTCTGCATTGATCAGAAACACCAGAGAAACCACTGGGTGGAGTGTCAGAATCTGCATTGTGAACAGAGCCTGACACCACCATTTTAGTCGACAAGTTTTGTGCAAAACTCCGGGTGACATGTGCTGTCCATTTTATTCACAGACTGAGTTTGATTCAAACATGCATTTTTTACATTCTTGTTCAGCAGAACACCACTATAAATAATTTCAGAGTAGAGCGTGCAATACAAATGTGCAAAAATAGAGACATGAAGCAAGTTCTCTTTTCATTGTACAAAACTATTAGGAAATGTGTGTACAGTTTCTTGTTCCACTAAGAAGGCACCAATGACTGTAAAAAAACAATGATTCACACGTTTATAAACATAAGTGGGGATTTCAAAAAAAGTCCAGAGTTGATTTTCTTCAATATATAATCCTGCTGACATCACAAAAATCATTAAAAGCAGTAAGAACAAAAACTGCTTTTGAGATCCTTTTTTTTAGTGAGTAGACAATTTAATAAAATTGTACTGCCTTCTCAAACCAAATGTACCACACATACCACTTCCTCTACAGTTAAAGGATTTTTAAAAATGTAGCATGAGAACATGCTGCTCAATTGCATAGTTGATTATCTCTTGTATTTAAATGAATGAATGAATGAATAATGAAAGAATGAATGCATTAGTAGAATACAATAAACACTTAAGCTTAACAATCTTTAACATTGCTACTTTGAGGGAAGTAGATTGTGAAGTACAGAATTTAGATACCCTAAACTGACAGTGTTAAATTTATATCAGAAACAGCAGTACTACCAGCTATATGTAAACGTTGCACAGACTCTACAGTTATAAAATGGTAGGAAAGTTTTAGTGAAGACTAGTGACAGGGAAACCCGACCTGTAAAGTTTGTTGTCCATACCGGATATCTAGTGTCCATGAATGGACCCTGAACATGTACTTCTCAGTCTGTGTTACTGTTCAGTTTTAGCCACCAGTATACTGATGGAAATTTTAAAAATAAGGAAAAATAAAGAAAATAACGAATAAAGCAGGACCGTTACACTTACAGACCTTCCCCACGACTGTGACACTACTTCCGGGTCTCATCCATATTCATTGATGCCCCTGCCCACCAGTGAGTCCCGTTGTTTGCTATTGGTTACAGTCATACCGCACCCTCACCCTGTGTGACAGCATCTGTGATTGGTTGGAATCATACATACAGTCTGCATCCCTATAGTGGTGTGAAAATTAATAAATTAAAAAATTGGAGTAGGGTTGCCCCATATTGTGATACTGAGCAGAGATAAAGCATACGGCTATAGGTTGAAGCTCCCAGCCGTGTGTATCAAAATTTTGTCTGTGTATCAAAATAAGGGTAGAGTCACAGTGTATGGCATCTGATGCGAGAGCATCAGATGTGATATGCTAATGACCCTCATTTCCTGATCTGCTGCGTGCGTGAACCAAGTGTCATGCGACTGTGATCCGTTCCTAAGATCGGATCAGAGCTGTGGAGGAGAAGAGGGATTAATCTCTCCATCTCTTGCATTGTCAGAATGTCCATATTTCGCACTGCACTTGAATGACATCCGAGTCCGGTGCAATGTTTTTCTCGCCCCCATGGACTTGTACAGGTGCAAGTGACATGGCTCTCACAAACAATCGGAGCATGCTGCGATTTTTTCCTCAGTCCATTTAGGGCTGAGGAAAAACTTGCAGATCTATGCTGCAGAATTGTCTTAAATGAGGCCGAGTGCAATGCGAGATTTTCTCATATTGCACTTGTGCAAGTCATATGCAAGTGTGACTCCGCCTTTATTTAAATAAATTCCGGTGCTTTACCGGGCTTATCCCAATTGCCCTGGTGTAGTGGCAATCGGGGTAATATAAAGGGTTAAAGGACAGCTCACAACTGCCACTAATCCCTAGATTAGTCATGGGTAGGGGTATATGAGACAACCCCCATTACTAATCCTGTCAGTAAAAATAAATAAACACAAACACCGAAAAAATCCTTTGTTTGAAGTAAAATACAAAAAGACCACACTCTTTCTCCAATTTATTAACCCACCAAACACCCAGGTTTTATGTAATCCACAAGAGGTACCACAACGATTCTGGCTTTGCTACATACTGAAGGCACAGAGTGCAAGCACATTACAGAACATGACTGCCCACTGTGGCTTCAGGCAGACACTGATTGAGCCGCAGCTGTGAGCAGTGATGTCACTGAGTTTACTTGGGGTCACAGCTGGAGTTTCCCACAGGACCTCACCTGTGAACGCAGGTAAACCCACCTCAGGTGAACTCACTGAACTAAATGACCTCACCTCAGGTGAACTTATTAACTTCAATGAAATCTACATCTCTTGGCAGAGATGCAGATTTGGTGCCTGAATTTATACACCAAAATTCCTTCACTAATTCTGCATCTTCTACCAAAAAAACTGCATCAATAATACAACAAAACTGCAGCGCATTTAGATGTATTATTTTGCTACAAGATGCAAATTTGGTGTAAAAATTTCAGCATTAAATCTTCATCTCTTGGCAAAAAATACACAGATTTCTGCCAAGAGATGCAAATTTGGTGCAGAAATCTAGTTGAGATATTTCTGGACCAAATTTGCATCTCCTGACAGAAAACCGCACCTAAGCCGTGGTTTTTTTTTTGCCAGGAGATACAGATTTGATGCTGAAATTTATACAACAAATTCCTGCTCCAAATCTGCATCTTCTGGCAAAAAAACCCCGTGTGAATATTGCATCAAAAACACATTGCATTTAGATAAGTTTTTTGATAAAAAATGTGGTTTTCTGCCAGTATATGCAGGTCTCACATTGAACTCAATGAGTTCCCCTGAGGTGAGGTCACTGAGTTCAATGAGTTCACCTGAGGTGAGTTTACCTGTAGTCACAGGTGGGGTACCATTGGAACCTGCAGCTGTGGCTGCAGGTAAACTCACTGATGTCACTGTGGCTCAGTATGTAGCCGAGGCGGGATCATCATGGCACCTCGTGTGGATTATGTTGGACCTGGATGTTTTGTGGATGAATAAATTGGAGAAAAAGGGTGCTTTTTTGTATTTTATTTCAAATAAAGGATTTTTTGGGTGTTTGTGTTTATTTCTTTTGACTTACAGGATTAGTAATGGGAAGTCTCATAGACCCCTACCCATGACTAATCTAGGGGTTAGTTGCAGCCGTGAGGTGTCATTAACCCATTATTTTACCCCAATTGCCACCACACCAGGGCAATCGAGATGATAGAGTGTCGGAATGGTCGCATTTAAAAGATGTGACAATTCTGAGTGGCTTTTGGGCTGATATTTTTTGTCTGGGGGGGCCAATAACAATGGGCCTCACCAGTCTGAGAATTCCAACTCCCAGATGTCTGCTTTATTGTTTCTGAGTATCCAAATTGGGGGGAACCACATGCCGCTTTTTTAAATGATTTAATTAAATAATTTACAAAAAAAAGGTGCATGGGGTCCCTTTAATTTTGTTACATGGCAAAGATAAGCACATGGCTGGGGCTGCAGCAGACCATAAGCCATTTTTTAATTTACTCATTTATTAAACTACTATAGGGACGCAGACAGGGTGTGTGATTTCTGTGATTCCAAAAAATCACAAATGCTGTCACACAGGGTGGTGATGCAGCCTCACTACAACCAATCACAGATGCTGGGACTAATGGTGGGCAGGAAAAGTAGTGAATATGCATCAAACTTAATTATCAGACTCAGAAGAAATGTGACAGCCGTGCAGAAGACTCGGTATGTATAAGGGTATGTGCCTATGATCAGGACTCACTGCGTTCAGAACGCAGCGAGTCCTGACCAGGGAGGGGGGCACACGTCTCTTCCGCAGGAGAACGCAGGAGACCGCAGCTGTCATTACCCATGATGAGGGTTCAGTGCGCTGCAGTCTCCTGCTTGTGTTCTCCCTACGGAGGACGCAGGCAATTCCGCAGCAAACAAATGACATGCTGCAGTCTGGAAAGACGCACCGCAGGTCAATGTTTGCTGCGGAAAAAACAAACATAGTGGACATGGGATTTCTAGAAATCCCATCCACTATGCTTGTACTGTACACTGCAGCGGTTTGGATGCAGCTGACGTATGCGCCATCCAAACAGGCTGCAAATACTGATCATGGGCACACAGCCTAACAGTCCTGCTTTGCAGCCCGCTAGCTCTTTTTACCACCATTTTACAGCCAATGTTCAGCTCCCCATAGACTTATATGGGGTTCAACATCCCAGCAGGGTGGTGATGCGGCCTGACTACAACCAATCACAGATGTTGGGACTAATGGTGGGTGGGGGAAGTAGTGAATATGTATGAGACTTAATTATCAGACTCACTGTCAATGTCACTGCTGGCTCATGGAAATCTCACACATGCATATGTCTCATTGCCGCCTTCAGACGCACTCTGCGCATGGTCGGAAGCAGAGGAGTGTTCAGGACATGCACCATGTACTTGTGATGCCAACAAGCGTATAAATGGCAAAGGAGTCTAAGCGACGCTGCAGGAATGAAACATACGCATGTGTGAGATTTCCATAATTTGGCAGTGAAGGGCGTGATACCACGGAAAGAGAGCAGACTAGTTAGAGCAAACAATGTCTTTGTGACTAGTCCCAGAGCTTATTAGCATAGGAAAAACATAAGTTATAAACCCTTTTTTTATACTTTGCTTTTACACAATATTATTACACAGGGATGGTTAGGCAGGGATTTTTAGTCCACACATGCTCCTGCTGCTGGGTTAGAGGGTATATGGGACCTGACAGGTTCACTTTAAGTGCTGCCAGTTTAAAAAAAAAACTTAGTTGAAAACAAAGCAAAAAGGGAAATGGAAATTGAGAGATGCTTTGAAGTAGTAGGTATCAGTACGCACATAGCTGTAATTCCTGACTCTAGATCCTAAGCTAAATATTGAGTAATAAATCACATTAAGTATATAGCAAAAATTCTTCATGACTTTTAAGTCATCTTTCCTCGACAGATGGTACAAACTTGTCAGTGTGTCAGACTACTATTAATAAATAAGACTGTCTTTTTTTAAAAGTGTAGAACATGTTCCTGTTAACTGCCAAGTAGTGAACTAATGTGAGAATCTGAAAAGTGAAAACTGAATCTCCATGTTTTACAATATGATGGATTGAACAGCTGAACCTGTCACAATGTACTGCTCGGGGATGTGGGCACAAGACATTTTCTTTTGGAAAGCTGAATTTGGTATGTCAAACACACAGCTTTCCTATAAACAAATGTTAATTTTTCTTTATTAAGAGCCAGCAGGTTCTAGTACAACATGCGAGTACATATTTTATACTATAAGAAACTGTGCAACCAGATATACTGCAGGGTCTACATCGTATCAGAGATTCCTGTGCATTTAGAAAACGGTGTAATGAAAGGCAAAGCAGATGGTAAACATACACAACCAAGCCCGAAATGGAGGTAAATCAGAGGTTACTATGGTAACCAAGTCAAAGCTGGCACAATGCCTTCTTCTCACCGATGCCACATCCAATGGTTTATCATTCCAGTTCATGTTCATTGGCTAAATGCTTCCTTCCTGGTGTGGAATGGTTTACTTCCACGGTCTTTACTGGTAAGTGGTCTAGTGCTTCTGTCTCTTTTTTGATGTCCTGGTGTTTATTGTCTAATAATTTGGGAGCGTGCAATTTCATGATCAGCTCAATTTGAGAGCTCTAGTGTTCCTTCAAAAAGGGCAAAATGGTGGTTAGATTAGTCTTCAATTCTATCAAAAATGTTAAATACATTGTAATTCGACATTGTACTGCACAGAATCACAACAAGGGAATGGAAGACATCTAAAAAAAGCCTATCCCCTGATTGATATGCTAGACTATTTGGCCTCTATAGTTTTTTTTTCTGAAATTACAGAGTCGCGGGCGGAGGAGGGGACGCTGCGCTCTCCCACTGCTCGGGTCCGGCTGCCGCTGCTGCTGCGGCCTCTGCTGCTCGGTGGCTTGAGCGATGGGCTGGATCCCAGGGACTCGAGCGGTGCTCCTCGCCCGTGAGTGAAAAGGGGTTTGGTTTTGGGGATTTATTGTCCGTGATGCCACCCACGGTTGTGGTGATTGTGTGGACACCACTGCTGCTCTGTAGGAAGATCCCGGGAGCGGTGACAGGGAGCATCAGAGTTGTTAGTTCTCCCCTCCGTGGGTAGGGGTTGGTTGTCCCGGGGCCCAGTGATGGGGTGAAGGATGAGGGATGGCAGGCCAGGTGCGGGGCCTGGTGAGGTGCAGGGTCGCGGGGGCAGCGCTGTGCCGCACGGCACGGTGGTACTCACTCAGCCTGAGATGATGACACAGTTCTCGGTAAAACACACGGCTGGAAAGACGGTTCCCACGGACGGCTGCTGTTGCTTTTCCCCGGTAGTTGGCGGTGACGGTCTCTGTCCCTGCACCTAGTGTAATTTTGGTAGCGATGGGTTCCCACCGGTAACCCACTCCCCGACTTGGATATGGGCCGGAGGAGCCCCTCTTTGCCCGCAGGCGCTGGCCCTGAGAAACTGGTGCCTTGGCGGTGGCGGTGTCTCCTACGGTTGGACTGTTGCCGTCAATCGGGACTTAGTTGTTGGGAGACCCGGAGGTCCCCTTCACTGACGGATTTGGCAAATACACGGCGACTCCTAGCCTTGCCGGGATCCGAAAGGCCCCTGACAATGGTGCTGGCTTCTCCTTGTATACCGGTCCGGTACCGCCGGGCCACCACCCGTCCACGGTCCTTTCGGCAACCTCTGATCAGCCTCTCCTGCAGACGGTCACCACCGTCTGCTAACCTTGCTGTCTCAGTCCGGGGAACACACCCGGACCAACTTCAGGCTTTTCAAACTGTCACCAGGGAAACACTGTGGACCAGGGAAATGCAGTGGATTTTGTGTATATGGACTTTTCAAAAGCTTTTGATACGGTGCCACACAAAAGGTTGGTACATAAAATGAGAATAATGGGGATAGGGGAAAATATGTGTAACTGGGTTAAAAACTGGCTCAGTGATAGGAAACAAAGGGTGGTTATTAATGGTACGTACTCGGACTGGGTCTCAGTTCATAGTGGGGTACCACAGGGGTCAGTATTGGGCCCGCTTCTTTTCAACATATTTATAAATGACCTTGTTGGGGGCATGCAGAGTAGAATTTCAATATTTGCAGATGATACTAAACTCTGCAGGGTAATCAATACAGAGGAGGATAATTTTATATTACAGGGAGATTTATGTAAATTGGAGGATTGGGCTGAGAAGTGGCAATTGAAGTTTAATGTAGATAAATGTAAGGTCATGCACTTGGGTAGAGGAAATAACATTTATGATTATGTACTTAATTGTAGAACACTGGGTAAAACAGACACAGAAAAAGACTTGGGTGTATGGGTGGATGGTAAACTTCACTTTAGTGGACAGTGTCAGGCAACTGCTGCCAGGGCTAATAAAATAATGGGATGTATTAAAAGAGGTATAAGTGTTCATGAAAAAAATATAGTTCTACCTCTGTACAAGTCACTAGTGCGACCGCACTTAGAATACTGTGTACAATTCTGGTCACCAATATATAAGAAGGACATAGCTGAACTGGAGAGGGTGCAGAGAAGAGCGACCAAGATTATTACAGGAATGGGTGGGCTGCAATACCAAGACAGGTTATTAAACTTGGGGTTATTTAGTTTGGAAAAACGAAGGCTTAGGGGGGATCTAATCACAATGTATAAATATATTAGGGGACAGTACAGAGACCTTTCCAAAGATCTTTTTACACCTAGGCCTGCGACTGGAACACGGGGGCATCCGCTACGTCTTGAGGAAAGAAGGTTTAATCATAATCACAGACGAGGATTCTTTACTGTACGAGCAGTGAGACTATGGAACTCTCTGCCGCATGATGTTATAATGAGTGATTCACTACTAACATTTAAGCAGAGCCTGGACGCCTTTCTTGAAAAATTTAATATTACCAGTTATGTATATTAGATTTTATGACAGGGTATTGATCCAGGGAACTAGTCTGATTGCCGGATGTGGAGTCAGGAAGGACATTTTTTTCCCCATTGGAACTTGTTTGCCACATTGGGGTTTTTTTTGCCTTCCTCTGGATCAACATGTTAGGCTACGGGTTGAACTAGATGGACTTAGAGTCTCCCTTCAACCTTAAAAACTATGATACTATGATACTATGATACCTTCCTTCATTTCAACTCCTCTCACTTGCTCCTCTACCACTTCCAACTCCCTCTCTCTTCAACTTCAACTCTCATCTCGTCTTCCTCCAATCTCTAACTGCCTGGTTTTCCCGCCTCCAGGACTGTGAACTCCTCGGTGGGCGGAGCCAACCGCCTGGCCCACCCCCTGGTGTGGGCATCAGCCCCTGGAGGAAGGCAACAAGGATTTCTGGTGTAGCTTTGGTGTACCTATCCGGGGTGTAGGGTGTGGTGGTGTCATTACCTGTGACCCCTGGCTTGCCCAGGGCGTCACATTCCCCTTTAGCAAAATGCAGACCGTCCGCGGGCTGCCCGTCCAACACCGGTTTTATTTTTCTGAAAAAGATGAAAAACGGTAACACATACAATTATAGTAACATCATCCCACAACGGGAGGCACTTTTCTTAAACGTTACGGTAACGGTTGCGGCTGCCGCTCTCTCCCACCCAAGTAACCTGGCCCTGATGCTGCCCCTAAGAAACAGGCAGCACCCCTTGACCCCAGTCCTGAACCAAGTCACCCGAGCGGGATCTGTCCTTCCCCTCCAGAGGGTAGCCACCGGTTCCGGTGGTGGCTGGGCCCCAGCCTGCTCCACTGCGGGCCCTCCCTCCAATCTGCCTCTCCGGAGGCGGCAACGGTGGAAGCTGCAACGACATTTTTATTTACATGCCACTAACATTTGTGGTTGCCCTGCAAGTTCACGGGCTTGTCCGTAAGGAGTCCCTTACGCAACTTTAAGCGGTCCCCACGGGGACAACGGTGCCGGCAACGGCCGGTTCAATCACGGTTGCGGACAATCAGATGAGACTTCGGTGATCATTTTCATTTTCTCATAACTCTCAAAACTTTTTAAACACACATAGATGGTCCCAACGGGGACGGTGCAACGGTGCTCCGCTGCCATCACTCTGATTCCTTGACATCACCTGAAGGAGGGGGTGCGGCGCTCACACGGGCCTCCTGGCTGCCCCTTAGCTTTGCATCCAGCGCAAACCACCCCCTCTCCCTGCAGTGCCGGGTGTACTGTACAAGGTCCCCTGGCATCAGGTTGCGGCCTGGGTGCTCTTCTGGCAGGTGAGCATTCACATCCCGCCGGGCTATAAACACTTCGGCCTCCAGGCCCGGTTCATAAATGAATCCATAGCCCCGGCGGACATCAAACCGCCTCACCTGACCCTCGTACAGCGGTCCCCGGACATGGAAGGTCGCTTGTCTCAGGCTCTCCTTCTCCCGTATCGTACGGGCCACCATCTCTGCCTTCCTTCTTTCTCTCTCCACGATTTCCAGGCCCAGCGGTACCGGCTCCCTGTCCCAGTACGGCGCTGCTGCGAGCTCGGGCGCACGGGTCGGGCCCCGCGAGACCTCTCGGACGCTGCCCACTACTGTTGATCTGGGCGGCAGGTCCCGCGGTGACTTGGCCTTGGACGCCACCTTGCAGCGGCAACCCGGCGCAACCTCAGCCGAGGTGTGGGGGATGGGAACAGGGGCTTTCCTCTGCTGGGCCTTCGGCACGGAGCGGGCTGCCGGCTCCGGCTCGGGGGGTTTCTCGGGGGACGCCTCCGGTTCTGACTTCGGGGCTTTCCACGGCAGCACCTCCGGTCAGCTATGGGCTCCGGCTACAGGTCAGCCCACCGAAGTGGGCATGCTGGGTATCGCTACCGGTTGCGGTGGTAGCGGGCCTAGTGGTGGTGTCACGGATTCCGGGACTGGTGGCGAGGGAGGCAGCAGGGTGAGAGGGTTTAGACCGGGTCCCACAGTCGCGATGACCGGCCCTTAAAGGGCATCGGGGCTTTGGTCACTCACCCTCCCTTCCTCAGCTTCCTCCTCGCGTCTCCGCACGGCCGCTATAACCTCCGCCATGTCGGTCTCCCACTCCTCCATGAGGAGCTGCATTTTGACCTGCAGCCTCTGGTAGAGCTGCACGGTCCGGATCTCCACCCACGCCGCGGTTCCAGGAGCGGGGGCTATGGTGCTTCGGGACGGCATCCACATGTTGCTGGCGGCCTCTCCCAGGAACAAGATGGCTGCAGCGTCCTGGCGTCCCTGCCTTTATAGCCGCGGCTACATGCGACCAGTCGCCATTTCGTCCCCCTTAGCCTCTTTCCGGCCCCTCCTCTATCGGGGCGGGGTTCTGGCCTTCGCGCCTCCACTACTCGAGGAGACGCTCGAGCAGGAACTCTTCGCGCCAAAGATGGCGGCTTCTGAAATTTTCTGGCCGGACACCTCCGGCGGTAACAAGGCGAACCTCTACCAGACGGCAGAGCGGTAAGATCCTGTTCGTGACGCCAAGTTGTCATGGGCGGAGGAGGGGACGCTGCGCTCTCCCACTGCTCGGGTCCGGCTGCCGCTGCTGCTGCGGCCTCTGCTGCTCGGTGGCTCGAGCGATGGGCCGGATCCCGGGGACTCGAGCGGTGCTCCTCGCCCGTGAGTGAAAAGGGGTTTGGTTTTGGGGATTTATTGTCCGTGACGCCACCCACGGTTGTGGTGATTGTGTGGACACCACCGCTGCTCTGTAGGGGGATCCCGGGAGCGGTGACAGGGAGCAGCAGAGTTGTTAGTTCTCCCCTCCGTGGGTAGGGGTTGGTTGTCCCAGGGCCCAGTGATGGGGTGAAGGATGAGGGATGGCAGGCCAGGTGCGGGACCTGGTGAGGTGCAGGGTCGCAGGGGCAGCGCTGTGCCGCACGGCACGGTGGTACTCACTCAGCCTGAGACGATGACACAGTTCTCGGTAAAACACACGGCTGGAAAGACGGTTCCCACGGACGGCTGCTGTTGCTTTTCCCCGGTAGTTGGCGGTGACGGTCTCTGTCCCTGCACCTAGTGTAATTTTGGTAGCGATGGGTTCCCACCGGTAACCCACTCCCCGACTTGGATATGGGCCGGAGGAGCCCCTTTTTGCCCGCAGGCGCTGGCCCTGAGAAACTGGTGCCTTGGCGGTGGCGGTGTCTCCTACGGTTGGACTGTTGCCGTCAATCGGGACTTAGTTGTTGGGAGACCCGGAGGTCCCCTTCACTGACGGATTTGGCAAATACACGGCGACTCCTAGCCTTGCCGGGATCCGAAAGGCCCCTGACAATGGTGCTGGCTTCTCCTTGTATACCGGTCCGGTACCGCCGGGCCACCACCTGTCCACGGTCCTTTCGGCAACCTCTGATCAGCCTCTCCTGCAGACGGTCACCACCGTCTGCTAACCTTGCTGTCTCAGTCCGGGGCACACACCCGGACCAACTTCAGGCTTTTCAAACTGTCACCTTCCTTCACTTCAACTCCTCTCACTTGCTCCTCTACCACTTCCAACTCCCTCTCTCTTCAACTTCAACTCTCATCTCGTCTTCCTCCAATCTCTAACTGCCTGGTTTTCCCGCCTCAGGACTGTGAACTCCTCGGTGGGCGGAGCCAACCGCCTGGCCCACCCCCTGGTGTGGACATCAGCCCCTGGAGGAAGGCAACAAGGATTTCTGGTGTAGCTTTGGTGTACCTATCCGGGGTGTAGGGTGTGGTGGTGTCATTACCTGTGACCCCTGGCTTGCCCAGGGCGTCACAACAGCACTTAGTGTATTTTTGTAAATTAAGAAAATGCAAAGTAAATGTACTAAATAGAAACCTAAATCAACTCAACATTTAGTGTTACCGCCTTCTGCGTCAAATCTTCTACGTATACTTGCACAAAACTTTTAAATGAAGTCAGCAGGGAGGTCGTTCCATACATCTTAGAGAACTAACCACAGATCTTCTATGGATGTTGGCTTGTGTACATCCTTCTGTCTCTTCGTGTAATCCCAGAGACTCTATGTTGAGATCTGGGCTCTGAAGGGGCCATATAATAATTTATTCTTTGGTCTTGTTTACGTTGAAAATCGTTCTTACTAATATTGATTCCATGTGTGGGGTCACTGTCCTGCTACGCAATACATTTGGAGCCAATTTGAGGCCTACCTCATAGAAATGAATAAAATACAAATATCTGCCTGTTTGTCTCAGCATTGAGGAAACCATTAATCCTGAACTCCATTTTGTGAACTGTAGCCCCAAACTTTCAAGAAACTTCCACCATGTTTCACTGTTGCTTTCAGCAAACAAAATGCCTTCTGTCACAGCCAAGTATTTTAAATTTTGACTCATTAGTCCAGAACAGCTGATGCCTTTTTCTGCACCCTAGTTTCTAAATTTTCATGCATTGTTTAGTCGATTGGCCTTGTTTGCCTGTCCAAAGTATGGCTTTATGGACACAATTCTTTAATGAAGACCACTTGTGGCCAGACTTTTCCAAACATAAATGAATATAGCTGGATCCCACTGGTTATTGCCAATGCTAAGCTGATTGCACTGCTGTACATCTTCCGAATTTCGAAGGGAAGAAAACATATGTTTTTCATCCGCTGTTCTGTTTCCTTGGCGGACTAGTGTCCACGAGAATGACCTTGCTGATGCAGTATAACTACCTTGTGCCTTTACGCTGTGCTCAGAATTCCCCGAATATATGACCTGTGAAATGAGATTGTTTTCTATGACTTCACATTTGTAGTAAAGTTTGGCTGTTCCTCACCCAGTTTTAATAATCCTTAACAGCTGTATATTTTTCAGTTAATGACTATTGTTTAATCTACATATGAAAATGGTGATCATTTTTACCTATTTGGTGTAATTGGTTACACATACACCAGAGTATAATTCTACAAAATCTCTGACTTTATGCAAGTGTACCTAGTAGAATAGAAACTGCTTTAAAGGCAAGGGCTGGTCACACGAAATATTTATTGCATTTAGATGTCTCTTTTGTTCAATCACTTTGCCTTTTTACTAATTAAAATGAGTTAAGAACACGACTATTTTTAAAATAATTTTTACTTTACAACAATTTTCTACAACTGCTTAAACTCTTGCACAGTTCTGTATTTTAGAAGTTAAAGGGAACCTTACCCCATGACAATGCAGTCTGATCTGCTGGTATAATGTTATGGAAGAGGTGGATATGAGCATATTGATACATAGTCTTGTGAGAAAGGATTTGGTATAATCAGTGAGCAGCCCTATCCATGACTGACAGCTTTCTCTTTATAAGTGTGCAGGCAGATATAGCTGTCCAACACTAATAGGACCACCCACTTGACCAAAAATCCTGACTGATCTTTGGTTTATATTATTAAATACATGTTACACAGAATCTTTTCTCATAAATCTACAAATTAATCTACTCAGTTCCTCCTGGTCTATAACATGATGCCTGTAGTTTAGAATGTAGTTGCATGAAGACAGGTTTTTTAAGCACATACAGTATCCCTTCATTGTTATGTTCTGTTGTTCAAAGTGTAAATAAATCAGTGCTCCCAAAAAGGGATAATTTTTCCATGCCTTTTCACTTTACAAATAGCAAATGTGTTGCTTCTCCCACAAAAAGGGATAACTTGGTCTGCTTGTTAAAAATCCTCATTTTGTAGAGAGCAAATCTATTGCTGGTCCTATTAGAAGGCTAGATAAATAGATATTGCTTCTTCGCTTTAGAAACAGCAAGCATATTGCAGCTCCCAAAAAACAACAGATAGTGTTTGAAAAGCTCATTAAAGCTTATTTATTTTCCAAAAATCAAAGGGATAATTTGTGGCCAAAAAATCTCTAAAAGCCATGACTTCTTCTGTGTACACCACCTGTATATAAACACCAGCAAGGCAGGCATCTGGCCCCAAAATATATAATATCATTATATTCATATGTAATTTTAATACATGAGGTCACATCACGCTAACTAGACATATTTGGCCTTGCTCAACGTGTTTAGTCAAAATGTGGATGAAAAATTGTAAATCGCATTCTTGTGGTCATGTGACTGCCCAATCTCACTGGCAACACCAGAGAATTCTGAGAACGTGCGGTGCATGTGCTATAAGACTTCAAAAGTCTGCACTCACAAGAAGTGACTACAGACCTATGTCAGTAGACAGAGTAACCCCTTTAAAAATGCTTTCTAGGTCTTTGAGGTTGATGGCCTAATTAGTTAGCAACCACCATGTTCCCTTCATTGGTTATCAGGCCTAGTCGTGTATAGACAACCCCTTTACAGTGTACACAGCTGTCTACTGATGAGATCCCACTCCAAATTTTGCTCAGGGTAAAACCTCCAAAATTCCATGCCACAATAAAAGAGAAGGTTTGTACTTGAGATTAGAGATGAGCCACCCCTAGAGTTCCAGTTTGGTTTGGTTCGTCGAACGGAGGACAAGTTCGTCGAACGTTCGACGAACCAACTCGAACCCCATTGAAAACAATGGCAGGCAAACACAAACACATAAAACACTTTATACATATACACAAACAGTTAATAGACATTGCCATAACACTTACAGGTCCCCGCGACACGTCCTGCTCTCTGTCTCCCTCTGCTTTTCCTTCCGATAATCACTTCATCCTCCCAGTAACCAGCAATGATGATAGGACCTTCCGTGATGTCAAAAAAAGCATGTGACCAGTCACGTGTCTATTATCTCATTGGCTACAGACTGGTCACATGGCTAGATGTCATGCTAGGTCCTGTCAGTCCATCTCTCCGGTACGCGGTGCTCATTTGTGCATCTCCATGTACCGGAGAGACGCTCTGGCACATGGTCGGCTTCCCCGTTCCTGCATGTGGGCACTCTTTACAGAGTCAGCCCACATGCAAGGACTGGCTGCCACAGCTGTTGAATTGCAGCACCGGGAATCACGTGATCGGAGCACCGTTTCTATAGTATCCGCCTGTCAGATTACTTTAGCAATGGTGGCAGCGGTGACATCACCGCTTACAACCCGCAGCCTCTGCTCACTCTCACTGAGTGATTAGACTGCACGAGAGCAGCAGCATCTTCCTCTCATGCAGTGCTGTCTGATGTAGCAGAGCTGCATGGGTTGAAGGAGAAAGAAGACAGAAGACCAGGATCGTGGAGTGATGAGAGGGAATAATAAACATGGAGTCTCTAAGTGTGTCTGTGTATTTATTTCTATTAAAGTATTTTTTCTCTGTGTGGTGTCTTTGTTAACCCTTTATTGAAGATTTTTAATGGCCGGGTCAAACTTGCCTGACATTAAGAATCTCTGGCTTAATACTAGCTAGTAAAACAAAGCTGGTATTAACCCATTATTACCCAGCAAGCCACCCGGCTTCAGGGCTGCTGGAAGAGTTGGATACAGCGCCAGATGATGGCGCATCTATGAAAGCGCCATTTTCTGAGGCGGCTATGGACTGAAATTTGCAGCAGAGGGGCCTAGAAAGCTCGGGCCAACCTGTGCTGCGGATTCCAATCCCTAGCTGCCTAGTTGTACCTGGTTGGACACAAAAATGCGGTGAAGCCCATGTCGATTTTTTTTTTAATTAGTTCATGAAATTCATGAAATAATTAAAAAAAAGGCTTTCCTATTTTTTTAGTTCCCAGCCGGGTACAAATAGGCAGCTGGGGGTTGGGGGCAGCCGTACCTGCCTGCTTTACCTGGCTAGCATACAAAAATATGGCAAAGCCCATGTAATTTTTTGGGGGGGGCAAAAAACTCCTGCATATAGTCCTGGATGGAGTATTCTGAGCCTTGTAGTTCTGCAGCTGCTGTCTACTCTCCTGCATACACTAGTGAATAGAGCATGCTGAGCCTTGTAGTTCTGCAGCTGCTGTCTGCTCTCCTCCATCCAGGACTGTATGCAGGAGTTTCCCCCCCCCAAAAAAATTACGTGGGCTTCACCACGTTTTTGTATGATAGCCAGGTACAGCAGGCAGCTACGGGCTGCCCCCAACCCCCAGCTGCCTATTTGTACCCGGCTGGGAACAAAAAATATAGGGAAGCCCTTTTTTTAAAAAAATATTTCATGAAATAATTTAAAAAAAATGACGTGGGCTTCACCCAATTTTTGTGTCCAGCCAGGTACAACTAGGCAGCTGGGGATTGGAATTTTCAGCAAAGGGTGCCCAAGCTTTCTGGGCACCCCTGCTGCTAATTGCAGTCTGCAGTCGCCCCAGAAAATGGCGCTTTCATAGAAGCGCCATCTTGTGGCGCTGTATCTAACTCTTCCAGCTGATCTGGTGACGGGTGGCTCGCTGGGTAATAATGGGGTTAGTATATAATCAACTGGCCCTAAGCCCGAAATTCATGGTGTCATGACAATATTAGACATGGCCACCATGAATTTCTAGTACAGATAAAAAAACACAACAAAAAAACACAACACACAGAAAAATATTTTTATTAGAAATAAAACACAACACAATTACTGACTCCATCTTTATTGAAATAAAGAACCCACCTCCGCAGTAATCCTGGATCAAGGGTCCCGCGCCGTCCAATCCGGATCCAATATCATCTGATTGGTTTGCTGGAAGGCAAAGCGATCAGATGAT